>NC_045956.1:145407191-146068876 GCF_010909765.2 Amblyraja radiata
ATTGGCCTCCACTACCTTCTGTGGCAGAGAATTCCACAGACTCACAACTCTCTGGGTGAAAAAGCTTTTCCTCATCTCTGTCCTAAATGGCCTACCCCTTATTCTTAAACTGTGATCCCCGGTTCTGGACTCCCCCAACATCGGAAACATTTTGCCTGCGTCTAGCCTGTCCGATCCTTTCAGAATTTTAAATGTTTTTATAAGATATCCTCTCATCCTTCTAAATACGGTGTTCATTTGTAATTTTGCAAAAATGATAAATCTCTATATAGAACTCTACAGGACAGAAACAGGTCATTTGGCCCACCTTGTCCATTACAACTCAGTTGGCAGACTAAGCTCATCATAATTGTATGCATTTTACCCATGGCAGTCAAAACCCTTTCCTGTCCATAGATCTGTCCAAATGTCTTTTAAGTCATACCGTTATCGGCTTCCATCACTTCCTCGGGAAGCTTATTCCAGATATTGACTAACTCCCTAAAGTCCCTCTTAAATTACTTCCCTCTCACCTTCACCACACTGTCCACCTAACTCGCTGTTTTAAGGAACACCTTACCAAGTACAGACCCATTGGGTCTGCTCCCCCAATGCAAGATTCCACCACTCAACCAATCCCCAAACACAAGCCATTCCCCCAACGCAATATTGCATCACTCATGCATAGCCCCCAACTGCGCAGGTGTTTTTCTCCTCATCCCCCAGCACTCCCTCCTCCTCCTCTTCACCCTCTCTCTTCATTCTCTAGAGGGAGGGGGGTAGCGAGGGAGGGGTGGAAGTGAGGGAGGGGTGGAAGAGAGGGAGGGGTGGTATAGAGGGAGGGGGAGGGGTAGAGAGGGATGGTGGTAGAGAGAGAGAGAGGGAGAGGGGTTGAGTGGGGGGGAGGGAGGATAGAGAGAGAGAGGGCGAGGCAGAAGGTAGAGATGGAAGGGGATAGAGAGGGTAGAAGTGAGGGTAGAAAGGGAGGGGGAATCTCCCTCCTCCACCCATCCCCATCTCCCTCTACCACACATCTTCCCCCCATCTCCCTCCCCCTCATTTCCCTCATCCTCCTCCCCTCACTCCCATTCCCTGCCCCAGGACCTACCCAGAAGGTAGAGTAGTGTCAGGGCCAGGAACTCGGCCTGGTTCTCGTAGTCAGCCCGGCCCTGGCTGTAGACTCCAGCCATCAGTTTGGCCGCCGCCTGGGCTCCAGTGCAGGCCCCGAACATCTCCAGACTCCAGCCGCCAGCTCGGCCTCCGCCTGGGCTCCAGTGCAGGCCCGACTTCACCTCCGGGCTCGCACCTGAGCCAGGCTCATCCTTAGTTCCAGCGGCGACTTCTTTCTCGGCACTCATCTAAAGCCCCAGGCTTGGCCCTCACTCCAGCTCCTGCACCACCCTCCCCACCAGGTGTCATGTGTCAGGCATCAGGAGTTGGACATCGGGCGTCGGATGCCGGCAGCCGCCGCCACTCCTCATTCACTGCAAGACAAAGACTTTAAGATATATAGAGATATGTATCTGTTCTCACAGATTACACTATTTTGCAACACTCCCTATGGCTTCACCATTTTGTCTTGTTTCCATAATTTGCCTTCAATGTGAGAAAACAGATCACTTCCAAATATTCATGTAAATCTCTCCACTGCTCCATTACTGTAATAATAATAATAATAATATCTTTTATTGTCATTGCACATCAGTGCAACGAGATTTAGTATGCAGCTTCCAACCGACGTAAAAGAAAAGTAAAATAAATAAATAAGCTGTGTGACGTGACCATCCGAGGGAGACAGTCCAGGGGGGATGGGAGGCACTCAGCAGGGCCGGTTCAGAGCCGCTATAGCTCTGGGAATAAAGCTGTTTCTGAATCTGGAGGTTCGGGCGTAGAAGGCCTTGTAACGTCTGCCGGAGGGAAGTAGTTCAAACAGTCCGTTACAAGCGTGTGAGGAGTCTTTATGGATGCTGACGGCCTTCCTGAGGCACCGTGTGTGGTAGATGCCCTCCAAGGCTGGTAGCTGTGTCCCAATAATCATCTGCGCTCTGTGGACAACGCGCTAAAGAGCTCTCCTCTCCGCCTCCGTGCAGCTGAGATACCACACAGAGATGCCATACGTTAATATGCTCTCTGTGGTGCAGCGGTAGAACGTTGTCAGCAGCTGTTGGGGCAGACCAGTCTTTTTTAATGTCCTCAGGAAGAACAGTCATTGCTGTGCCTTCTTGACCAGCGCAGCGGTGTTGATGGACCATGTGAGGTCCTCTGAAATGTGAGTACCCAGAAACTTAAAGCTGGACACTCTCTCCACACTTTCCCCGTAAATGGAGATTGGGGCGTATTCTCCATTATGGGACCTCCTGAAGTCAATAATCAGCTCCTTGGTCTTGGAGGTGTTTAGTGACAAGTTGTTACGTGCGCACCAGTCCGCCAGGTTCTGCACCTCCGCTCTGTATTTTGTTTCATCACCGTTGGTGATCAGCCCAATCACTGTTGTGTCGTCTGCAAACTTCACGATGGTGTTGGTGTCGAATGCAGGAACACAGTCGTGAGTGACGAGGGAATAGAGCATGGGGCTTAGTACACAGCCCTGTGGTGTGCCGGTGCTCAGGGTGATAGTGGAGGACAGGTGCGGGCCCAGTCTCACTGCCTGCGGTCGCTCCGTCAGAAAGTTCAGGATCCAATCGCATATCGGCGAGCTGAGGCCTAGCTGGTGGAGTTTGGTGGTGAGCTTGGTGGGGATGACCGTATTGAATGCAGAGCTATAGTCAATGAAGAGCATCCTCACGTACGTGCCCTGTCTGTCCAGGTGAGTCAGGACAGTGTGAAGACCCAGAGAGATGGCATCCTCTGTTGATCTATTTGCCCTGTATGCAAATTGATGAGAGTCCAGTGAGGCAGGGATGCTGGATTTGATATGGGAGAGGACCAGCCTTTCGAAGTACTTCATTGGGATTGGAGTTAGGGCAACCGGGCGGTAGTCGTTCAGGTTGGTGACTTTATACTTTTTCGGCACCGGCACTATGGTGGCTGTTTTCAGGCACTTGGGGACCGTTGCCAGAGATAGAGACAGATTGAAGATTCTCGTGAATACCTCCGCCAGCTGTACAGCACAGTCCTTTAGTACCCTTCCCTGGACTCCATCTTGGCCTGCAGCCTTTCGTGGATTGATTCTACGCAGAGTGCACTGTATCTCCTGAGTGCTCAGTGTTAAGGCCTGTCCCTCCGCCATGGCTGGGGTTATTCCACTCCTGGTGGTGTTGCCAGTTTCGAAGCGGGCAAAGAAGGTGTTTAGTTCGTAGCCAGTGGGGTATGATTTTCCAATGTGCAAGGTCTTAGCAGTTTGCCAACTTTCTGAGATTATTATAATAGAACAGTCATCCACCCATGCACCCTGTTGGCAGCATACCAAACAGTGCAAGGAAGTGGAGTACCTTTGGAATGATAATTCCAAACTGGCACTTTCCACAACAGAGAAATATTATAATGTTTGACAAAAAACACCAGAGTGTAATTCTGCAAAATCAAACTATAGGCCTTTGTGTAACTGTCAAACGTGTCATATTAGTTCTTAATATGGTGTTATCTACTGTTCAATCAAACAAACTATTCTTGGAAACCATACCTCACCATTCAGGATTTACTTTGATTTTTTTTAAATGGCAATACAAGCAATTCAGAGCACACATTCTGTTAGTCACTTCTTGGTGAAAATGCGATTACTTCATTGAGTCGTGCAAATGTATGCTATTTTGGGACCTTTTCACAAGTCATAAGATCACGTGATAGGAGTGGAATTAGGCCATTCGGCCCATCAAGTCTACACCATTCAATCATGGTTGATCTATCTCTCCCTCTGAACCCCATTCTCCTGGCTTCTTCCCACAACTGCTTACACCCATACTCATCAAGAATCTATCTATCTCTGCCTGAAATATATCCACTGACTTGACCTCCACAGCCTTCTGCAGCAAAGAAATCCATAGATTCACCACCCTTTTCCCATGACCTGTGAGGACACTGGCAAGCACCATGTGCATGATTTCTCCAATGTGAAGAACTGAAATTCAGAAGATTATCACAATTCCTGAGATTAGATATAAAGATTATTAATTGGAGCAGGAATTGCCATATGACCTTTTGAGCTTGCTTTACCTTTCTATTAGATCAGGCTTGCTCCTATCTTGGCCTCAGGTCGGACTTCCTGCTTGTTTACCGTAACATTTGCATTGCCTGCTTGATGAAAATCATTTCAAACTCAGTCTTGAATATATTCAATGAATCAACTCCCCATAGCGTTCTCTGGTAGAGAAGCACAAATGTTCTTAACTTCTTTAATGAAATGTAATCCTGCTAATCCCCATTTTAAATGTCCATCCTGGTTCTAGGTTAGTTTAGTTTAGTTTAGTTTAATTTAGTTTAGAATTAGAACAAAGACAATTCATGAATACAATGTGTAGTCCACAGTGCACAGATAAAGAATAAAGGAAACATGTGGAAACAGGAACACTCGATTATGTCATCACTGATATTTTCACTCTGTTGGCCTTCTGCTGAAAGCAAGCATAGAATGGCCTGTCAACCTTCATAACAAGAGGATTTCAGAATAGGAGTAAAGAGATCCTTCTGCAGTTGTACAGGGCCCTGGTGAGGCCTCATCTGGAGTATTGTGTGCAGTTTTGGTCTCCTAATTTGCGGAAGGACATCTTTGATATTGAGGCAGTGCAGCGTAGGTTCACGAGGTTAATCCCCGGGATGGTGGGAGGGTCATATGAGGAAAGATTGGAAAGATTGTGCTGGTATTCACTGGAAGGATGATGCAGGAAAAATGTTCTTAATGTTGGGGGAGTCCAGAACCAGGGGCCATAGTCGAAGAATAAAGGGGAGGCAATTTAACACTGAGATGAGAAATAACTTTTTCACCCAGAGAGTTATGAATTTGTGGAATTCTCTGCCACAAAAAGCAGTAGAGCCAATTCACTGGATGAATTTAAAAGAGAATTAGATAGAGCTCTAGGTTGCTAGCGGAATCATGGATATGGGGAGAAGACAGGCACTGGTTACTGATTGTGGATGATTTGAAGGGCCAAATGGCCTCCAGCACCTATTTTCTATGTTTCTATGTTTCTAATGCATTAAGTTCATAGGATCAGAAAACTGCAAGGGAAAAGAGACCTGAATGGGAGTTATATACAAGCCTCCGAACATTAGTCAGGATGTGGGGTACACATTACATCAGAAGATACAAATTTTGCATGCACAAAAGGTAATGTTATAGTGGTCATGGGGGGTTTCAATATGCAGGTAGACTGGGAAAATCAGTATGGTACTGGATCCCAAGAGAATGAATTTGTAGAATGCCTATGAGATGGCTTCTTAGAGCAGCTTGTAGTTGAGCCTACTAGGGAAAAGGCAAGCACATGAGGCTGCTAAAGGAGAAGAGAGCCCATGGTATTAGAAGGAAAATGTGTTAATGGATAAAAAGGTTTGTTGAATGGCAGAAGGCAAAGAATTGGAGTAAAGGGGGGGCTTTTTCTGGTTGGTTGCCCATGACTAGGTCACCGGATGGTCACGGTGGTGCAGCCCAGTGATCTAGTTGCTGCCTTATAGCGGGTGCAGCGCTGCCTGATTTTGCTTTGTAGCCCATTGTAGTATTCAAGTCTTGCCATTCAGTTGAAGTGGTTATGCTGGAACTCATGTTTGTCCCGGTATTGTCCAGGTAATATTGTTTGAATTGTGCACGTATCTTTTGAATATTAGTTTTCCCAAAAAGATCACCTCTTAAAAGCATATAAGGTTCAAGCTGCTCATTCTTTTGTTAAAAAAACCTTTATCTTAGGAATTGTTTGTTAACCCTCTTTGAATTGCCTCCAATGGAGGTATATTTTGCTGTAGATAGAGACCAAATCTACAGGTAGTGCTTCACAAATTAAATCCCTGTAAAGTTTCAGCAATCCTACATTTGTGCCACGTCTTTTTTGCAATAATAACATAGAAATTTGTTTTGCCAGCTTGGATTTGAATGCAATTTCTGATGAGAATATTCTCTGAACTGTCAGGGGTATAGTTCTATTGTGAGGAAATATGCAGACATTTTCTCATTAAGTTGGAGTAAGATGACAGTGAAGATCATTGAAGGTTTTTTTTTGTCACATTGACAGATGCAGCTGTATCAACCAGTGTATTGAGTCTTGAGTTTTAAATTCTCCCTTCTACCAATGACTGTGACAATTGGCAATAACAAATGTGTAGTCAGGATCTACAGAATTGTAGTTGATCTCTGCAATGGCTTTGCATATTGAGGAATCTGACACACCGTGATAAGTTCATAAGTGCATGTCATAGGAGCAGAATAAGGCCATTTGGCCCATCGAGTCTACTCCGCCATTCCATATAACCATATAACAATTACAGCACGGAAACAGGCCATCTCGGCCCTACAAGTCCGTGCCGAACAATTTTTTTCCCTTAGTTCCACCTGCCTGCACTCATACCATAACCCTCCATTCCCTTCTCATCCATATGCCTATCCAATTTATTCTTAAATGATACCAACGAACCTGCCGCCACCACTTCCACTGGAAGCTCATTCCACACCGCTACCACTCTCTGAGTAAAGAAGTTCCCCCTCATGTTACCCCTAAACTTCTGTCCCTTAATTCTGAAGTCATGTCCTCTTGTTTGAATCTTCCCTATTCTCAAAGGGAAAAGCTTGATCACATCAACTCTGTCTATCCCTCTCATCATTTTAAAGACCTCTATCAAGTCCCCCCTTAACCTTCTGCGCTCCAGAGAATAAAGACCTAACTTATTCAACCTATCTCTGTAACTTAGTTGTTGAAACCCAGGCAACATTCTAGTAAATCTCCTCTGTACTCTCTCTATTTTGTTGACATCCTTCCTATAATTGGGCGACCAAAATTGTACATTCAATCATGGCTGATCTATCTTTCCCTCTCAATTCCATTCTCCTCCTTTCTTCCCATAAGCTTTGATACCCTTATGAATCAAGAACCTGCCCATCTCCATATCTACATTCTAAAGGTACATCCTTTTATTCTGAGGCTATGCCCAAGGCTCTGCTGGTCCTAGACTAGAAGAAATATCCTCTCTTCATCCACTCTTAGGCTGTTCACTTTTTGGTAGATTTCAATGTGGACCCCCTCATCCTTCTAAACTCCAATGGGTAGAGGCCCAGAGCTTCCAAACACTCCTCAGAAGTTAACCAAATCATCCCTAGTATCAGTCTCTCAAACTTCCTCTGCACCCTCTCCAATGCCAGCACATCCCGCCTTGGAAATGCGGCACAAAACTTTTCACAATACTCCAAATGCGGTCTGACCAGTGCCTTATAAAGCCTCAGCATTGCATTCGTGTTTTTATATTCTAGTCTCGAAATAATTACTAGCATCACAATTACCTTCCTTACTATCAATTCAATTTGCAAAGTAACCTTTTGGGAATCCTGCACCAGCACTCCCAAGTCCCTTTTCATCTTTGATTTCTGAATCTACTACCCATTAACAAAATTGTCTATGCCCTTATTCCTACTACAAATGTGCATGAATAAACATTTTGCTCTGCTGTATTTCATCTGTCACTTATTTGCGTGCTCTCCCAACCTGTCCTTCAGCAGACTCTCAGCTTCCTCTACACTATCTGCCCCTCCACCTCTCTTTGTATCATCCGCAAACTTGGTCACAAAGCCAGAAATGTCATCATCCAAATCATTGATATACAACATTAAGATAGTGTCCCCAACACCAACCCCTGTGGAACACTACTAGTCTAGTTTAGAGATACAGAGCGGAAACTGGCCCTTCGGCCCACCGGGTCGGCACTGACCAGCGATCCCCGCACATTAACACTATCATACACCCACTAGGGACAATTTCTACATTCACCAAACCAATTAACCTACAAACTTGTATGTCTTTGGATTGTGGGAGGAAACCGAAGATCTCGGAGAAAACCCACGCAGGTCACATGGAGAAGGTACAAACTCCGTACAGACAGCACCTTTAATCAGGATCGAACCTGGGTCTCCAGCGCTGCATCTGCTATAAGGCAGCAACTAGATCACTGGGCTGCGCCACCGTGACCATCTGGTGACCTAGTCATGGGCAACCAACCAGAAAAAGCCCCCCTTTTACTCCAATTCTTTGCCTTCTGCCATTCAACAAACCTTTTTATCCATTCTCACATTTTCCTTATAATACCATGGGCTCTTCTCCTTTAGCAGCCTCATGTGCTTGCCTTTTCCCTAGTAGGCTCAACTACAAGCTGCTCTAAGAAGCCATCTCATAGGCATTCTACAAATTCCTTCTCTTGGGATCCAGTACCATACTGATTTTCCCAGTCTACCTGCATATTGAAATCCCCCATGACCACTATAACATTACCTTTTGTGCATTCCAAATTTGTATCTTCTGATGTAATGTGTACCCCACATCCTGACCAATGTTTGGAGGCTTGTATATAACTCCCATTCAGGTCTCTTTTCCCTTGCAGTTTTCTGATCCTATGTCATCCCATGCTAAAGACTGAATTTTATTAATTACAAGCAGTCACCCCACCCCCTCTCCCTACCCACCTGTCTTTTCGATAGGATGTGTAACCTTGGATATTTAGCTCCCAGCTCTGATCCTCTTTTAGCCACATCTCCAGGATGTCCACAATGTTGTACCTACTAAATTTTAACTTTGCTACAAGTTCATCCACCTTTTTATCTTATACTCCGTGCATTCAAATATAACACCTTTAGTTTAGTTTAGTTTGGAGAAACAGGCCCTGCGGCCCACCGAGTCCGCACCGACCAGCGATCTCTGCACAGTACCACTATCCTATACTAGGGGCAATTTTTTTACCAAAACAATTAACCTACAACCCTATACATCTTTGGAGTGTGGGAGGAAACCATAGTTCTCAGAGAAAACCCACGCAGGTCACAGGGAGAACGTACAAACTCCGTACAGACAAGCACCCGTAGCCAGGATCGAACCCGGGTTTCTGATTCTGTAAGCACTGTAAGGCAGCAACTCTACCGCTGTGATACCATTCCACCCACTGCGTTTTGTATTCACCTCCCCTCTTCTCAAATTGGTCCACATTCTGCATGACCTTAGACTCTTATCCCTTCCTAAACTTTCTGTCTAATTATTTCCAGAGTCTCCTGCTCTCTCCTTTCCTTTAACTTCATCCATACATTTCCAATTTGTTGACCCCCACCACATCTGCTATTTAATTAAAATCCCTATACACAGCACTGGTTATTGGGTTTGAAAGGACCTTGGTCCAAGCAGGGTCCAGTGAAGTCCATCCCATTGGAACAGCACCATCCTTCCCTAATAATGATATCACTGTCCTAAACCAACACCAATATTTGAACCACGCGTTCAACTCTTTAATCTTCTCAACACTATGCCAATTTGCTCGTGGCTCAGGTAGGAATCCACAAATTATGACCTTTTTGAATTCTGCTTTTCTATGGAGTCCCTAGTGGCTCAAATTCCCTCAGCAGAACCACTTTCCTTGTTCTACCTCTGCCATTGATGCCCACAAGGCCCACAACAAATGAATCTTTCCCCTTCCAATGCAAATTTCACTGCAGGTCAGATGGGATGTCCGGAACCCATTCTTCCTACAGCCCCCACACACGTCTGCACAGGGAGCAAGAATCTCAGATCTGCTTGACAAGCTCAAGGGCTGAGTCTCTTCTAACACTGCCTCTACCTCTATTCCCCTGCCTGCCTCACTTGCAGTCATAACCTCCTCCTGACCACGGACCAAATTGGAAGCAATTGGTCCTATAGTTGTGACTGCCTCCAGAAACACAGCATCCAGGTAATTCTCCCCATCCCCATAACTCAGCGGGTCAGGCAGCATCTCTGGAGAATAGGAATAGCTGACTTTTAGGATCAAGATCCTTCTTCAGACTGAGAATCTGGGTAAAGGGAATGAGAGATATAGATGGTTCATTAGATAAATGAATGAAAGATATGCAAAAGGCAACGATGATCAAGGAAATATATATGTGTGCGTATTATATGTGTATTGTAAACTACAATAGACTATTATTATTATATGTGTGTGTGTGTGTGTGTGTGTGTGTGTGTGTGTGTGTGTGTGTGTGTGTGTGTGTGTGTGTGTGTGTGTGTGTGTGCGTGTGTGCGTGTGTGCGTGCGTGTGTGTGTGTGTGTATGTGTATATCTATATTACTAAAACTCTGTTCTTGACCGGTTTTGGCGATCTGTGCTGCGATTTCCGAGAGAACGCCGCCACCTATGGCCGTCATTTTTGGCCACCTCGCTCAGAGCTGTCCTCCGCCGCATGTGTGCCGAGGATTTTTCCCGTCGATTAAAAATGACTGATATATTAATGTTTTTACAAAATTCCCAATTCTCTCTGCTGCCCCTGCTGGCGGCAGGGGGGAGGGACTATAAAACCAGGAAGTGGTGTGCCTCAATTAGTCTCTGCAAGCTGGAGCTCTGTCAATTAGTCTCTGTCACTCTGAGCTCTGAATGACATTGAACAAATGTCTACAGCACAGTGAGTGAGTGAGTGCCCTTAATGTGGTTTGAAAATGAAAATATAGATAGTTTGAAGTAAAATAGCACTGCCTGCAAATGGTTGTTTGTGTTTGGGTTGAGTAAAAAAGGCACTCTCTCTCTCTCTCTACCCTCTCTCTCCCCACCTGTCTCTCCCTATCCCTCTCTCTTTCTCTCTCCCCCCTCTCCTCTCCCCCCCCTCTCTTCTCTCTCCCCCACCCTCTCCTCTCTCCCCCCCCCCTCTCCTCTCTCCCCCCCCCCCTCTCCTCACTCCCCCCTCTCCTCTCCCCCCCCTCTCTTCTCTCTCCCCCACCCTCTCCTCTCTCCCCCCCCCCCCCCTCTCTCCCCCCCCCTCTCCTCTCTTCACTCCCCCCTCTCCTCTCCCCCCCCCTCTCTAGATGCTAGATGTGACTGCAAGTTGGGGGCTATGCGTCAGTAGATAGGGTGGTTATGGGGTAAAAGGAGCAAATTAATAATATTAATATAATATCAAGGGGGGGTAATTAGCATGAGTGCGGGGGGGGGGGTAGTTAGTGTGTGTGACACTGCATGCCGCCTCCCCCCCCCACAACCGCACGTTGGGGGAACAGACCCAATGGGTCTGCACTTGGTCTAGTATATACTGTATATAGAGAGAGAGATATATCTATATAGCTGTTCCTGAACCTGGATGTTACAGTTTTCAGGCTCCTGTACTTTCTTCCCGATGGCAGTGGTGAAATGATGTGGGGCTCTCACATCATAAGAGCCCCACACCCCAGGATCGTGTGTGGCTCTAATGATTCTGGCTGCCTTTTTGAGGCAGCGACTCCGATAAATCCCTTCGATGGTGGGGAGGTCAGAGCTGGTGATGGACTGGGCAGTGTTCAGAACTTTTTGCAGTCTTTTCCGCTCCTGGGCATTCAAGTTGCCGAACCTGGCCATGATGCAACCAGTCAATATGCTCTCTACTGTGCACCTGTAGAAGCTCGAGAGAGTCCCATCCTCCAGATGTGAGCGGAAGTCAGAATGGCAAGGCAGAGTTGAGGGCCTGAATGACCTTCTCGCTCCTATTTTCTTCTCGTCTTCTGTTTCTAAACTTACCGTGAAGATAGGAGAGAAGGAACAGCCAGAAGCAGCGAGAGCTAGGATTGGCTGGAAGCCGATGAGTCAGAAGGAAAGGCTAATGATTGGCTGAGAGGTCGGCAACAGGTGAAGGAGCGCAGGGATTGGATGAGGAATTTGATTTGCAAGTTGGTAAATTGGCAAATTAGGCAATTAATCAGCCAATATAAGCAAGGTTGCTCTAGGGGAGCGGCCAGTCAGGGAGCGGCCTTGTCGGGGCTAAAGCAAGGAGGCTACACTTGTTTGAAATTGTGACTTTTGTCTTCAGAAGAAATGGCAGGCATGTTGGAGCAGTGTGTTTCCTGCAGGATGTGGGAAGTCAGGGACACTGCTGGTGCTAGTGGAAACTACACCTGCAGAAATTGTTTCCAGGTGCAGCTCCTGAACGAACGGGTTGGGGAACTGGAGAAGCACTAAATGACCTCAGGGCCATCCGGGAAAATGAGAATTTCCTGGACAGGACCTACAGTGAGGTTGTCATGCCAAGGATACAGGAAGAGCAAAGGTGGGTGACTGTGAGAAAGGGGAGTAACCGTGGAGTACAGGAGACCCAAGTGGCTGTGCCAAATGAAAAATGGTACACCCTTTTGGGAGCTGTCGGGGCAGACGACGCTTCCAGTCTGAGCGGCGGACATGTCGTTGGCTCCAATCCTAGCGATGAGACTCGACTGTCGAGACTGACGTCAGCCAGAGCTACAGTGGTGGGTGACTCCATTGTCCGAGGTACGGACAGGAGATACTGTGGCGGCAGGCTAGACATGAGGATGGTCTGTTGCCTACCTGGTGCCAGGGTTCAAGATATCACAAACCAAATTCAGAACATCCTCGACAGGGAAGGGGAACAGCCAGCAGTAGTTGTGCATATGGGCACAAACGACGACAGGAAGAAGAGGAAGGAAGTTCTGCAACGTGAGTTTAGAGAGTTAAGAAGAAGACTGAAAAGCAGGACTTCTAGGGTGGTTATCTCTGGATTGCTTCCAGTACCTCGTGCTAGTGAGGACAGGAACAGGGTGACAGGGAATCTGAATGTGTGGCTGGGGGCTGGTGCAGGGAGCAGGGATTTAACTTTATAGACCACTTGGATCTCTTCTGGGATAGGGGTGACTTATACAAAAGGGACGGGTTGCACCTTAACTGGAGGAGGACAAACGTTCTGGCAGGCAGGTTTGCTAGGGCTACACGCGTGGGTTTTAACTAATTAGTGGGGAGGAGGGATTGACAAATTGGGAGTAAAAGGATGGAGTTAAAGGGGAAGTGAGTGCAGGAAAAGTTACAAAAGACTCCCGAATTAATGGGAAGGAAAGTTCGAGAAGGGATAAGTGGGTAAGGTCAGGGCCAACAGTGACCAGAGTGAGAGGGGAGGTGAATACCGAAGTAAAAGTCTGAAGAAGGGTTTCGGCCCAAAACGTTGCCTATTTCCTTCGCTCCATTGATGCTGCTGCACCCGCTGAGATTCTCCAGGAAAATGGACAAGGGAGAGCCAGTGTACCTTGACTTTCAGAAAGCATTTGATAAGGTCTCACATAGGAGATTAATGAGAAAAATTAGAGCACATGGTATTGGGGGTAGGGTGCTCATGGATAGAAAATTAGTTGACAGACAGGAAACATAGATGTAGATTAACCCTTATTAATCCATGCTGTTTATAATATCCACTAAACATATATGCATGCCACCTATTACATGGTATTACGGTACTACACTAACAAGGTCAGCCAGCTCTCAGAAGCCACGCCGAACTGGGTATGAATGGCTGGCAGTTTAAATGTTCTGGATTACTTATGAAATAAAGACTAATCTTTCATTATGTATGTTGTCGTGGATCATTCATAAACAAAAGAGTAGGGATTAACGGGTCCCTTTCAGAATGCCAGGCACTGACTAGTGGGGTTCCACGTCTTGGTGCTGGGACCACAGCTATCTACAATATATATATTAATGATTTAGATGAAAGGATCAAAAGTAACATTAACACATTTGCAGATGACACAAAGTTGGGTGGCAGTGTGAACTATGAGGAGGATGCTATGAGGAAGCAGGGTGACTTGGACAGGTTGGGTGAGTGGGCAGGTGCATGGCAGATGCAGTTTAATGTGGATAATTGTGAGATTATCCACTTTGGTGGCAAAAACAGGAAGGCAGATTATTATCTAAATGGTGTCAAATTGGGAAAAGGGGAAGTACAATGGGATCTGGGGGATCCTTATTCATCAGTCACTGAAAGTAAGCATGCAGGTACAGCAGGCAGTGAACAAAGTGAATGGCATGTTGGCCTTCATAACAAGAGGAGTTGAGTATAGGAGCAAAGAGGTCCTTCTGCAGTTGTACAGGCCCCTAGTGAGACCATACCTCGAGTATTGTGTGCAGTTTTGGTCTCCAGATTTGAGGAAGGAAATTCTTGCTATTGAGGGAGTGCAGCGTAGATTCACAAGGTTAATTCCCGGGGTGGCGGAACTGTCTTATGTTGATAGAATGGAGCTGCGAGGCTTGTATACTCTGAAATTTAGAAGGATTAGAGGGGATCTTATTGAAACATATAAGATTATTAAAGGTTTGGACACGCTAGAGGTAGGAAACATGTTCCTGATGTTAGGGGTGTCCAGAACCAGAGGCCACAGTTTAGGAATAAGGGGTAAGCCATTTAGAACAGAGATCAGGAAATACTTTTTCACACAGAGAGTTGTGAGTCTGTGGAATTCTTTCCTTCAGAGTGCGGTGGAGGCCAGTTTACTGGATGCTTTCAAGAGATAGTTAGGTGGAGGTCTTATAGATAGCTGAGTCCAGGGATATGGGGAGAAGGCAGGATAGGGGTACTGATTATAGATGATCAGCCATGATCACATTGAATGGCGGTGCTGGCTTGAAGTTCCAAATGGCCTAATCCTGCACCTATTGTCTATTGTCTAAAGGCTAGTGAATCTCCTCCACGCCTTCTCCAGAGCAAAAATATATTCCTTGTATTGAGGCAACCAAAAATGCCCACAACATTCCAACCAATGTTTTCATAATGTAGTACTATGGTTACCTTACTCATGTGTTCAATTAGACAACCAATGAGCACGAGTGTCCCTTATGCCTTTCTCACCAACTTTTCTGCCTGCGCTGCCACCTTCAGGAATCTTGGAACATTCACACCATGATTCCTGTTCCTTTAAGAAAAGATACACAGAGCTGGTGTAACTCAACGAGTCAGGCAGCATCTCTGGAGAACAAGGATAGATGACACTTCAGGTCGGGATCCATCATCAGATCCCGGTTCCTCTATCTTCCCTAGGGCCTTACTATTCTTGCCTTATTAATCCTCCCAAAATATATTATCTGATACATATTATCACCCTGTACCCTAAGAATAACTTCCCCACCATCAACAACTCAACCATTGACATGCAACTTACTAACTATCCCACCTAAATTCTCATCCAATATTGTAAATAGTTCAGATCCCAATGCTGAATCATTTGATGCATCAATGGTCACAAGCTTCAAATCAAAATAAAATCTGCACTTTCATTGACAGTGAGTTACTTCGACTAGTTGGAGAATTTTGAATGAGTGGACATATTTACAAAGCAGTCATTTATAATTGAGGTAGGTAAGAAACTCTTCTGATAGTTGTGATGAATCTCTGACAATTCTCTATCCTGGAGGCTATGTTATGGAGGGGGAAGGGGGACGTAGAGGAAAGTGCTTAAAAAGGAAGCAGATAATCTTTTTAAATAAATAAATAAACTGGGGCACTGAGGACAATGGGGAACTGACATAATAGAGCAGACGAGACACCAGACTTCACTGTCTTCAATATACTTTGTTACCTCCGCATCAAAAAAGATTTACATTGTTCAGACAGGATCAGCAGGTCAAATCCATGACATGGTTATATAGTAATGAAGACAGGTTGTCCTCTTCCTCTGAAATTCAGTTCTGGATTCAGAATAGAACATGGACTTTCTATTATTGATCGATTCAGCACCACCCACTGGGCATAAATTTATTTCGGTACTGGTCCATATGTTCTCTCTGTTGTTGTTTGTTTAATTTTCTAAACAGGTAAATAATTTGCATTCAATTCTATTTATTTATTTGCATGGCATTTAATTAAAAAAAATCTGATGCCATGTTGAGTTTGACAACAAAATCAAATAGCATCAGAATTTCCTTTATATTGGTGCCTCTTGTGCAAGCATGTACTGGACAGTGGTGAGATTTGCAGCAGGTCAAATCCATGACATTCTAAATATCTAAGTAATCTCTTATAATGGACTTTACCAAGCACCTCTAGAGATCAATATAAATAACATATACGGGGATTTCCATGTTCTGTGTTTGGTCAAATCTTCAAAAAGTCAATCAAGTTCTTGAGGCATGCGGTTTCTCAAAGATCAGCTTAAAATGTTTTAAAGTGTTCGATCACTCTGTCTTCTATTTTAGACTTGATTAGTTTCCTGACATTAGTCGTTAAGCTATCGACTCTACACCTCTCTAATTTCCCTTTCTTTCCTTTCTTAATTACGGAGTAACATGCACGATTTTCCAATCTAAAGAAACACTTCCTGATTCAAGTGAATTTTATAAAAGTAGAATTAAGGCTATTTTCTTTAAGCACCTGGGATTTAAAGCATTTGCCCTTGAAGATTTGTTCCTCTGTTATGTCATTTTGTTTATTATTGTTACATTGTTGCCTTTAATTTAGTTAAATTTCTGGCACAATGTTAATATTCTGAAAAAAATATTCTCTCATCTTGCCTTATTTGTGCTGATGTAATTTAAAAAAATCTTAATAAAAATATGCACAATTTTGCATTTTTTTACGGGACAAACATTTCATAACTATCCTTAGCTATACAGTTTGTTTCCCTTTCCTGGTTTAATTTCTTTAGATATTTGAGCCTAAGGTTTGCACATTTTATAAATTTTCGACCATTCCTTTACTTTTTGAAATGTTTTCACTGAATTCCTGGAATGTGAGTGTTTCTTTATTATGTTGGTTGCTTTCCAAAGGCCACATAAAGTATAGATGGAGTCATTGGGGAGAAGGCTCATTTGTGTGATGGTCTGGGCTATGTCCCCAATTCTATTAAATTTCTTGTAGTCCTGGGCAAAGCAATTGCTAGACCAAGCTAAAATGCATCCCAATAGGAATCTTCCTAATGGCATCTGTAGAAATTGGTAAGTGTAATTACAAACATGCTGAAGTGTCTTAGTCTTCAGTGGAATTGGTAAGCTTATTGATGTCTTTGGAGCAGGGTGAATTGCTGCTACTTATACTTAGGATCATGATGCTTTCCACCATCTCCACTTCAATATTATTGATGCAGATTGGGGTCTGTACACCATCCCGCTTCCTGAAGTCGATGACTATCTCCTTTATCGTGCTGACATTGAGGGGGAAGATTTTGTTTCAATACCATATTACTGGTATATGGTGTCTCCTTACCATATCTCCGTCCAATACTATGGTTCATCAGTGTTTGATATCCGGCCCACTGTGGTAGTGTCTTATGCAAAATTATAAATATGGTTAGAACTAAATTGGGCAACATAGGTGTAGGGGATATTGAATGAGTAAGAGTAAAAATTGGAATTCAATCCCTATTAATATCATTAAACGCACTCAGATGCATTCCAGACCTTACACTTTAGGGCGGCAATGATGGCACAGCGGTAGAGTTGCTGCCTTACATCGCTTGCAGCCGCCAGAGACCGGGGTTCGATCCTGACTATGGGTGCTGTCTGTATGGAGTTTGTACGTTCTTCCCGTGACTGCATGGGTTTCCTCCAAGTTTCCTCCAAGTTCTTTTGTTTCCTCTCACACTCCAAAGACGTAGGTTTGTAGGTTAATTGGCTTGGTGTGTAAATTGGCCCAAGTGTGTAGGATAGTGTTAATGTGCGGGGATCGCAGGTCAGCGTGAACTCGGTGGGCCAAAGGGCCTGTTTCCACGCTGTATCTCTAAACTATACTAACCTAAACTTATCCTCCAAAATTCATACTATTGAAGTCAACAAAATAAATTTAGGGATTGAGACACAGACTATTGCACTATTAAAAGATCAGAAACTTACCTTCTTCTTTGGCTTAGCATTTATTTTCTAGCAATTTAAAAAAAACATATCAAGAAGGCTTTCCACATTAAAAGCTTTATGAAATACAAGTTGTTGATTTTTGCTATTTATTTATTTTATTCTATCATAATGCAGATAATATAAAAACATTAATTATTAGCTCCTTGATAAGGAATTTTCCTTGATATTTTTTACCTTCTAGCAGTGTTCACAATTTATTATGCGCTCAAATCTTCGTGCAAAATATCTGGTTTGTGATCTTGATCCTGAAGAATAACAGAAATTGCAGGAAACTAAAAAAAATCTAATGATGGAAAGTGAAAGGAATCTGCCTCAATTCTGGGCCAGGGATTCATCTTTCCATGGCAGATACATTAAGCAGTTGAGAAGATTTAAATTTAGATTTTTTTTGTATGCAATTTGAGGATTACTGGAGTCTCACATTACTACTGTAATAATCCCTGTGTGACACAACCTCATCTCAGTGAATTTGCAAAATATTTTCACTTTTAGATTATTCTTTCATTGGTGGCACTATGTATTAAAATAAAACCTTAGCTATTTTCCTCATAGTATCTATACCAGTCATGTTCAAAAAAGTTACTGTGCTTCTATGAAGTGTGACATGTTCATGAAAAGTAGAAAGTGACACAGCTGTTTGACATTCAGGGCTGTGTAGCCTCAGGCAGTAATAGCTATTTTAAATTGCATTGTGTGAATTACACCTTGCCACATTCACATTAACTGTTCAGCTGCCTGTTTAGATTTTCAAAGTTCTTAAAAAATTGAGTTTCTGCTGCAAGGTTCCTGTGTAAATGCACTATTAAAAGATCAGAGGAAGCAGGTCATTATTTCCAACACTGTCTTTGATGGTTGAATTGATGCCAAATGTGGATAAAATTGAAGAACAAGCTGAAGATCCCAAAAGGATTACACAGACTGTGAGGATATTTCCTCCATTGAAGTAGTTACAGGCAAGTTGTGGCTGATTCTCATGGTTGTTTTTATTGTTTTCAATTGGTTCAGAGGCTCTGAATCATTCTGTAATCATCCCCGTTTCACCACCAGGGGTGCGGTTTAATTGGAAGCCCCGCCATCTTTTTTTCATATTTTTTCATCTTTTTTTAATTTTTAGTGTGTGTTAAAAGTTTGTGCAAATGTTCTCCGGTTTGTTTTATGTGGAGGGAGGGGGTGGGGTTGGGGAAAACCTTTTTTTCAGTTTCTTACCTTGCCGGTGATGCGATAAATTTTCGGATGGCATTCTCCGCTCGCTCTGCGGCCTACCATCGATGGAGCAGGAGACCTCCTCGGACTGGCCTTGGGCCCCACCGCGGGGCATGGACTTACATCGGAGTTGATCCCTTGCCTGGGATCACTCCAATCGCAGACTGCGGACTTTACATCTGGAGTTCGCAGTCTCGGGAGAAGCCGTGGATGTCGGGAGCTCCAATGTCGCAGAAGATTCGACCAGCCCCAATGCGGGGTACAAAGGTCACAAATTTGACTCCTGGTTTTCATTCTTCAGATGATCTTTGCTGGACAGGACAAGGGTACCTGGAGTTAAGAAGGGAAATAAATATACCACATATATCAGAATTGTTTTGGTGATATTTGGGGGGAAATCTGATGCACCCAAAATATTTTATGATTGCTGATTTGATATTAAAACATTGATGAGTCAGAATTTCCTCTGGTTAAACAATACTAATGTTGAAGTGATCAGAAATTCAGAGTGTTTGTGGTTAGTTTTTAATCTTGTACAAACAAATAATGCATTGCCAATACTTTTATATCTAATATTTAGTCAATTATTGAACCCTTTCCCCCACTTCTCCAGAGTTTGTCTCAACTTCACCTGCCAAAACTCAAGTTTTATTGATGCCACATGTTAATTTCATGGGTAGACAAAAATGTTGGAGAAACTCAGCGGGTTAGGCAGCATCTATGGAATGAAGGAAGGGTTTCGGGCCGAAACCCTTCTTCAGACTGATGTGAGGGTGGGGGGGCTGGAAGAAGAAAGGAAGAGGAGGAGTCAGAGGGCTTGAGGGAGAGCTGAGAAGGGGAGGAGACAGTAAGGACTACCTGAATTTAGAGAAGTCAATGTTCATACCGCCGTACAAATTGCCCAAGCGAAATACGAGATGGTCCTCACTCTGACCATGGAGGAGGCCCAGGACAAAAAGGTTGGATTCGGAATGGGAGGGGGAGTTGAAGTGCTGAGCCACCGGGAGATCAGGTTGGTTATTGCGAACCGAGCGGAGGTGTTCGGCGAAACGATCGCCAAGCCTACGCTTGGTTTCACCGATGTAGATCAGCTGACATCTACCATATAACCATATAACCATATAACAATTACAGCACGGAAACAGGCCATCTCGACCCCTCTAGTCTGTGCCGAACACATAATCTCCCCTAGTCCCATATACCTGCGCTCAGACCATAACCCTCCATTCCTTTCCCATCCATATAACTATCCAATTTATTTTTAAATGATAAAATCGAACCTGCCTCCATCACCTTCACTGGAAGCTCATTCCACACAGCTACCACTCTCTGAGTAAAGAAGTTCCCCCTCATGTTACCCCTAAACTTCAGTCCCTGAATTCTCAAGTCATGTCCCCTTGTTTGAATCTTCCCTACTCTCAGTGGGAAAAGCTTTTCCACGTCAACTCTGTCTATCCCTCTCATCATTTTAAAAACCTCTATCAAGTCCCCCCTTAACCTTCTGCGCTCCAAAGAATAAAGCCCTAACTTGTTCAACCTTTCTCTGTAACTTAGTTGCTGAAACCCAGGCAACATTCTAGTAAATCTAGAGCAGCAGATGCAATAGATGAGGTTGGAGGAGGTGCAGGTGAACCTCTGTCGCACCTGGAAAGACTGCTTGGGTCCTTGAATGGAGTCAAGCGGGGAGGTAAAGCGACAAGTGTAGCATTTCTTGCGGTTGCAAGGGAAAGTGCCCGGAGAGGGGTGTTTCGGGTGGGAAGGGACGAATGGACCAGGGAAATTACGGAGGGAGAAGTCTTTGCGGAAAGCAGGCAGGGGAGGAGATGGGAAGATGTGGCAAGTGGTGGGGTCACGTTGGAGGTGACGAAAATGATGGAGGATTATTGTTGTACATGACGGCTGGTAGGGTGATAGACTTCTGTTGTAGAGTGAGTGGAGGGCTGTAAGTTCAGGGGGGGAGTGGTTAGAGTGTGACAGGGGAGTGGAAAAGTTGAGGCGGTTGATGTCCTGCTGGCAGTTTAAAATAAAAGGGTCTAAAGCCGGATGATGGCCATGAGGGGGGGTCCAAGAGGAGGGGGTCCGCTGGAGACTGGAGAAGGGGGTCATCAATAGGGGGCGAGGACTCCTTCCCATGGAAGAATGCTTTGAGGCAGAGGCGACGGAAGAAGAACTCCACATCGTGGCGGGCGCGGAACTCATTGAGGTGGGGACGGAGGGGGACAAAGATAAGGCCTCTGCTGAGGACAGACCATTCGGTATTTTCATGGCATGTCTTAAGTAGTGGTCCAGATTGATCTTTTATGAACCTTTTCGTATCAAGTGTTACATACACTGGAAGCTCATATACTAACTAATTATAGCAAAGGAAGAAATGTTTCACTTGCAGTCACCCCAATTCTAAACATGTATTCTTGACTACCAGCAGACTTAATGCGGCAAATTGGGGAACAATGTCAAAGAAACTCTTGGCTACAAGATATATGACTAATCCTAATGGATGTACACCAACCTCTGTTCTTCCATCTCAGGTAGTTACATTTCTCCTCATTTCTTAAAATAATTTATTTTAAAAGATAAATTGTGAAAACATGCCCTTCGATCCACCAAATCCATGCCAACAAGCGACCACCTGTTCTGTGCTGCCCGCTAAGGACAATTCACAGAAGCCAATTAACCTACAAACCTGCACGTCTTTGGAATGTGGGAGGAAAGCAGAACACATGCAGAAAACCCATGTAGTCACAGGGAGAATGTACAAACTCCGCACAAACAACACCTGTAGTCAGGATCATCCCTGGGTCTCTGGCTCTGTAAGGCAGCAATTCTACCACTGTGCCACTGTGCCGCCCACTTTTGCATGCTTCCTATTAAACTAGTTATCTACTTCCCTATCAAATAATGTTACCAGCTTTGCCTCAGTTACTGTTTAGCTAAACATTTCAGATTCTAGCAATTTTCCATTCAAATATATAATATACTTATAATGTCAGAAAGGATGCCATTTGTCCCATGGTCAGTGCCAGATCCCAACAAAGCACTCCCATTAGTCTCATTCCCTCAATTTTTATTCTTCTGTAGTCCTGCAACTTAGTCTATCTCATATGCCCAGATGGACATATTGAGGACCTGCAGGTTCTTCTATGTTGACAGAAAGGCCACAGACAACACAGCCTTCCAGAATGCCCTATCCTCTATGCAGGAAGGAACTGCAGATGATCCACCCAAACCTGTGCTGGAAAATCTCAGGCTGCCTGACACTGCTTAGGGATAACATCACCTACGTGCAGGACTGAGGGGTGGATGCCTGCCTGGTCAGCTTGAACTCACAGAAGGCTTTCAGCAGGATATCGCACACGTACATGGTGGGTGTGCTCTCCAAAGGGGGCTTTGGGGAGAGAATCAGGAACTGGATCCAATTTCTGTACACTGATATCTATAGTGCAGTCAAAATCAATGGGTGGGAATTGGATAGGCAATAGACAATAGACAATAGACAATAACAGCAGGAATAGGCCATTCGGCCCTTCAAGCCAGCACCACCATTCACTGTGATCATGGCTGATCATCCACATTCAGTAGCTTCTCTGTCAGGTCTGGAGTCAGGCAGGGTTGCCCTGACTTGTTTTTATGCTGTATGGAACCATTTGCTGAATCCATCAGGAAGGATGAGAGCATAATAGGGGTGACATTGCCAGGCCATGGGGGCAGTCATATCAAAACCCCCCAGTACATGGACAATGTCACCATCTTTTGATCGGATCTACGGTTGGTCTGCAGATTGATCAGCTTCTGTGATCAGTTTGAGTTGGCATCAGAGGCCAGAGCCATCCACCGGAATAGCGAGTCCATGCTTTTCAGCAACTGGCCCAATTGATCTTCAACACCTTGAAGGTCAGACATCTTGAAGGCGCCGAGGATCTGGTTTGAGACATGTGACAAGAATTGGATGGAGCCATGTTTAAGCAAAAATTGGGTCTGTGGAAGCAGTGTTCTCTCGTGATAACCAGAAAAAAATGGTCAACAGTTGTATGGTGCTCTCGGGCTACTGTACTTGGCGCAAATGTGGCCCGTACCCATCGCCTCTGCCTTGGCAATCAGATGGGCTGTCTACCAGTTAATCTGGGATTTAAAGATGGAGCTGGTCCACCAGGTCACAATGCACAAGTTGGAAGATAACAGGGACAAAAGCATGTCCAACGTTGCACTCATCCTGATGGCCACCTTCGTATGTTGATGCATCATAGAGCAAAAGCACTTGGGCACTAAGTTTCACTAACTACAGAGATTCTACCAATCCCCTGTGTTGCAAAGGATGGACCTGGCTCTGATGCCACACAATGTGCCAGTCAGCTGGACATTGCCGTAACACCTGTCCTTTGTGGAAAGGCTCTCCCAGATCAACACGTTTGGCCACAGGTCCATCGGGCAGTGGTCAGCACAAAATATCCTGAAGGCAGTGCAGGACAAGGACTCGATGAATCCTGTGGCGTGGTTCCCTGAGCAGACTGCCCAGCTTGTCTGGTGAAATGCCTCATCGTTAGAATTACCAACAAGCACCAAGACATGGTTTGGCTGACGCTGATAGGGGCCCTCCCAGTCAGATCCTATCTGCATTGTTGGAATCTTACAGCCAGTGCAGGCTGCACTTGGGAGGGGAGACAGTTACCCACCTCTTGGCAGAATGTGAAGAGAGTCTGGAGAATGATGGGACCTTGTTACAATTTATCCCAAATAATTCATTAGTGTTATATTCGGTAGTGTTCATTAACTATCTTTACACCAGAAGACTCTTGATTTATGGACTGTTCCCAGGCACACATTTGGTTACGGACATCATGTGTTGCAGGAAGCTTATCAACTCGGTGAAAGATGCTCTTTGGTCTGCCTGAAACTTGTTGCCCTCCCTGCTGAGTGAAATGTCCATCAGGGAACATTGCCGACTGGCCCATTCCAGACTGGAGGAATGTATGCTGAGAAACTCACTGAAGCTTGGTGCAGCTCACAGCAAGGCTCTGTGGAGGAGGACCACAGGCTAGAGTCCTTCCACTGATGGGCATTGAGGCGCAGGGTCTGGAGAGACACCTCTCAAACAAGTGAAGGAATATCACCCCCAGTGAGCCACAGGAGTGCCAAGGATGCTTGGTATAAAGATATTTAGTGAACACTACCAAATATAATGCTAATAAATGAATAGATGCTGCGAATGTTGGAAGAGTTTTTTACACTGTTATTGTTTTGTATATTTAAAACAAAATTCTGAATAAAGTTTATCTTTGGGGAAAAAATACTTCCCTCAAAATTCTTACCTATACTTGGAGGTAATGTAATAGTGATCATTTAACATATCAATCCGCACATCTTTGGGAAGCTGGAGAAAATGTATGCGGTCATGGGTAGAACATGCAAGCTCCACACAGAGAGCACCCAGAGTCAGTATTGAACCAGGATCTCTAACTGCTGCTATTGCTCTCCACTGGGCTTCCTTAATTGTTCCGGTCTTCTAGTGACAACTCCAGGTTTATGTCTGCTTGTTATTGAAACGTAGCCAAACAAAAATACACCTTTTCCTGGGTTTTATTCGAGTGAATGTTGCTATTCTATCTCCTTGGGCTGAAAAACCTTTGTTTAGTGGAACAACCATTGCACTCTCATGTTCAGTGAAGAAAATCCCAACTTCTCCAGCCTGTTCACGTAACTAAAGTCCCTCTCAATTTAGTAAATATCCCCATTGACCATTCCCGAAACCTTGAGGTCTTTTCTACAGTGTAGCACCCAGAATTTGACACAATGCTTCATTTGTGGCCAAACCACTATTTTTCAAGATTCATCATGAATCCCTTCCTCTTGTCCTCAATTTCAAAAGGTCAGGATCCTGAATGCTGTTTCAACCACTTTCTCAACCTGCCCAGCCACTTTTGAATGAACAGTGCATATGTACACCTGGATCTCTCTGCACTTTATCCCTTTTAGAATTGTACCTCTCGTTTATGTTGCATACCCTCATTCTTCCATCATCATGTAACATTATTTCTCAGCAGTAATATTTATTTGCTATCTTTTCACCCATTTGTTCATATCCCCTTGAAGCCCTGTACAATTCTCCTCACACTGCATTATCACCTCAAGTTTTGTTTCTGCTGCAAATTTGGAAATAGTGCCCTAAAAACCCAAATCCAGACCATTAACATACGTGAAGAAAAGTAGTGCAGAACTCTGGGGATTTCGCCTGTACATTTGAGAAATGTCTCATTGCCTCTCTCTGCTTACTGTTACTCAATCAATATTTTTACCATGTTGTTTCAGCCCCTTTATTCAAAGGGCTTCAATCCTAATGGCAAGCCTGCACCATTGCCCTAAGCAAATGGTTTTTGGAAGTCCATGAATAAAGCCTCAACTTTCCGTAATATTATCAAAAATGTTGTTTGTTAGTTAAGGTCTGCTTACAAACAAATCCATGCTGGCTTCCTCTAACATATTCACATTTGTCCAAGTAACTGCTAATTCTGCCCTTGATTTTTGGAGAATTTTCCTCATCACCAAGATTAAGCTGACTGGTCTATATTTACTGAGTTTATGTATAGTGTCATGGAGTCAATCAGCTTTGAATCAGACTCTTCTCATTACTTTGTACACCTCTATAAGATCACCCCTCATCCTCCTGCACTCCAAGGAATAGAGTCCTAGCCTGCCAAATCTCTCTCTATAGCCCAGGCCCTCGGGTCCTGGCAACATCCTCGTAAATCTTCCCTGCACCCTTTCCAGCTTGACAACATCTTTCCTATAGCATGATGCCCAGAACTGAACACAGAATAACTCTAAATGTGGCCTCGCCAACGTCTTATATGGGTGAACTCTTGTCAAAGATAGGAGGAAAACTCCTTCAAAGTAGGTATATATGCCTTGAGGAGATTTTGCAGTGGAGCAATCCAAATGTGTAGGAAACATAGAAACATAGAAACATAGAAATTAGATGCAGGAGTAGGCCATTCGGCCCTTCGAGCCTGCACCGCCATTCAATATGATCATGGCTGATCATCCAACTCAGTATCCCGTACCTGCCTTCTCTCCATACCCTCTGATCCCCTTAGCCACAAGGGCCACATCTAACTCCCTCTTAAATATAGCCAATGAACTGGCCTCGACTACCCTCTGTGGCAGAGAGTTCCAGAGATTCACCATTCACCACCACAGCAGATGTTGGTTTACACTGAAGATAGACACAAAATGCAACAAAAGTTCACCCATTCCTTCTCTCCAGAGATGCTGCCTGTCTGCGGAGTTACTCCAGCATTTTGAGTCTATCTTTGGTGTAAATCAGTATCTGCCGTTCCTTCCTACACATTTTGTCTGCTCCACTGTGAGATCTCCTCAAGGTATGCCTACTTTAAATAGGTTCTTCTCCTCCCTCCGACGAGGGTTCACCCATTTCTTCTCTCCAGAGATGCTGCCTGTCCCGATTAGTTACTCCAGCATTTTGTGTAAATCTTCGGTGTAAACCAGCAACTGCAGTTCCTTCCTAACCACTCTGACTGATGAAGGCCAATATGCCAAAAGCCTGTTTGACCATATAATCCTACATATTTGTCTTGAATAGCATTTAACAGCCCTGTTGGCTGGAAGGTTATGGCCAGAGCCTCTAAAATTCCCTCTTAACTTCCTTCTGCAACATGAGTAGCATCATGTTTGGACCTGTTGGTTTATTCACATTCACAGTGGAAATCGCCTTTCTGGTAGTATTATTTTACTTACTTTTAACCCGTCGAGCAGATCTGCATGGAGTAGGAACAATGAACTGTAGGTGCTGGTCAGAAAGGACACAAAAAAAAACTGACACAAAGTGCTGTAGTAACTCAGCGGATCAGGCAGCATCCCTGGAGAACATGGATAGATGATGGTTTGGGTCGGAACACTTCTTCAGACAAAATGCACAACCGCATCTTAATTTGCAGAGATTTCAGTATATCCTTCATTGGTAAAGACCCATGCTCATATATTATCTCAACCATATCCACTACCTCCAAAAGTTATTTTCCTTATTGGTATCTGGTAGCCTCATCTCCCATCGTACAAGACTATTCCTATTCACATGCATGCAGAATATCTTTGGATTCCCATTTATGTATGCTGCAGGTCTTTTCTCATGCTCTCTCTTAACTTGTTTATTTACTTTTTACTCCTCCTCTGAGCTTTCCGTAATAACTCTGGTTCCCACTAGTGTTAACAACTTGGCAGTTTCCATGTGTTCTTTTTTTCCTGCTTCACATAGAGAGAGTCAGAGAGTCATACAGCACAGAAACAGACCATTTGGCACCACATATCCATGCTGACCAAGATGCCCCATCCACCTTAGACCAACCTGCCTGCGTTTGGCCCATATCCCACTAAATGTTTCCCGTCCATTCACTGTGAAGATCCTCCCTTGGTTTGACTTCCCAAAATGCACCAACTTGCACTTATCTGCATTAAACTCCATTAGCCGTGCCTCAGCCCACTTACCCAATTGATCAAGATGCTGCTGTAATTTTTGATAGCCATCTTCACTATCTATGAGACCACCCACTTTAGTGTCGTCTTCAAACAAGTTATATTTTACGTTATTTCTATTTTTATGGGCATCTGTGGAGTCACATTTAAATGGGACAGGTTAAAGATAGTGGGTATCCTTCCCGGATGGTGTGAGTGAATCAGTTGGGTTTTACAACGACCCAACCAGTAAGACTAATGTTGCATAGGAACTGATATTCTCTGGATTGTCATTGATGCTGCACAACCACTAGGCTGCCGTATTCCACAACCCATTCTTTTTCATGCCATCCTGTTAGTCTGTCACTGCAACCAGTAGCATACTGCTTTCTTGCATTTCCATGTTTGACATTTGTAACTATTGCTTGAAGGTCGTCTTGCCTCCATCGAGCATCAAAGTTTTCCCTTCATCAATTTTAAAAGATTATGAATGTTTATTAACATTAGCATACCATTTTGTGCTCATTCCTTGTGCTCATTTGACCATTTTATAATTAAGTATTTTTCTATATGTGAGAATGCAGAAACTTGAGATTTTGGTGGCTGTTCTCAGTTTTATCCTTCTGTTTAATTCCATGAATTTTGGATTTCCTTGACTGTCATGTTATGCTATTCAGATTTGTTTTCGCATTCCAATTTAGTTTAGAGTAACAATATCTCTTCTATAAAAAAATAAACACCAAAAAGTCCCAGAAATGCTCAGCAAGTTAGCAAGCACCAATGCAGTTTATTTGCTTATTTTGAGTGCAGGACAGTCTTTGAAGGTTAGATGAGAGGCGAGCAGGATGAGGATTGATGATTCCCACTGAACATTTTCCTGGCTGTTTAATCATGTGTCACCAAATGATGAGATGGCCAAATACAAAAGATTTTCTGTGTTGCTGAACTGACTTTATAAGGGCTGAGTCCTCTCTGACTGAGTGTCTTTGCTCGGGGGTTTGTGCCTTCAGTCATTTTAAAAACGTCCCAAGAATTAGAAGGGTGCCCTTTGAAGTTTCCTTTAGTTATTAGTTTGATCCTGATTGATCAAATGCCATGCCGATATTCCAATGTGATGTAAAGACTACTCGTAATTAAATTGCATCACAGGATAAACTGTGTATGTCCAGATATAGATCTATTTTAAAAAATAATAATTTAAATTCATTTTAGTTTTTACAATGCATGAGTGTCTTCTGAACCAAACAGCATATTGTATCAAAGTCAGAAGATCTGAGTGATTATTGACAGTGACGTTTTTTTTTGGAGTACAACACCTTAATCAAACCGTAGAGATAGATATAGGAGAGGGTGAACGCTTATTTTAGGGAACAGCCAGAGACACCTCAAAGATATTCCACTTGGCATTGTTCAACTGTTTGTTGCCTTCATTTACTCCCGGACAGAAAGTATCCAACTCTGCCATATCCGCTGGAGAAACTTCTCCAGTGACCCCACAAAATAATGTAGTGAAACTGTTGTAGCTGAAAAAAAAAAATTCTTTATAATTAACTTTAATTTATTTAACTGAAATATTCACGACTCTCCTATCTGCCTTAGATGGACCGGATATTCAAGCTTATATGGGTTGAAACTCTCTGCCGCGCATTACCTTATTTGTAATGAAACCATTGTAGATTTTTTTTAATGTATTTTTGATTAACTTTTACTTATTTAATAGAAATATTTACTTCTATCCTCTTTATTGGGACTGGCTGTCTGAATGACCAACCGGTTGCAATTCTCTGCCACTCATTTCTATTTCTCCACGATGATTATAAAAATAGCTGTAATCTTTCATTAAGCTTTCTTGCTATGATGACAACCTGCAGATAATACATCTGCTCCCAAGAAGGCTACAATGTCACAGACTGCACCGATTCACTGGGGCTTAAAGATCAGAAATTAGTAGAGCACCACTAATGTCATGACTAGAATTCTCCCAACCATGCCCTTGCCTACTCCTTAGGGAGCTGAAAGTGCCTGAAAGTAATTATAGAAATGTAGAAACATGCTGTTACTCAAAGATCAGTTGTTTTTTTGCAGCTTCAGTGACAAATTCATTCGTTGACTGTCGTAACAGGTTACAAGACTATCCAGACACCCTGTTGGTCAGACTCAGTTTGTTCACAGTGCGAACCATGATACTGAGATCCAATTGTGATGTGAGTCTCGCCAAGTATTACGATTGAATCTTGAAACCATGCAATGAGTGAGCAAATGAAATAGTTCTACCTACAGGGAGCCAAGATTTTGAATTGCTCCCCGTTGGGAACAGCCGGCAAGAAAAGATAAATTTCCAACACTTGCTCCTGGCAGTTTTTTTTTTTGCAATAGTGGTGGGAGAGTTACATTTTATAAAATTAGTTTGACATTTTCAATCCGAAGAACTAATTTTACATCCCGGTGCTGCATTCAAGCATTTGTTATTCACATTCCACCCTTTCAATTCCTCAAACATTTCACCCTCTCCTCTCACCCCTAGTTCTGTATTCCCTCCTTTCCTCATCTTAGAGCTTCGATAGGACAGCCAACAGTCACCCTTTTTTTCTTACCTGAATTAAATTTGAAGGATTCAATTGTAATAGTGTGGTTAATATTGCAGAGCTTACTAATAAGCAAGGACAGTTTAAAATTACAAAAAAAGGCATGTGTTGGGGCTTTCAAAGAACATCAAAGATATATCTCCAGGGCCTGTTATCCCAAGTTATTAAGAGAGGCAAGAGAAGAGATTGCAAGAGCCTTGATGAAGATGTTTGCTCCTTTCTAGGCACAGGCAAAATCCCAGAGGTCTAGGAAGTAGACAATGTTGTTCCTTTGTTAAAGAAGGAAACTAATGAGAACCTAGGGAATTATAGGCCAGTGAGCCTCACATCAGTTGTAGGGAAGCTATTGAAGAGAATTCTTCCAGTTAGGATTTACTCCCTTTTGGAAGAAAATTGATTAATTATGGACTGCCTGCATGGCTTTGTGTGCGGCAGGTCGTGTCTTACTAACTAGATTGAGTTTTTTGAGGAGTTGATGAAGGTGAACAATGAGTGTGGACAATTAATGTTGTCTACATTAATTTTAGTAAGGCAGTTTAAAAAGCCCCCCATATAAACTGATCCAGAAGATTAAGAGACAGGGGATTAACAGTGATGTTGGTATGGATTTAGATCAGGCTTGCTGATAGAAGACAGAAGGTTGTGGTGGAAAGATAATAGTCATGTTAGACATCTGCAACCAGTGGAGATCCACAGGGATGTATATTGGAACCTCTGTTGCTTGTGATGTATATAAATTACATTGACATAAACATTGATGGGGTGGTTAGTAAATTTGCAGATGACACCAACATTGCCTGGATCGTGGACCGTGAGGAAGGCTGTCAAAGTATACAGTGAGATATCAATCAGCTACAGAAATGGCAGATGGAGTATAATCCAAGCAAGGTGTTGCATTTTGGGATGTTGAATGGAAGGGGAAATATATATAATTGATGACAAGCACTTTAACAGCATTGAAAATCAGAGGGATCTTGGGTTCATAATAATAATAATAATAATAATAATAATAATAATAATAATAATAATAATAATAATAATAATAATAATAATAATAATAATAATAATAATAATAATAATAATAAACTTTATTACGGACTCAAGGACCAGACAAGGGGCAACATTACATAAAAAATGCATTGCATATCAAATATCATAAATATATATAAAATCATGGTATCTATCTATATTACTAAAAGTCTGTTCTTGACCAGTTTTGGCCAACTGTGCTGCGATTTCCGAGAGAACGCCGCCACCTACGGCCGTCATTTTTTGGCCACCTTGCTCAGAGCCCCCCTCTGCCGTATGTGTGCTGAGGATTTTTCCTGTCGATGAAAAATGACAGAGATATTAATGTTTTTACAAAATTCCCCATTCTCTCTGCTGCCCCCGCTGGAGGCAGGGGAAGGGACTATAAACCAGGAAGTGGTGTGCCTCAATTAGTCTCTGCAAGCTGGAGCTCTGTCAATTAGTCTCTGCAAGCTGGAGCTCTGAATGATACTGAACAAATATCTACAGCACTGCGAGTACCCTTAATTTGTACTGTGAGCTCGCTCTCTCTCTCTCTCTCTCCCTCTCTCCCTCTCTCCCTCTCTCCCTCTCTCCCTCTCTCCCTCTCTCCCTCTCTCCCTCTCTCCCTCTCTCCCTCTCTCCCTCTCTCCCTCTCTCCCTCTCTCCCTCTCTCCCTCTCTCCCTCTCTCCCCCTCTCCCCCTCTCCCTCTCTCCCTCCCTCCCTCTCTCCCTCTCTCCCTCTCTCCCCCTCTCCCTCTCCCCCCCTCTACTCTTCCCCCTCTCCTCTTCCCCCCTCTCCTCTTCCCCCCCTCTCCTCTCCCCCCTCCTCTTCCCCCCTCTCCTCTCTCCCCCCCTCACCTCCTCTCCTCTCCCCCCTCTCCTCTATCCCCCCTCTCCTCTCCCCCCTCTCCTCTCCCCCTCTCTCTCCCCCCTCCTCTCCCCCCCTCTCCTCTCCCCCCCCTCTCCTCTCGCAACCTCTCCTCTACCACCCCCTCTCCTCCCCCCCCTCTCCTCTCTCTCCCCCTCTCCTCTCCTCCCCCTCCTCTCCTCCCCCTCCTCTCCCCCCTCTCCTCTCCCCCTCTCCTCTCCCCCCTCTTCTCTCCCAACCTCTCCTCTCCCACCCCCTCTCCTCTCTCCCCCTCTCCTCTCTCCCCCTCTCCTCTCCTCCTCCCCCTCCCCCCCCTCCCCCTCTCCTCTCTTCCCCCTCTCCTCTCCTCCCCCCCTCTCCTCTCTCCTCTCCATCTCTCTCCTCTCCCTCTCTTCCTCTCCCCCCTCCGCCCCCCTCCCGCCTCTCTTCCCCTCCTCCCCCTCCTCTCCTCTGCGTCCTCTCCCCTCTCGTCCTCTCCCCCTCTCCGCTCCCCTCTCCTCTCCTCCTCCTCTCCCCCCCCTCCTCCTCTCCCTCCTCCTTTCGTCCTCCCCCTCCTCTCCCCCCTCTCCTCTCCCCCGTCTCCTCTCCCCCCCTCTCCTCTCCCCTCCTCTTTCTCTCCCCCCCTCTCCTCTCCCCCCCCTCCCCCTCTCCTCTCGCCCCTCCTCCTCTCTCCCTCCTCCTCTCTCCATCCCTCTCTCCTCCTCTCTCCCCCTCCTCCCTCGTCCTCCCCCCTCTGTCCTCTCTCCCCCTCTCTCCTCTCCTCCTCCGCTCTCGTCCTCTCCCTCCCCCTCTCCTCTCTCCCCCCTCTCCTCTCCCGGCTCTCTCCTCTCCCTCCTCTCTCCTCTCCCTCCTCTCTACTCTCCCACCTCTCTCCTCTCCCGGCTCTCTCCTCTCCCCCTCTCCTCTCCCCCCTCTCTCCTCTCCCTCCCTCCCTCTCTCTCCTCCCCCTCCCTCTCTCCTCTCTCCCTCCTCTCTCCTCTCTCCCCCCATTCTCCTCTCGCTCCCCCTCCTCTCTCTCTCTTCGTCTCCCCCCCTCTCCTCCTCCTCCCTCTCCCCTCCTCCTCCTCGCCCCCCTTCCTCTCTCTCTCCCTCCCCTCCCTCTCTCTCCTCTCCCCCCCCTCCCCTCTCTCCTCTCCCCCTCTTCTCTCCCCCGCCTCCTCTCCCACCTCCTCTCCCCCCCCTCCTCCCCCTCTATCTCCGTCCCCTCCTTCCCGTCCCTCCTCTCTCCTCTCTCCTCTTCCCTCTCCTCCTCCTCCCTCTCTCTCCCTTCTCCTCTCTCTCCCCCTCTCCTCTCTCTCCCCCTCTCCTCTCGCTCCCCTCTCCTGCGTCCCCCCCCGCCTCTCCGTGCGCCCCTCCTCCTCTCCCCCCTCTCCTCTCCCCCCTCTTCCTCTCTCCTCTCCCCCCTCCTCTCCTCTCCCCCCTCCCTCTCCTCTCCCCCCTCACGCTCTCTCCTCTCTCTCCTCTTCCCCCCCCCTCCTCTCTCTCGTTGCCCCCCCCTTCCTCTTCCCCCCTCTCCTCTCTTCTCTCCCCCCCCCCTCCTCTCTTCCCCTCTCCTCTCCTCCCCTCCTCTCTCTCCCCCTCTCCTCTCTCTCCCCCTCTCCTCTCTCGTCCCCCCTCTCCTCTCCCCGCCCTCTCTCTCTCTCCCCCCCTCCTCTCCCCCCCCGCCTCGGTCCTCTCCCCCCCCTCCTCTCCCCCCTCTCCTCTCCCCCCCCTCCCCTCTCCTCTCCCCCCTCTCCTCCTCTCCCCCCCGTCCTCTCTCTCCGTCCCCCCCCTCCTCTCTCTCTCCGCCCCCTCCTCTCTCTCTCCCCCCCTCCTCTCTCTCCCCCCTCCTCTCTCCCCTCTCCCTCCCCCTCATCCTCTCCCCCTCTCCTCTCCCCTCCTCTTCTCTCCCCCCCTCTCCTCTCCCCCCCCCCCCCTCCTCTCCCCCCCCCCCTCCTCTCTCCCTCTCTCTCTCTCCCTCTCTCCTCTCTCGCCCCCTCTCTCTCCCCCTCTCCTTCTCCTCCTCTCCTCCTCTCTCCCTCGTCCTCTCTCCCCCCTCTCGCCTCTCTCCGTCTCTCTCCCTCCTCTCCTCCTCTCCCTCCTCTCTCCTCCGCCCCTCTCTCTCTCCCCGCTCTCCCTCCTCTCTCCCGCTCTCTCCCTCTTCTCCCCCTCTCCTCTCCCCCCTCTCTCCTCTCCCTCCCTCTCTCCTCGCCCCTCCTCTCTCCTCTCCCCTCCTCTCTCCTCTCGCCCCCTCTCTCCTCTCCCCCCTCATCTCTTCTCCTCTCTCCCCCCACTCTCCTCTCCCTCCCTCATAGGACCTCTCCTCTCTCCCCCCCTTCCTCTCTCCCCCCTCACCGCTCTCCTCTCTCCCCCCCTCTCCGCTCTCCTCTCCCCCCTCTTCTCTCCCCCCCTCCTCTCCCCCCTCCTCTCCCCCTCTCACCCCCTCTCCTCCCCTCCTTCCCCCCTACTCTCTTCCCTCTCTCCTCTCCCCCTCCTCTCTCTCCCCTTCTCCTCTCTCTCCCCCTCTCCTCTCTCTCCCCCTCTCCTCTACGCCCCTCTCCTCTCCCCCCCTCCTCTCCACCCCCCTCCTCTCCCCCCTCTCCTCTCCCCCCCTCTCCTCTCCTCTCCCCTCCTCTCCTCTCCCCCCTCCCTCTCCTCTCCCCCCCTCACCTCTTCTCCTCTCTCCCCCCTCTCCTCTCTCCCCCCTCCTCTGTCCCCCCTCTCCTCTCTTCTCTCCACCCCCCTCCTCTCTTCCCTCTCTCCTCTCCCCCTCCTCTCTCTCCCCCTCTCCTCTCTCTCCCCCTCTCCTCTCTCTCCCCCTCTCCTCTACGCCCCTCTCCTCTCCCCCCCCTCCTCTCCCCCCCTCCTCTCCACCCCCCTCCTCTCCCCCCTCTCCTCTCCCCCCCTCCCCTCTCCTCTCCCCCCCTCTCCTCTCCCCCCCTCCTCTCTCTCCCCCCCTCCTCTCTCTCCCCCCCTCCTCTCTCTCCCCCCTCCTCTCTCTCCCCCGGGGGGGGGGGGGAGGGGGGCGGGGGAAAGTTAGTGTGTGACGCTGCATGTCGCCTCCCCCCCCCCCCCCCCCCCCACAACCGCACGTTGGGGGAACAGACCCACCGGGTCTGCATTTGGTCTAGTATCACATAAAAACATCATAATTTATATTTTAAAAAAACCCACAATACTTATCCAGATTAAAAGATGATCAACGTCCTACAACAAGACAACGATACCAGTGACTCCACAGCTGGGATTTGTAGCGTGTAGTGCTAACCCTTATGTTTGTCAAGGCCACAATAAGCACATTTTTAGAGTCATTTATCCTGCAAATGAATTTATACATGTGGTGTCTTAGGATAGCTTCTAAAGTACTGACTCCTGCAGCTACAAACATATTACTGGCACTAAACCATCTAGGTTGCATTAGCAGTGTTCTCATGGCATCGTTATATGCCACCTTTAGCCTCTGCATACTTGTCTTTAAATAGTTCGACCACAGGTGCGCAGTGTAGAGTGGTGTGCAGTATGCTCTAAATAGCGACATCTTCACCACATCTGCACACGTACCAAATTTACGCAAGAGGATATTTGCCTGTACATACAGCATGCGTCATTGCCTATAAATATCCTCATCATCTGTCATTTGTTCTGTAATAATATGCCCTAGATATTTTATCTTATTACAGACACTAAGATTGTTGTCAGACAATTTAAAATCAGGATATTTTAGGCATTTATCCTCTTTGGTTCTACAGACCATAACAGCACTCTTACTAGCATTATATTTAATGTCATGTTCCACACCATACACTGAACATATAGTAAGGAGCTGCTGGAGACCAGCGCTAGATGGACTAAAGACCACAAGATCATCTGCATACATAATATGGTTCACTAAAATATTACCAATCATGCACCCAGTGTTACAGGCTTTCAATTGTTTAGACAGATCATCAATATATAGATTAAAAAGGACTGGGGACAAAATTCCCCCTTGTCTAACACCATTGCTAACCCCAAATGGGTGAGACCCTATTGCCCCATTTTATTTGCATAGTCTGCTGGGCATACCAGTAGGCCAGAATTCTAACAATGTATTCAGGCACCCCTCTGACTCATTTTACCCAACAGCTTTCTGTGATTAACATGGTCAAAGGCTTTGGAAGCATCAATAAAGCACATGAGGATTGAAGAGTTTTTGCCTCTATATTTGTTTACAATCTCCTTTAGGGCATATATGCATAAGTCAGTGCCATGTTTAGCTTTAAAGCCAAACTGGTTATCTGTGGAGTTAACAAACTCATTTATTCTATCCAGCAGAACTCTTTCTAAGACTTTTGACAATATGCTGGCTAAAGCTATGGGCCTGTAATTATTTAGGTTGCCTACTTTACCAGCTTTGTCCTAATGACCGGCACTAACAGGACAGACAACATTGAGTCTGGTAACAAGCCATGAATCATAAAGCCAGTAAAACAAATAGCTAGGAGGCGAGCTATCCTCATACTCGCATACTTAAGATGTTCAGCAGAGATATGATCCAAGCCACTTGCTTTGTTGTTGGACAGCTTGTTCATGGCATGATACACCTCATGTGACATAATCACCATCGAGTCATTACTCTCAATATTGTCCACCCTATACAAATCATCTTGGACACAGTTGAATAAAGTACTATAATGTTGTCGCCATAACTCCGCGATATTAGCTGTTCCGGAGATTCCATCTACAGTACATGGTAGAGATGTTTTGCAGCTGCTAAGAGCTCTCACTTCCTTCCAAAAATCTGTAGCATTGTTACTTAGCAGCTTCTTAGCCATGGAATCAGCCCTCATAGCTTGCTCATTTTTACAGATGAAGCGAACAGCATACTTATACCTTGCATTAGTGAGCTTCTTGTGCTCAAACACAGGCCCCTGTCTGGGTCTACCTGCCATAGCCCATGATTTGGTGGCTTCACGGGCTTCAGTATGATACTCAGCTACATACTTATTCCAGCCAGGTCTGATGTTATGTGTCTTATTTTTATGCTTGCAGTAGGGCTTACTGCCTACATATAAGGCGCTTACTATATCATTATACATGGAGCAGATATCTCTCCTATGCTTCATATCTTTACAATTAACATTACTACATATTATTGCATCTTTAGGTAGATGAATATTGCTTAAGGATTTATCTGTATGGGCATAATAGGCTAGGATGTCTTCCTTTGTAAGCGTTGACCAGTCCAGTTTTTCTGTATTAAAGCTATTTCTATCTCTGGATACCACAGGTATGTGTTCAACATTTATTGTCATAGCAACAGGTATATGATCAGTCATTGCTGCCCCGTACAGAATGCTCATACACCCCAATGAGGCATGTGCATCAGCTGTACTAATACAGTGGTCCAGCCATGATGTGGTGTGCCAGGCCTCACTAATATAAGTATAGCTATCTGTAGGTAAAAGCACTTTGCTTGACAATATTAAATTATTATCTTGACAGAACTGAGCCATATGATTGGCAAATAATGAGTTCCTATCTGAGATATCTGCATTCATATCCCCAATGACATATACACTACAATAATTATTGTTTAATTATTTGTATAAATGAGCAACACAAGTAGATAGAATGGATAAAGGAGGTGCAACAAGTCAACACTAACTAGGGGACTTTTTGATAGACTGACTGTTGGACAAAGGCCAGGGATGAAACAGTTGTGGGCCCAAGAGGATATAGAGTTGCAAATTGTTAAGCAGCTCGGGCCTTGGTCCACCAGTCAGCCAATCAAATAATCCCCCTCTTTTCCAGCCTTTTACCACCCCCCCCCCCCACCCCCCTGCCCACAATGTCTGATGAAGGTTTGCATTCCAAAATGTCATCTACCCATATTCTCCAGGAATGCTGCCTGACCTGCTTACACCAATATTTTGTGTCTTTCTTTGGTATAAACCATCATCTGCAGTTCCTTGTTATCACACTGTACTGTTTGTTCTTTGTTCTAGTCTCCAACGCTCTAAAGAATAAAGTCCTACCCTGACCAACTCCTCCCTGTATCTCGGGCTCTCGAGACCTGGTACAATCCTCCTACATCCTCTCTGCATTCGTGTCCAGCTTTGGAATTTTGAACTCTTTATGATCATAATCATGCAAAACATAAAGGATGTTGAAATTGTTGGACACCTATGCTTGAAATGGTGGGATATAGATCTGGCTAAAGTAATCAATGTACAGCTCATTGGTAATCGTGAAAATATATGGTTAGCATTGTTAACCCAATGTTTTTTCTTGTATCTAATTCAGATTTGTGGCTCTAATGTTTCCCACTCTCCCATATTATTAGTTGACTGCCAGTGAACAAATCAAATATTTGCCTTGCCGTGCAAGTGAGTATAAAAGTGTTGCTGAGTATCGAATCATCCTGTCAGTTTTATTAGTGTGTGCTGTGGCATTCTGGAGACAGCTAATCGGTGGTCAGCCAGAATTCAATTAGCCACAGCTGCTTCACAGCTACTATTCCCTTTTGAAGATAATTTATTAATTTATCATCATCAACATGAAACTTTATGGTGCTAATGTAGCTGCCTTTTTTGTTCCAGTCTTAACCCCCTCGGTTGGGTGGAAGTGAAAGAAAAGGTGAACTATACTGGCAAAGACTTGGATAGAGTGGATGTGGAGAGGATGTTTCCACTTGTGGGAGGGCCAAGGACATTCATTCTGAGGTCATAGCCTCAGAATTCAAGGACATTCTTTTCGGAAGGAGATAAGGAGGAATTTCTTTAGTCAGAGGGTAGTGACTGTGAAATTCTTTGCCACAGAAGGCTGTGGAGGTAAAGTTGGTGGGTTGATTTAAGGCAGAGATAGATAGATTCTTGATTAGTATGGGTGTCTGAGGTTACGGGGAGAAGGCAAGAGAATGGGGTTGGGAGGGAGAGATAGATCAACCATGATTGAATGGCGGTGTGGACTTGATGGGACAAATGGCCTAATTCTACTCCTATCACATGAATTTATGAACTTATAAAGACTAAGACAGACACAGTTGAGATGGTCTAATACTTATTGTTAAGGCACAAATTAAGAAGAGATATTTGGGATCCTTTATTCATGTATTCACATGTTATGGACATTGGATTTACTATCCATCAATGGTGTAGAACGAGGCAATTAAGGATCAGTTTCTCTTGTTAATCTGACACAGATGCACCAACCTGGGTAAAGATGGCAGATTTCCTATCTTGAAGATTATTGTTGTTATTGTAGTTCATTGCTCGTTTTCAAGTAAGACCAGTCTTTTTTGTCGCAATGTGCATAGACTGATAAGATTAATCTGGACTTAAAACTTCCTTCCACACAGATATCAGAGGTGGATGCTGTAAAAATGGTGGTTCTTGATTCTCGATTATTTTCTTTCCTTCTTCTAAATGCGAGCCATGGCTCAATGATACCACCAGAGCCCTCAGAAGAGAATGCAGAAAATCAGAACGGAAGCACAAATCTGATAAGCTTCAAATTTCCTATGAACTCCTGAAAAATAATCTTGACAAATACCAGGAAGCAGTAAAATCTGCAAGAACTAAATTTTTTTCCACCCTTATCTCCAAAAACGCGCAAAATTCCAAGGTCCTTTTTAGCACCATCACCTCCATCATATGTCCTGCCACCAGCACCAGCCTAACTGGGTCCCCTGCTAAGTGCAAGGAATTTACCCCATTTTTCACCAGCAAGGTAAAGAATATAAGAACGAATATTTCCCCTCCCACCCGTGACCTGGCTGTCTCATTGGTCTGCTCTTCAAAATTAGACAGTTTCCAACCCGTTACTCTACCCTCCCTTGTAAAACTGATCACCACCATGAAACCTACCACCTGCCCCCTCGACACTGTCACCTCTGCCCTCCTAAAGGACGTCATTACAACAGCTGGTCCCAGCATCCTCGCCATCTTCAAAAGCTCTCTGGCCACTGGCACTGTACCTACCTGCTTCAAGCATGCGGTGGTCCAACCACTCCTGAAAAAACCTAACCTCGACCCCTCCTTGCCAAGCAACTACAGACCCATTTCTAAACTGTCTTTCCTCTCAAAAGCCCTTGTAAAGGTAATTTTAAGTCAACTTATACATTACCTTCACCAAAACACTATCTTGGAAACTTTCCAATCAGGTTTCAGGGCTCACCATAGCACAGAATCTACCTTGTTGAAGGTACACAATGACCTACTCCTCACCGTTGACTCCGGCGACTGTGCAATTCTGCTCCTACTTGACCTCAGTGCAGCATTTGATACTGTCGACCACACCATCCTAATTGACCGTCTCCGGTATGGGGTTGGTATTGATGCCACTGCCCTGAGCTGGTTCATCTCCTACCTCAAAGGTAGGAGTTTCTCGACTAATATGGGCAACTCATTCTCCTCCCCAACTAATCTCTGCTGTGGGGTTCCACAAGGTTCCATCCTTGGCCCTATTCTCTTCTACCTGTATATGCTCCCCTGAGGCCAAGTCATTGAAAGGCACGGCATTTCCTTCCATTGCTACGCAGACGATACCCAACTCCATCTCCCGCTGAAGCCCAAAAACCAATCAAATCTGCTTAACCTTACCCACTGCCTCGAGGATATAAAGTGTTGGATGGCCCAGAACTAACTAAACGAGAGTAAGTCTGAGGTCATCCTTCTCGGCCCCTCGGACTCAATCAAAATGATAGCAGGCAGCCTTGGAAGCCTTACCCCACTACTCAAACCTCACATCAAAAACCGTGGCGTGATATTTGACTCGGCACTGAAATTTGACAAACAAGTCAATGCCGTGGTAAAAGCTAGCTTCTTTCAGCTTTGGACGATAGCTAAAATAAAACAATTCCTCCAGTTTGATGACCTGGAAAAGATCATCCACACATTTATCTCCTCCCGCCTCGATTACTGCAACTCCCTCTACACTGGCATCAGCCAATCTTCCCTGTCCCGCCTGCAACTGGTCCAAAACGCCGCTGCGAGACTCCTGACGGGCACCTGAAAAAGGGACCACATCAACCCGATCCTGGCCTCTCTCCACTGGCTCCCTGTGCGGTTCCGAATAAACGTCAAGATCCTCCTCCATGTCTACAAAGCCCTTAATGGGCTTGCCCCCTCCTACATAAAAAGTCTTCTCACACCACCTCCAGGCCCCTCAGATGGCCGACTTGGGGTTGCTGAATATCCCGCGGTCTAGGCATAAGCTCAGAGGCGACCGCGCCTTTGCGCTTGCAGCCCCTAGACTGTGGAACAGCATCCCCCTTTCCCATCAGAACTGCCCCCTCCATCGACTCTTTTAAGTCAAGACTAAAGACTTATCTATACTCCAAAGCCTTTCCTGACGTCCTCTGAGTGAGGGCTACTTGTATATATGTATGTAGTTTGTTTTGTTGTGCTATTCTTATAACAAATGTAAAGCACTTTGGCCAACGAGAGTTGTTTCTTAAATGTGCTATATAAATAAATGTGACTTGACTTGATGTCAGTCTCTTCTTCATACTCAAGGAGTTGAGTGTGAAGAAGGATCCCCACCCATTATATCACCTATCCTTGTGCTCCAGAAATAAAGCCTGCCCCGATGAGGTAATCCAGCACTTTTGTGTTTAGTTCTGGATAATCATGTTGAGGAACCAATAAGGAAACATGTTTTGAAGAAATTATAAAAGGATACACCAAACTGGTTGACCAGATGGCAGATCTGTTGTATGTGAATAGATGGGAAAGCAAGGCATCAAGTCTCGCTTAGATGAATAAAATGTGGGGTGGGATGGGCTTGTAACCTGATTAAAACTATAACATTTTGAGATGGATATACAGGTAGTTTTGAGAATAATATCTCCCATGAATGAAGAGTCTACAATTAGGGCGTTATAGTCTTAAAATAAGGGACTGGCACATCTTAAGACTCAAATTAGGAGAAATGTCGTAGTCATAGTCATACAGAGTGGAAAAAGTTCCTTTTGCCCAACTTGCTCAAGCCGCCCAACATGTCCCACCTGCCTGTGCTTGGCCCATAACCTTCTAAACCTATCTTATCCATGTACCTGTCCAAATGTCTCTTGAACATTATGATAGTACCAGCCTTAACTAGCTCCTCCAGCAACTTGTTCCATATTCCCACTTCCATTTGTGTAAAAAAGTTACCCATCAGGTTCCTATTAAATCTTTCCCTCCTCAGCTTAAACCTACAGTATGTCCTCTGGTTCTTGATTCCGCTACTCTGTGAAAAAGACTTTGTGCATTCACTTGATCTATTCCTCTCATGATCTTGTACACCTCTATAAGATCACCCGTCTTAGAAACATAGAAAGAAACATAGAAACATAGAAAATAGGTGCAGGTGTTGGCCATTCGGCCCTTCGAGCCTGCACAGCCATTCAATATGATCATGGCTGATCATCCAACTCAGTATCCCGTACCTGCCTTCTCTCCATATCCCCTGATCCCTTTAGACACAAGGGCCACATCTAACTCTCTCTTAAATATAGCCAATGAACTGGCCTCAACTACCTCTGTGGCAGAGAATTCCAGAGATTCACCATTCTGTGAAAAATGTTTTCCTTGTCTCTATCTTAAAAGATTTCCCCCTTATCCTTAAACTGTGACCCCTTGTTCTGGACTTCCCCAACATCGGGAACAATCTTCCTGCATCAAGCCTGTCCAACCCCTTACCCCTCCTGCATTCAAAAGAATAAAGCCCTACTCAACCTCTCCCTGTTGCTCAGGCCCTCGAGACCTGGCAATATCCTCGTAAATATTTTCTGCACCCTTTCCAGCTTGACAACATCTTTCCTATAACATGTGTAAATCAATGTTATATTCCTATCATCATTCCTATACAAGTCTTATACAATTGTAACATGACCTCCCAACTTCTATACTCAATACTCTGACTGATAAAAAACCACCTTGAAAGCCTTCTTGATCACCCTATCTACCTATGATGCCACGTTCAAGGAACTTCAGTATGTACCTGCACTCCTGGATCCCTCTGCTTCCCAACACTCTCTGGACCTTTTTCATTCACTGTATAGGTCCTGTCCTTGTTACACTGTCCAAAATGCAACACCTCTCACTTCTCTATATTAAATTCTATCAACCATTCCTCAGCCCACCTGCCCAAATGATCTAGATCCTGCTGCAATTTTTGACAACCATCTTCACTATCTCTCTTTCACTATCAATCTCATCTTTAGTGCCATCTGCAAACTTGCTTATCATGCCTTGTACTTTCTCATCCAAATTATTGATATAGATGACAGACAGTGGTGAGCCCAGGACCGAACCCTTAGGCACACTACTAGTCACAAATGGCTTCATTCCGAGGATGGTGAATCTTTGGAATTTTCTATCTCAGTGAGCTGCGGAGACTCACCTAATTGTTTTATGAAAAAGAGACCAATAGATATTATGGAATGGATGAATGGATATTAGGGACATCAAGAGATATATGGACAATGCAGGAATATAGTGCTGAGGAAGGGGATTGAGAACCTCATAACTTGGTGCCAAAACTACAACCTCTCCCTCAATGTCAGCAAGATAAAGGACATTTTGATTGACTTCAGGAAGTGAAGCAATGTACACACCGTAGAATGGTCATATTCTTATAGAATGGATGAATGGGCTTATGAAATCAAATGGCTATTCATGTTCTGAATAACGTGAATTTAACGTCTCTAGCTGCTTTGCTGAAATGATCCAGAACTCTAGCTTCTAGCTTCAAGTCTCTTAACCTTGCATAGGTGATGTAAATGCAGAAGACCTATAGTGACATTAGTGACATTAAGAAAAGAGGGAAAGAAATTGTCAAATAAATTCATTTTAATATTTCATGCATAGGATAAAGATGGTTATCATTAACATGTCGTTTATATAAAGATTGGGGATCATGACAGAAGCCTCCTCGTGGCGATCCCTGGAAGTGATGACGTGATGCACTCTGTGACGCGTCGGGCGACAATTCTATCAACATGTTGGACGACGACAGAAGCCAACAGCAAGCTACATTGTCTGACACACAAGCAAATTATATAAAGATTTTAAAATTCTTAAATGAGTTACAAATCAAGGTCAGTTTCAGATGAAAATTGGAGTGTTTAAGGATAATTGGGGACTTGTTTGTTGTACAATGTCTGAGATTGTTTCTTCCAATCTTTCAGGTATTATATCAAGGAAAATAGACTTACACAAAGTGCTCCTAACAGTTCTCAATTCAAGCATAGATCTCACTTTTAGTATTTTCATCCATGTAGCCAACCATTCATGTAAAAGATGGCCATCTTGGAGGGAAATGGACCAAACGAAGGCAGGTGGGACTAGTGTACCTGGGACATGTTGGCCAGTGTACGTTGGGCCGAAGGGCCCGTTTCCACACTGTATCACCCTATATCTCCATGACTCTATGACGGGAGAGTGTGTAACCAGGTTGTAGACAGATTTCTATACACAACAAACATCATGGATCTGGAGAGAGCCAACATCTAGTTCAAATTAAACTCAACCATGATAGTAACAAATGGTGGATCAATCTTGAAGGGTTGAATGGCCTCTACATTTCTGTGGCCTAGCAAATTATTCCCTTGTCAGGTGCTTATCCAGTTTTCTCTTATTTCTGATGTTTCTGATACTGATTGTTTTTGTATGTTTCATCTTTACAGACAAGAAATTCCATACCATAATAATACCCTGGGGGGAAAAAAGAATGTTACTCACATGTATTCACATTGTTTAATCCTTTGTCCTTGATCCTTTAGCTGTTAAGAACACCTTCCTCTATTTACCATAATAGGTAATCACCATGATAATTTATGGAGATTTATTTATTTATTATTACAAACATGTAAGTTCTTTAACATTTCAGCTCTTGTATTCTTGTTTCAACCCTCCCAGCTCATTTTGTCTCCAATAAACTCAGTTTTGATAAATAATTTAACAAACCACACTGCATTTGTTGGTGCTTTGGGCAGAAGATGGATGAAGTCAAATTGGCATTCTGAGCTTTCAAAAAACAGTCCATAAAATATCTCAACAGTAACTAATTCAAGATATAAGAAGCAATGATATTTAATACAAAATGTTAAAAAGGTACACAACTAGTCATGTGGTAAGATAGAGTTAATGCACAAACCGAGAGGGGAATTATTTAATAGAGACGAGATTTACCTTTGAGTTGTACGTACATAAATTAAGCTGACAGAGAAGGTGCTTGAGGTTGGTACAATAGTAACATTTAAAAGATATTTTAACAGGTACATGAATAGTTCACAAGTTCACGTTCACAAGTTATAGGAATTAGGCCATTCTGCCCATCGAGTCCACCACTCTGCCATTCAATCAAGGTTGATCTCAGCCTCCTAATCCCATTGTCCTGCCATCTCCCCATAACCCTTGACACCCATTATAATCATGAATTTGTTTATCTCTGCCTTAAAAATATCCACTGACTTGGCCTCCACTGGCCTCTGTGGCAATGTTCCACTGATTAACTACCCTCTGACGAAAGAGGTTCCTCCTCACCTCCTTTCTAAAAGTGCTCCCTTTAATTCTGAGACTCTGACCTCTGGTCTTAGACTCTCTCACCAGTGGAAACATCCTTTCCACATCCACTCTATGCCTTTCATTATTCTGTAAGTTTCAATGAGGTCCCTCCTCAACATTCTATACTCAGAAACTAGGAAAGGTTTAGAGGGACAGGAGCCAAACGTAGGCAAATATGACTAGCTTAGATGAGGAACCATGGTCAGTGTGGAAGAGTTGGGCCAGAGGGCCTGTTTCCACACTGTATGACTATGTGATTCCGACTATAATAAAAAAAAAAGATGGGAATGTTGTGTTTTCGTGAATGGACCAAAGTATATACTGGAGTTGCTCAGTGATTTGTGCAGGGTCATTACTTTCCTTTCAATATATAAATGATATGGACTTTTGTACAAGAAGCAAAAATTGGAAGTTTGCAAATGATGCAGAAGTTTACAATGTTTTAAATACTGAACAGGATTCAGAGTCAGATTGATTAAATTAATAAACTCATGCAGCTTAAAGGAGATATATGTAAACCTGGGATAAATAACATAGAGAGCCAGTATAATTGAAGCAATACAGAGAAGGAGTGTTGGGTGCAAGAGGACCTGGAGAGCGGATGTTCACAAATCGTCGAATCTGCAGGGCAAGTTCATAAGATGTTAAATAAAACACATGGGATCTTGGCTTTATAAAGAGCATAGTAGTTAATTAATTGGACTAGTAACCCAAAGGGATGGATTAATGATGTGCAGACATGTGTTCAAATCCCCCCACAGCAACTGGGGAATTTAAATCCAGTTAATTAATTAAATAAATCTGTGATAGGAAATTTGGATCAGTAATGGTGACTGTGAAGCTACCAGATTATCATAAAAACCCATCTGGCTTCCGAACGTTCTTCAGGAAAGGAAATTTGTTGTCCTTACGATGGCGGGAAGGTCATTGATTTGTCTTGCTTTATGGGTTTTACTGGTCCAGCAAACTGCTCAGTTGTGTCAAAACCACTGAGAAACTGTAAATGAATAAAACTAGAAGGACTGGCCAGCAATGGATTCTGTCACAGCTAACTCACAATCAAACCGGTCAATCTTTTGAAATTCTCCTCTTGAATACAGATTCGTAGGGTCACATGGCACAGAAACAGGATTTGCACTGCCAGCCATTAAGTACCTATCTATACTAATACTATTTTTCAGATCTAAGTCCATAGCCTTCTATGCAACAGCATTTCATGAGACTATTTAAATACTTCTTAAAAGACGTGAGATTCTCTTCATGATTTCCTCAAACAGTGCATTTCATAATTCAAACAACCTCTGAGTGAAATATTTTTTCCACAGATCCCATCAAAATTTCTCACTCTTTACCTCATGGAGATAACTCTGCCCTCTGGTTATAGACACCTACATTAATGGTAAGGTTTCTCACTCTCCGCCCTATCCGTTTGCTTCACAGCCACTCATTCCCTCTCTACATTTGTTAAAACAAATGTAGTTCCCTAGCAGTCATAAACAGGTGAATTGATCATGGGGAACAAGGGCATGGCAGACCAATTGAATAACTACTTTGGTTCTGTCTTCACTAAGGAAGACATAAATAATCTGCCGGAAATAGCAAGGGACCGGGGGTCAAATGAGACGGAGGAACTGAGTGAACTCCAGGTTAGTCGGGAAGTGGTGTTAGGTAAATTGAATGGATTAAAGGCCGATAAATCCCCAGGGCCAGATAGGCTGCATCCCAGAGTGCTTAAGGAAGTAGCCCCAGAAATAGTGGATGCATTAGTGATAATTTTTCAAAACTCTTTAGATTCTGGAGTAGTTCCTGAGGATTGGAGGGTAGCTAACGTAACCCCACTTTTTAAAAAGAGAGGGAGAGAGGAAACAGGGAATTACAGACCAGTTAGTCTAACATCGGTAGTGGGGAAAATGCTAGAGTCAGTTATTAAAGATGGGATAGCAGCACATTTGGAAAGTGGTGAAATCATTGGACAAAGTCAGCATGGATTTATGAAAGGTAAATCATGTCTGACAAATCTTATAGAATTTTTCGAGATGTAACTAGTAGAGTGGATAAGGGAGAACCAGTGGATGTGTTATATCTGGCAGATGCAATATAATGTGGATAAATGTGAGGTTATCCACTTTGGCGGCCGATTAGGAAAAGGGGAGATGCAAAGAGACCTGGGTGTCATGGTATACCAGTCATTGAAAGTACGCATGCAGGTGCAGCAGGCAGTGAAGAAAGCGAATGGTATGTTAGCATTCATAGCAAAAGGATTTGAGTATAGGAGCAGGGAGGTTCTACTGCAGTTGTACAGGGCCTTGGTGAGACCACACCTGGAGTATTACGTACAGTTTTGGTCTCCTAATCTGAGGAAACATAGAAACATAGAAAATAGGTGCAGGAGTAGGCCATTCGGCCCTTCGAGCCTGCACCGCCATTCAATATGATCATGGCTGATCATCCAACTCATGGATGAACTCATGGAGGAAAGACATTCTTGCCATAGAGGGTTTACAGAGAAGGTTCACCAGACTGATTCCTGGGATAGCAGGACTTTCATATGAAGAAAGACTGGATAGACTCGGCTTGTACTTGCTAGAATTTAGAAGATTGAGGGGGGATCTTATAGAAACTTACAAAATTGTTAAGGGGTTGGACAGGCTAGATGCAAGAAGATTGTTCCCGATGTTGGGGAAGTCCGGAACAAGGGGTCACAGTTATGGATAAAGGGGATGTCTTTGAGGCCGAGATGAGAAAAAAATATTTCACACAGAGAGTGGTGAATCTGTGGAATTCGCTGCCACAGAAAATAGTTGAGGCCGGTTCATTGGCTATATTTAAGAGGGAGTTAGATGTGTCCCTTGTGGCTAAAGGGATCAGGGGGTATGGAGAGAGGGCAGGTACGGGATACTGAGTTGGATGATCAGCCATGATCATATTGAATGGTGGTGAAGGGTTGAATGGCCTACTCCTGCACCTATTTTCTATGTTTCGATGTTTCCTGCCAACTTGCCAACAACAGCAAAAGCAGTAAACCGTGGATTGACATAAAACATGCTTACAACTGACGATCGTCAAAGTTCTGAAAGCCTAGACTGCAGTTTAGTTTACAGATACAGCATGGAAACATGACCTTTGACCTACCAAGTCCACACCAACCAGCGATCCCCGTACTCCAACACTATCCTACACCCTATTTTACAATTTTTGTGAAGCCAAAGAATTTGCAAAGCTTCATGTCTTTGGAGTGTGGAAGGAAACCAGAGTACCCGAAAACAACACACGTGATCACAGGGAGGACGTGCAAATTCCATACAGATAACACTTATTGTCAAAATTGAACACGGGTGTCCGCTGCCGTTAGACAGCAACTCTACTGCTGCACCACTATGCTGCCCTCCGAGGCTGGAACATTTGTAACCACCACTTGCAAATGGTGCATTGATCCACTTCAACAGCTTTCTGAGCCTTTGACTGCAAAGACATTAGCATTCGGCTAATCTTATTCAGCACACATGATAGCAGAATACAGCTGAAGGTAGCAAAGTCTCTCAGTCTTAACAACACCCAGGACAGCTACAACCTGGTATCTCATCTACCGAATGGCAGAAATTTGCCAAAATAAGTCCTTCCCATAAAAAGCAGGTTGAGTCTAATGAAAACTATTCCCATCAAATGCATTTACATCATCTATCTATTTCTATCTTGTATACATAATTAAAATTCTGATCTTGTTATCTTCCCGGTCTTTCTATTTACACAAAAACAGTTTGCGATGGCGCTATGATTTTTGCCAGTTCACTCACCGTTCTCCTGTGCTGTAAGTGCTCCGTATCGTTCCGATCGGTTGAATGTCGTAAAAGTTAACAAGGTTTAAAAATCTTAAAAACCGCATGTGTGCAGATCAATCTTTACTCCTGCCATTCAGTGCCGCTCGGAATAGTCTCTTCCCCTGTCACTCCCCTCATGGTCCGCCCCTTCCTGCGCCATCGCGTATTTAGTGGAGCTGAGGATGGTCGGCGGGGGTTTCCAACTGGACACAATTTTCGGAGGGACCTGAAGTGACCCGAAGCAGCCCAGCCCCACGAAGCCCAACAATAGAGACCCTGCTCAGCCCAGCCCAGCGTGGGAGATCCAGCCCAGCCCATAATCGGAGACACAGCCCAGCGACGGAGACCCCGCCCAGCCCAGTCAGCGATCCAGTCCAGCCCAGCCCAGAGTCGGAGACCCAGCCCAGCGACGGAGACCCCGCCCAGCCCAGTCAGCGATCCAGTCCAGCCCAGCCCAGAGTCGGAGACCCAGCCCAGCCCAGCCCAGAGTCGGAGATGTTGCCTTAATCGCCAAATGGAAAGTGGAGACTCTGATCCCAGAAGAGGAGAACTACAAGCGCCAGCGCCCGCTGTGAATCCCCATCACACCGCCAATTGCAGCCACTACCCCTCTGGTCCCCCTCGCTGGCTCCTCCCCCCTACCCGTGATGCCATCCTCTGCCCCATGGCTCTCACTCCATTTTTTCACCGAGCTCACTCCCCCCCCGCCCACACACCCCTCTCCCCCCATAACTCCCCAGCCCACATACCACTCCCCTGCACATGCCCCCCTGCCCACACTCACACTCCCCTGCCCACACACACCCACCACCCCACACACCCCGCCGCCCACACACCCCCCTGCCCCCACAACTCCACCCCTCCCCCACACACACACCCCCCGCTCCCACAACCCCCCCAGCTCCCACAACCACCCCTCCCCCACAACCCCCCGCCCCCTCAACCACCCGCCCCCACAACCCACCCGATCCCACAACCCCCCTCCCCACAACCCCACAACCCCACCCCTCCCCCACAACCACCCCAAATCCCCTCTGCCCCTTCATCCCGCCCCCACAACCGCACCCCTCCCCACAACCCCCTGCCCCTACAAACCCACCCGACCCCACAACCCACCCCCTCCCCCATAACCACCCCTCCCCCACAACCCAACCCCTCCCCCATAACCCCCCCGAAACCCCCCCCCCCAAACCCCCCCTGCCCCTGCATCCCGCCTCCACAACCAAACCCTCCGCCCGCCCCCACAATTTGTCTCTGGACAAATATGTCCCTTCATCATATACATTGCATCCTATCAGATTCTGAGAAGTTGGGCATACTAAGACTTTATTCCTTCGAGCACAGGAGGCTGAGAGGTAATTTAATCAAGATGAAAATGATCATGAGGGGAATAGATAGGGTGAATGCACAAAGTCATTTACCCTGGCTGGGGGAATCAAGATCCAGAGTACATAGATTTACCGTGAGAGGAGAAAGCTTCAATAGGAACCTGAGGAGGGACTTTTTCACACAGAGACAAGGAACAAGCTGCCAAAGGAGGTAGTTGAGGTATCTACAATAACAACATTTAAAAGAGTTTTGGACAGGTACATGGATGAGAAAGGTTTAGAGGGAAATTGGCCAAATGTGGGCAGGTGGTACAAAGCTTGACGTGGAATTTTGGTCGGCATGGATATGTTGGGCTGAAGGGCCTGTTTCCACGCTGTATGACTCTATGACTATGACTAAATATCTCCCAAACTAAAGCTAGCTCAGTATATGGGCTATATTTCTCAACCGTGCTAACAAGAATTCTGTGGGAAGCTGATAAAATTGAGGCTGCAAAAAATATATATGTATTCTGACCTATTGCCCAAGTCTAACTAGATGGTTATCATTACAAAGGAATTATTTGCAATGGGATGCTGTGTGCTCCAAATGGTTGAGTAAACCTGAAATAGCTTTTAACTGCCTGAATTCTGATCGGCAAAGATATTTGAAAATAATTAGTGCTTGAGAGCAAAAATAAATAACATACTCTATAACCACATACCTGGATCTTTCACTTTAGTCAGTTCCAAATGAGAATCTCCAAAAAGCTGCCATGAAGGAAGGTATAGTTATAACTGGTGATTGTTCCTATCGCCACGTTGTTCTTCATGGATGTCAACAGTGGCCCTCTGGGGTCAACAATGGCACAGATCAACAATCAAATAACTGAAAGAGATAATGCATTATGTGGCATTGTGCTCAGAACTGGAGTGTGTTTTAAGCTAATGGGATTGAATGGTTACAATCAATCACCAAGCTTGGCAAGTCCAGCACAATAATTGATCACGTGCTTAATTCTACACACTAAGAACAGATCAGTTCTACAGTAATGCCCTGGCAGTACTTCAAAGCAGAGTGCTCAGCATTTTGTAGCAAATTTACAGTAGAAATACTTCAGCTCTTTTTAATAGCCCATTAACTCAAAACAATTAAATCATTGCACAGTATATAATTCATCTCAGGTCCTCACTTCAAATCTTGGTTCCTGTAAGTGAACCAGAACTTACTGCTGATGATGGGCTGGTAAGTTTTTTTTTTTTGTTTCTGTGTCAAATATCTGGAAGCTAATAAGGGATATAGACAAGCTAAGTGAATGGGCAAAGCTCTGGCAAATAGAGTATAATGTGAAAAAATTATTTTGACAAGAAAAATAAAACAATTATATAATCTAAATGGTGATGGATTGCAGAGCGCTGAGGTGTTGAATGTCCAAGCACATCATGTGCGAAAAGTTGATGAGTAAGTAAAATGAATAATCAGGAAACCTAACAGAGTGTTAGCATTTATTGCTGGGAAAAATGAATACAAAATTATGGAGATTATGTTTCACATCTGTATGGCGTTGATTAAATCTTGTCTGCAATGTTATATACAGCATTTATCACATTATTTAATGCAATGCTTATTTTTGTAGACACAAATGTGCCCGTCTGCACCTTTAATAAACATAGGTATCATTTGGCCAGGATATCAAATAATGATGTTTAACTTCTTAGAGGAGGTACATATAATGTCACAAATAAAGCACAGATTTAAGGATGTTGATTCATTATAGTGTGCTAGGGTCTTCAGTGTCACCGTTGACAGACACATACTCCCTGCACTTTAACAAAAACATCTGCTCGGCAGCATGTTGACATCCGGGAATCGGTTTAGGTTTAGGATTATTATTCTCACGTGTACTAAAGTACAGTGGAAAGCTTTGTTTTGCATGCTATCTAATCAAATCAGATAATACTATACATACATACAATCAAGCCAAATATAAGTACAATAGCTAGATACAGAATACAGAATGTAGTTCTCAGCATTGTAGACAGATTCCAGTGTCTACATGGGGGTAGGGGTGAGTTGGACAGTACCTCACCTTATGGAATGACCATTCAGAGCCTAATAACAAAGGGGAATAACCTGTTCCTGAGTTTGCTGGTGCATGTTTTCAAGCATCTTTATCTTCTGCATGAAGAGGATGGGTAGAAGAAGGAATGATTGGGGTGGGACAAGTCTTAGATAATGTTGGCTGCTTTTCTGAGGCAGCATGATGTGGATGGAGTCAACGGTGGAAAGTCTAGCCCCTGTGTGATGGACTGGGTTACATGTACAACTCGCTGCAATTTCTTGTGGTCTTATGCAGTTGTTCCTAAACTAAGCTGTGGGGCAACATGACTATGCTTTCTGGGGCACATCTGGAGATGGTTGTTAGAGTCATTGGAAACTTGCCAAATTTCCTCAGTCTCTGGAGGAAGTAGAAGCATTACTACGCCTTCTTGGCTGTGGCTTCACTTCACTTGACTATGACTGATCATTGGTTATATTTATGCCAAGGAACTTGAAGCTCTCAATCATTTCCACGTTGGCACTATTGATACTGATTGGGGCACATACTCCACTATGCTTCCAGATGCTGACAAATAGCTCATTCGTCTTGATAACATTGAGGGAGAGGTCGTTGACCTGACATTATGTTACAAAGTTCTCTAGCTCTTTTCCTGCACTCTGCCTCATCAGTGTTTGTGGACCATCACAGTTGTGTCATGATGGAAGCTGGAGCAAATAACAAACATTTGGAGGAATGCAGCAGATTGAGCAGCATTGGTGAGGACAAATAAATTGTCCATATTTTGGGACAAATCCATACATCAGGCTCGTCTGCCCTGATGGAAGCAGCTGTCTCTGTTGTTTTATGTTACTGAGCTTGTTACCATAGGGGGATCTCTGGGATGGAAAGAGTTTTTATTCTAGATATGAGTGGTAGCTTACATCACTCCAACTGGAGATGTCATGAAAGACTGCAGGTGCTGGGTGGTCTGTCATCACATAGAAGGGGTGCTGCCATCTCTTGGCAGTGGCCATATATTGCGCCGGATATAGTGAAACCATGTGCTCCACATTTTACTCCTCACTGACCCAAGCTCACCTAACACCAGGCCTCAAATGTAGCTTCTCAACTTCACTGAGCCATGGGTGGTTCATTGCTGGATTCAGTGTGCAGCAAGGCGAGGGTGGGGGATGTGCAGTAGATTCTGGATATCAATTTTACCCACACAGTAGAAGGGAAGAGTATTCAACAGACAATAGACAATAGGTGCAGGAATAGGACATTTGGCCCTTCGAGCCATTCACTGTGATCATGGCTGATCATCCACAATCAGTACCCTGTTCCTGCTTTGTCCGCATATCCCTTGTGAGCTTATCCACTTTGATAGCAAAAACAGGAAGGCAGATTACTATCTGAATGGCGTCAAGTTGGGAAAAGGGGAATTACAATGGTTTCTGGGGGTCCTTGTACATCAGTCTATGAAAGTAAGCATGCAGGTATAGCAGGCAGTGAAGAAAGCGAATGGCATGTTGGCCTTTATAACAAGAGGAATCGAATATAGGAGCAAAGAGGTCCTTCTGCAGTTGTACAGAGCCCTAGTGAGACCACACCTGGAGTATTGTGTGCAGTTTTACTCCCCTAATTTGAGGAAGGGCATTCTTGCTATTGAGGGAGTGCAGCGTAGGTTTACAAGGTTAATTCCCGGGATGGAGGGACTGTCATATGCTGAGGGAATGGAGCAGCTGTGTCAGGTCTCGCGTTTGATCTAGTTTCTGTTTCTTATTGGTTTTTAGTATTTGAGTTTGCATTCTTGTTTTATTTTGGTGTCTCACATCTCCTCTTGTTTCAGGTCCCATTTCCTGTCAGGTCGTTTACCCTCATGTGATTGTTGGCCATGCCCTGATGTGTTTCACCTGTGTCTCGTTATCCCCTGCTAGTCTGTATTTAAGCCTTTTGTGTTTTAGTTCCCATTGCCAGTTCGTGGTGTATGCTACTTGGTATCACCTCGTTCCAGCTCTCGAAATCTTGTGACCTTGTGATCTCGACCTTTGCCTGTATTTTCGACCACTGGTTCTTGCCTGCTCCTATATGGTACTGTTGCCTCTGTTTTGCCTACCTGTGTACTGACTTGGACCGATTAAACGCCGAAGACTGATCTGCCCTGTGTCTGAGCCTGCATTTGTGTCCTCCTCCTCGTTCAGTTCTGACAAGCTGGGCTTGTACACTCTGGAGTTTAGAAGGATGAGAGGGTATCTCATTGAAACAGATACGATTGTTAAGAGCTTGGACTCACTAGAGGCAGGAAACATGTTCCCGATGGTGGGGGAGTCCAGAACCAGGGGCCACAGTTTAAGAATAAGGAGTGAGCCATTTAGAACAGAGACGAGGAAACACTTTTTCTCACAGAGAGCGGTGAGTCCGTGGAATTCTCTGCCTCAGAGGGCGGTGGAGGCAGGTTCTCTGGATGCTTTCAAGAGAGAGCTAGATAGGGCTCTTAAAATTAGCGGAGTCAGGGGATATGGGGAGAAGGCAGGAACGGGGTACTGATTGGGGATGATCAGCCATGATCACATTGAATGGAGGTGCTGGCTCAAAGGGCCGAATGGCCTTCTCCAGCATCTATTGTCTATTATCTATTGTCTATTGACTCTGCTATCTTTAAGAGCTCTATCTAACTCTTTCTTGAAAACATCCAGAGAATTCCACAGAATTCCACAGATTCACAACTCTCTGGGTGAGAAGATTTTCCTCATCTCCGTTGTAAATGGCCTACCCATTATTCTTAAACTGTGGCCCCTAGTTCTGGACTCCCCAACACCGGGAACAAGTTTCCTGCATCCAGCGTGTCCAATCCCTTAATAATCTTATATGTTTCAATAAGATCCCCTCTCATTCATCTAAATTCCAGCGTATACAAGCCCAGTCGCTCCATTCTTTCAACATATGACAGTCCCTCCATCCCGTGATTAACCTTGTGAACCGACGCTGCACTCCCTCAATAGCAAGAATGTCGTTCCTCAAATTTGGAGACCAGAACTGCACACAATACTCCAGGTGTGGTCTCACTGGGGCCCTGTACAACGGGAGAAGGAACTCTTTGCTCCTAAATTCAACTTCTCGTGTTATGAAGGCCAATATGCCATTAGCTTTCTTCATTGCCTGCTGGACCTGCAAGCTTACTTTCGGTGACTGATGAACAAGGGCACCCAGATCTTGTTGTACTTCCCCTTTTCCTAACTTGACACCATTCAGATAATAATCTGCCCTCCTGTTCTTGCCACCAAAATGGATAACCTCACATTTATCCACATTAAGATTCAGATTCAGATTCAGATACAGATTCAGATTTCTGCGGTCCCAGCACCGAGCCTTGCGGTACCCCACTAGTCACTGCCTGACATTTCTATCCATGTCAGCAACCTATCCCCAATACCATGTGCTCTAATTTTGCCCACTAATCTCCTATGTGAGACCTTATCAAATGCTTTCTGAAATTCCAGGTACACTACATCCACTGGCTCTCCCTTGTCCATTTTCCTAGTTACATCCTCAAAAAATTCCAGAAGATTAGTCAAGCATTATTTCCCCTTCGTAAATCCATGCTGACTCAGACTGATCCTACTACTGCTATCCAAATGTGCCGCTATTTCATCTTTTATAATTGACTCCAACATCTTCCCCACCACCGATGTCAGGCTAACTGGTTTATAATTCCCCGTTTTCTCTCTCCCACTGTTCTTAAACAATGTTTCTATGTTTCTATACCCACTGGAGTTTTAAAGAATGAGGTGGGACCTCATTGAAACATACAGAATAATGAAAGGCTTAGATAGAGTGGATGTGGAGAGGATGTTTCCACTTGTTGGAGATTCTAGGACTAGAAGTCATAGCCTCAGAATTAAAGGACATTTTATAGGAGGGAGATGAGGAGGAATTTATTTCATCAGTGGTTGGTGAATCTGTGGAATTCTTTGCCACAGAAGGCAGTGGAGGCCAAGTCAGTAGATATTTTTAAGGCAGAGATAGATAGATTTTGATGAGTACAGGTATCAGAGGTTCACTGGAATTTATAAGGATGAGAGGATATCTTATAGAAACAAATAAAATTATAAAAGGACTGGACAAACTAGATGCAGAAAAAATGTTCCCAATGTTGGGGGAGTCCAGAACCAGGAGCCACAGACTAAGAATAAAGGGGTGGCCATTTGAAACTAAGATGAAAAAAAAAATTTCACCCTGAGAGTTGTGAATTTATGGAATTCTCTGCCACAGTAGAGGCCAATTCACTGGATGCATTTAAAAGAGAGTTAGATAGAGCTCTTGGGGCTAGTAGAATCAAGGGATATGGGGAGAAGGCAGGCACGGGTTACTGAATGTGGATGATCAGCCATGATCACAATGAATGGCGGTGCAGGCTCGAAGAACCAAATGGCCTTGTTCTGCACCTATTTTCTATGTTTCTATGCTTCTATGTATGTTATGGGGAGTAGGCTGGAGAATGAGGTTTAGAGAGAGAGGTAGACCAGCCATGATTGAATGGCGGAGTAGACGTGATGGGCTCAATGGCCTAATTCTACTCCTATCACTTGTGACTTTATGACCTTATGAGTGCAGGGATTCATGATGATACAACAACATGAAGGGTAATGATTCGCACTGGGTTTTCCTGGGACAAGGAAAGCAAGGCTTATCCTGACTTCTTGATACAGCAGCTGGGAGGCAAGGGTGAGCTCTGGGTTTCCAGCACAGCAGGGTTGCCACTTCAATGGTACTTTATTGTTACATGTACTCAGGTACAGTGATTTGTACCTTGATGCAGTGACAGGGTGGGAGGAAGTGTAGTTAGTAGGAGACAGTCATTTCTCCCTTTCCCCTTACACCTGTCCATTCTTTCACCTATATTCCTTTCTCCATCCTCCGGGGGGCGCCGGAGAAGGGAGATGGCAACCTTGCCGGCAGTCTGTTCGTTTTTTTCATCCTTTTTGTATTTTTAGCGTTTGTTTAAAGTTTGTATTAATGTTCTTCTGTTTGTTTTATGTGGGGGTCGGGGGAAACTTTTTTTTTCAGGTTCTTACCTACCCGGAGAGGTGATCAAGTTTTGGATCACATTCTCCGGGCTCTGCGGCCTACGATCGTTGGAGCAGGAAGCCGCCTCGGACTGTCGTGAGCCCCACCGCGGTGCGCGGACTTAACATCGGAGCGGATCCCTCGCCTGGGATCGCTCCCACCACGGCCTGCGGACTTACCATCAAGGGCTCGCAGTCTCGGGAGAGGCAAATCGGGAGCTCCAACGCCACAGAAAGTTTGTCCAGCCCCGACGCGAGGTTCAATCACCCGGCGCGGGGGAGCTGACAATTCCCCCCGATGCGGGAGCTGAACACCTCGACGCGGAGGGCCCAAGCGCCACTGGCTACGGGACTCAAGACCGTCCTGTCAATGGAGGACTCGAGGCCCCCGACCAAGGAAGAACAACAAGGGAAGGACTTGAACTTTATTTTTGCCTATTTTATGTTAAAATGTGTTTTTTGAGTCTGTTGCTTTTTAAAATTGTATGACTGACCTGGCCAGTGAATTTCACTACACCAATTGGTGTATGTGACAATAAATGAACTTAGGAACTTATGAACTTATGAATTCTGGCTTCACGGTTCATGCCGCTTCTGTTTTTATCTTATCTTACGACCTTTTGTCTTTCACCTCTGGCCTTGGTCCAATCATCTGGCAATCAAAACCTTCCTCACCTATATCAGCTTATCACTGGCTGAGTTTTATCCTGCCTCCACCTCTCTTCAACTTTTTCTCCCCATTCTACCGTCTGAAGAAGGTTCCCAATCCGAAATGTTGCCTGTCAATGTCCTCCAGTGATACTGCCTGAGCCACTGAGTTACTCAAGCACTTTGTGTCTTTTTATAAATAGAGTAGACATTAAAGTTCCAGGTTCTACGTTTATGTAAGCTCACAATTGCTTTGTTCCTTTGGACTTCACAGCTCTAGAGAAAAAAATAATATTCTGTTGATGTCTAAGTCGTTAATGTTCTGTGGTTATATACTGTCAAATCATCGAAACATAGAAACATAGAAAATAGGTGCAGGAGTAGGTCTTTTGGCCCTTCAAGCCTGCACCGCCATTCAATATGATCATGGCTGATCATCCATTCAGCTCCTTCCACTCTTCCACAGTGCTGAGTATATATATCCAAGTTTCGTTATTTATTCAGTGGGTCCTCATTCCCAGGTCTCATCATTAGCGTAAGAACTCACTGCAGAAGAATTAGATGACATTCTGGCTATCTTCTTCAGTCAAATGATGAATGGAAGATACAATACTAATTAGCGCTCTGTGATGGACAAGCTTGAATGAATTACTATAGTGAAGAGATGAACATTAGTAAGAGTTTAATGTAAATTATGCTATGCATGCTCTGCAAACTAATGATTAACTATCAATTAGAACCAGAAAATAACCGAAACTCAATAGGAATAATTATATCTGGAGCAGTGGTAGGCTTGTGCTATGAAAGAGCGGAGGGCTTCAAAAGTATTGAATCAGAGAACATTAAAGGCTAACCTCATTTGGATAGAGCCATTAATGGAAAATGAATAGAATTTTAGGCTTTATCTCACATTTCAGTGTATAAAAGCAAAAAGCAATGATCGACTTGCATAAAACCTTAAAAATAAGATAAACCAAGGTCAGGAATTATGATTTTTTGAGCAAGATATGCTTAGTTATTAATATTCAGCATCAACAATGCAATGGCATCAATATTAAAACAGGAACATTTCAGTCAGCTGAATTTGTATAAAAGGAAACACGTTTCAGTCGGTTGATATCACAGTACTGACATTTTCTTGTGAAAAGTTAGACTCCACAATGGTGGCACGGTGGCACAGCCTTACAGCGCTTGCAGTGCCAGAGACGCGGGATTGATTCCGACTACGGGTGCTGTCTGTACGGAGTTTGTACGTTCTCCCCATGACCTGCGTGGGTTTTCTCCGAGAACGGTTTCCTCCCGCACTCCATAGACGTACAGGTTTGTAGGTTAATTGGCTACTTGGTATAAGTGAAAATTGTCCCTAGCATGCGTAGATAGTGTATTTTTCAGTTTCTTACCTTGCCAGAGATGCGATTAATTTTCGGATTGCATTCTCCGGTTGCTCTGTGGCCTACCATCAACGGAGCTGGAGGCCTCCTCGGACTGACTTTGGGTCTCACCACGGGGCGTGGACTTTCAAAGGAGCCGATCCCTTGCCTGGGATCGCGCCAACTGCGGCCCATGGACTTTACCATCAAGAACTCGCAGTCTTGGGAGAGGTCGAGTCAGGAAACTCCAACGATGCAGAGGCTCGACCGGCCCCTACGCGGGGTCCGACTGCCCGGCGCGGGGGTGCTGATATCCCCCCGATGCAGGAGCTGATTGCCGCGATGCAGAGGGACAAAACGGGAATGGGAATCAAGATCGTCCTGTCAACAGAGGGCTCGAGGCCCCGACCGTGGGAGAGCTAAGGGAAGAGATTTTAAATTTTTGCGACCTTCCATCACAGTGAGGAATGCGGAGGAGGCACTGGGGTGGATATTTATGTTCTTGTAGTTCAAATGTATTTTGTGTGTTGCGTTGCTTTTTATTTGTATGACTGACTTTGCAAATGAAATTCCTCGTATGATGCAAAACAAACTTAGCTAATAAAGTATTATTATGATTGTGATTAATGTTCAGGGATCGCTGGTTGGTGCAGACTTGGTGAGCAGAAGGGCCTGTTTCTGCGCTGTATTCTAAACTAAAAAATATATTTAGGAAGGCGATTGTGAATTTTTAATCAACACAGTAAATATGCATTTGAATCCATTCTCTTTGGGGAAATCCAAATATGAGACTTATTGAACGTAGAACAGTATGTACCGAAATGGCGATCAGTCCATGATGTGTGTACCTAATATGATCAATTGAAGCAGATACAATACAATAACAACATTCAAAGACATCTGTTTCAATATATTTGTGAGGCACACTAGCCAATTTTAGGCAAATGGATCCAGCTTATATAGGGCATCTTGGTTGGAACGATCATTTTGAACCGAAGAAACGTTTTCATTGCCATATGAGTCTGTAAACAGCTCATTCTAAGCTTCCCCCAGTCTAATTTCAGTCAATAAAATACTAAGCACTTGCGCATCTAAACTTTATTTTGGAAAAACACAATAACAGTTCCCACTACTATACCTAACCACCGCGGGTTCGATCCTCGTATCTGCCTGGCCAAGTCGTCCTAGCCAAGCAGAGACACTCCAGAAGGTCACGCAGTCCTAAGCTTTCTCCCAGAAGATCGACACAGGACCGCGTGGGAGCGATCTTTTATAGGTCTCCGAACATTGATGATTGGTCTCTATACAGTTCAATATAGATTCAGAATTATATGATATACAAGAGATTTGGAAAAGAAGGCAGACAAAACTTGATCATATTAAGAACTGTGGATCATTAGAATTGTTGTCTGTGATTATGTTGTGTTATTCATTGAGGCTAAACATTTATTATTAGTGGTATTAGAGAACAAGGAAGAAACATTAACATAAAATATACGGCGGGATTCTGCCCAAAGTAGGTGAATCGAGGACCAGAGGACATAGGTTTAAGGTGAAGGGGAAAAGATTTAATAGGAATCTGAGGAGGAACTTTTTCACACAAGGGGTGGTTGGTGTATGGAACAAGCTGTCAGAGGAGGTAGTTGAGGCAGAAACTATCTCAACATTTGAGAAGCAGTTAGACAGGTTTGAAGGGATATGGACCAAATGCTAGCAGGTGGGACTAGTGGAGCTGGGACATGTTCACCGGTGTGGTCAAGTTGGGCGGTAGGGCCTGTTTCCACGCTAAATCACTCTATGGGTCTATGACTGGCAGATGAAGGAATAAAGAATGAAGGGAGTACTTAGGTAAAGGATTGGAACAATTTGGTGTCACGGCCCAACTGGGCTGATTGATGTGTCTGTGTATTGTTGTAACATCCAGGCTTATCCAATTTGTCTGTTAGTTAAATTAGTTCTGGGTAACTAACCTAACGTTAGCTCCACAAGCTCGAAACTTTAAAATAAAAAGCTTGAACGTGGAACTAGATAAATGCCTTTGCAAAACCCGTAAATTATACAGAACTTTCCCTGAGGAAATTAAAACCCATGATAGGTCTGATTGTACATGGCCTTTGGAAAGAAAGGGGTCAGTGGGTCGAATATTTTTTCTCACTCCAGATTTGCTTTAATTCTTATATCAAATGGATATCCTTTGTCTACTAATTGAGTTAGCTCCTTCAGGAATCACAGCATTTGTGAACCATGCTAACTACTTCTTCTGTCTACCACATACGTTTTAGCGAGCATTTATACAACACATAAGTTGCCTTTAGCAGTTCTTCTTACATGTTAAAATGACTGGGCTATAATTCCCACGTTCATTTCACGTTTATTTTTCAAATATTGCTCACTCACCTCAGTTCATTATTTATAGTTAAGGAATTATTTTGTGCCTTGCCAGTATATCGGATTATTTTCTTGAGACTTATACATTGCTGAAACAGAATCACAAGAAGCAATATTTGATAATTATTGTAGAACCAAGGAACTGCAGACGCTGGTTTACACAAAAGGACACAAAGTGTTGTAGTAACTCAGCGGTTCAGGGAGAATCTCTAGAAAAACATGGATAAGTGATGTTTTGGGTTGGGACCCTTCAGACGCATTGTAGGGGCGGGGGGAAAGAAAGCTGGGAAAGAGGAGAGCATGACAGAGTGTGGCAGGTCTTGAGTGCACACAGGCAAGGGGGATTTTGATAGCCAGATAGAGTTTGATAGGTGTTTGTTTGTTTTGTTTCAAGATACAGCATGGTAACATGCCCTTTGGTCCATCGAGTCTGCGTTGACCAGGATCCCCGTACATCAGCACTATCCTACACAATAGGGACAATTTACAATCTTTACTGAAGCCAATTAACCTACAAACCTGTACGCATTTGGAATGTGGAAGGAAACCAGAGCACCCGGGGAAAACAAGAGATTAGTGTGCAAAATTAGAACACATGGAATTGGGGGTAGAGTATTGACATGGAAAGAGAACTGGTTGGCAGACAGGAAGCAAAGAGTAGGAATTAATGGGTCCTTTACAGAATGGCAGGCAGTGACTAGTGGGGTGCTGCAAGGCTCAATGCTGGGACCCCAGTTATTTACAATATATACTAGAGTAAGTTTGACCCGTTGGGTCCCATGTTGACACGGGAGGGCTGGTCCCCCAATGCAATATTCCACTGCTCCACCAATTCCAATATTCGTGGCCATTGGGAGTATGAGTATTGTGGGCAGAAAGGGACTGGTTTCCAGGGGGCTAGTATGGACATAGTGGGCCGAATGGATTCTTGGGCAGGCAGCTCAGTCACTCAGGCCTGGTGGGTTGGCAGCTCAGTCACTCAGGCCTGGTGGGCTGGCAGCTCAGTCACTCAGGCGTGGTGGGCTGGCAGCTCAATCACTCAGGGCAGGTGGGATGGCAACTCATTCACTCAGAGCTGGTGGGCTAGCAGCTAAGTCACTCAGGGCTGGTGGGCTGGAAGATCAGTCACTGAGGGCTGGTGGGCTGGCAACTCACGTCTATTCCATTTCAAGCAGAATGCAGGCCACCACATTCAATTTCATAGCATTTCAAGCAGAGTGTAGGCCACCAAATTCAATTTCATAGCATTTCATGCAGAGTGCAGGCCACTAAATTCAATTTCATAGCATTTCAAGCAGACTGCAGGCCATCAAATTCGGTTTCCATACCATTTCAAGCAGACTGTAGGCCACCAAATCCAGTTACATAGCATTTCATGCAGAATGCAGGCCACTAAATTCAATTTCATAGCATTTCAAGCAGAGTACAGGCTACCAAATTCAATTTCATAGCATTTCAAGCAGAATGCAGGCTACCAAATTGACAAACAACTCATGGCATTGTCATTAAGGGCTAACAAATAATTTATTGCATGTACATTGCGGACTCATAGTTCAGTTGATTCACAGCTTAGAATCGCAGTTGTGGACTCTCCCTCGTGATCTTCCACAGTGACTGACTCACGACCAGGCATCCAGGGTTTTATAGGCCTGCCCCCCCCCCCCCCCAGAAGGGTTGTTACCTTCATTGTGGCGATTGACCGGCGAGAGGACCAATCAGCTGATCTCAAGAATTATTATACACTCATAATATTTTCATTTTTCATCGATCAGAAAAATGGTCAGGGCTGCCTCAGCTGAGGAGGACTGTGAGTAAGATGGCCAAAAATCGTAGCAATATATGGTAGCGTTTTTTCTAAAATCAATATACAACGCAGACAGGACGTTGTCAAGATGAGACTTTTAGTTATATAGATTAATGATTTAGATGAAGGAATTAAATGTAACATCTCCAAGTTTGTGGATGAAACAAAGCTGGATGGCAGTGTGAGCTGTGAGAACCAGGGGTTAAAGTTTAAGAATACGGGGTAGGACTGAGATGAGGAAAACTTTTTCAGCCAAAGATTTGTGAATCTGTGGAATTCTCTGCCACAGAATGCAGTGGAGGCTAATGCCCCTGTCCCACTTAGGAAACCTGAACGGAAACCTCTGGAGACTTTGCGCCCCACCCAAGGTTTCCGTGCGGTTCCCGGAGGTTGCAGGTGGTTGCCGGATTTTGCAGGTAGTGGAAGCAGGTAGGGAGACTGACAAAAACCTCCGGGAACCACACGGAAACCTTGGGTGGGGCGCAAAGTCTCCAGAGATTTCAGTTCAGGTTTCCTAAGTGGGACAAGGGCATTAGATATAGCTCTTAAGGGTAATGAAATCAATGGATATGGGGAGAAAGCAGATACAGAGTACTGATTCTGTATGATCAGCCATTATCATCTTGAATGGCGGTGCTGGCTCGAAGGGCCAAGTGGCCTACTCCTGCACCTATTTTCTTTGTTTCTGTGCTTCTAAAGGTAAGCATCAAGGTAAGATAGCAACATGCTTTCTGCATGTTAAAATGAGGTTTTGCTGTGGATTATTCTCAGTCACATAATCCTAATGACCCTCTTTCTGTCATAAATTCAGAAATTGGGAAATGTGCTGATGTATCTGCCTGCTGAAGGTACAGCACTTCTCAAAAAGCATCCAAGGTCCAGGACAAAGTAACTTGTTTAGTAGGTATCCCATTCACTACTTGCTGCCATTCACTACTGATGTACCATTGTTCATATATGTATCAACTGCGAAATGCATTGTAGCAACTCCTCAATGTGATTTCCACTATGCTTCTCAAACCCACGATCTCTACCCAATACTTGGATATATATCACTGTGTCTTCATCGCCACCAGCACACAATCCTGGAATTTCTTCTCTAGAAAGAAGATATTTCACTCCACAGAAATCAATACTTCAAATAGATAGTTCCACCACCTCATTTTCAGGTCCATTTAGGAATGTGATGGCCTTTTTAGCCTCACATCCTGTGAGTAAAGGAAGTATTCATCGAGCAGGACGTTTAACATGGGGAGAAGACCCAAGGATGCAAATTGAGATTTTAAAGTTATTAACAGGCTTAAAAGACTGGAGGTGTGTTCAATTGACGTCCAGATGTTTCAGACTGATTAAACCACATTTTCTTCTGGCTCCAAAGGCTCATCATGCTGTAAGGCTATTGTGAGATATGGGCTGCTGATCTGGATCATGGCTCACACCTGCTCACAGTCTGACTCCTTGAGATGATGAGGCTGAGGGGATTAGTTTTAAAGGAGAGAAGCAGCACAGGCTGAGAGATAACACAAAATCCCAGCAGCAGAGGACAAGGAGAGCAGTATAATGGCAAAGATTGTGAAAGAGAATAATGCGATCTGTTCTCTGTGACTTTAGCTTACAGCTTTAAGAAACAGAATGTTGGTGAGAAAATTAGATTTTGAGCACTAGAAGAATTGGGTGCAAAAATATAATCTTATTTAGCCTCTGGAGTAGGGGAGGCAAGATAAAGGAGCTTGATCTGTAATTTTGTGAAAATGTCAAACATCTGGGATGATGCCCTGAAGTAATGAAAGTTCCTTGTAGTTATACACACGAGATTCTGTGTAAAAATGATAATGATTACATATTTGTCTTCTCACATAGGCAGTGATCTGGCAAAGTAGAATGTCTGCCTGTTTAAAAGAAAATGGATAAAATAACATTGTGGATGGTGGCGAGTTATGGATGTGTAGCGAGACAATCCTTTGAATACAATTGTAATATATGCACCCATTAAAATTCAAAGTCTAAACTCAAAACTAAATCTCCACTTGAGATGCTAAAACAAAATGTATAACTTTTTATTTTACATATTCTCTAGTAAACCTAATAATTTACGGTGAAACACATTAACAATGCAAATGTAGAACATTTCAATCCACATACAAGGGCAAGTTATTCAGTGAATGTTTATTTGGCCTCTTGTAACTGTATACACCTCAAATAAAGATTGTGTTCCTTTGCTACAAAAGAAACACTCAAATTAAATTTAATATCTTATTGAAAGACACAAAATGCTGGAGTAACTCAGCGAGCCAGGCATCATCGTTGGAGAGCATGGACAGGTGACATTTCGGTCGGAACCCTTCTTCAGACCAATTGCAAGAGAGTGGGAGAGAAAGCTGGAAAAGAGGAGAGCAGGACAGAGCAATAGGTAATAGGTGAACACAGACGAGGGGGGGGGGGGTTCGATAGGCAAATGGTTGGTCAAAGGTCAGGGATGAAATGACAGGTGTAAGGCAAAAGGATAAAGAGATGTGAATTGAGTAATTCTGGGTTATTAAAGTTGCACATTATTTAGGTATTAGAAACAGTGCAGGTGGAGTGAAAGGGGAGAAACTGGGACAAGATCAGCCAGGGTTCAGATGAGGATGAAGGGAAGGAGTGGGGAGGGAGTCATTGGGGGAGAAATTGAAGGAGGATGTGGGCTGTTGCGGGTTAGTTTAATACTCAAGTTAAACTTCAGAAAACATTTGTATTGGAATTGGTTTATTTTTTGTCATGTGTATTGAGATACAGTGAAGATATTTTGTTTGAGTGCTATCCAATTAAATCAGAAAATACATGAATACAATAAGCTGAGGGGCAGTGTTAGCTGTGAGGAGGATGCTAGGAGGCTGCAAGGTGACTTGGATAGGTTGGGTGAGTGGGCAAATGCATGGCAGATGCAGTATAATGTGGATAAATGTGAGGTTATCCACTTTGGTGGCAAGAACAGGAAAGTAAACTATTATCTGAATGGTAGCTGATTAGGAAAAGGGGAGATGCAACGAGACCTGGGTGTCATGGTACTCCAGTCATTGAAAGTAGGCATGCAGGTGCAGCAGGCAGTGAAGAAAGCGAATGGTATGTTAGCATTCATAGCAAAAGGATTTGAGTATAGGAGCAGGGAGGTTCTACTGCAGTTGTACAGGGCCTTGATGAGACCACACCTGGAGTATTGCGTACAGTTTTGGTCTCCTAATCTGAGGAAAGACATTCTTGCCATAGAGGGAGTACAGAGAATGTTCACCAGACTGATTCCTGGGATGGCACGACTTTCATATGAAGAAAGACTGGATAGACTCGGTTTGTACTTGCTCGAATTTAGAAGATTGAGGGGGGATCTTATAGAAACTTACAAAATTCTTAAGGGGTTGGACAGGCTAGATGCAATAAGATTGTTCCCGATGTTGGGGAAGTCCAGAACAAGGGGTCTTTTAGGACCGAGATGAGAAAAAAAAATTCACACAGAGAGTGGTGAATCTGTGGAATTCTGTGCCACAGAAAGTAGTTGAGGCAAGTTCATTGGCTATATTCAAGAAGGAGTTAGAGGTGGCCCTTGTGGCTAAAGTGATCAGGGGGTATGGCGAGAAGGCAGGTACAGGATACCGAGTTGGATGATCAGCCATGATCATATTGAATGGCGGTGCAGGCTCGAAGGGCCGAATGGCCTACTCCTGCAACTATTTTCTATGTTTCTATGTTTCTATGTTAATAAGCCACACACACTTACAACAGATACTAAGAGAACAACACCAGAGTGAAGAATATAGTTATTAGCATTGTAACGTAACAGTTCCAGAGATAAAAGTCCAATGTTCAGGTTAGTCAGAATATGTAGGAAGGAACTACTGATGCTGGTTTATACCGAAGATAGGCACAAAAGAGTAACTCAATTGGACAGCTTCTCTAGAGAGAGGAAATGGGTGACATTTCGGGTCGAGACCCTTCTTCAGACTGAGATTTCAGACTATGACTATAGAAGGGTCTTGACCTGAAGCATCACCCATTCATTCTCTCCAGAGATGCTAACTGTCCAATTGAGTTACTCTAGCATTTTTTGTTTATGTACAGGTTAGTCAATTGTATTTCCAGCATCTAAACCAGCATCTGCAGTTCTTTCCCACGTATTACAATTTCAAATGGTTTTCAAGAAAAAGTTATATTTTATATATTACAATTCTACAGCTTGTATTTGCTGTTCACGTTAAGGGGTATCCATTAAGTTGTAAATAAGCAATGGGTGTGTCCATTAAGTTGTAAATAAGCAATGGGTGTAACAGTGACACCACAGTTTGTGTGAGCACTAAGCTGCTCCAGCATCTTAAGCTCAACTCCAACCTCAGGTACTGCCTGGGCAATTTCAACATTGCTGCTATGAACATGTGTATTTCTCATAGGGGGTTGTGGCTTATTTTCCTTGCACATTCATAATGTGATTTTTGGTGGCTTGTGCAGGTTTAGTTTAATTTTGTTTAGAGATGCAGCGCAGAAACAGGACCTTCAGCTCATTGAGTCCACATCGACCAGCACAATCCTCCATACTAGGGACAATTTACAATCCTTACTGAAGCCAATTAACATACAAACCTGTATATTTTTGGAGTATGGGAGGAAAATGGAGCACCCGGGGAAAATCCACAGTCAAGGGGAGAACGTACATACTCCGTACAGACAGCACCCCTGATCAGCACTTGTGGTGAGGATCAAACCCGGGTCTCTGTTGCTGTAAGGCAGCAACTATACCGATGTGCCACCGTTAATGGAAGGAGATTCAGGAGGGAGTTGATGAGTATGTGAGAGAATATCGATTGCAGAGAACTCAATGAGGAAATGGAACTAATCAGAATAGATTGCAAACCACCACACACTTGATGGGCCAAACGGCTAATTTTCTAAGTCAGGAAATGGTGTTGGGTAGACTGATGGGACTGAAGACTGATAAATCCCCAGGGCCTGATGGTCCGCATCCAAGGGTACTTAAGGAAGTGGCTCTAGAAATCATGGAGGCATTGGCGATCATTTTCCAATGTTCTATAGATTCAGGATCAGTTCCTGTGGATTTGAGGGCAGCTAATGTTGTTCCAATCTTTAAGCAGGGAGGCAGAGAGAAAACAGGGAATTATAGACCAGTTAGCCTGACATCGGTGGTGGGGAAGATGCTGGAGTCAATAATAAAAGATGAAATCGCAGCACATTTGGATAGCAGTAGCAGGATCGGCCCTAGTCAGCATGGATTTACGAAGGGGAAATCATACTTGACTAATCTTCTGGAATTTTTTGAGGATGTAACCAGGATAATGGACAAGGGAAAGTCAGTGGATGTAGTGTAACTGGACTTTCAGGGTGCTGACTTGGATAGAAAATTGGTTGGCAGACAACAAAGGATAGGAATTAACAGTTCCCTTTCAGAATGGTAGGCAGTGACTAGTGGGGTACCGCAAGGCTCAGTGCTGGGACTGCAGCTATTTACAATATATATTAATGATTTGGATGAAGGGGTTAAAAGTAACATTAGCAAATTTGCAGATGACACAAAGCTGGGTGGTAGTGTGAACTGTGAATAAGATACTATGAGGATGCAGGATGTCTTGGACAGGTTGCGTGAGTGGGCAGATGCATGGCAGATGCAGTTTAATGCGGATAAATGTGAGGTTATCCACTTTGGTGGCAAAAATAGATAGGCAGATTTTTATCTAAATGGTGTCAAGTGGGGAAAAGGGGAAGTACAACAGGATCTGGGGGGGTCATTGTTCATCATTGACTGACAGTAAGCATGCAGGTACAGCAGGCAGTGATTGATACAAATACATCGCTAGATGCTCCTGAACACATCATCAGTGATGTAACTTGGGGTCATTGGGTGTTTCGGGTCTTTCAACATCAGACACCCTCACCCAGGCGACCCAGCCGTGGTTGACCAGACCACGACGTGTTCAGGTGGCATTTGCTCCTCCCCATGGACCTCCTCTCCTGATCCAGAGCCATCTCGAGGCTTTCTCCGCTGCCTCTGTGGTGTTCTTGATGGCACTTCTCCTCGCCACTCCGTTGATGCCCAGTGCACTCAAGGCTTTGTAGAGCGATTGCCCTGCAAAATATCTGCAGCCAACCTGGATGGGCATACACCTTGCCTTCCAGACCTGCTTGCGGCAGTCTATGACCAGCTCTTCATACTTGGCCATCTTCCTCTCATGGGCCTCCTCCAGACAGTCCTCCCACGGCATTGTCAGTTCCAACAAGACAATGTTTTTGGTCGCCTCTGTGACCAGGAGGATGTCTGGCCTCAGGGTGGTCGTGGCAATGTGCTGTGGGAACTTCAGCTGTTTCACCAGGTCTACGGAAAGCTGCCAGTCCTGCGCAGTCGCCAGGATTCCTGACGGATTCCTGGCTGCTGTGGTTCCTGGCAGCTGCACTCCGGCCTTCACGAAGGTGATCATCTGGGTGGTGGGGTGTTCTCGTCTGCAGCTGCTGATTCCTATGCTGATGGCTTTGCAATGGGTTTAAGAACCTGGTCGTGACGCCAGGTGTACCGGCCCTGCCCAAGAACCTTTGGGCAGCAGCTCAGGATGTGTTCCAACGTCCCCTTGCCTGAGCATTGCGGGCAATCTGGGGATTCCGCTTTGCCCCAGATGAAGAGGTTCGATGGGCTGGGCAGGACATCATACACTGCCTGGACCAGGAACTTGATGCGCTGTGGTTCAGCCTGCCAGAGCTCAGTCCATGTGACTTTTTGGTCCATGGCCTGCTCCCACCTTGTCCTGGCTCCCTGCTGCGTCAATCCAACTGCTCTGGTAGACCTCTCCTCCTCTACCACTGCCCTCACTTCCACCTGGACCAGCCTGCGCCTCTCCTTCCCCTTGGCCTTGTCAAACTGGGGAGATGGGAAGATTCCCAGGCCTGCTCTTCCCCGAGTCACTGCTCCCACCAGGACTCTGTGATGTATCCGGGACTCTGCTTGCAGCACGGCTTCGCCGGCTCTCCACTTCCTCCCAGTTTTCACCTCCACCCCTGCTTGAGCCACCTTGGGGTCGCTGGAGTCCCTGTACATCATCACCTCTCTGGCCCGAGTCACCTTGAACTCCTCCTCCAGGGACTTCAGGGGCAGCTGGAGCTTGGTGTTATTTCCGTAGAGGGCGATGCTGCTAAGGCTCCTGGGCAGTCCCAGCCACCTTCTGAGAAAGCTGCTGACTTTCCTCTCCAATCTCTCTAGGATGGATATTGGGACTTCGTAGACAAGCAGTGGCCAGAGTATCCTTGGCAGGATACCATGCTGGTAAATCCATGCCTTGAACTTGCCGGGAAGCCCCGACCGGTCCACTGCTCTCAACCAGCTCTCCAGCTCCTGACAGGTTGCCAGGACAGATGCTGTATCCTTCAGGCTGCTGTTAAACACCTTGCCAAGACTCTTCACTGGCCTTTCGGAGACAGTTGGGATTGGTGTCCCTTCGATGCCAAAACGGAACCTGTCCATGACTTTGCCCTTCTTCAGCACCAGTGACCTTGATTTTTCTGGCTTAAACCTCATCCTTGCCCATCCAATCAGTTTCTCCAACCCCTGCAGGATCCACCTGCTTCCTGGCACTGACTCAGTGGTGACAGTCAGGTCGTCCATGAAGGCTCTGATTGATGGTTGGCGCATTCCTGACTTGGTCCGAGGGCCCCGGCACTCTGGCTCAGCAGACTTGACGATCATGTTCATCGCCAAGGCAAAATGGATCACAGAGATGGTACAGCCTGTGATGATCCCAACCTCCAGTCTGTGCTACTCTGATGTTACTGACCCTGATGAGACTCTCATGCTGAACTGGTTGTAATAGTCCAGGATGAGATCTGCCACTTGGCCCGGCACATGATGCTTGGCCATGACTGTCTGGATCAGCTTGTGCGGGATGGAGCCGTAGGCGTTGGCCAGGTCAAGCCAGAGCACTGTCAGGTCACCCTTGTTCTCCCTGGCTTCTCTGATGAGCTGGGTCACCACTCCCGTGTGCTCTAGACACCCCGGCACTCCAGACAAGCCTCCCTTTTGCACTGAGCTGTCGATGTAACCATTGCTGGAGAGGAAGTTGGTCAGCCGCCTCGCCACTATGCTGAAGAAGATCTTGCCTTCAACACTTAGCAAGGAGATGATTCTGAACTGATCGATCTTCCTGGAATCTTCCTCCTTTGGGATCCAGACTCCTTCAGCGAATCGCCACTGCTGCGCCACTTTTCCTCTCCTCCAGATGACTTTCAGGATCTTCTACAGCTGTTTCAGTAACAAGGGGCAGTTCTTGTAGACCCTGTAGGGGACTCCGCTCGGGCCAGGGGCTGAGCCAGCTCTGGCTCTCTTCACAACGTCCTGGACCTCTTTCAGGAGTGGTTCTCTACTATCAAACTCCTTGATGGGTGGAGGTGGTTTTATCAGGATGTTGCACTGGCCCAGCTCCTGCTGCCTGACGGGGTCACTGTATGTAGTCTGGATGTGCCGGTCGATCTCCTCCTTAGAGCAAGCCAAACTCCCACTGCGCTTCTGCCCGAGTAGTTGTTTGTTGAAGCCGAAGGGGTTGGCTATGAAGGATGCTCGCTTCCTGGCTCTTTCCTTCCGGCACCTTCGGTGCCACTCAGCTCTACGGAGGGTCATCAGCTTTTTCCTCAGGATGGTTCACAGCTCAGCCAAGGGGGGACGTTGCTCTTCACTGGCCTCTTTATACTGCTTCTTGAGGGACTTCAGCTCCTGCCGGATCTTGTGGATCTTCGTTGCTCGTTGGTTCATGGTGAAAGGTGCTCTGGCCGGCTTCTTCTCCACTTCTCCAAACCTTTCCACAGCTAGGCTGACGATAATTGTCGTCATCGCCCGCAGCCTTCGGTCCACGTCTCCCTTCACAGTTGCTTCTAGCACCTTGTCGACGTCCTAGTCGAACTGATGCCAGACTGCCGTCTTGCAGGCCTGAGGCCATTTGACTCGAACCTTCTCCGGAGAACTGTTCTGAGGGACTAGTTGCGCCACTTGGAGGCTTCGGGCTCTATGGGGTGATTCCGGGCCCGGCTCCTCCTGCGTCTCACCAGGTAAAATACCTGTGCGTTGTGACACTCCTTGTCCCTCCAAACACTTCATCCAGGTCTGGTAAATCTTCAGGCCTCGGCTGTTCTTGCAAACCTTACCACATCTGCATCTGATACTCATAGTCGGTTGTCCATTGCCGTTAGTCGTTAACATTTGATCCGTCCAATTGAGGTGCTCATCCTCCTCCCCTCTCGGGCACCCCTGGGGGTATTTTTCCATATAATTTTCTGTAGGGTGATTTGGGTCTCCTCCTCTCAGAGGATGCGGTTTGGGCTGCCAACCCGCCCCGCTCCGGTTGCCGTCTTTCCGAGCTGTCCACTGTCTCTCCAGTCGTCACCACCCTATTCTTGGTTGTCAACCAGTCTATTCCTGGTCGCCACTGGTTTCACCAGCACAGTGATTGATACAAATACATCGCTAGATGCTCCTGAACACATCATCAGTGATGTAACCTGGGGTCATTGGGTGTTTTGGGTCTTTCAACATCAGACACCCTCACCCAGGCGACCCAGCCATGGTTGATCAGACCACGACTTGTGTTCAGGTGGCATTCGCTCTTTCTCATGGACCTCCTCTCCTGATCCAGAGCCATCTCGAGGCCTTCTCCGCTGCCTCTGTGGTGTTCTTGATGGCCCGTCTCCTCGCCACTCCGTTGATGCCCAGTGCACTCAAGGCTTTGTAGAGTGATTGCCCTGCAAAACCTCTGCAACCAACCTCGATGGGCATACACCTTGCCTTCGAGCCCTGCTTGCGGCAGTCTATGACCAGCTCTTCATACTTGGCCATCAGACCACAGTACGTGCGCCTACAGAACAATGTCTCAAGCACCATCTTGAGCAGCACAGGGGCTCCACAAGGAACTGTGCTGGCTCCATTCCTGTTTACCATCTACACTGCGGATCTCCAATATAACACCAACAGCTGCTTTTTGCAGAAATTTTCGGATGACACAGCTGTTGTCGGCCTCATCAAAGGGGGCAATGAGGAGGAGTATAGAGACATAATAAGCAACTTTGTGGAGTGGAGTGCACACAATAACCTCCATCTTAACACCACAAAAACCAAGGAGATAGTTGTGGACTTCAGGAGGGGGAGGAGGAGGACTCAACCAACACCAATCACCATTAAGGGCACTGAGGTGGAGGTGGTCGTTAACCACAGGTACCTTGGTGTGCAGCTTGACAGTGAGCTGGACTGGAAGGGTCATATGGAGGCGGTGTACAGGAAGGGACAAAGTCAACTGTATTTTTTAAGGAGGCTGAGGTCATTTAACATCTGCCAACCCCTGCTGTGCAGTGTCTACCATTCAGTGGTGGCCAGTGCTCTGTTTTTTGCTGTGGCCTGTTGGGGAGATGGCGCCCGCCTAGCGGACAAAAACAGACTGGACAAGCTGATCAGGAAGGCCGGCTCAGTGGTCGGGGCTGAGCAACGAACGGTCCAGCAGGTGGCAGAGGCCAGAACTCTGAACAAACTGGGTTCAATAATGACCAACCTCACTCACCCACTCCATGCCCTGAAGGTGATCAAGAGATTAGATTAGATTAGATTAGATTAGATTCGTTTTATTGTCATTCAGACCTTTCGGTCTGAACGAAATTTTGTTTCCCTGCAGTCATACATATAATTTAAAAAAATGGCAAAAACACACAATCAACACAAATTTAACATCCACCACAGTGAGTTCACCAAACACCTCCTCACTGTGGTGGAAGGCAAAATCTTAAAGTCTCTGTCTCTTCCCCTGTGTTCTCCCTCTGCGCCGAGGCGACGGTTCAAACTCCGCGGGTGGTCGCTGCCTCCGCCACAACTCCAGGGCCGAGTCGGGTCTCCGCCGCTGCTGCTGCTGCCGCCGCCACAGCTTCGGTGCCGATTCAGGTCTCCGCTGCCGCTGCTGGTGGCAGCATCTTCAGTCAGAGACTGATTGCACCAATGTGCAAAACTGAGAGACATAGGAAGTCCTGTTTACCAGCTGCTATAAGGTTATATAATGCACATAAATAACTGCACTTTTTTTCATTCATTGTATTTTAACTTGTATTTTAACTTGTATTTTAACTTGTATTTTAACTTGTTAAGTATGGAAGCTATTTGAGGAAATGTGTGGTGTTATGTCTGTCTTGAAGCTGTCGTGGCACTGTAATTTCCTGTAAAGGATTATTAAAGGTATAATCAATCAATCAATCAATCAATCCTCTCGTGGGCCTCCTCCAGACGGTCCTCCCACGGCACTGTCAGTTCCAAGAAGACGATGTTTTTGGTCGCCTCTGTGGGAACTTCAGCTGTTTCACCAGGTCTACGGAAAGCTGCCAGTCCTGCGCAGTCGCCAGGATTCCTGATGGATTCCTGGCTGCTGTGGTTCTTGGCAGCTGCACTCTGGCCTTCACGAAGGTGATAATCTGGGTGGTGGAGTGTTCTCGTCTGCAGCTGCTGAATCCCATGCTGATGGCTTCTGCAATGGGTTTGAGAACCTGGTCATGACGCCATGTGTACCGGCCCTGCCCAAGAGCCTTTGGGCAACAGCTCAGAATGTGTTCCAACGTCCCCTTGCCTGAGCATTGCGGGCAACCTGGGGATTCCGCTTTGCCCCAGATGAAGAGGTTCGATGGGCTGAAAGCGAATGGCATGTTGGCCTTCACAAAAACATAGAAACATAGAAAATAGGTGCAGAAGTATGCCATTCGGCCCTTCGAGCCTGCACCGCCATTCAATATGATCATGGCTGATCATCCAACTCAGTATCCTGTACCTGCCTTCTCTCCATACCCCCTGATCCCTTTAGCCACAAGGGCCACATCTAATTCCCTCTTAAATATAATGAATCGGCCTCAACTACATTCTGTGGCAGAGAATTCCAGAGATTCACCACTCTCTGTGTAAAAAATGTTTTTCTCATCTCAGTCCTGAAAGATTTTCCCTTTATCCTTAAACTGTGACCCCTTGTTCTGGACTTCCCCAACATCGGGAACAATCTTCCTGCATCTAGCCTGTCAAACTCCTTAAGAATTTTGTAAGTTTCTATAGGATCCCCCCTCAATCCTCTAAATTCTAGCACGTACAAGCCGCATAACAAGAGGAGTTGAGTATAGGAGCAAAGAGGTCCTCCTGCAGTTTTACAGGGCCCTAATGAGACCACACCTGGAGTGTTGTGTGAAGTTTTTGTCTCCAAGCTTGAGGAATGACATTCTTGCTATTGAGGGAATGCAGCATAGGTTCACGAGGTTAATTCCCGGGATGGCGGAACTGTCATATGTTGATAGATTGGAGCGGCTGGGCTTGTATACTGGACCCCAAGAAAGGTTGGTACTGGACCCCAAGAAATGGACTTTGTAGAGTGCCTTTGTGATGGATTCTTTGAACAGCTTGTATTGGAGCCAACCAGGGAGAAGGCAATTCTGGATTTAGCGTTATGTAGTGAACCGGATTTGATAAAGGACCTCGAGGTTAATGAGCCATTAGGAGGCAGTGACCATAACATGGTCAGGTTTAATCTACAATTGGAGAAGGAGAAGAGTAGATCGGAGGTGTCAGTGTTGCAGTTGAATAAAGGGGACTATGGGGCCATGAGGGAGGAGCTGGTCAATGTTGACGAGAAAGATACACTAGCAGGGATGACAGTGGAACAAAAATGGCAGGTGTTTCTAGGAATAATACAGAAGGTGCAGGATCAGTTCATTCCTAGGAGGAAGAAAGATTCCAAGGGGAGAAAGGGACGACCATGGCTGACAAGGGACGTCAGGGACAGTATAAAAATTAAAGCGAAGAAGTACAACATAGCAAAGATGAGCGAGAAGTAAGAGGATTGGGTAATGTTTAAAGAACAACAGAAGATAACTAAAAAGATAATACGGGGAGAAAAGATGAGGTACGAAGGTAAGCTAGCCAAGAATATAAAGCAAATATAGTAAAAGCTTCTTTAGGTATGTGAAGAGGAAAAAATTAGTTAAGACCAAAGTTGGACCATTGAAGACCGAAAAAGGTGAATTTATTATGGGGAACAAGGAAATGGCCGATAGGTTGACCAGGTACTTTGGATCTGTCTTCACTAAGGAGGACACAAACAATCTTCCTGATATAGTAGTGACCAAAGGATCTGGGGTGACAGAGGAACTGAAGGAAATCCACAATAGGCAAGAAATGATGTTGGATAGACTGATGGGACTGAAGGTTGATAAATCCCCAGGGCCTGATGGTCTGCATCCCAGGGTACTTAAGGAAGTGGCTCTGGAAATCGTAGATGCATTGGTGATAATTTTCCAATGTTCTATAGACTCAGGATCAGTTCCTGTGGATTGGAGGGTAGCTAATGTTATCCCACTTTTTAAGAAAGGCGGGAGAAAGAAAACGGGGAATAATAGACCAGTTAGCCTGACATCGGTGGTGGGGAAGATGCTGGAGTCAATTATAAAAGATGAGATAGCCGCACATTTAGATAGCAGTAACAGGATCGGTCTGAGTCAGCATGGATTTACGAAGGGGAAATCATGCTTGACTAATCTTCTCGAATTTTTTGAAGATGTAACTAGGAAAATGGACAAGGGAGAGCCAGTGGATGTAGTGTACCTGGACTTTCAGAAAGCATTTGATAAGGTCCCACATAGGAGATTAGTGGGCAAAATTAGGGCACATGGTATTGGGGGTAGAGTGCTGACATGGATAGAAATTGGTTGGCAGACAGGAAACAAAGAGTAGGGAATAACGGGTCCCTTTCAGAATGGCTAATGGGGTACCGCAAGGCTCAGTGCTGGGACCGCAGCTATTTACAATATACATCAAAGATTTGGATGAAGGGATTCAAAGCAACATTAGCAAATTTGCAGATGACACAAAGCTGGGTGGCAGTGTGAACTGTGAGGAGGATGATATGAGAATGCAGGATGACTTGGACAGGTTGGGGGAGTGGGCAGATGCATGGCAGATGAAGTTTAATGCGGATAAATGTGAGGTTCTCCACTTTGGTAGCAAAAACAGGAAGGCAGATTACTATCTAAATGGCGTCAAGTTTGGAAAAGGGGAAGTACAACGGTATCTGATGGTCCTTGTACATCAGTCTATGAAAGTAAGCATGCAGGTACAGCAGGCAGTGAAGAAAGCGAATGGCATGTTGGCCTTTATCACAAGAGGAATCGAATATAGGAGCAAAGAGGTCTTTCTGCAGTTGTACAGAACCCTAGTGAGACCACACCTGGAGTATTGTGTGCAGTTTAGGTCCCCTAATTTGAGGAAGGACATTCTTGCTATTGAGGGAGTGCTGCGTAGGTTTACACGGTTAATTCCCGGGATGGTGGGACTGTCATATGCTGAGAGAATGGAGCAGCTGGGCTTGTACAATCTGGAGTTTAGAAGGATGAGAGGATATCTCATTGAAACATATGAGATTGTTAAGGGCTTGGACACGCTAGAGGCAGGAAACATATTCCCGATGTTGGGGGAGTCTAGAACCAGGGGCCACAGTTTAAGAATAAGGAGTAAGCCATTTAGAACGGAGACGAGGTAACACTTTTTCTCACAGATAGTGGTGAGTCTTGGAATTCTCTGCCTCAGAGGGTGGTGGAAGCTGTTTCTCTCGATGCTTTCAAGAGAGAGCTAGATAGGGCTCTTAAAAATAGCGGAGCCGGGGGATATGGGGAGAAGGCAGGAATGGGGTACTGATTGGGGATGATCAGCCATGATCACATTGAATGGCGGTGCTGCCTCGAAGGGCCAAATGGCCTACTCCTGCACCTACTGTCTATTGTCTATTGTCTATTGTATGCTCTGGAATTTAGGATGAGAGGGCATCTTATTGAAACATATAAGATTATTAAGGGTTTGGACATGTTAGAGGCAAGAGACATGTTCCCAATGTTGCGGAAGTCCAGAAGCAGGGGCCATAGTTTAAGAATAAGTGGTAATCCATTTTGAACGCAGATGAGGAAAAACTTCTTCGCACAGAGAGTAGTGAGTGTGTGCAATTCTCTGCCAGAGGGTGGTGGAAGCTGGTTTTCTGGATGCTTTCAAGAGGGAGTTAGATAGAGCTCTTAGGGATAGCAGAGTGAAGGGATATGGAGAGAAGGCAAGAACGGGGTACTGATTGAGGATGATCAGCCATGATCACATTGAATGGCGGTGCTGGCTCGAAGGTCCGACTGTCCTACTCCTGCATCTATTGTCTATTGTCTAAAGAATAAATATATATGAAATATACATTTTAAATCAGCTGGAGATGAATAAACAGTTTGAAGGTTAAATGGAATTTATCCTTATTTTCATATAGCTGACATAATCCAAATCAGATATCCATCTTGCTTAATTAAAAGCTAAAATCAGCAACCAGGAGGAATAAAATAACCACATGGCTTTTCCTCATGTTGGTGCACAATGCAATCTCAATGACTTTCCATTCAGGTTGTCACTCAATTCATAAATTGAATACCATTTATTTCATACAGCCCCAAAATGTATTTATTTTATATTTAATTTTAGAGCCACAGCATGGAAACAGGCCCTTCGGCCCACTGAGCCCACTCTATCGATCAACCATTCATATTCATTTTTTAATGTTATCCCTCTTTCCCATTCACTCCCTACAAATTAAGGCCAATTTACAGAGACCAATTAACCGATAAACTCACATGTCTTTGGGATGTGGGCCCAGAGGATCCGGAGGAAACCCACGTGGTCACAGAGAGAACGTGCAAACTCCACATAGAGAGTACCTGAGGTCAGGATCGAACCCAGGTCGCTGGAGTTGTGAAGCAGCAACCCCACCTACATGGGCCATTATGCCACCTTCTTACAGATGGAGGGAGATGGAGGAGACAGCAACGGTACCAGACACTGGAAAAAGGCCTGGTGAGTAGAAGTGAGGACACTTACCTTCCGCACATTCAAGATTGGCTGTGGGAGGTGCCCACCAGGAAACGAGGACTGAAGAGGACTCGGCATGGAGAAGGAAATGGGGGACGACCAGAATGGAGGTAGGTGACTGCTGCAATGGGTCTTTGTGGCCAAGCTGGGACTGTAAAATGTCACCAAATGGCACCTCTTGCATATGGACTCAGTGGGCTTTTCTGTACATTCTGTACTAACTGGGGGATTGTGCTCATGTACGGGGATAGTCTTGCTGAGCTGTCTGCAAAAAAATGTAATTCACTGTAACTGATACATGTGAAAATAATGAAACTATTGATCCATTGAGATGAACAAAGTAATGGGCACATACAAAGAACTGTATTTTCTTTTCTATCATAACTATAAAATTAGCTAAAACCCACAAAAAATCAAATGTCTTCAGGAATCTAATCTAGATATTAATTTTCTCTGACGAACCTTTGATTTTCATGATAAATCACTTCTAACAATCCTGTTAAAAGTAGGCTGGCAGAATGATCATTTTTGCAAATTTGTCTTGTGTCTGTGAGACAGAAGGAACATGGAATACTTTCTAAACCTGAAGGAGGCATTAGGATGGTTTTGTTACCCGAGATATAGTCATAGTGTCATAGAAAGGTACAGTGTAGAAACCGGCCCCTCGGCCGACACCGGCCAACATATCCTACAGTAGCTACACTAGTCCCACCTGCCTGCATTTGGTCCATATCCCTCCAAGCCTGTCCTATCCATGTACCTGTCTAACTGCTTCTGAAACATTGGGATAGTCCCAGCCTCAACTACCTCCTCTGGCAGCTTGTTCCATATATCCACCACCTTTTGTGTGAAAAAGTTACCTCTCAGATTCCTATTAAATCTTTTCCCCTTCACCTTAAACCTATGCCCTCTAGTCCTCAACTTACCTACTCTGCGCAAGAGACTGTGCATCTACCCAATCTATTCCTCTCATGATTGTATACACCACTATAAGACCACCCCTCATCCTCCTGCATGCCAGGGAATAGAGTTCTCAACCTTATCCTATAGCTCAGACCCTCTAGTCATAGCAACATCCTCATACATCTTCTCTGCACCCTTTCCAGCTTGACAACATCTTTCCTATAACTTAGTGCCCAGAACAGAACACAATACTCTAAATGCGGTCTCACCAATGTCTTATACAACTGCAACATGACCTCCCAACTTCTATACTATCAGGACTGTTATTCTCTCTCAACATCATTTATTATCCAAAAATCTGTTGATCTCTATATGACAAATACACTTGGTGACTGAGCCTCTGCGATTGTGAATTCCAAAGATTACTGGCCTTTGAGTGAAGAAATGTCTTCTCATTTCAGTCTTAAACTTCAGTCTTCTTGATTAGTATGGGCGTCAGCAGTTATGGGGAGAAGGCAGGAGAATGGGGTTAGGAGGGATAGATAGATCAGCCTTGATTGAATGGTGGAGTAGACTTGATGGGCCGAATGGCTTAATTCTGCTCCTATCACTTTATTGACCTAATGGGAAATTGGTTCCAATGATTTGTGGAGGCTTATAGCAGATTAGCCATGGTGGAGTTAAAAAACAGGTCAAATTTGAAGACCTACTCTGCGTTCTATTTTTTTGTGTTCTTGAGTTGTGTTCCTTTACTTACTTTGAGACCATAAACTTTAGTTCTAAACTCCTCAGCCATAGGACACATCCTCCCCATATACACCTTGCTGAAATCTCCGACAATATTGTATGTGTCAATAAAAAAATAGGTGTTATAAATCAGCCTTGTACTGATACTGCACAATGATCATAATGCTAAAAACCTCTGTATTTGTAGATAATTTATATTTGCATGCCAGTTTAGTTGTCTTTGGTCTGCCAAAACTATTTTTCTGTTGTTATGTCCCTAAATATAAAAAAACACACACACACGCACACAATGTTAGATCAACTGTATATGCAGCAGTTGCAAGCCTACAGCACAAAATTGACTTTACTATTGAATACGCACTCCCACTGTCTGCAATGGGAGAATGCCCTGTGGGTGTGTTATAATAACACATTAGGTAGTCTTAATAAGTCACAGCTTGCATTTGTGAAGGCTCCCGATTACAAACTGCACACATAATTGATGAAATGTGCATTAAGAAGCAAATATATGGACTAGCTCTTGCCCTTTTCCTTAGCTAAGTTAAAGACTATCCTTGCAGCACAGTCTAATTCCAATTGCTGTAGATTCTCTGGCAACTTCTGAGATGCAGGGCTAATTACAGCGCAAGGAGAGATCTGAGTGCGCTACTACCTGTATGTACGAGGCCTAGTGATGAACAGAGTTTGCATGTTCTCCTCCAAGTCACACTCCATCCTGCTTTGTAAATATATCATCTTTCCATCAATGTCATTGGGAATAAATCTTGGAACTTGCTATCAAGAGCACTATGAGAACACCTTCACTATATGGACTAAGTGTTCAATAAATGCTGCCCTTACCAACAAAAGCCAAATGATGAAAAATGAAAACATAGATTAAAATAAACACTTACAGCTGAGGAGGTGCATCCTATGAACAGTCTTATAGTAAAACGAAGACACATCTTTGGCAGCAACTCTGGAGAGCAGTTCTTTCTTGTGTGTCCAGAAATGTTGCCTAATCCACTGAGTTATTCCAGCACTTTGTGTCTTTTTTTTGAAAATCAACATCTGCTGTTCCTTGTGCATCAGTAACCTAGAATAGACCCGGTATTTTAAAAGTGTGATATGATTACAGGCTCACATAGTTTGCTCAGAATGTCCACTGATATACTTTTAATCATCTGATCTTAAAGCATCACATGACCAGAGTGTGGTGACTAGCACCGAAGTGTGTGTCAGTCCATTCCAACATTAGCTTTAGCTCCAACAGGAGACATTTCTTTCATCAGAGGGTGGTGAATCTGTGGAATTCTTTGCCACAGAAGGCTGTGGAGGCCGTCAGTGGATATTTTTAAGGCAGAGACAGATAGATTCTTGACTAGTACAGGTGTCAGAGGTTATGGGTAGAGGGCCAGAGAATGTGTTAGAAGGTGGAGATAATTCAGCCATGATTGAATGGTGGAGCAGACTTGATGGGCCGAATGGCCTAATTCTACTCCTATCACTTAAGACACACAAAAAGAAAACCACATGACGCATTGCAGGCTCAGGATTTCTTAAAATTAGAAGAGCTTCACGTTTTTACATAGAAACGTAGAAAATAGGTGCAGGAGTATGCCATTCGGCCCTTCGAGCCAGCACCATCATTCAATGTGATAATGGCTGATCATCCAAAATCAGTGCCCCGTTCCGACTTTTTCCCCATATCCCTTGATTCCCTTAGCCGTAAGAGCTAAGGGAACAACCAGAATTGGCCTCCACTGCATTCTGTGACAGAGAATTCCACAGATTCACAACTCTCTGGGTGAAAAGGTTTTTTCTCATCTCAGTCCTAAATGGCCTACCCCTTATCCTTAAACAGTGACCCCTGGTTCTGGTCTCCCCCAACATCGGTAACATTTTTCCTACATCTACCCTGTCCAATCCTCTTAGAATTGTATATGTTTCTGTAAGATCCCCTCTCATTCTTCTAAATTCCAGTGAATTTTGCCCTGTGTGTGTAACTTCATGCATTGAAACAAAACTGCAATTCGTCCTGTCTAGAAAATAAATCAATGTGTCGGTGTTTGTATTGCTTCCCTGTTGACTTCTTTTTCTCAGTTCTCCTGAGGAGAAATCTGGGCATGTCTGCCAATCCGCAGTTTTTTCTGTAATTCTGAAGCCAATAAATATTATAGCTCCTATTAAAAAAAACAAGACAAAAAGATCCAGCCTATGGCAATACTGTACATGTATTATAGATAAGGTTCAAAGTAATTTTCAAACTATTGACTTGATGGATAATCAAGTTAATTTTTAACCAGGTTATCTGATTCACTCCTTTAATTGGTTAATTGACAATTACACAAAAATGCAAATGAGCTGCAACAACTAGTGCAAAGCTATATTATTGTTATGTTCAATCTGCTGAATTCAGAAAGCCGAATTGAACTTTTCACAGAAAAGAATGTAATGGGTAAAAATAAAACCCTGTTTATGGTGATATTAGCCACATACAGTAATCCCCTACATACTCAGTTGCATTGATTTCAATAGTAAAGGTAGCAAAAAATAATTTTAAAAGAATATTATTAGGAACTTCATCCCCAGTTGATACACTAAGTCACCTATAAAGTAGCATCTACACATTGTATTCTGCTTCGGAAATTGATTTCTAGAGTTTGTTTAGTACTTTGACTGGGGTGAGAAGTGATTTTGGATGTGAAATCAGTCCAGGCACCTCAGTGAAATTGCCTCTAGATAAACGTCAAAGAGATAAATAGAACCAAAGTAGATTGACACAATCTTGGATCCCAGTCAAAACACCATTTCACATGTGGAGTATTGTATTCAATTTTGGGTACCATGTTATAGGAAATATGTTGGCAAGCTGGAAAGGGTGCAGAGAGGATTTACGAGGATATTGCAAGGACTCGAGGACCTGAGCTGTAGGGAGAGGTTAAGCAGGATAGGACTCTATTCCTTGGAGCGCAAGAGGATAAGGGGTGATCTTATAGAGGTATCCAAAATCATGAGAGGAATAGATTGGGTAGACGCCCAGAGCCTCTTGCTCAGAGTAGGGGAATTGATAATCAGAGGACATAGGTTTAATGGGAGAGGAGAAAGATTTATTAGAAATCTGAGAGGTCACTTTTTCACACAAAAGGTGGTGGGTGTATGGATCAAACTCCTGGAGAATTTAGTTAAGGCAGGGACGATTGCAACATTTAAGAAACATTTAGACAGGTAGGATAGGAGAGGTTTGGAGGGATAGCGGCCAAACACAGGCCAGTGGAACTAGCGTAGATGGAACATGTTGGCCAGTGTGGGCAAGTTGAGATGAAGGGCCTGTTTCCAGCTGTATGACTCGGACTAAGATTATATGACCGGATTGTGTGGTGATGTCATTGTGGTGATACCTTTTTGATCGGATGCCTTTTTCCTGCTCTGTACTAATTTTTGATCCGATGAACGTGGAACCATTCTGATTCAATTGAAAACTGGCTGAGGGTGAGGGTGTGGTGACTAGGATCCCAGTTTTGGACAATCTCTGGAGGTTTGTTTTATGCTGGGTTCAGCCTGTGTCTGCAAGAAAAATGTGCAGCCCTTTAAATAACATTCACTTTGAGTCATCACTGTTATTAGAAGCTGATTGTTCTATGATTGAACAATATCAGTCTTATTAACATCAATGTGACCATAATTGAAGTTTGAGTGTTGCACATTGGGTCTCCGAGACAGTAAAACAATGACATTCTTTTACCATAAATAAAGAATGTGAAATAAAGCAACATCACTGTCCAAGTATCAATTAGAATTTCAAACATACTGCAACACAAAAAGATTGCATCTTGAGAGTGAGATGAGAATAAATTAATTCATGATACTCAAAGTAAGATTCAAAACTCCACCAATTTATTAGAACAAACTTACTACTGATGCTCTCGTAAAATGGACAAATAATTAACAATCCAGTAAGTTAACATATGGCATAGCGGCACAGTGGTAGAGTTGCTGCCTTAGAGACCCGTGCTTGATCCTGACGGAATTTGTACGTTCTCCCCATACCACGTGGATTTTCTCCGGGTGTTCCGGTTTCCTCCCACACTCCAAAGACGTAGATGTTTGTAGGTTAATTGGCTTCTGTAAAATTGTTAATTGTCCCTAGTGTGTGCAGGATAGAGTTAGTTTGGCTGGTCAGTGCAGACGCGGTGGGCCAATGGGCCTGTTTCCATGCTATATCTCTAACGTCTAAAAGTTTAACATACTTTTATATTATCACTCATCTACGAATATTTAACTTCCCGCTTAAAATCTATTTGTGTTTATACAATGTAACATTTCTTCTAACATCAGAAATGCTCCCACAAGTCATTTAGCCAAAATGATTCTTGGTGCCAAATTTACCTGGGAATTTGGACTCTCACTTCAGAGTACAGATGCTGGGTCAGCTGTGGTGAGTAGCTCACTCGTGGCAGACTGATTTCCATGTTGCTCAATCCCTTTGCAAACTCATTAAGCATAATACCCACTCCACTGCTTTCAATCTGCTCCACTATCTGTTCAACCTGCAACTTTATAAATATACAGAACCACAAATGGGAATAGCCCATTTTGCTGATCTCCAAGGCTCAAAGCCCAAACCTATTTCAATAACAAATACAGCAAAATATATTTCATTATGGGGCCTTTATTTTAAGACCTATTTGCAATTTGAAACCAATTCAATTCAATAAAAGTCAGTCCGCACACATTTAATTTGTCAGATATCAGTAGGGAAAGACACGGAGAAAGTGAAGAATGTCAGACCAGCCTTCTAATATCGAGGTGACATATTGATTTATAGCTTTAGTCCTTAGTATAGTGCAACTATAACCAAAACACCTTATTGCATTTATATGGTCCCTTTAAAATACCAACATGCTTTAAAACGCACAATAATCCACAATAAATTCGGAAGACTTTAATTTTCTAAATGGAGAGATTTGGCATCAAATAAGAAAATTATAATTACAAGGCAGATTTACAAAGGGCATATTATACAATAAAGCCCATACATCAACAAAAAATAAAACAACTATTCGACATGGATCTGCATGGTCAGCTGTTCTGGAAGGTTAAATCGCATGGGATCCAAGGAGGGATAGCTCAATTGATAGAACATTGGCTTCATGGAAGGAAGCAGAGTGTGATGGTGGAAGGTTGCTTCTCGGACTGGATGCCTGTGACTAATGGTGCGCCTTAGGGTTCGGTGCTGGGGCCCGTTACTGTTTGTCATTTATATCAATGATTTGGATGAGAACATACACAGCAAGATTAGCAAGTTTGCAGATGAAACCTACAAAAGTGGGTAATTTTTCAGATAATGAAGATGATTGTGAAAGATTGCAGCAGGATCTTAATCAATTGACCAGGTTGGCTGAGGAATTGTTGATGAAATTTAAAAGAGAGAAATGTGAGGTGCTGCATTTTGGGAAGTCTAACATGGGTAGGACCTACACATTGAATGGTAAGACTCTGGGGAGAGTTGTAGAGCAGAGGGATCTAGGAGTGCAGTGCATGATTCTTTGAAGGTAGAGTTGCATGGTCAAAAGGTATTTTACCATATTGGTCTTCATCAGCCAGAGTATTGCGAATAGAAGTTGGGAGGTCATGTTGCAGTGTATAAGATGATGGTGAGTCCGCATTTAGAGTATTGTGTTCAATTCTAGGCACCATGTTATAGGAAAGATGTTGTCAAGCTGGAAAGTATACAGATGTTGTCAAGCTGGAAAGGATACAGATGTTGTTAAGCTGGAAAGTGTACATTATACATGTCCCCTTGTGTATATTCTCCCTGTCTAATATCATTCACTAATGTATTAATAAATGGAACGACCTCACACACCCTGTCAACTTATGATTCAAAGATTTTCCATTCGCCCATCATTCTGTTCTGTACCCTTTTGGCAACTTAAAACAATATTATTATTATTTTCCTGGTTTTGATTAAACATCTTTGACCTAAAATGTTAACTTTTATTTTATTTTATGCTTTTATTTTCACAGATGCTGCCTGAACTGCTGGAGGTTTCCAGCATTTTCTGGGGGGGTTTTCGGATTTCCAGATTTCCAACATGCATTGTTTGATTTTCCGTTGAGCCTATACTCTTTTGTGTTCAGGAGAATAAGCGGTAAACCCATTGAAACAGACACAATTTCTTCAGCTCTTGACTGCAAGATACAGTGAAGAATTTAATTCTCAGCATTATCTATATTACTAAAAGTCTGATCTTGACCACTTCCTGTTGTTCTGTATTTTGATTTTAGAAAAAATGCTGGTTTGGAAATGCTAAAGCTGTGTTACCATTGGTTTGGAAAAGCTAAAGCTGTGCTGCCTTTGGTTTGGAAATGCTAAAGCTGTGTTGCCTTTGGTTTGGAAATGTTAAAGCTGTGTTGCCTTTGGTTTGGAAATGCTAAAGCTGTGTGCCTAATTAAAGTTGCCTTGCCCAATTAAAGTTGCTTCGCCTAAATAAAGTTGCCTTGCCTAATTAAAGTTGCCTTGCTTTCTATATAATTAAAAGTCTAATCTTGACCACTTCCTGTTTGCGCTTTATAATGATTTTAGAAAAAACGCTACCACGTACGGCTGTGATTTTTGGCCATCTTACTCAGTGGCTTCCTCCGCTCATCAGATGCCGAGGATTTTTCCCATTGATGAAAAATACAAGAGTTATTAGTGTTTAAAAATAGTGAGATTCTCTCCCCCAATCATGGCATGAAGGCCACGCCCCTTCTGGTGGGAGGGAGGGAGGGACTATAAAACCCAGAAGTGTGGGCGTGGCTCAGTCTCTGCAAGGAGGAGGGAGAGGTCACAACTCGCTGTCTTTAGTGGCCTTGCATCCTGCTTGAAATGATATGAAACTGCACTTGAATTTGGTGGCCTTGCACCCTGCTTGAAGTGGTAAGAAACTGCACTTGAATTTGGTGGCCTTGCACCCTGCTTGAAATGGAATTTCAAGGAATAGCCCTGAGTTAACTGCCAGCCCACCAGCCGTGAGTGAGTGAGCTGCCAGCACAACAGGCTTGAGTGACTGAGCCGCCAGCCCAAGATTCCATTTGGCCCACAATGTCCATACTAGCGCTCCAGAAAGCCCCCCACCCCTCCCGCCCCCCCCCCTCTGGCCACCAATATTGGAATTGGTGGAGAGGTGGAATATTGCGTTGGGGGACCAGCCCTCCCGTGTGATGCTGGGACCCAACGCGTCCCACTTAGTCTAGTAATCCATATAGTTCTCTGCATATCCATATGCCTACCCAAAAGTCTCTTAGATACCAGTATCATAAAATTATCCATCATCACCCCTGGCAATGAGTTCCAGCAACACACAACTTTCTGTGTAAAAAATAACTTGCCCCCACATCTCCTTTAAACTTTGCCTCTCTCACCTTACAGTTATACCCTCTAGTATTTGATGTTTATTTCCTGGGGGAAAGGTTCTCACTGGGGTTCTCACAGACAAAGGACACAGATTTAAGATAAATGTTAAAGGTCAGAAGTAAATGAATAACCAATAGATGTATATAAAATTATGAGAGGCATAGGTGGAGTAGACGGTCAGAATCATTTTTCCTAGTGTGATAATGTCAAAGACTAAAGGGCCTGTCCCACTTTGGTGTCATTTGCGCATCATGCAGGTGGCGCGCAAAGATTTTGCGAATCCCAAAATCCTGGGGCGCTGCTCTCGACCGCGTGTCACTGCCTACGTCACCGCGCACCATGCGCGCGTAATACACATCATACGCGCATAACGACGCGTAAATTATGTTGCGTAAATGACGCGCAAATGACGCCCAAGTGGGACAGGCCCTTTAATGGCACAGTTTTAAACTGAGATGGGCAAAATTTAAAAGAAATGTAGGAGACACTTTTACACAAAGGAATGCTAGAATGCGCTACCAGGGTTGGGGGTGGGAGCACATATAATAAGAAGCTTTTAAGAGGCAGATATATACAGTATATAAGCTTTTAGATAGGCCCATGAATATGCAGAGAATGGAGGGATATGGTTCATGTGCAGGCAATGGAGGGATGTGGATCATGTGATCAGTTTATCTTGGCATTATGTTTGGGCTGAAGAGCCTGGTCTTGGACTATACTGTTCTATGTTTTCTATGGTAAAACTGGTAAGAATTGTCAAAGATAACATTAATTTGCACAAGAGCTATTATGTTTTGGAAAATCATGGCCTGGACGATGTGTGGATATTGATTGAGTTGCAATTGTTTAGTACATTGGATATATATTCAAGAGGAAGAGAAAAAAACATTTTGGGGAAAGAGCGTGAAGGTAGGATTAGGTGTCCTACCAAGGAGCTAGTACAGGAATGATGGGCTCAGTCGTCACCATGCATGTGTAGTTTTATGATTTATGATTTAGATCACATAGTCATACCCAAACCGGGCAGAATGATTTTAATTTCCTAATCAGAAAACTGATTGCTTCTTTGCAAGGATCTCTACATTGAAAATGCCAGGCAGTACAATAGCTGTGTCTGGGTACCTTTAACCAACGATCCCTATCATCTTTAGATCTCCTCATTTTAAGACACTTGAAATCAGTAGATTTACAACCACTGAAATGAACTAAGAGGAGGAAATTAAAATATAATATTAAGGTTGGTAGTGCACAACTTGATGGTTACAGTGTGGGCAAATGCAATTTCAAAGTAATGGAAATATTTGAATAATGGAGCCCTTAGGTACCTATCTAAAGCATACATGCTATCCTCTGTGGTTAACTGGTCTCATTATATCACTGTAGCTTAACAAATAACTGGAGCAGATGATAAAAACATGTACTTGTATATCAAAGGTTCAGTGCTTACCATAATTGGATTGCAAAGGGCCACACACCAAAAATTCTACAACAACAGTTGATAGGGCCAGGTTATAACGGTGTCTGATATGTATCCATTCCAGCTGATTGTTCACTATGCCATTCATGAAAACATGTTACCCACCTAGAGCTTTACACACTGAAGTTGTCTGATCACCAACGCGAGCAGCATAGTGGCACAGCTCAGATACCTGGGTTCGATCCTGACCTCGAGTGCTGCCTGTGGGACATTTGCACGGTTTCCTTGTGACTGAGTGAGTTTCCTCTAGGTATTTTCCGGTTTCCACCCACATCCCAAAGATGTGTGGATATGTAAGTTAATTGGCCTCTCTGGATTGCTCCAAGTGTGCAAGCAGTGAATGTAAAAGTTGGATAACATAGAATTAGTGTGAACAGGTGATCGATGGTCGACGTGCACTCGGTGAGCTGTGGGGCTTGTTTCTATTTCTAAACTAAACGAAACTAATCTAAATTTCTGGTTGATAGCTGGAATATGTTGCCATTAGAGGTTGTGGGGTCAGATACAATGACCTCATTTGAGAGAGAAATACACTTAAAAAGGTAAGATGTAGTCCGATGGGCAAAAAGGGCAAAAAGGGCAAAAAGGACGAAAAGTTAGACACGGTGAGCCGAAAGGTCCATGTCTGTGCTGTGCCTCTATATGATCTTTCCATTTAGAGATGGAAGCTTAAGATGAATTGTAGGTGGATGGTTAGACAAATGCCAGAGATGAAATGACAGAAGGTGTGATACAAAAGGATTGAAGAGTTATGAATTGTGAAGCAAGAGGAAGGAATATACGTTAAAGGGGAGGGGGGGAAATAGGTACACAGCAACTAAATGAATTTTATATTGTTTCATTTTTCTTCTATTTTGAAACATTTTTATTATTTACAAAATTATTACAATCCATTTCAATTGTTGTAAAATATTTCTGGTGCAACCTTGAACTCTTATAACTCAGGCCGGCCAGAAGTTGCATTAGCTCTATGTATGGTGTGGGAATCAATCATGGGGCAGGGGGGCAGTCAAGGACGAGGAAACACATGAGAAATCAGAAGGGATGCTACAGTCAGAGTCACGCAGGACTAGTACACATTAGGGGAAGGTTTGGGCTTACAGCTAGGTTTAGCTTTATTATCGTCACGCGTACCGAGGTACAATGACAAGCTTTGTTTGCATGCTACCCAATCAGATCAGATAATACAATCAAGTAAAACTCTAGTACAATTGTTAGAGCAAAGGAGAAGATACTGATTGCAGAATATAGTTCTCAGCATTGTAGAGCATCAGTTCCATTGACAAAGTCCAATGTCCACAATAAGGCGAAGGTGAATTGGATAGTATCCAAGCTTATGGAAAGACTGTTTGAAGCTTTACAGCAGAGAGGAAGAAGCTGTTCCTGATTCTGTTGGTGCATGCTTTCATATTTATGTACCTTTTGCCCAGCAGGAGCAGGGAGAAGAATGAATGACTGGGATTGGACACTTTGATTACATAATCAATGACCCACGATCAACAGCCCACATTCAGAAATGACTGGACATGGACCATCTTTAACCTCAAGTTATTAGTTAAGTTATTATTAAGGGTGGCACAGTGGCACAGCGGTAGAGTTGCTGCCATACAGCACCAGAGACCTGGGTTCGATCCTGACTACAAGTGCTGTCTGCATGGATTTTGTACATTCTCCCCGTGACCTGCATGGTTTTTCTTTGGGTGCTCCGGTTTCCTCCCACACTCTAAAGATGTACAGGTTTGTAGGCTAATTGGCTTTGGTATAATTGTAAATTTTCCCTCTTGTGTGTAGGATAGTATTAGTGTGTGGGGATCGCTGGTCAGCGTGGACCTGGTGGGCCAAAGGGCCTGTTTTTGCGCTGTATCTCACAAAGTAAAAAAAACAAAATCGAAGTCTCTTGCCAGAGTGGGAGAATCGACCAGAGGACATCGGTTAAAGGTGAAGGAAAAATATTTAATAGGAATCTGAGGGGTAACTTTTTCACACAAAGGGTGGTGGATGTATGGAACAAGCTGCCAGAGGAGGTAGTTGAGGCTGGAACTATTCCAAAATTTAAGAAGCAGTTAGACAGATACATGAATAGGAGAGGTTTAGAGGGATATGGACCAAGCGCAGGCAAGTGGAACTAATGTAGCTGGGACATTGTTGGCCAGTGTGGGCTTGGGCGAGTTGGGCCAAAAGGCCTGTTTCCACACTGTATCACCCTGTGACTATGACTCTAAAGTATCTGTGATGATGCCTTAAACTATAAGATTGCATTTGCAATGAGAGGCTTTAGTAGTTCTCTCAGGGAAAGAAGTTTGTCCCAAGAGTATGCATCACGTCTTCACTTCTCACTTGGATCTGGTCTAGCGGGGAGCACCACTGAAATGTTTTATGTTTATTTTCCAGTAGGAAGGAGGAAGGACAGGCAAGGTTTGTTTGCCTCAACAGCATTCTTCAGTTTACAGTATGTTCTTGGCCTATGGTCATTTTTTATCTCAGTCCCATAACTCTTGGATCACCTTTGGAGCATTCCTAGTGAGGCATGTGATATTACAAATATGTAGACAGATATTTGGATAGGAAAGGTTTAGAGTGATATGGGCCAGGCACAGGCAAATGTGACTAGCTTGTTCTGTATGGATGACTTGGGTCAAAGAGCCTGTTTCTATTCTGTATTCTATTTTCGATGAATACAGAATATTTAAATATTTCTCCCAAGCCCAGAAAATTATTACAATTACAAAGATCCTGTTCACTTATGGAAGATGCTGCACTTATGGTCTTGATTCGGTGCCTGAATCAGAAAAGGGCACCTCTCTTGAAATTGGTCATTCTTAGTTCCTTGATTGTGTAAATCTACAGTATATGTTGGAGGCGGTCTCACATCCTTTTACTCTGCAGCACATATCAGAGCTCACATTAATATACTTTTAAAATAAAGCTGAGATCAATTCCATGTGGTCCAACTGACTTCATGACTGAAAAACGACGTTGCTTTATCACGTAGACATTGCATTATCAGCTAAGAATATAACTTGTGACTTGGGGGTTTCTCTTCTTTGCGGCATCTGAATGTAGATTGACAAGAAATCTGTGGTGTGACTTTGCTGTTTGCCTGCAATGCTCAAAAATAGATTTTTAATGATAATTAAGAAATGTGTAACAATTACCTCAGTCCCTTGGTGGTGTATAAAAGGTTTTTAGCTGGGCACGTGTATATGCAGGGAATGGAAGGATATGGATCAGGGGAAGGCAGATGAGATTAGTTTATCATGGCATGTTCAGCACAATCAGTGTGGTCCTAAGGGAATGTCTCTGTCTATTCTATGTTCTATGTCGTATGTCCTATTTCTGTACCTGCCCCTTTACCTCCTTTTACTCTGCAGCATCTCATTTGCCATTAGATTATTTTTGCCCTCCTCCACTTCATCACACTTTTCCCTGCTCTGTATTTGCTTAAAAACCATTGACAAGCATGAATCAGCGGTTCACTCCCTTCAAATGTCAGATGACCTTCTTCATATTTACAATTATTTAATTGGTTCTTCCCAACTTCCAGTCCTCGTGGTATCTTGTTTATGTTGCAATTCTGGTAGTTTGCTATTTTCTGCATTTTTGTTTGCTATCAGACTGTGATGATTTCCTTTTATTTACAGTCGGTTTCTGGTCAATGAAACCATACAAAGGATGCAAGGCATTTCTTGCTGCATGTTAGTTAAATTGATTGAATTGAATCCTTAATTGTCAAACGTGACAAGTCACAGTAAAATTCTTTGCTTGCATACCTTGCCAAGGTATGGAAATAGTCGCCCATGAAGGGCACTTACGAAGTTACAAATACCCCCCCATCCACCCGCACCAGTTCCTTCCTTTGTTCTTCCTCCCCTCACCCTTCCTCACAGCGATCCCCTCACGCCGGGTCCTCTGTATCTGACTAAACAACTGGTCATTCAAAAGACTCCACAAAATGCAGTTGTCTCCTTGATTAAAATTGAAACATAATTTAACATATTTTGCATCTTGCCATGGGTGGCAGTGGAGGCTGATACGATAATGGCATATAAGAGGATTCACGTGTATGCAGAGAAGAGAATAGTTTAATTTGGCATTATGTTCGGCATGGACATTGGACCTGTTCCTGCACTGCACTGTTCTATGTTCTATTTTTTATAGGCTGCCCCTGAAATGCATTTGAATTACAATAACAAAACAATGACTTTAAATCCTAATTTATTTCAATATCTTTGTCAAATATTTCAAATTTATTCTCAGTATAGTGCTATGAGATTCCAAAAGCCATTTAAAAAGTGTTTCCCTGTGAAATAAAATTTGCATGTAAAAATGACATTTCTCAAACATTCAAAACTCTAACATGCTCTGGCTTCTAATAGAATGTTTTCCAACAAAGATACAACTAAGTTTCACTAAAGTGATGAACATTTTTTTTTTAAATTGCAAATGGTGGAAACATGAATCAAAAACAAAATATGATTAAATAAACTCAGCAGTTCAGGCAGCATCTATATTTCCAAAACATTGGTGTATTAATTCTGTGACTGTTCATCAGAAATGGCAAAGAGAGAAACAGAAATGTGTTTGCAGTCGGAAAAGAGACTGGGGAACGATGTGTAGAGCAAGTGGAATGTTAGAAATGGATGGATAGGACAAATGAAATGGATAGGAAGAATCCTAACAGCTTAATATGGGCGATTGTCAGCACATTCAGCTTCGAGGTCTGTGTACTCAGTTGTTAATAGTGAGGTGGTGGGACCTGCACAGCCGTGGGGATTTCAGTGTAGGGTCAGAAGAAAGTGTAATAAATTCAGAAAATAGTGGATAAATTAAACACCTCAAACAACTTCTGAGGAACTTCTGTGGCGCAGCAGTAGAATTGCTGCCTTAAAACGCTCACAGCGCTAGAGACCCAGGTTCAATCCCGACTACGGGTGCTGTCTGTACAGAGTTTGTGCGTTCTCCCCGTGACTGCGTGAATATTCTCAGAGATCTTCGGTTTCCTTCCACACTCCAAAGATGCAGAGGTTTGTAGGTTAATTGGCTTGGGTTTGGATATTAAGGGATAAGAGATAAATGGAAATTAGATAAACAAGCGCCCATGATCTTAATGAATGACAGAGCAGACATGAGCACCATTTGGCCAACTCCTGCTATGTTTTTGTTAATCTTAGAGCGATACAGCATGGAATAAAGAACCTTTGACCCACTGAATCCACACCTAATATTATTTACCTTTTACACTAATCCTATATTAATCATTTTTTAAATTCTCCCCACATTATCCTTAACTCCCCACCCCAATTCTACCAGTCACAAATATATCAGAGGGGTAACCAAGCAAATTGTATGTCTTTTGGCATTTGGAGCGAAAAACTCCACATATGTTTCTATGTTTCAATATGCAGACAGCATCTGCATAAGGATTGAATCTGGATCTCTGACACTATGAAGCAGTAGCTCCACGAGCTGCACCACCCTGCCATCCTTATTTCCTGGAACACTTTAAAGGTTTGATATTCTTTAAGTGCTTACAGAACTTGATTCTGCACAATGTTAAATCCTAAATTTAAATATTTTAGTGACTGCAATTAGAACAATGTTTAAACTACAAAAGGAAGATACTGCCAGGTGGAAAAGAGCTCAATGTGGTAGCTTCAGGGGAAATCTAAGCAATTTGCTAAAGAACAGAACCTGGGACTATGTTATGAATATACCTCATGACTAAATGAGTAATGTATTGCAAGATTAGTATTTGAAGTACAAACAGTGATTTGGGAAGTTCTGCTCTGTGGAAGATGCTGAATTCTTCAGTCTTTAAACATCCGAAAGGTTGATATTCTAAGGGGTATTATGTATTATTTAACGATCCCCAACTGCAGAATCCATAATCAAGTGGTAGGTGTTAGTGACCCCAGAACAGTGACCCTGCTAATTATCATGAGCTCTCAGAGATTTAAATATGCTCCATGGATATGTTCCTAAATTTGGTGTGCTTCATCTTTCAGGATACAATCAGGGGAGTATTCACTCTCAAAGGAAAGCAGACGTATTTTTTGATGATATGTAGAGGTAAAGACTAACATAAAGGGTGGATAACCTTCTTGGAAGCGGGGAACTGAATAATTTGGAGACATAAAGTCATGGCCATGTAAAGTCGTGCCTGCCTTCATTGATCGGATCATTGAGTATAAGAGACAAGAAATTATGATGCAGCTTGCAGGACTTTGGTTAGGCTGCGTTTGGACTATTTGGTACAGTTCTGGTTGCTGCATCACATTAAGGATGTGATGGCTTTGGAGAGGGAGCAGAAGACCGTGACCAGAATGATGGTTGGATTACCAAGGAGAGGTTGGACAAATTTTGATTGTTTTCTTTGTAACATTATATAGCAATGTTACAAAATTTTGAGATTTTAAAAATCAAGTCTTTAATTTATCCCATCATATAAAGCATAAAAAGAAGTTTAATTTGACACCTAATTCACTTTCATATCTCCAACCAAATATAATCCAGGACCAGGTCGGAAAAAAAACCTGTTTTAACCCCCCCCCCCCCTCAAACGCGCCACAATTGCGCACACGGCCAGTGGCAGAATTGCAGCGCCGCTGAAGGTAAGTATTGTAACACACCTACATTATAGGTTGAGGGGAGGCCTGATAGAAGTAATTAGACAATTAGTAATTTAAAAATTCTCTGAAAAATTCTGAGAAACATAGACAGGGTAGACAGACAGAACCTTTCTTCCAGGGTAGAAATGGCAAAAAGCATGGCTTTACGTTAAAAGGGATAAAATTTGAAGGAGATCTGTAAGTTTTTTTACACAAGAGGTTTGATGGGTGACTGGAATATGTTGCTGATGGAGGGAGATATGATAGTGGATTTAATGTGGCTTTTAGATAAGCACATACATATTCAGAGAATGAAGGGATAGGGATCATGTGCTGGCAGATTAGTTTAGTTTGATACCATGTTCGGAACAGACATTATGGGGCTAAGGGCCTTCTCCTGTGCTGCACATGTCCATGTTTTATGTAAAAGGTGCCCAGGAATCTCTCTGATTCATAAAATGTATAACTTAATGTGACGCATATTCCACTAAAGGTAATAGAGATTGGGGTAAATTTGTCTGAATCCATCGCAAATACCAGTAACCCTGCCTCTGCTGTTATCCGTGCCATTTCTGCCTTGAGCTAAAAGTAAATTAGATTCTTGGTATGATATTCCCCACCATGGGAAAACCCGTCACTAAGGAAGGGATCTGAATATGCCGCACTGAATACTCGTCACTGAAGGGCCAAGTTAAGTGTAAGATCTTTTTAAGAACGCTGAACTTGAAGAGCACAAGATGGCAACAGCAATATGGTGACTCACATGTTCTGCCTCAGACTAATTGGCTCAGTGGCCAATTTGAAGGACAAGTGGCCGAGTGGTGCACATGTATCATTATTTTCCCATTTTTGCCACTTAGCTGAGACACAATTGTATCAAGTTTATACGTCAAGTATATTAGGTATATGAAAGCAGACCCAGCTTATAATTGTTTGATTTTTATGAATATTGAATGAAAATGTACTGTCCTTTTTTTTAATGTATTACCTGCTATTCCCTATCAAAAGGTTACCTAGCGGAACAGGCACCATCTCTGGATAGAGGAATGGGTGACATTTCGGGTCTAGACCCTTCTTCAGACTGAGGAAGTGTCTCGGCCCGAAACGTCACCCATCCTTCTCTCCAGAGAGGCTGCCTGTTCTGTTGAATTACTCCAGCATTTTGTCTCTATCTTTGGTGTAAACCAGCATCTGCTGCTCCTTCCTACTCATCTAAATGTTCCCTGTTGAATATTGTTAGTATTTTGTTTTCCTTTCCATCACAGATGCTCGGATTTTCATAATTTAAGCTCTGTTAAGATCCTTGCTTTGTGATCCAATTGTTTCAGCTTAATGCCAATTCCTTTAAGACTTCCCTGAAATAATAGATAATGTAACTATCAGCAGCACCGCATACCACCAAGAAGATATTTTGTACCATACATTATTGATATATTAAAAGTTTCACATGAACCAACTTGCAAATAGATATGGTAGAGTTTAAATCATGCATGACTCATACTTTAATGTTGTAATTTTATTGCTTCTGTTAACTTTAAAGGTCTGTTATACGTTTTCATGCCTTAAAGTAAAAAGAATGCCATTAAGGATACAGTTTTATAGGACAAGGTTTTTTAGTTCAGTTCAGTTTAGTTTATTGTCACCAACACAGTGAAAAGCTTTTGTTGCGTGCTAATCAGTCAGCGGAAAGACAATACATGATTACAATTGAGCCATTTACAGTGTATAGGTGCATGGTAAGGAAATAACGTTGTATGCAAGGTAAAGCCAGGAGAGTTCCATTAAAGATAGTCCGAGGGTCACCATTGAGGTAGATAGTAGTTCAAGACTGCTCTCTAATTGTGGTAGGATGGTTTAGTTGCCTGATAACAGCTGTGAAGAAATTGTCCCTGAATCTGGAGGTGTGTGTTTTCACACTTCTATGCCTTTTGCCCAATGGGAGAGAGGAGAAGAGGGCGTGGCCAGGGTGTGACTCTTCCTTGATTATGGTGCTGGCCTTGCCGAGGCCGCGTGAGGTATAAATGGAGTAAATGGAAGGGAGATTGGTTTGTGTGATGGCCTAGGCAGCCACCACAATTTGCTGCAATTTCTTGCGGTCACTAAAAGGTTACTAAAATATATGTAGAGTAGTTCAGTGGGGAATTTGCAAGATGCGTCAGCCCTGAATTTGCACTGTTTTCAGCCTTTTGTTTAGAAATGTTGGTGAACTTTGACCAGATTTTTAATAAATGACAAGGAATTCATGGAACTTTCATGGAAGAGCAAAAAGCTTTAATGCAGTCTATTGTACGATTATCTTGCTAAAGATGTTATCGTTGCTGTATCTGTTAAAGTATATGGTTCTGATTTAGTTCTGCAAGAATGGAACCAAAATCTATTTTGTGTAAGCATATCATGTGTAAACATTCATTTTTTCCTTTATCGTTACCTCTTATTGTCACCTGTCCTAAAAGTATTGATTCATTCAGGACATGGCTGCACTTCCTCTGTGAATTTCAAACGTTATTTGATTTCTGGGGGAAGTGAATGTAATGAAGAATGCTTGTTCCCTTATATGGTACATTCAATTTCCACATTTATCCACTCTCTAATTAGAATAAAGAAATGTAGTCATAATGTTCTTGTTCTCTGATCTACAGTTGCTACAACCAGTGTGGCAGCTCAGCAGTTGCCTCAGTCACCATTATTAGCCCAGCATAGACACAGTCATAGCTGAGCTGAGCTGAGCTCGTCTTGTATGGTTCTCTTTCACAACAACCAAATGATGGAAGAGCCACATTCAGGGTGGCGTGGTGGCGCGGCGGTAGAGTTGCAAACTTACAGCACTTGCAGCGTCAGAGACCCGGGTCCAATCCTGACTATGGGTACTGTCTGTATGGAGTTTGTATGTTCTCCCTTGACCCCATGGGTTTTCTTCGAGATCTTCAGTTTCCACACTCCAAAGCCATACAGGTTTGTAGGTTAATTGGCTAAGTATAAATGAAAATTGTCCTTAGTGTGTGTAGGATAATGCGAATGTGTGGGGATCACTGATCGGTGCAGACTCGGTGGGCCGAAGGGCCTGTTTCCACGTTGTTTATCTAAACTAAATTCAGGAATTTTAGCTAATTAGTGCAAAGGTAATATTTATCAATGGATATCAAAAGCGATATTTAAAGAAAAACATTGTAAAATGGGCATTTTACTCAAGTAAGCTATGATGTGGGGACATTACTATTTGAAAAACTCAGAGCAATATTTATTATAATGTCAATGCAACTTTTTGTCCAGTCTTTACAATTCATAAACATGTTCTTCCATCAACAAATGGTACAGTGGTGCAGTGGTAGATTTGCTGTCTTACAACACCAGAGACCTGGGTTCGATCCTGATTATGGGTGTTGTCTGTATGGAGTTTGTACATTCGCTCTGTGACCGCACAGGTTTTCTCCAGGTTTTTAGGTGTGTTGGTTTCAGTAAAAAACTTGCAAATTGTCCTAGTCTGTAGGATAGAGCTAGTGAATGGGTTGATCGCTGGTCGGCATTGACACAGCAGGCCGAAGGGCCTGTTTCCGCGCTATATCTCTAAAATCTAAGGTCTAAAACAGTCGGTGTCAAATGCACACTGGTACCTCTCTGAAACAAATGCATTGAAATTACAACACTTTGCACTGTATACCATTTGAAGTTTGAACACAGTCATAGATGCACTCTCCGTCCATTGTGTAGCACCCGATTATGGAAGAGGAGCACAAGTATGTGCCATGCAAGCTGCCAACATGAAAAAGAGAGAAAATATTGAATGATAACATAAGTGGACCATTGTTTTTTTCATTCATATATTCAACACCTCCAGCAAATTAAAAGAGAAGCAAAAGGTCAACAGCATGAACCCTTTCTTCTGGAACCCATAAAACAATAACAGTGTTTATTAAGCATCGATATCTATCTCTGACATTGCATAATAACAGCTTATTCCCTGTTTTCACCAGTCATCGGTAATTTTCTGCCATTGTGGCCTGATCCATCAGTTTGTGGAATTGTGTTATAAAGATCCATCAGAGTAATTTGCTTCACATTTTTATTTTTGGAGAGATACACTACCTTCATAGCAGCAGCAGCAGCAGCAGCAGCAGCAGCAGCTGCTTTGGAATCTTGTCAACCCTGGCACCCATCTGATTTATTATCTACATTCAATATCACAGGGCCAGAACTCATAGGCCATCTGATGAGGTGATGTGAAGATAGTTACTGGAAGTAATCTCGTGATGATTTGTAGATAAATGGAAAGGCAGTCTTCTGTGAATATTTTTTTTTGACAGATTTTGGAATTCTCTTTATTTTTAATAGGAATAGCAGACTCATATTCAGAAAAAAATAGTTTATTTTCAACCAGGAGCACTTTTTTTTTTCAGCAGGTCAGCAGAGATTGCATCGCAAGTGGTAGCCTTGTGTTAAATTGTCATACAGTCTGCTTCAGCAGGTTCTATAACGTATATTAGTGAGAGAGCAGAGGCTGATTTCTTTCTGAACAAATTGAGATCAAAAACAACCTCAATTCTTTCTTTTCAAACTCGCCAAATAATGCCGAGTTCAGCTAGCACTTACAGTGTTATCTGTTTGGACTTTCTATAAGATAGATGCATTGCACAGCTCAAGGTGGATTATGCAGGAAAAGAAGGGGCATGGAAGATTTGTGGTCTTGTACTATAACAAAATTATGATCTGTAATAGGATTTTCCAGGATCATTTACAGTATATGTGAGAGAGTGACACTTTTAAGCATTTTATTCTGTATGTTATTTAGAGTTGAAATGTCATTTTTTGCTCAGTGGATATTTGTGCAGTTAGTGCAAGAGTAATAAGGTCCTAAAGTTGTTCACCGAGCTGACCTCAAAAGAGTGTCAGTGGCAGAGTTACAATTGCCCTTAATGCTCTTGGGTGCAGAAGAGAGTGAGCGAAATTTACTGGAAATTTTCCAGTAAAGATTGTTATCTGATGATCTCTGTTGGAAATTGCTTGTATAAGTATTGGTTGAGGACATAATCAAAACTGGATGTGGTGCATTCCATGAGCTATGGACACTCCTTATCTAGGCTTACGTGTTGAAGATGAATATTGGAAATTGAAGCATTGGAGGTCTCAGATCGACGAGTGAAACATTTCCCCTGTATGCCATTGTCAAAAAAACCTAGTGGTGTTGAAGATGATTTTAGTTCTTCCATTTGACTATAAGACCATAGGACATAAGAGCAGAATTGGGTCATTCGGCCCATTGAGTCGACTCCGCTATTCGATCATGGCTGGTCTAATTTTCCCTCTCAACCTCATTGTCCTGCCTTCTCCCCGTAACCTTTGATACCCTTACTACTCAATAGAGCCAGGATATTTAGGCACTAAAAAACACTGAAATAGGCAGGCAAAAGGGCATAATAAAATTACAAAAAAGGCACAAAAAAAGGCATTTATTGACAAAAAAAGGCATGACAGGGCACATATTTCCATCACCAAAATATGGATAAAAATGATAATATAAAGGTATACTACATCAAATGACCAAAATTGCCAGGTTGCACATAATCACTTGCATTTTTTTCATATTATCTGGTGTTAAAATATACCGTTTGTCAGACAGAATATGCTTCTTTCTATCTCAGCTGTCACTGGTGCATACCTGAAACAAGCTACCGACTCTATATTCATGTCGATATCTTGTGCATTACAACTACCTTTGAGAACTTTAGCTATGTTTTGTATTTCTTCAAGATCTTTGTTAGCTCTCTCACATTTACTCCATCACATTTTCCTTAATAATAATAACTTTATTTATAATAATAACTTTATTTACAGAGCACTTTAAAAACAACCACTGTTGCAACAAAGTGCTGTACATGACTAATCATGAACAAAAAAATTAATACAAGACAATAAAAACATTAAAAGAGAGAGTAAAAACAATAAAAAACATTAAAAACATTAAAACAGGAGCAAAGTCTCATGCCAAGGAATAGAAAAGGGTTTTAAGACTGGTTTTGAAGATGGACAGTGAGGGGGCCTGTCTGATGTGCAACGGCAGAGTGTTCCATAATGTCGGAGCAGCAACAGAGAAGGCTCTATCCCCTCTGAGCTTCCGCTTAGACCTCGGTACCTCCAGGAGCAGCTGATCAGCTGACCTGAGGCACCGGTCTTTACCTACATCACCAGGAACTTTACGAATATTGTCAGTTACTTTGTTGAAAACTTGCAAGTTATTCACCAATGTTTTGCCACATTTTTCAAGGGAAGTGATAGCTTGTGGGAAGTTTGAAAAATTGGAAGCCACAAGATTGAGGTGGAGGGACTTTTTCTGCATGGTTTCACTGACGATCTAGAATGGAGCAGATTCTTCTTCTTCAAAACAGTTGACAATTTATTTTATCTTTTCAAAATTTGCAGCATAGTAGAGTACAGCAAAGAACCATGTACACCACCTAGTCAAAACAGGCTGAGGAGTTAGCGGAATCTCGGGTACCATTTCCTTCAACAACTGCACACGTGATGGTGCTTTGAGGAAGATTTTCTTGACATTGGAAACTAGGCGATCGACATTTGGAAACAAGCTACGTATGTGCTTGGCAGTCCTATGAAGTCCTTGAGCTAAGCATGCCAAATGCAACATTTTGCAGAATAAAACTGTAAGAGCACGAACAGCTTTTTTCTTGTACGGAGCTGCATCAGTCACAAACAGAAGAACATTCTCGTGCTTTATATCTCCTGGCCAAAGTACAGCAAGTGAAGATGTAAACAACTTGAGCTGTTTGACTTCTCCAATACTTCCGATGTCAACAAATACTCCTTTGATGGTTGACCTGCCTCCAGTGTACCGATGACCACATTGGCAACATATCTCCCCACAGCGTCGGTTGTCTCGTCTATTGAGATCCATATTGTACTGCATGCAACGTCATCTCTAATTTTCTGCACAACAATGTTGAAGTTGCTGTCAACATAATATTTCCATAATGATGACTCGCTTGGTATAGGTTCCTGTGTGTATTTCTCTAAAAAACCTCTGAGAATTTTTTACCAATTTCCACAGTGGAATTCCAGCATCAATGAATGCCTTGCACAGATCACTCAGATTTGCAACAGAAGCCAGCAATAAATGTAGTGAGAAGACAAGCTTGGGTATTGCACTTGGGTATTGCACTCCAGCGGTATCAACATTGACTTCTCTAATTTTAGATTGCCCTTGTCTTCACCCTCCTCCTCTCTGCCTTCCAGCTCTCCTGCTAGTCCTATTGTCTCCGCCTCTTTCTTTCTCCCCCCCCCCCACATCAGTCTGAAGAAGGGTCTCGACCCGAAACATCGCCTATTCCTTCTCTCCAAAGATGCTGCCTCACCCGCTGAGTTTCTCCTGCATTTTTTGTCTACCTTTGATTTTTCCAGCATCTGCAGTTCTTTCTTAAATAGATCTTGGAGAAGACTGAGCCAGCGGGCAGCGGCACGAACGAATGAATGACCGATGGTGGCGCCCCTGGTTTCGCCCCGGTGGTGGAGATTTTCTTGTAAGTTATACTATGTTAACACGTTAATAATAACATTAATATTAACGTGTTAACATAGAAAACGTCATTGAAATCATGGTACAACTAGAGAAAATAACACGACTTTTTATCAAAACGGCAAAAAATGGCTGATTTAGGCACAATCATGAAAAAGGCATTTTGGTGGAATCAAAAGGCATCCTGGTGAAATCATCAAAAAAGGCATGAAAAGGCACATGGCATTTATGGCAAAATCCTGGCACTACTAATCAATAACCTATCAATCTCCGCTTTAAAACATACCCAGTGTCTCATGTGGCACTACATTTCACAGAATTACCCCTCTTTGAGTAAAGAATTTCCTCGTCACCTCTGTTCTAAAACTAAAGGGCCTGTCCCACTTGGGTGACTAATCCGCGAGTCCAGAAGAGTGCCTTCGACCTTCAAGCTCGAGGGCACTCACCTGGAAAGCCTCGAGCTGGATCGATTGGCCGCTTTGAAACCGCGAGCTGGATCAACCGAACCACGAGCTGCATGTACCGATCACACACACACACACACACACACACACACACACACACACACACACACACACACACACACACACACACACACACACACACACACACACACACACAGAGCAAAGGTGGGGGCCAGGGACAGCGGAGGAGCGCTGTCTGCGTGATGAAGAGGAAGGTAAACAGCTGCCACAGAATACCGTAAGTCCTTTAAGAGCACGGGGGGGGGGGGGGGGGATGGGGAGAAGGGAGACAGAAGGGGAGAGAAGGGGAGGAGAAGGGGAGGAGAAGGGGTGGGGGGGAGAAGCAGTGGTGACACTTTTAAGAAGTTTAATAAAGTTAGCAGGCATCTTCCTAGGTCCTGAAATCCAATGAGCCAATCAAAATGGCCGGTCAGCTAAGGAGATGGCATACGGCTGCCCTCAACTGCCTGTAAGTAAGTAGGCGGGAACCTCCCTCGAGCATGAACCTGACTTTAAAATCATAGCAGCACATAAGACAAACATTCTATACACAGAGCAATATTCCTTGCTATTAATGGGAATTGTTGACTACTTTAAGAGTTGATCTTAGTTATCTCCAAAGGTCTTCTATGGGAACTTAAGCTTGATCCAAAGAAAAGGTTCTACTGTGCAGCCATTTTCCAGATAATAAAAAATTACAATCAAAAGTATGTATCTAATTAAATACAAACAGAAAGTTTTGGAACTTTTCAGCATATGGCAGTATCCATGGAGCAAGAAATGAAGTTAATATTTTGTGTCAATGATCTTTAATCAGTCCTCTGTTTCTCCTACCACAAATGGTGATTCAAAAGTTCATAAGTTCATAGATGACAGGAGCAAAATTAGGCCATTCGGCCCATCAAGTCAATTCCGCCATTCAATTATGGCTGATCCATATCTCCCTCCTAATCCCATTCTCCCCATAACCCCTGACACCCATATTAATGAAAAATCTATCTATCTATGCCTCAACAAATCCATTAACTCGGCCTCCACAGCCTTCTGTGGCAATGAATTCCACAGATTCACCACCATCTGACTAAAGAAATTCCTCCTCATCTCCTTCCTAAATGAACGTCATTTAATTCTGAGGCTATGTCCTCTGGTCTGAGACTCTTCCACTAGTGGAAACATCCTCTCCACATCCACTGCATCCTTCCTGGATTTAACCAGGCCTTGCCTAGCTGAGTATTTCCAGCAAATTTTGCTTTAGTTTCAAGGTTCCAGCAGTCTTGCTTGTCTTTTGAGAATTAATTGAATTCCATGTTCTAACCAATCTTTGGTTTTAATTTTCAAATCAGAAGAAAATGTCTTGAAATACATATGTTTTATAAATTTAATTCATTTATAAATTGAATAAAATAAACATTGAATTCTCCAATCTCAAGTATTACCTTGCTAATTAACTTCCCAGTTCGCACACATTAACATTTCTTTCACCATTTCCCACCCCCCCCCCCCCCCCATCATCCTGCTCCTTTCCCTTCCTTCCCACAGTCATATCCTATCCTAGTGATCACATTTATTTTTCTATCCCCACTTTTCACCCTTCCAACTCTACCCTTGCACCAATTTTCTTTAGAAACATAGAAACATAGAAAATAGGTGCAGGAGTAGGCCATTCGGCCCTTCAAGCCTGCAACGCCATTCAATATGATCATGGCTGATCATCCAACTCAGTATCCTGTACCTGCCTTCTCTCCATACCCCCTGATCCCTTTAGCCACAAGGGCCACATCTAACACTCTTAAATATAGCCAATGAACTGGCCTCAACTGCTTTCTGTGGCAGAGAATTCCACAGATTCACCACTCTCTGTGTGAAAAATAATTTTCTTATCTTGGTCCTCAAAGACTTCCCCCTTATCCTTAAACTGTGACCCCTTGTTCTGGACTTCCCCAACATCGGGAACAATCTTCCTGCATCTAGCCTGTCCAACCCCTTAAGAATTTTGTAAGTTTCTATAAGATCCCCCCTCAATCTTCTAAATTCTAGCGAGTACAAGCCAAGTCTATCCAATCTTTCTTCATATGGAAGTCCTGCCATCCCAGGAGTCAGTCTGGTGAACATTCTCTGTACTCCTTCTATGGCAAGAATGTCTTTCCTCAGATTAGGAGACCGAAACTATACACAATACTCCAGGTGTGGTCTCACCAAGGCCCTGTACAACTGCAGTAGAACCTCCCTGCTCCTATGCTCAAATCCTTTTGCTATGAATGCTAACATACCATTCGCTTTCTTCACTGCCTGCTGCACCTGCATGCCTACTTTCAATGTCTGGTGTACCATGACACCCAGGTTTCATTGCATCTCCCCTTTTCCTAATCGGTCACCAATCAGATAATAGTCTACTTTCCTGTTCTTGCCACCAAAGTGGATAACCTCACATTTATCCACATTATACTGCCATGCATTTGCCCACTCACCCGACCTACCCAAGTCACCTTGCAGCCTCCTAGCATCCTCCGCACAGCTAACACTGCCCCCCTAGCTTCGTGTCATCCGCAAACTTGGGGATGTTGCATTCAATTCCCTCATCCAGATCATTAATATATATTGTAAATAGCTGGGGTCCCAGCACTGAGCCTTGCGGTACCCCACTAGTCACTGCCTGCCATTGTGAAAAGGACCCGTTTACTCCGACTCTTTGTTTCCTGCCTGCCAGCCAGTTCTCTATCCACATCAATACCGAACCCCCAATACCGTGTGCTTTAAGTTTGTATACTAATCTCTTATGTGGGACCTTGTCGAAAGCCTTCTGAAAGTCCAGATATAACACATCCACTGGTTCTCCCTTATCCACTCTACTAGTTACATCCTCGAAAAATTCTATAAGATTCGTCAGACATGATTTGCCTTTCATAAATCCATGCTGACTTTGTCCAATGATTTCACCACTTTCCAAATGTGCTGCTATCCCATCTTTAATAACTGACTCTAGAATTTTCCCCACTACCGACGTTAGACTGACTGGTCTGTAATTTCCCGATTTCTCTCTCCCTCCCTTTTTAAAAAGTGGGGTTACATTAGGTACCCGCTAATCCTCAGGAACTACTCCAGAATCTAAAGAGTTATCATCATCAAAATTATCACCAATGCATCCACAATTTCTGGGGCTACTTCCTTAAGTACTCTGGGATGCAGCCTATCTGGTTCTGGGGATTTATCAGCCTTTAATCCATTCCATATACCTAACACCACTTCCCGACTAACCTGGATTTCACCCTAACACCACTTCCCGACTTAGAGTCATAGTCATTGAGTGATACAGTGTGGGAACAGGCCCTCGGCCCAACTTGCCCACACAGGCCAACATGTCCCAGCTATACATATCCCACCTGCCTACATTTGGTCCATATCCCTCCAAACTTTTCCTAACCATGAACCTGTCTAAATGTTTCCTAAACTTGATACCCTTTTGTCTCCTTTTCATCTCAAGCCTTTGTCACTTATTGCACCCTTCTACCAATTGCATCCCCTCCCCCCTCACTTGCTAGTTTCGCCCGTCCTCAACTCTCTTTTCCAGCGCTCTGCCCCCTACTCCAATTAAGGTGAGGAATTCTCCTGACCCAAAACAATGCCTGTCTATTCCCTGCATTGATACTGCCTGACCTGTTGAGTTCCTCCAGCACTTTGTGTTTTGCCATTTTTATAAATCATTAATTGTTGCTCATTAGGAAAAAAACATGTTTTTTTAAATTGACCTAATCAACACCATTTGCATGGTTCCTATTTGTAGCTTTCAGCTTTTTCTCGCTTTTGTGATTCCTTAATAAGATTAAATTTGACTCTTTGACAAAGCAGTTCCATATTAAAAGTCATAAGCTGTAGTTTACTCCAAATCACACTCATTTGCTGGTCCTATTCAAAGGTTTGATGAAATCTGCTCTACCACTGAAAATGGGGACATTAAACATGGCACAAATGAGAGTAGTTTGGTTTCGAGATACAGCGTGGAAACAGGCCCTGCTGCGCCCCACCGAATCTGCACCGACCAGTGATCCCCACACATTAACAATATCCTGCGGCCAATTTTACACTTATACCAAGCCAATTTACCTACATAACTGTATGTCTTTGGAGTGTGGGAGAAAACTGAAGATATCAGAGAAAACCCACTTGGCCACAGGGAGAACGTACAAACTCCATACACTAAGCACCCATAGTCGGGATCGAACCTGGTTGTCTGGTGCTGCAAGCGCTGTAAGTCATCAACTCTACCTCTGTGCTTCCATGGTGCCCATAAACACAATGACACAAACATTATTGTTCCCTTACTACGACCATGACAAAGGAAGATGCAAGTGGCACCTGGATATAGATTGCCAGCAGTGCTAAACTGACAGAGAAAATGTGGAACCATCCACTACAGGAATCAATGTACAATCTCTTAACAATACTTCACATAGACATTGCCGTATCCAAACATTTGTATTCCCTCACAGAAAATACACCGTTGATTGGCAATTGCAAACTGCTAAAACGTTGAGGTTCCATGATCTTATTTTCATACCTTAACAGTTCTCAGTCAAGCTTCCCTTACATACTTTAATGGCATAGCCATCATAGATTGACTATGTTAGCTTCTGTTTGTTCAACTCATACTCATCTCTTTATAACTTGTTATTTTCCAAAAGGATTTTTTGATCCAATGTTTTTCTCTACAACAATTTATGAAGCATACAGTTCTAAATCATGCTTCTTTTCTGAAACGTGCCACTGTGAAATTTTCATTATAAGTTCAGTCCTTTAGGATTTACTGGACCATGCATCTAATATTTCTGTAAATATTCTGTTTGCTATTAGATATTATCTACCGTGTTCAGCTAAATAACATTAATGCTTCATTGTATTGATTTTAAACAGAGATTTTAGAAGAAAGGAACACTTTGGATTTGAAAGGACAAGAGACAAGACAAGACAAGACAAGAGAGAGACATTTATTGTCACATGTACCAATTGGTACAGTGAAATCTGTGGTCACCATACAGCCATACGAATAACAAAAAAGAGCACAGAACATGATAGCCTTTAACACAAACATCCCCACACACGGAATTAAAGTTTCCCACTGTGAGGAAAGGCACCAAAGTTCAGTCATCCTCCTCTGTTGTTCTGTTGTTCACACTTGGTCAGGACCTCCCGAGACCCCTCGCTGTCGCCGCTACAAGCGGCCCGATGTTCAGGCCCAGCGCTGGGATGATGGAACTCCGACGTCGGAACGGGAGAACATTCTCAGCAGCTTGGACCTCCGAATCGGCCACTTCCTACCGGAGACCGCGGCTCCGGAAGTTCACAGGCCGAGCTGAGCGGAGATTCACGCTGGTAGCCCTCGGCAAAAGGTCCCAGGACTCCGCGATGTTGGTCAGCACCGCCCGCGGCTGGGAGCTCCGCAAGCCACAGCTCCCCGATGTTGAAGCAGCAGGCCCAACACTCCGGAGCTTCAAATGACGATCCGGGTAAGGCATCGCCCGCTTCACGATGTATCCAGCGCTGCTCCGCCGCTGAAGCTCTGGCCAGTCTCCAGCACGAAAGGCCGCGCCAATCCAGTTGGTAGGCCGCGAGGGTGGGTGGGTGAGGACGCGACTCGGAGAATAGTCGCATCCTCGCCAGGAGGTGACTGGGAAACGGTTTCCCCCTTACCCTACCCCCTGACCCACATAGAAATACAAAAAAAATCCTCCAAAACATACTCACAATTTTTTTTAAATTATAGAAAAACAGACAGACTCTAGGCAGAGGCTGTCATCTTACGGCGCCCCTAGTGGCCAAGGAATTGATGGGTTATCTGTTAACAGCTTGATTTTTTAGAAACTTTAGGAATAGGTTCATGACATCAGGAGAAGGAGTGGTCTACTGAGGACTAAAGCAAAAAATAAATGTATTTCTTTGGAGGGTGATGCACTTTAGGAATTTGTCATCACAGAAAAATAGAGGTGCTCAGAAATTGAATATTTTTTATGGTAAAATCAGCATAATTTTGGACACTGAGGAAATTATGGATTATAGGGATGAAAAGATTGAAGTGGGTGAGTTAGAGCAAGGTTAAGATGTTGTAAGTCCAACTACTACAAATATTTCTTATTGTTTCATGTACAATCCCTGATAAAAATTATGTTCTTTATTTCCATTGTGCCTGTGTTCCAGTTCCCCATTTTTATTTTGTGGATCAATACCTTCTCCCACGCTTTTAGTTGACAAAAATCCATTATTTTATTTATTCATGTCATTTACCCTTAAAATTATTGTGTATAAGGTGTTGTTTGTTTTGGGAACTCCACTTCCTAAATCTAGCCTGTTCCTTATCTGTGTCAGTATCATTAATCCTGTCCTATAGAACAATATTAAATAGCTTTCTCAGAACTGGAGTCAAGCAACTTCAAGCAGGCTGTCACAGTCTGATGATTCGTCCCTACATTATGATGGAAACTTCATTGCATCTGCTGGTTTTTTGTTTATGCACATTTGTATTTGAGTGATACACTGTACTTCTTGCCATCATAGCTTGGAAATTTGCTATGCCACATAGTCTGAGAAACACTTAAAATGAATAAGCCTGGCTAGATGTTCAAATAGTAAAAGAGAAATTTGATACTAAAGCATTAAAGCTCAGCAAAGTAATTGGCACAACATAATAATGCAATAATCCAATTTATAGCTTTGTATTTACAACAGAGTTGATCATTTATCCTGATGTTTGTCTGACACAGCAGCCTTTACAATCTCCACTTTGGTTCAGGCTTTCCTGACTTTGAAATAAAAATTGCACTTTTACCTTCAAGAAGTGATATTTTTTTCTTGAATTCTACCTTGCTATTCTTGATGTTGAAGTTTGCTTGGAATCTGTTTTCGGTGTTTAGCTTCCCACTTTATCTTGCCTGTAAGACAGTCAAAGTCAATTCCTGCTTGTTGTTTACAGGGAACGACCTTTGCCTTTTGCTGCCTAATAGAAGCTTTGCTATCATGTATTACAGCCCTGAATCTCCTACTGCTTGTTTAGCTTCACATTATTTCCAAATTCTTTTGTCATCTCTGCACATTCTATCTCACTTACTATATGAAAAGACATTTGAACATATGAATTAGAATTAGGCCGCTCAGCCCCAGAGGCCTATTCTGCTGCTTAATAAGATCCTAGTTCTGATCGCAACCTCAATTCTGCATTCCTACCTGTCTTAGTGATCTTTAACTCCCCTGTGTATTAATTATTTATCTACCTCTGCCTTTAAAATATTCAGAGACTCTGTTTCCCCTGAACCTCCAGGAAGAGAGTTCCAATGGCTTATGATCCTCTGAAAGAATATGTTATTTTTAAACAGTGACCATATTTCAATAGACAATAGACAATAGACAATAGGTGCAGGGGTAGGCCATTTGGCCCTTCGAGCCAGCACCGGCATTCAATGTGATCATGGCTGATCATCCCCAATCAGTACCCCGTTCCTGCCTTCTCCCCATATCTCCTGACTCTGCTATTTTTAAGAACCCTATCTAGCTCTCTCTTGAAAACATCTAGGGAACCTGCCTCCATCGCCCTCAGAGGCAGAGAATTCCACAGACTCACCACTCTCAGTGAGAAAAAGTGTTTCCTCGTCTCCGTTCTAAATAGCTTACTCCTTATTCTTAAACTGTGGCCCTTGGTTCCCAACATCGGAAACAAGTTTCCTGCCTCTAGTATGTCCAAGCCCTTAGCAATCTTATATGTTTCAATGAGATACCCTTCTAAACTCCAGAGTGTACAAGCCCAGCTGCTCCATTCTCTCATCATATGATAGTTCCGCCATCCCGGGAATTAAACTTGTAAACCTACGCTGCACTCCCTCAATAGCAAGAATGTCCTTCCTCAAATTAGGGGACCAAAACTGCACACAATACTCCAGGTGTGGTCTCACTAGGGCTCTGTACAACTGCGGAAGGACCTCTTTGCTCCCATATTCGATTCTTCTTGTTATAAAGGCCAACATGCCATTCACTTTCTTCACTGCCTGCTGTACCTGCATGCTTACTTTCATAGACTGATGTATGAGGACCCCCAGATCCCGTTGTACTTCCCCTTATCCCAACTTGACGCCATTTAGATAGTAATTTGCCTTCCTGTTTTTGCTACCAAAGTGGATAACCTCACATTTATCCGCATTAAACTTCATCTGCCATGCATCTGCCCAATCCCCCAACCTGTCCAAGCCACCATGCATTCTCATAGCATCCTCCTCACAGTTCACACTGCCACCCAGCTTTGTGTCATCTGCAAATTTGCTAATGTTACTTTGAATCCCTTCATCCAAATCACTGATGTATATTGTAAATAGCTGCGGTCCCAGCACCGAGCCTTGCGGTACCCCACTAGTCACTGCCTGCCATTCAGAAAGGGGCCCGTTAATACCTACTCTTTGTTTCCTGTCTGCCAACCACTTCTCTATCCATGTCAGTACTCTACCCCCAATACCATGTGCCCTAATTTTGCCCACTAATCTCCTATGTGAGACATTATCAAATGCTTTCTGAAAGTCCAGGTACACAACATCCACTGGCTCTCCCTTGTCCATTATCCTAGTTACATCTTCAAAAAATTCCAGAAGATTAGTCAAGCATGATTTCCCCTTCGTAATTCCATGCTGACTCAGACCGATCCTGCTACTGCTATCCAAATGTTCGGCTATCTAATCTTTTATAATTGATTCCAGCATCTTTCCCACCACCGATGTCAGGCTAACTGGTCTATAATTCCCTGTTTTGTCACTCCCGCCAATTTCCCAATTATGTTCCATTTAACAGATCTTTGCCCACGAAAAGTCGCCTATTCCTTTTCTCCTGAGATGCTGCCTGACCCGCTGAGTTACTCTAGCATTTTATGTCTATCTTCAGTGTAATTCAGCATCTGCAGTTTCTTCCTACATACAATACTTCATCTCTTTGCAGCCTTCCAATGTTCACTTCACCACTTATCCTATCTATTTTGTATTGGTACTGGCATTTGTATAGAAACATAGAAACATTGAAAATAGGTGCAGGAGTAGACCATTCGGCCCTTTGAGCTAGCACCGCCATCCAATATGATCATGGCTGATCATCAAATTTCAGTACCCCTTTCCTGCTTTCTCCCCATATCCCATGATTCCCTTAGCCCTAGGAGCTAAATCTAACTCTCTCTTGCAAACATCCAGTGAAGAAGTTTTTCCTAATTTCAGTCCTAAATGGCCTACCCCTTATTCTTAAACAGTGACCTCTCATTCTGGACTCCCCCAACATCAAGAAATGTTTTTGTGCATCTAGTCTATCCAATCCCTTAAGAATGTTATATGTTTCTATAAGATACCCTCTCATCCTTCTAAATTCCAGTGAATATAAACCCAGTCGATCCACACGTATATTTGTGTCACGTGCATACGCTGTGAAAAATTCTGTTTTGTATGCTATCCAGGAAGATCTGATCATATATGCGTACAAAAGAATAAACAGTGTAAAATATAGTGTTACAGCTACAGAGAGAATACAGATGACAAACAAAATGCGCAGGCCACAATGAGGTAGATCAAAATGTGGGGAATACATCCTTACTATATTATACAATGTCCTTGATGTTACTATTCCAGGGAATGATAACACCAGGGAAGAAGCTGCTCTTGAATCTGATGGTATGTGCCTTTTAGCTTTTGTATCTTCTGTCTAACGGGAGGGAGGCGAAGAAAGAATGACTAGGGTGTGAGTGATCCTTGATCAAGTTAGCTGCTTTCTCAAGGCAGCATGAAGTGTTGATGGTGTCAGTAGGGAAATTTTGGTTCATAATTCATAGGAGCAGATTTAGGCCATTCAGCCCATCGAGTCTACACTATCATTCAATCATGGCAGATCTACCTTTCTCTCTCAACCCCATTCTCTTGCCTTCTCCCTGTAACATTTGACACCCTTACTAATCAAGAGACTATCATACTCCTCTTTACAAATACCCAATGACACAGCCATCTGTGGCAATGAATTCCACAGATGTGCCACCCATGACTAAAGCAGTTCCTTCTCATTTACTTTCTAAAGGTATGTCCTTTTATTCTGAGAGAATATAAGTTTGCATGATGGACTGGGTTGCATTCACAACTCTATGCATTTCTTGCCATCTTTGGCAGAGCTATTTTGTGTCATAATCACAATTGACAATCTTATTTTCGGAACCTCCATCCAAGTTGTTTATAGTAATGGCAAACATTTGAGGCCAATGCACCAATCTCTGTGGCACACTATTCATGCCAATTTATCAACCAGAGAAAAGGCCCATTCATACAATACAATACAATACAATACAATACAATACAATACAATTTATTTGTTGTCATTTGAACCCAGAGGTTCAAACGAAATTTGGATTCTGCAGTCATAGAAACACAAAGAAGAACCAAGACACAACACAATTTACACGAAGATCCATCACAGTGAATCTCCTCCTCACTGTGATGGAAGGCAAAGTCTTATCTCTCCCCTGTACTCCTCATTCTCCTCCCGATGTCAGAGTCAAAGCCCCCGGCGGGCGATGGTAAATAAGTCCCGCGGCAATTATAAAGCCGCGTTGGGTGATGCAAGGCCCTGCTCCAGGTCTTGATGTTGGAGCCCCCGGCGTGCGCTAACAAGTCCCGTGGCCATTTAGGTCATCCTCAACCCCGCAACTCGGGCGGGAGAAGTCGCCGTTGCGGAAGCCCCGAAAAGCGGTCTCCCACCAGGGACTCACGGGCTCCCAGTGTCACCGTCCACCGGGCCGGCGGCTGGATCATCCGAATCTCTTGGGTCGGACCGCAGCAGCGCACCACCACCGCTCCGAACTCGGCCAGCTCCACGATGGTGGGTAAGTCCGCAGCTCCGCGACTGGAGCCCCAGGTCATTCCGGTTGGAGGCCGCTCCACGGTGCTCGGCCCCAACGACAACGGAGACCCGACAGAGAAAAGGTCGGGTTCTCCGTGCAGGGGAAGATTTTATAAAGTTTCCCCACACCCACCCCCCACCCCCACACACATACCCAGTTTAAAAAAAAATAAAAACTACATACAAACGAAACAAAAAATAAAAAAAACGACAGACGGACTGCAGAGGTCGCTGCGACGTGAGTCGCACCTAGTCTCCGTTTTGTATTTAGTTGGTCAATCCACTATCCACACCAAACTTTATTTCCTACACCCAAGCCATATATTTCCCACTAACCTCTGATGTGGTACCTTCTCAGGTTCATCTGGGAATCTGGTGAGGTACATCCACTGGTTGATTTACCCACATCACTTTACTTCAGAAGAGAGCTCCAATATTTCCAGGAAAATAAAAATAAAATCAGGAATTGGATAAAAGAAGGAATTCCATCTTTAATATCCTCCATAGTCCAAAAGATTTTTGATTTGTGCATATCTTCTTTTTAATCTGTGCTAACGATTTCAACTTTTGCCATTTTTAACTCTCTGGTTAAGAGGAAGTCAGAAACAAATACCTGACAGCAACACTCTTTAAATCAACTTATCTAAGAGATGTCTTACAGGGAGACACGCTGGCAACCTTTCTCTTTGTCATTGTCCTTGATTATGCCATGTGGCAGGCGCTCAAGGAACATGAGGACCTCGGCTCCACAATCACCCCAAGGCATTCGAAAAGAATCGGCCCAGTCAACTTGTCAAACCTCGACTTGATGATGACATAGTCCTGCTGTCAGACTAGATTAGAGAGGCACAGGAGCTGCTCGGCAGAGTCGAGACGTAGTGCGAGAAAGTGGGCCTCCACCTCAATGCCAAGAAGACAGAGTACAGAGTACACGCCTTCATCGTTGGTGACCATGAGCCTCTCAAGATCAGTTACGGTGCATATCTCTAGAAAGTGGAGAATTCAAGTACCTGGGAGCGAGGATGCAAACGTCGGAGAATGACATCAAGGTCCAGAAAGCTCTTGCATGGAAAGCCCTCAATAACATGGGGAAAATCTCTATGTCTCAGATGTCAAACTGAGATTCTACCATGCAATTGTAGAGACCATATTATTGAACGGGTCTGAGGCATGGACTCTCACTCGAGCACTGCCCAAGTGTCTTGATGGTACCTACGCCCGAATGCTCAGAAAAGTACAAAATGGCAGTTTGAGGGACCGCATCACAAACGCCCAGCTGTATGGGGAGATTCCATCTCTGACTGAGAAGATCAGGTCTAGAAGAATGAGGCTCGCTGGTCACTGCCATCGTCACCCAGAAATGCCAGCAAACAAGGTTGTGCTGTGGGAACCCACCCATGGAAGACGTGACCCGGGATGGACAGTCAAGACGATGCTGAAGACGTTGATGGAAGACACATGTGCAGAGACAAAAGAGGAGCTTTCCAGCGGTATGGAGGACAGAGATGTGTGGTGCGTCCGTCACCGTGCCCGTCGGAAACCAGCACCACTGCGTTGCTAATGTTTTCAACGATAATAAATTAAAAAATAAAATAATAATATCTAAGAGCCACAAAAATGTTTGTAGTTTTAGTGGTTTTAATATAGCTCCAAGAGGATATCGTTATGTTATTGATAAGCTAATGCAAGAAATGTTATGAGTATGGATTTTCATGACACATTAGAGTAGTTGCTGCTTATTGACAAAACTGAGGTGCAAGAAAACAAAAGGAACTACATAAGGTGAATCCAAAATCAGTATTAACGCCAGTTATGAATATAGAACATAGAATAATATAGCATGGGAACAAGCTCTTTGGACCGCAATGTTCGTGCTGAACATGATGAGAAATTAAACTGATCTATGCCTGCACATGATTCATATCCATCCATTCCCTGCATATCCATGTGCCTTTCTACAATTCGCTTAAGTGTCACTGTTATATCTCCACCACAGCTGGAATGAGCGCACAGGGGATGGGAGGGGCGCGCAGGTGGGCAAGGCTTCGCGAGCTGCGCCGGCTGTGAGGAGAAAGGTCACAGTGGGGGGGGGGTTGGGGTGTGCGTGTGTGCGTGTGTGCGTGTGTGCGCGCGTGCGCGCGTGCGTGTGTGTGTGAGATTTTGCATGTGAAACATATCTCCTCGAAAACCAGACGCAAAAACACGGAGATTTTTGCAATTTCGGTAGGGATTTAACATGTTCAGAAATCCACTCCTTGGTCAATTATTTCCTCAGATTTTGAATAAAATTGATCACAAAACTCAATTTTTAAAATATAAACGGCGTTCACCAGCTGCTGACGTCACAATGCCCACATGCTGACCAATCCAGGCCCACCTGCCTCCAGGCACCGCCCCCCCCGCCGCTGTGGATTAAAGGCGCAGAAATATCAAAAAAGTTCTGCAGAACAAACATTCTACAGCTGCATTCCGCTGTAGCTTCTTTGTTCAACAGATCCCGGAGCAGCGACTCCTCACGCGCTGAATTTCTCCTCATAAGTTCCGTTGAACTTTCTCCTCACAGCCGGCGCAGCTCGCGAAGCCTTGCCCACCTGCGCGCCCCTCCCATCCCCTGTGCGCTCATTCCAGCTGTGGGTTTCCAGAGAGTTAGAGTCAGAAGCCGGCGAACGCGTCTTGCCTTAGCGGCTTTAAAGGGCTGTTGTCAGCTGGCAGTTATCAACAGCTGCGGGCATCGTGAGGCCGAGTTACGTCAACACCCCCCCCCCCCCCCCCCGACGCACGCTGGCATTTGGCTCTCTGACTCCTCCCTGTTCTGTGTTCCTCTGTGAACGAGCAAGTTCTGCAGATCTGGAGGACAAGCGGGATCTTGGGGAGGTGAAGGGGGGGAGTGTGGGGTTTGAGAGAGAGGAGGGAGTAGGGAGGGGGAGGGGGGGATGGGGGAAGTGAGGAGGGAGAGTGTGGGAGTAGAGGGAGATGAGTGGGGGTGATAGGGAGTGGGGAATAGATAGACTGCCCCCATCCCTCTCCCCCTCCCTCCCCACTCTTTCCCCTTCTTTCCCCTGTACCCCTCTCCCCCTTCCTCCACACTCTTCCCCCTCTCTCCACTACCCCATCTCCCTCCTGCCCTCCCTCCTCACCTCCACCCCTCCCCTAACCACTTCCCTCCACCCCATCCCCTCCCCACCCTCCCTCCCCCCCTCTCCCCCCTTCCCTTCCCCCCCTCTCAGCCCCCCTCTCTCCCTCTCTCTCTCTCTCCTCCCATCTCTCTCACCCCTCCTCCCCACCCATCCCCCCTCACCCACCCTCCCTCCTCCTCCCCGCCACATCCTCTCCCTCTGTCTCTGCCCCTTTCTCTTTGTCTCTCCCCATTCTCTCTCTGCTCTCACTCTCTACCCCACCTCCCCTCCCTCTCTAGACGCGCCTGCGAGTTGGGGGCTAGGCGTCAGTGGAAAGGGCGGTTATGGGGTAAAAGGAGCAAATTAATAATATTAATATAATATCAAGGGGGGTAGTTAGCATGTGTGCGGGGGGGTAGTTAGTGTTTGTGATGCCGCATGCCCCCGCCCCCCCCCCCCCCCCCCCCCAGCCACCCCCCCTCCCCCGCAACCACACTTTGGGGGGACAGACCCAACGGGTCTGCACTTGGTCTAGTATCTTATAAATTTTATATCCTTCTATCAGGCCTCCCCCTCAGCCTCTGTGCTCCAGACAAGACAATCCATGATAGTCCAATCTCTCCTTATAGCTAATACTCTAATCCACTTAGCATTCTCGTAAACCTCTTCTGCCCCTCAAGAACAATCTACTTTTTGAAGGAAGCCAGTACCTGTGCAAACTGTGGAACAAAATGACAATGATGAGAATACCATTACCTTGATTTATAAAGAGAAACTCAATAAAGAGTTATGTAGATATTCAGCATGAGATTGTTAGCATGGAGAAAGTATTTAAATCATTAATGAACCACAAAGTCATATATTGCCACCAAAATTCGTTTTAAACTTTGTTGAAAGCTAAACTCATAATGGAGACGAATAAAATAAGTATAAGATATAAAAAGAACGGTGAAAGTATTTGGGCTAAGATGCAAAATAAATGTTCTTTCTTCACGCTTTCTTCCCAGCACGGAGGCATTTTAGGACTTACAATATAATCTTCTCCTGTCAACATAATAATGCCTTGCAGCACAATGCAGATGTGTTATCATATATCTATTACCCATCTTTAAATGATTCCTCATATGGTAAAAATCACGCCTTAATCAATCGCTTGGCCACGCTGATAATATCTGCACCTGGGGCACAAAAGAATATATTCTGTAAACCGAGCAGAAGAATAACTGCTACTATGATTTTATTGCATATAGAACATTCACAAAATAAATAATGTTGAACTTCTTGAAAACATCTCTGATTTATGGCATGTCGTACAGCTCCCTCCAGTAGAGTATAGTTGTTAAAAACATTGAAAACTGTGGTGCAAATTATATTATTTTCTCTTTAGTCATTCCTTCCGCCCATGTGGTAATCCCAACACAGAGTTCTGCACAGTTTGTTCTGAGCTGGCTATTGAGGTCAATGTACGGACCTTAGAAGCTCCACAGATGAGTAGGAAGGAACTGCAGATGCTGGTTTATACTGAAGATAGACACAAAATGCTGGAGTAATTCAATGGGTCAGGCAGCATCCAGATATCAAGAGATGCTGCCTGACCCGCTGAGTTACTCCAGCATTTTGTGTCTGCCCCACAGATGAGGCAGGGTGGGTCCGTTAGGCGGTCCACTCCTTCCACCACTTACGCAGGGCTTTGTGTTCCCCTGATGTGTAGTCTGCATTTTTCAAGTGCTTTTCAAGTGCTGCTTCTCTGCTTTCAAGGGTCAATGAGTCATAAAGCAGAGATACAGGCTCTTTGGTCCAACTCATTCATGCCGACAAAGATGCTCCATACAAAACCATATGCCCATGCTTGGTCCACATCCCTCTAAACATTTTCTATCCATGTACCTATACAAGTGTATTTTAAATGCAACTACACAGTAGTACCTGCCAAAATTACCGCCTTTGGAAGCTCACTCCATTTATCCACCATTCTTTGAGTGAAAAAGTTATCCCTTAGGTTCTTATTAAATCTGTATGTCCTCTGATTCTTGATTCCCCTACCTTGTACATTTACCCCTTCTAATCCCCTTATGATCTAATACTCCTCTACCGGGGTGCCGCGCGCATTGCGGGAGTGTCCCGGCGAGCCGCGTGTGACTGATCCACTCGCCGAACTACCGCTCTGCCGATGACCAACAAGATGACCAAGGACCATAATGCAGCCCGGTAGGCCCGACTTGCCCCACAGGCCTTCCAGGGGACTGCTGAGAAGCCGGGAGACGAGGCCTGTCTGGGCTGATGGAGCCTTAGCCGTGATGGCGATGGGAGCTTCGGTGGCTTTAGCGGAAGCTCGGCAGCAGGAGCCTTGGCGGAAACATGGGCCTCGGCGGCAGCGGGAGCCTCGGTGGCGGTGGGGCCTCGTGGGGAGGGGAGAGGGGAAGACAATGGGGACCCGGAGTTGGGAGACCGCCATGGGGGACGCAGGTAGAACAAAGGGGGACCCGGTGTGGGGGAGGGAGGGCGGCACTCTAGTTTAGAATCTTCTGCCCAGGATATAAGCCTGCGTTTGTTTGTTCACTTGTTCCGGTGAAGGCGCTTTGCACGTGACAGCCAGACAACAGTCGTTTGTCCTTTTGTTTTCACTTTTAATTTAAAGTTTTTGTGTACCTTGTATGTTGTGACTGTTAGCGAACCAATTTATCTCTGGGGATGAAAAAAGTTTTATCGTATCGTATCGTACGAATACCCCTCACCCTCCTTTGCTCCAAGGAATAAAATCCTAGACTGCTCAACCTTTTCCAAAAGCTTGAGTCCTGGCAAGATTCTAGTAAATCTACTCTGCACTCTTTCCAGCTTAGTAGCATCCTATAGCATGGTGACCAAAACTGAACACAGCACTCCAAATGCAGCCTCACCAGTGTCTTGAACAACTGTAACAAAACTTCTACACTCTGCTCTGAATGATGAAGGCAACTGTTCAAAAAACCTTCTTTAGCACCCTACCTACCTATGACACAATCTTCAGAGAACCACGTATATGTACTCTTGGATCCTTCTGCTCTACAATATTACCCAGGGCCTTACCATTCACTGTGAAGGTTCTGCCCTTGTTTGACTTCCTAAAATGCATCATCTCGCACCGATCCATTCCTCATCACACTTTACCCAGCTGATCAGGATCCTGAATTTTGATAACCATCTTCACTGTCTCCAATATCACATACTTTTGTGTCATCTGATAACTTACTAATCATGCCTTGTTGGATATTCTCATCCAAATCATTGATATAAACCACAAACAGCAATGGACCCAGCACTGATCCCTGAATCACACCACTAGTCATTGGCCTTGAGTCTGTTATACAACCTTCCACCACCATCTTTTGTTTCATTTCATGAAACCAATTCTGTTTGCAGTTAGCCAGCTCTCCCTGAATCCCATGCAATCTAACTTTCCAGAGTAGATCAAGGGTTAGAAGTTCCCAGAATTGCAGAGGGATGTTGATTTTTTTTCAAGTAGGCTTTGAACACTTTCTTGAATCATTTCGTCTCCCCATGTGGTAAGTTCTGAATAGTCTATTTTGAGAAGGTCAGTTTGATCACATAAGTTATATGTCCTGTCCAACATTGGTGAATGAGTGTAGCTAGGGCCTCAGTGCTGGGGGTATTGCTCTGGATTAGTATGCTAACATTGGTTAAGTTTACTTCCACTATATTTGGAGGATTTTGCAGGTCGTATTGCTCTTAGAGATCAGAAAGGTGGCAGATTTTAATTTTCTGCCCGTGGTTTAGGAAAGATGCCTTAAATGAGATCAAATTAGTCTGAGTGCATAAATATTGGTCCAATCATTCCTACGGATGCCCATAAAACAGTAATACTTGCCAATAAAGCAGAAGTGAAATACTACAAAATACTTCAAATAATAACCATTAATTATTTAACCTTTATTAAAGTGTTCAATCTGCTCTTTTGATGTAGATGATTCTGAGTGGGCTTGGGAAAGGCAAATGCTGACACAATGCTTCCCCTGGTGGGGGAACAGCTCCAGTCTAGAGGTTACCAATTTAAGATGAGATGAGGATGAAGCTCCTCTCTCAGATTATTGTGATTAGAACTCCGTCATAAGAGAATTGCAGAGCCTCAATCATTGAAATATCCACGGCTGACTCAGGTAGATTTTTTGAGTCAAGGGTTATGGGAAACAGGCATGAAAGTGGTCGGAGCCTAGATCAGCCATAGCCTTACTGAATGGGGGTATAAATTTGAGGGGATATATTGCCAGATTCTGCTCCAAGTCTTTATGTTCTTATTTTCTTTAGTTTTCCTTTTTAAAGTTGGATTGCAAAGTTGCCAGGCTATTTATTATTGTTGTAATATTTATGTGAGAAACATTTTGAATTAAAATAAATGACATTTCAGAAGAATAACAAGAAAACACAAGTCTTGCAAGTCGCAATTATTTTTATTTGTTTTTAGCAACATTTTAATCAATTACCACATGTCCACAATAATAATGTTTTAACACTTTTCAAGCAATCAACAAGCCATTAAAGTGGTATAAAAGTCAAAGACTTGTTCATCCAGCTGTGGAGTGCTTACATACAGTAGTAAAAAGGCAAAATGTCAGCAAAAGCAAATAGTACTTTACCCATAAAGCACAGAAGTTCTAATTGAAGTGCAGCACTGATAAAGGTAACAAAAAAGAGTCAGAGTTTCAACTGCTATGGCTGGGATTTTGGAATTACTTGGGATCCACATAGGATTGGTTATGGTTGAATTCACACCCATGATGGTTCATACTTGGGTTTCTTTCCTGGTTCTTCCCATGACCTAGTGATTAGAGGTGGCACAGTGGCGCACCGGTATAGTTGCTGCCTTACAGCGCCAGAGACCCGGGTGCGCTCCTGACTGCGGGTGCTGTCTGTACGGAGTTTGCATGTTCTCACTTTGACTGGATGGGTTTTCTCCAGGTACCCCAGTTTCCTCCCACGTTCTAAAGATGTGCAGGTCTGTATGTTAATTGGCTTCTGTAAATTGTCCCAAGTATGTAGGATAGAACTAGTGTATGGGTAATCATTGGCTGGAGCAGACTCGGTGGGCCAAAGGGCCTGATTCAATGCTGTATCTCTAAAACTAAAAGCTGAAACAAATAAACAGAAATTAGGAGTATTTAAGCATTAAGAGCCCACAGATATTCATAACAAACTGTTCTCCATTATCAATAGCCTCAAGACTAAACCCGAAGCCCTGGTCTTTGTAGCCGTTGAACCAAATATTTCCACATACCTCGACTTCATCCTATCCCCCCTGGTCCAATGCCTCCATGTCCAAAACAAAACAAAAATTCCTATGTCCAAAACACAGCATAGGCACTTCGTCTCTTCAATGATTTCCATTAGCACTTTAACTCCCCCTCCCATTCCCAATCTGACCTTTCTGTCCTGGGCCTCCTCCATTGTCGGAGTGAGGCACAGGGCTAATTGGAAGAATTTAGTTGGGTAGCTTATTTCAGCGGTATGAACATTGACTTCTCTAACTTCAAATAGCCATTGCTTTCCCTCTCACTCCATCCCCTCTCGCTTCACAGTTCTCCCACCGGTCCTACTGTCTCCGACTACATTCTATCTCTGTTCCGCCCCCTCACCTGACATCAGTCTGAAGAAGGGTCTCAAGCCGAAACGTCACCCATTCCTCGGCGAAAAAGAGAGCCAAGTAAGCAACCTTCACCACGAACACTTCATCCTGCATCTTTTTCATGAAGCTGATTCTCCTTCTCGGTACACCCTCTATCCATGAACAGCGCTATTTCCTCTCGAAGTTGAATTACATGATTGAGAACTGTACCACGCGAAAGACTGCACAACTCTGTGCAGAATATCAAAACAGTGCAATCGGCTCTCATTCCTGCACACATCGCTTTGAAGATTCTTGAGTTTATTGCGCTCCCTCGGATGTGGTTCACAATCTTCACCACATCTGAAAGCACTTTTTTGTGAAGTTATGGTAGTGAAGCCGAACTTGAGAAATGCTTCACTATACGTGCGCTTCTTGGCCGACATGATTCACAACACACACAGTTCATGTGCAAATACGTACGCGCATACGCGGACAAAATACTGTGTGTGGTATGTACCTTTGTTAGATTCCTAAAAATGGCCTCAACAAATTGATATGCTACTTATGACCCCCAGAAAAAACCCAAACGACCCCCATGGGGGTTGTGAAGAACAGGAGGGAGAGTCTTCTTCGCTAAAGGTCGCATGGGGTGTGACATCCTTCACAAAAGCTTTGAAGCCAGATCTGCATCCGACCATGGGAGGTGCCCCATCTGTACACACCCCGACAAGTGAAGTTTCCAGCCAAGCTCATGTTTGATGAAGGCTTCCAGCATTCTGAACACATCTTCTCCCCAAGTGGTAGTGGCCAATGGCTCCGAGAACAGGTACTCCTCCTTCATGGCTTCTCCGTCGAGGTAACGAACGTAGACTGGCAGTTGGGAACTAGGCAACATCTGTTGATTCGTCCAGTTGCATCTGTTGACTCATCCAATACACCGGTCTGCTCTTCACAGCACTCACTACTTGCAGCAGAATATCATTACTCGTATCCGAGATTCGACTTTTGAATGTGTCATTCGAAAGGGAAATCTGCCTGAACTTGTTTGACTGCTGTTTGCCCAGCACCAGCTTTGTTGCTTCGAGAAGTCATAGCTTGATAAGTTGTTCACCAATGGTGTGAGGTTTCTTAGTCTGTGCGATTTGATAATTAATCCGGTATGAAGCCTCCAACGCTGCTTCATTTTGACAAGCGCAGTGACCAGTCGAATCGATGCGGGAACCCTTGAGTGCACTTCTTTTCGTTTGAAATAGTCCACGCCCTTCCCCGCCAGGTTGCTGTGACAAGACTCCTAATTGATCTTCAGTTTGCTGGGCTTCATGCTCTTGTGGCTCAAAATCTTGAGAAATGCTTCACTATACGTGCGCTTCTTAGCAAACATGATTCACAACACACACAGTTCATGTGCGTTTACGTACGCGCATATGCGAACAAAATACTGTGTGCGGTATGTTATCTAACTTTTGTTAGATTCCTAGAAATGGGCTCAACAAATTGATATGCTATTTATGACCCCTTCATGACCCCCTGATAAAACCTCACACGACCCCCATGGGGGTCACGGCCCCCAGGTTCAGAACCACTGCCCTAGAGCTCTATTTAACTCCTTTTAAAATACATCCAGTGAATTGGCCTCCACTGCCTTCTGTGGCAGAGAATTCCACAAATTCACAACTCTCTGAGTGAAAAAGTTTTTTTCTCATATCAGTTTTAAATGGCTTCCCCTTTATTCTTAGTGTGGTCCCTGGTTCTGGACTCCCCCAAAATTGGAAACATTTTTCCTGCATCGAGCTTGTCCAGTCCTTTTATAATTTTCAATACAATCACCTCTCATCTTTCTAAATTCCAGTGAATACAAGCACAGTCTTTCCAATCTTCCCTCATATGACAGTCCCGCCATCCCGGCGATTAATCTCGTGAACCTACGCTGCACTGCCTAAATAGCAAGGATGTCCTTCCTCAAATTAGGAGACCAAAACTGTACACAATAATAGACGTGGTCTCGTACAACCAGGGCCATGTACAACTGCAGAAGGACCTCTTTACTCCTATACTCAAATCCTCTTGTTATGAAGGCCAACATGCCATGAGCTTTCTTCACTGCCTGCTGTATCTGCACGTTGTCTGGTATACAAGGGCACCCAGGTCTCGTTGCACTTCCCTTTTTCATAATCTGACACCATTAAGATAATAAACTGCCTCCTTGTTCTTGCCACTGAAGTGGATAACCTCACATTTATCTACATTATACTGCATCTGCCATGCATCTGCCCACTCACTCAACCTGTCCAAGTTACCCTGCAACCTCCTCTTCGCAGTTCACACTGCCACCCAGCTTTGTGTCATCTGCAAATTTGCTAGTTTTACTTTTAATCCCGTCATCTAAATCATTAATATATATTGTAAATAGTTGCTGACCCAGCACGGAGCCTTGCAGCACTCCACTCGCCACTGCCTGCCAACCAATTCTCTATCCACGTCAATACCGTACCACCAATACCATGTGCTCTAATTTTGCCCACTAATTTCCTGTGTGGGACCTTATCAAAAACTTTCTGAAAGTCCAGATAACTACATCCATTGGCTCTCCTTCATCCACTTTACTTATCATATCCTCAAAAAAGAAGATTAGTCAAGCATGATTTCCCCTTCATAAATCTATGCTGACGTAATCTTGAATTGTCCTTTTGCTGACGTGATACCAGAAACAAAGCTTTTCACTCTACCTCGGTACACGTGACAATAAACTAAACTAAAACTGAGTCACAACATTGATTTTGTATTCTGCATCAACAGTTTTGCTCATGTCTAGGTGTAAGGACTGGAGCATTTACTTCCTACATCACTCTCCACTAACAGACTGGGCTTCCTAAGAGTGTGATTGGTATTATATGGGCATTACATACCATTGTCTGCTGTTATCTGGAATCAAGAGGTCAGTGGTTCTTAGAAGTTTAAACAGATCTCACTATCTACTCGAACAAACTTCTACAGATGCACCTCAGAATGTATCTGATTGGTTGCATCATAGCTTCGTGAGGAAAGACCGATCTTGGTTACATGTAATCTCTTATAGTCTCACTTTAAGGACTGCTGTCCTGGCATCAATATATCAATGAAGTTGATCTTTTAGGAAGGAGACGAGGAAGAATTTCTTTAGTCATGGATTCATAGAGTCATATAGTGATACAGTGTAGAAACAGGTCCTTCGGCCCAAAATTCCCACACCGGCCAACAAGTCTCGGCTACACTAGTCCCACCTGCCTGCACTTGGTCCATATCCCTCCAAACCTGTCTTGTCCATGTACCTGTCTAACTGTTTCTTAAATGATGGCATTGTCCCAGCCTCAACTACCACCTCTGGCAGCTTGTTCCATACACCCACCACCCTTTGTGTGAAAAAGTTACCCATCAGATTCCTATTAAATTTTTTCCTCTTCACCTTGAACCTATGTCCTCTGGTCCTCGGTTCTCCTACCCTGGGGAAGAGACTCTGTGTGCCTACCCAATCTATTCCTCTCATGATTTTGTATACCTCTATAAGATCATCCCTCATCTTCCTGAGCTCCAAGGAATAGAGACCCAGCCTACTCAACCTCTCCCTATACCTCACTCCCTCTAGTCCTGGCAACAGCCTCATAAATCTTTTCTGAAACCTTTCAAGCTTGACAATATCTTTCCTATAACATGGTGCCAAGAACTGAACATGATATTATAAATGCGGTCTCACCAACATCTTATACAACTGTAATATGGCCTCCCATCTTGTATACTCAATATTCTGACTGATGAAGGCCAAGGAGCTAAAAGCCTTTTTGACCACCTTATCGACCTGCGACTCGACCTTCAAGGAACCATGCACCCATTAGTCAGAGGGTGGTGAATCTGTGGAATTATTTGCCGCAGAAGTCTGTGAAGGCAAAGTCAGTGGATATATTTAAGGCAAAGATAGATAGATTCTTGATTAGTATGGGTGTCAGAGGTTATGGGGAGTAGGCAGGGGGAGAAGGCAGAAGAATGTGGTTAGGAGGGAGAGGTAGATCAGCCATGATTGAATGGTAGAGTAGAGTTGATGGGGCCGAATGGCCTAATTTTACTCCTATCACATGATAAGTAGGGGACGGCCTATTCGATGACTTCAGTTTCTTCCACCGCCACTTCACGCAGCTGCCGCAGGCTGCTCTCGGTTCACTCGCCCAACCGGTTGATGTGAGGCCTCCAACTGCTGCCTTCACCAACACCACGACCACTGCCCTTCTTCTCTCATGCAGCAATGCTGCCATGTCCTGCTTCCCTAGCGAACCAGGCAACTTTACAACACTTTCCGAGAGGCAAGTGGTGAGTTTGCAGCCCCTTCAGTGATGTCCTCCAGGACATCAAGTTCTCCTTTCACATTTATCTGCCACCATCTACAGGTACGTTAAAACCTGCACTAAATAAAAAAAAAAAATGGTCAAGTACTCTGCAAGTCAGACATCATTTATGGAGGCAAAAATAAAGTTTATGTTTCAGGTCAATGTACATGAATCAGACCAGTTCGAATGAAAAGTCATCGAACCGACACACTATCTTGATTTTCCACTTTCTGCTGATTCGGCCTCTCCAGATTTCTCTGTTTTTATTTCAGACTTCAGTATCTATAGTATTTGACTTAAGGATTTATATTGTAAGTTAAAATCTTTGTTTTGCATATTTCAAATAATTAAATCAAATAATTACACAGTTACAATAAAGCCAAACTCGTACAACAGGTCGAGCAAAGTGAAAGAAACAAGGTGCAGAATATAGTTCTCAACATTGTAGCACACCAGTTGTAGAGTCCTAGAGTGATACAGTGGAAACAGGCCCTTCGGCCCAACTTTCCCACACCAGCCTACAAGTTCCCAGTCCCACCTGCCCACATTTGGTCCCTCCAAACCTGTCCTATCCATGTTCCAGTAGCAGATCCAGTTTCAAGAACAAAGTTGAATGTCTTCAGTGAGAAAGAGGTGAATCAGACAGTACATTAGCTGATGGAAGGATCATTCTGAAGCCTAAAGTGCAGTGCAGATGGAGTGTGGTGTGGTGTGGTCTAGCCCTGTCTCAATTCAGATTCAGATTCAGATTCAATTTTAATTGTCATTGTCAGTGTACAGTACAGAGACAACGAAAGTTTCAAGTTTGTTACTGTGGGTAGACAGGAATGTGGTGAGGAGTTTGTGCATCCTAATTTGTATTTTTCCTCAACATGCTGATTTCCTATGAATGATAACATACAATATACAATATACATATACCTAAATATTTTATGAAGGAGATCCAAAGTAATATTTAGCAATACAATAATTCAGTGAGTGGTTTCACATGTACTCCTTGTGTACAGCTTGTGGGCAATTGTTAGCAAATATAGATGGCTGCTCATGCCTTACTAATACTGGTCTTATCATTTGGCAGCTGGCTCCTGGCAGACCATTGCTTCTGGTTGGATTGCTAAAGCTTGTACCTGCACTGGCTGGTGTTGCCTCGATGCTCCAGGATCACAAGGCTCTGCAGGGAACCATAATGGTCTGGCATGTGTTTCTTCTTGGAGAAAGACAAGTGCCAAACTGATTCTCATGGCATTGCTATGCCACCTGGGCCTTGGATATGAAACCTCAATTCTCTTGCATATAGTAAGTGCATAATTTTCACATTTTCTCTACGAAGATCATGTTTGTCTTTTCCTTTGCTTCCTGACAATGTAGCATTCTAGGTATTATTCTCTTATTATCAGAGGCCTCTCAGAATCACTGCAGACAGCAAGCAACTGGACTGTTTCTAAAGCTGATACACAAACTATGTTCTGAGTGCTACGGGGAAACACTGGAAATAACACATAGAAAGTAGGCACCAACTCATTATATACAGTTTGAAGCCTCCAGAATCTGTGATTCCCATGTACTTGACTATACCATTGCATTTGCAAACCTTATTTTATAGTAACATATAAAAATAGTTGCAGGAGTAAGCCATTCGGCCCATTCAATATGATCATGGCTGATCATCTAAAATCAGTACCCCATTCCTGCTTGTTTCCTATATCCCTTGATTCCTTTAGCCGGAAGAGCTAAATCTAACTCTCTCTTGATGTGTGATTGAAAGGTAAAACTGACAATGAGAGTGACAATGGGACCATTTTTTTGACATTTTGTTCTAAAACAATGAAAAATAAATGATTTTCAAATGCACTGATCTTTTAAATTTCAAGTCTTATCTGCTTATCTTCCTTTTCCTTTGCATTCACATTCCGTTTATGTTTTTTAATCTTAGTGGTTGCCACTACTATATAACTTGAAATGGTTATTTACTAAAAATAAATCCAAGTAACAGTGGATTTGACAGGAGGTGAGGGGATCTAGTTGTATTTGCATTGTTAATGTTGCATTTGTTTATAACTGCTATCTGCAGAAGTTTGATTTGTGGTACAGGCAAACCAAATTAACTGAGATGAAATGAGGCCTTAGGTTCTTCTGCCTAGTAAACTGTAATTTGCACTATATATTGAGGATGAATGCATCAGTCCTTGGATCACTTGTCACTACTGACTTTAACAATATATTCTTCAGCAGCAGGATGATTTATTTAGCTCTTCCATCAGTGCACCCATCTGTCTCTCTGCGAGCATGAATGTGCCCCTCAAAAGGAATAATACATCTGATCAGACTGTGTTGGACTTAATTCAATGCTTTTCCTCATGAGAGGCCTGGGAACATTCATTTTGTGACCAGGCATTTGTATTTGCTCTGAAAAGTGCAAGTGAAACCGGCAGTAAAATCATTACTGTCAGAATCTGCATTTTCTATAGGAACACTAAGCTATTATTGAATTATGTTCTTTTTACACTGTAAGAGCTAATATTGTGACATAGAACTCCGTCCATAACTCAGTCCATAATCAGCTATTAAATTATGTTCCTATCACTGTCCACATAATACCTGAAAAAAACAAATATATAATATTTGTAAAAAGCACGCAGAACACTTCAGGAAATTACATTGTGAAATTTCAGCCTTATATATTACCTTTCAGCAGCATTCAGCCTGCCACTAATTATCAGTTGCTTTTGAAAGAGATCAGAATGGGCACCAGATTTGTAACAGTCCTAATCAATTTATTTTGTTTGTTTTTTACTTCTGGCCTGCAATGCATGCCATGCCCCATTTTGACTGAGAGTGATGAATTCTCGTTTTATCTCTGTCGATGTTGTTGTAATAACACCTCAAGATCTTTACTTTCATTAAATTTACTTATAAAAGGTCTGACGGACTAAAATAATCACTTTTTCCTTCGATTGCACAGCCCTGGGATTCAGTATAACTCCATCACTCATGGTGCAAACTGATCTTTCATTCACCTTTAACTAATGTTTTGTATTCATTTTTAAAGATAGAGTCATGGAGTCATACAGCGTTCAAACAGGCCCTTCAGCCCAACTTGCCCACAACATCCACCTGCCTGAGTTTGGCCCATATGCCTATAAACCTGTCCTATCCATGTACCTGTCTAATTGTTTCATATTAGATAGGTAATCTAAACTGGTGATTATCTAAAGCAAGAGTGAAATCAGTATGCTCCAATTGTGTACCTGTGCAAATGAACTAAGTGAATTGTTAGGATTGCTCGCACTTGTCATTACATTAGGGAGATCTCGGTATTAGATCTAGACAAGCATCACCACCTCTAGCTCGGGAGCACTGTGGCTGTCGTAATTTATTTTATGAATACCATTGAAATCAAAGGGATCGGAAGATTATGGAAGATTTTCGAGGTGGTTGAGTTAGATGGCAAGAAGAATACTCTCATCGTTCCATTCAGTGGCAAGAAAGTATCTTGCTGCATTTGAAGGAGCAGTTGGCAAAGATAGCAGTGCCGTAAATACAAAGGTCGATAATATTGCACGGGATAACAAGGCATGACTTCATTCTTTGCGTGACCACCATCAGTGAGGAAGGTGACAACACCTCCTCCACAACGATTCTCAACATCAATGCCCTGCAAGGATGCATTCTCAGTCCCCCACTATACCCCTATACACTCACAACTATACATCCAAATTCAGCACTAACTCCATCTACAAGTTTGTAGATGACACCACTGAGGTGGGCCAAATCACAAATCACAAATCACAATGATGAAGTAGACAGTACAGGAAATATATAGAGGATGTAATGATGTGATGGCAGGGCAACAACCTCTCGCACAATGTCAGCGAAACCAAGGAACAAGTGATCGACTTCAGGAAGCATGTTGGATTACAGTACATGCCCCAATTAACATCAATGGTGCCTATGTGGAAACGATTGAGAACTTCAAGTTCTTAGTGTTAATATTAGCAATGTTTTGCTGTAGATCAACTGATGAAACACAGGCACACCAGTGCCTTTGTTTCACAAGGAGACTCTGGAAATTTGGCATGTCTCCAATAGCATTCACAGACCTCTACAGATGTATTATGGAGCTTGGTTTGGGATGGCTCTGCCAAAGCCTGCATAGACTTGTGGATGTAGCCCAGTCCATCACATAGACCGTGCTTCCCACAATGACTCCATCTCACTTCACGCTGCCTCGGAAAAGCAGTCAACATAATCAAAGACTTGTCTTGCCCCTGTCAATTGGTAGGTTTTTGACTTTAGGATGGGAAAGCTTGGGATCCAAAAACCTGTCTTAATTGATGGGATGGTGGTTGAGATAGTCAACAAGCTCTTGGGTGTGAACATCTCTGAAATTTGTCCTGGGCTCAGCACATTGATGCAATGAAAGCTCATCAATGCCTCTTCATCTTTAGAATAATGAGGAGATTCAATATGTCAATGAATACTCCATTAAACCTCTATACAGTAAAGAGCATAGTGAATAGTGGAGAGCATATTGACTGGTTGCATCATGACCTGGTTCAACAACTCGAATGCCCAGGTTTGAATGGCACTGAAGAGAATAGAAGATGCTGCTCAGTCTCTCAATGGTACTGACTTCCCCATTATTGAAAGGATCTATAGGATGTGCACTCTCAAAATGACAGCAAATATCAGCAAAGAGCCACACTCTAATTTTGTTACTATCATCAGCACCATGACCAGTAATTTCAAGATCAACTTTTTCCCAACCATCAGGCTCTTGATTACCACTCAGCAACTATAATCTTCTATGGACTGTGTCCTTGGTGCATGGTAAACTTGGGATTTTGCACTATTATGGGTCACCTAGCATTACAGTTATTAATTTTTGATTATTACATGTTTATCTGTGTGTTATTTAATTTATGGATCTGTTCAGCTGCAGCAAGCAAGAATTTCATTGCTCTGTCCGGTACATATGACAATAAACACATCCTGACTATTACCATACTTCCTGGTGCAATCGATCTGCCATGCCGCACACCTCTGGGAAGTAGGCAGAACCTTGATCACCTGTGGGAAACCGATAAATAGTCACCGGGAAATAACACAAACTTCACGTAGAAGTACCAGAGGGCTGGACAAACAGGGCGACTGGAGCTGTGAAGGCAGCTCTATTAGCTGCCCCAGTGCACAGTCCAGTAAAAAAAAGTATGATCTCATGCTTTAACAAAGGCAGGATCCATGAAGAGAAGGCAGTACAAACTATAAGGAATACGGTTGGAGGGGTGGGATTGGATACATGCTGGGAATGTGATGGGTGGTTAACTACTGCTGCAAGCTGAAAAAATCAATGATCTGTCTCTTTGGAGACTGGGTGCCCTCATTAATGCACTAATGAGGAACAAATTGAGTATTCTGCACAGACCAGCAGCAGTAGTAATATTTGTCAGGACAAAGCATATAGTTTGAGTGTTAGCCTCTAACGTAGCATTTTTTCAGAGAGTGTAAGGTTAATATCATTTAGTTATTCTGTGAATAAATAAGAACATCTTTTTTTTAACAGATATTACATTTGAAAATCTCATTGTAGCCAATCTTTTCATGTTGCGTAAGTGTGAGGAGCTGCCACAAAGAACAAATGTCCCACTGAAAAATGATAAGGTAAATGAACGTTTAGGCTTTCAAAATATGTGCAAAATAGCTATGTTGTTGTAAATCACATTAACATAGAGCAGGGTTAATATAATTTCCAGCGAAGGGTTAATATGATCCCCACTAACATGGTTTTTATTTGTTTTCTGAACAGGTTTCTAACCACCCTCATAACAACCACCCCTCCAAGCTCACTTATTGCTCTTTTCAATATAACCTGTCATTCAGTGGACATCAATCTCTATCAACCAGGACTCTTGCCAAACATTCATTCCCTTGATCACATCCTCACATACAAACCAATAAACCAAACCTCAAACATGCATCTCAGTCCTCCTCTTAATGTTCCTTCTTAGTGTCTTCCCCTTATAATCCACATTTTCCTTCTTTTGCTGTGCATTCATTGGCAAGAGTTGTTTCTGCGTGATGACCAAGTTTTTGAAGATGTAGCAATCCATCATGCCATGAGATAAACTATTTCTGTCACACTGGGATGCACTTTGATTGCGGTCTTGGCATCAACAAATGTTGCTTCAACAATCTGATGCTGATCTTCATAATATTTCAGGACTGTAAATGCAAACATTCTTCTTTGCTCACACAGTGAAAATCCAAGAGTAAAGGTTAATTGTCTCATAAAAGCTACCATTGCTGTGGCGTAATTGTTGCACATCCACGAGATGAGTGCGTATTGTGAAGGTTCCGGGGTCCTTATTGTATTCACCATAAGGATCTTTTTTGTTATGGTCTCATTCAATTGACAAATGGAGTGAGTAAAATCTTATGTAGTTCTGGTCAAACTCTGTGTTATGCTTTCACATGGAGAGACAACATGCTGGAATGACTAAAGGGGTCAGGTAGCATCGCTGGACAACATGGAAAAAGAAAGCTGGAAGGTTGAAGGGACAGGAGAAAGCATGGCAGGTTATAGGTGAATACAAGTGAGGTAGGAGTTGATAGGCAGATGGTTGGACAAAGACCAGAGATAAACGCACACAAGATGCAAATCAAAAGGATTAGAGAATTGTGAATGGTGTAGCTAGTGGATTGACGAGGTGTGGATTAGAGTCATAGAGTCACAGAGTGATACAGTGTGGAAACAGGCCCTTCAGACCAACTTGCACACACCAGCCAACACGTCCCAGCTACACTAGTCCTACCTGCCTGCGTTTGGTCCATATCCCTCCAAACCTGTCCTATCCATGTACCTGTCTAACTGCTTCTTAAATGTTGGGATAGTCCCAGCCTCAACTACCTCCTCTGGCAGCTTGTTCCATCCACCCACTGACCCTTGTATGAAAAAGTTACCCCTCAGATTCCTGTTCAATCTTTTCCCCTTCACCTTAAATCTATGTCCTCTTGTCCTCGATTCACCTACTCTGGGTAAGAGACTCTATGCATCTACCAGATATATTTCTCTCAAGATTTTATACACCTCTATAAGATCACCCCTCATCCTCCTGCACCCCAGGGAATAGAGTTCCAGCCTACTCAACCTCTCCCAATAGCTCAGACCCTCTAGTCTTGGCAACATCCTCGTAAATCTTTTCTGTACCCTTTCCAGCTTGATAACACCTTTCCTATAACATGGTGCCCCGAACTGAACACAATACTCTTAATGCAGTCTCACTAACATCTTATACAACTGCAACATGACCTCCCAACTTCTATACTCAATACTCTGACTGATGAAGGCCAATGTACCTAAAGCCTTTTTGACCACCTTATCTACCTGCGACTCCACCTTCAAGGAACCATGCACCTGCACGCCTAGATCCCTCTGCTTTTGATGTAATTGTTTAGGATTGTAGTTGGAGGAGGCGGGGAGGGGAGAGATAGATGCAAAAGTCAGTCAGGGTGCAGAGAAAGGGGTTAGGGGGGTAGGGGGGTTATGGAGGAGAAAGCAGAGGGGAGGAGACTTTATAGAGGTTATCGAATATTAGAGAATTTAATGGTAATACCGTTGGGTTATAAGTTACCCAAGCACAATATGAGATGCTGTAGCAGACTGCTCAATGTGCACTCAACATTATTTGGTACACCATGCTTTTAGTTTAGCTAGGTTTAATTTAATTTATTGTCACGTGTAATGAGGTACAGTGAAAAGTTTTTGTTGCCTACTATCCAGTCAGTGGAAAGAGTATACATGATTACAATTGAGTCATTTACAGTGTACATATACATGATCAAGGGAATAAAGTTTAGTGCGAGATAAATTCAAATTAAAGCACTTTATTCATCCCCAAGGGGCAATTTAAAAGGGCGCATTATAGTAGCTAAAGTTCTTTATGTTTAAAACTCTTATTAATTTTATGTCTGTATTCCTTTTTTATGTGCTGCAAAATGGCAAGAAGCATTTCACTTCACTACACCTAGGTGTATGTGAATGTGACCAATAAAATACCTTTGACCTTTGACATTTGATCAAAGATAGGCTGAGGGTTCCCAATGTGGTAAATAGTGGCTCAAGACCATTTCTCTAGTTGTTGATAGGATGGTTCAGTTGCCCGATAACAGCTGGGAATACACTGTCCCTGAACCTGGCGGTATGCGTTTTCACATTTCTTTCCCTCTTGCTGATGGGAGTGGGGAGAAAGAGGGAGTGACAGGCTGAGACTGAGTTGGAGGATCAGCCATGATCATATTGAATGGCGGTGCAGGCTCGAAGGCCGAATGGCCTACGGCTGCACCTATTTTCTATGTTTCTATGAGACACATCCTTGATGTGCTTTGACGGTGGTCTTTCCACGGCAGCGTAAGTGTAAATGGAGTCAATGGATGGAAGGTTGGTTTGTGTGATGGTCTGCGTTGCACCAACAATGTGGAAGCTGATGTTAGTTGTAAAACTTTGCACAGATGTTGCCTGTTGCTTGTCATTCCAGAATTTGGAAGACCTGAGTAGACAACATTGAGGCCTCCCTGCTGCAATGATTAGCAGCATACTTAAGAGCTTTGTTTAGGGTTCCAGCTCCAACCTGGAAGAAGCCAAAATCAACATATTAAGGGCCTCTGTGACCATATAACCATATAACCATATAACAATTACTGCACGGAAACAGGCCATCTCGGCCCTACAAGTCCGTGCCGAACAACTTTTTTCCCTTAGTCCCACCTGCCTGCACTCATACCATAACCCTCCATTCCCTTCTCATCCATATGCCTATCCAATTTATGTTTAAATGATACCAACGAACCTGCCTCCACCACTTCCACTGGAAGCTCATTCCACACCGCTACCACTCTCTGAGTAAAGAAGTTCCCCCTCATGTTACCCCTAAACTTCTGTCCCTTAATTCTGAAGTCATGTCCTCTTGTTTGAATCTTCCCTTTTCTCAAAGGGAAAAGCTGATCCACATCAACTCTGTCTATCCCTCTCATCGTTTTAAAGACCTCTATCATGTCCCCCCTTAACCTTCTGCGCTCCAGAGAATAAAGACCTAACTTATTCAACCTTTCTCTGTAACTTAGTTGTTGAAACCCAGGCAACATTCTAGTAAATCTCCTCTGTACTCTCTCTATTTTGTTGACATCCTTCCTATAATTGGGCGACCAAAATTGTACACCATATTCCAGATTTGGTCTCACCAATGCCTTGTACAATTTTAACATTACATCCCAGCTTCTATACTCAATGCTCTGATTTATAAAGGCTAGCATACCAAAAGCTTTCTTTACCACCCTATCTATATGAGATTCCACCTTCAAGGAACTATGCACGGTTATTCCCAGATCCCTCTGTTCAACTGTATTCTTCAATTCACTACCATTTACCATGTACGTCCTATTTTGATTTGTCCTGCCAAGGTGTAGCACCTCACATTTATCAGCATTAAACTCCATCTGCCATCTTTCAGCCCATTCTTCCAAATGGCCTAAATCACTCTGTAGACTTTGGAAATCCTCTTCATTATCCACAACACCCCCTATCTTGGTATCATCTGCATACTTACTAATCCAATTTACCACTCCTTCAACCAGATCATTGATGTACATGACAAACAACAAAAGACCCAACACCGATCCCTGAGGCACCCCACTAGTCACCTGCCTCCAACCCGACAAACAGCCATCCACCATTACCCTCTGGCTTCTCCCATTCAGCCACTGTTGAATCCATCTTGCTACTCCTGCATTTATAGATTAGATTAGATAGATTAGATATGATTTATTGCCACACAGCCAGGCTGGTGGAAATTTGGGTTGTCTGCAGCGATACAATAATAAAGAACACACAACCACAATAAAACTGTAACACAAACATCCACCACAGCATTCATCACTGTGGTGGAAGGCACAAAATTTGGCCAGTCCTCCTCCATTTCCCCCCTGTGGTCAGGACAAGAGTCCAGAGTCAGTCCAGGATCGGCTCTTCCTCACTGGAGACCGCGGCTTTAAGTTGTTGTAGGCCGCAGGCCGGCGGTCAAGATTTAAAGTCCCCGCCGCAGCCAGAAGCACCGCAGTCTGCAGGGCCGGCGGTCGAAGCTCCCCTCCAGGGGTGATGGTAAGTCCATGCCGGACCCGCGGTAGAAGTCGGCCGCGGGCCGGCAGTGATGGCTTCTTCTTCCCCCGGGTCCCCAACGTGAGATCCCGGGCTGTAGACGCCGTACCAGCTGGAGCTCTGCAGACCGCGGCTTCAGGCTGCGACTTCAGGCTGCCGGCTGCCCCAGGTCAGCGAAACGGAGCGCTCCCCTCCAGCGAGCCCCAGCGAGGGCTCACCCGCTGCACGCCGAGAGTCCACGCTGCGCCCGCCGCTGAAGCCCCGGGCGCGTCTCCGGGAAAGGCCGCGTCGATCCTTGATGTTAGGCCACGGGGGAGGCGACCTGGAAAAACTCGCCTCTCCGTGGAGGAGGCGACCGAAGCGGTTTCCCCCACACCACCCCCCACATAAAACACACAAAGAAACATTAAATACAGACTTTACAAATATCCAACAGTTGAACCTTCTTAACCAACCTTCCATGAGGAACCTTGTCAAAGGCCTTACTAAAGTCCATATAGACAACATCCACTGCTTTACCCTCGTCAATTTCCCTAGTAACCTCTTCAAAAAATTCAAGAAGATTAGTCAAACATGACCTTCCAGGCACAAATCCATGCTGACTGTTCCTAATCAGACCCTGTTTATCCAGATGCTTATATATATTATCTCTAAGTATCCTTTCCATTAATTTGCTCACCACTGAAGTCAAACTAACAGGCCTATAATTGCTAGGTTTACTCTTAGAACACTTTTTAAACAATGGAACAACATGCGCAGTACGTCAATCCTCGGGGACTATTCCCGTTTCTAATGACATTTGAAATATTTCTGTCAGGACCTGGAGACTTATCCACTTTTATATTTTTCAAAAGTGTCAGTACTTCTTTTACTTTGAAACTCATAGTATCCATAGCTACTCTACTAGTTTCCCTTACCTCACATAATTCAATATCCTTCTCCTTGGTGAATACTGAAGAAAATAAATTGTTCAATATCTCCCCCATCTCTTTTGGCTCTGCAGATAGCTGTCCACTCTGTCTCTCCATTTTGGGAAGTCTAACATGGGGGGATCTACACAGTGAATGATCGGGCTCGAGGTACAATTGTAGAGCAGAGGGATCTTGGAGTGCAGGTGCACAGTTCCTTGAAGGTGGAATCACAGTTGCTGTAGATCGGGTGGTCAAAAAGGCTTTTGGCACATTGGCCTTTACCTGGTATTGAGTATAGAGGTTGGGAGGTCATGTTGCAGTTGTATCAGACCTTAGTGAGGCCACATTTGGAGTATTGTGTTCAGGTCAGGGCACTGTGTTATTGGAAAGATTTTGACAAACTAGAGACTTTACAGATACATTTTACAAGGATGCAGCAGCCAGGGTCTGGCCTGTGGGAGTGGTTGAGTTGGCAGGGACCCTATTCCTTGAAGCACAGGCAGGAGGAAGAAGGGTGATCTTATAGAGGTGTATAAGATGATGAGAGGGATCTAGCGGGGAGAATATAAGGGAATTCTGATGTACGTTTACTCTCAGCAGACCGACCTTGCCGTGTGGTCTGTGGGTTTGAATTCACATTTACCTGTCGACTGGTCTGAAGTAGTTGACAACAAAATAAACTGCAGATTGAACAGAGCCACAGCTAGTGTTCACCCACTGGCTGGAACTGAAATATTCCCACTGGGGGTGAAGGGCACAGCATCACAGTTACACCAACTCCCCCTTTCTCACATATGTAGCCACATTTTAATATTCAGCATTATGTGTTATTCTTTACATTGAATGCCGGAGAGAGAGAGACTCTAAACTACTGTTAATGAAGATGAAAAATAACAAATTAATACATCTACACTTGCTGTGTTTACCAGCGTGGATAGATAGAGCAGCAAGATGGAATCAGTGCTCATTACAGATGTGATTCATTGTGGATACTGAACTTGTGTTAACCCTTTAAAGTCCAACATTTGAAATTAAAATAACAAAGGTTTTACCTCTCCCTCTAGACCAGGCCCTCGTGTCCTGCCAACATCCTCGTAAATCTTCTCTCACCTCAGAAACAAAATGCTGGAGTAACTCAGCGGGTGGGTCAGGCAGTATCTCTGGAGAGAAGGAATGGGTGACATTTCGGGTCGACTGTAACATGGCCACCCAGTGTCTATAATCAATGCTCTGTCACATGAAGGCTAATGTGCCGAAAGCCTTTTTGACCACCCTATCTACCTGTGATTAGATTAGATTAGATATAATTTATTGCCACACAGCCAGGCTGGTGGAAATTTGGGTTGTCTGCTGCGATACAATAATAAAGAACACACAACCACAATAAAACTGTAACACAAACATCCACCACAGCATTCGAGAGAGAGAGAGAGGGAGAGAGAGAGAGAGGGAGAGAGAGAGGGAGAGAGAGGGAGAGAGAGAGAGAGAGAGAGAGCGAGAGAGCGAGAGAGCGAGAGCGAGAGCGAGAGCGAGAGAGAGAGAGAGAGAGAGAGAGACTGATCGCTGGTCACATGTTCTAGGGGCAATTCGGCCATTCAACCATAGCTAATCTATCTCTCCCTCCTAACCCCATTCTCCTGCCTTCTCCCCATAACCCCTGACACCCACACTAATCAACAATCTATGTATCTCTGCCCTACATATATCCACTGACTTGTGGCCTCCACCGCTGTCTGTGGCAATGAATCCCACAGATTCACCACCCTCTCGCTAAAGAAATTTCCTTCCAAAAGGAACATCCTTTAATTCTGAGGCTGGTCCCTCTGATCCTAGACTGTCCCACTAGTGGAAACATCCTCTCCACATCCACTCTATCCAGGCCTTTCACTATTTTGTGAAGTTTTAATGATTCACCCCTTGTTCTTCTAAACTCCAGCGAGTACAGGCCCAGTGCCGACAAACGCTCATCGTGCATATACCCACTCATTCCTGGGATCGTTCTTGTAAACCTCCTCTGGACCCTCTCCAGAGTCGGCACATCCTTCCTCAGATACGGGGCACAAAACTGCTGGACAAGACTCCAAATACGGCCTGACCAGCGCCTTGTAGAGGCTCGACATTTACGGCCTTGTTTTTGTATACAAGCCCTCTGGAAATTTGGTGGCAAGAACAGGAAGGCAGATTATTATCTGAATGATGTCAAGTTGGGAAAAGGGGAGTACAACGGGATCTGGATGTCCTTGTTCATCAGTCACTGAAAGTAAGCATGGAGGTACAGCAGGCAGTGAAGGAAGCGAATGGCATGTTGGCCTAAAGAAATTCCTCCTCTTCTCTTTCCTAAAGGAACGTCCTTTAATTCTGAGGCTGTGCCCTCTGGTCCTAAACTCTCCCACTAGTGGAAACATCCTCTCCACATCCACTCTATCCAGGCCTTTCACTATTCGGTGAAGTTTCAATGAGTTGCCCCTCCTCTCGTTCTTCTAAACTCCAGCGAGTACAGGCCCAGTGCTGACAAACGCTCATTGTAGATTTTACTTCAGAGTCACGTGAGTGACTATGTGAAGAACCCGCTCAGTGCGCATGCGCGGCATTACGCCAGCAGTGCAACAAGCGGCGGCAGCTGGAGTTAGGCTCTCCCGCTGCAATTTAAAAAACGGACCGTTAGGTAAGTACACTGAGGTGTGGAAAGCAGTCTAACGGAGAAGGAGAGTTGTGTGTGTGTTTTCTGCTTATAGAATTGAGTGCACTCAATAAAAAGCTCTCGAAGAGAACTGCCCCCCGCTCAATCTCAGGGGGGCAGCAACAGGCGGCTGGACCACTCATAGAGCTCTCCACCATCCCCGACACCGAGCCAAGCCCAGTCCCGCTAACACCTGAACAGCGGACTGGGAAAAAATCCACCAGGAAAACCAACCGGCCGGTGAGTTCCGATTCGTCGGACGGGGACATGTCTCCACCTAAACGAAGGAGAGACAGCCGCCTGAGCTGCATCCAACAGCTATTGGAGCAGCTCCAGTGGGATGCGCAGAAAGAGTGCTCTCGCGGAGGGAGATCAGGCAACCCCTCCACAGTGTCTTGTGCACTGCCCTCTGCTCCCTCATTACTGGAGGCTAGCATTGGTGACCAGGGCTGTGGCTGGTCTGGAACAGGGGCTGGCGGACGAGATCGGGATTATGCAAGGGGTGCAGGAGCAGGAAGAGCTGCTGGGTGTGGTGGACCGCTATGTAGCAACCCCACGTGCTGGAAGACCGCTGGAACCGAAACTGGCGGCCAGCATAAATCATCTTTCGAATAAGCCCTTGCAGGAGTAGGTGCTAGATCTTTACACAGCACCAGAGAACTGTGAGGCCCTCAGAGTGCTGACTGTGAACAGCCAAATCTGGGGTCACGTGGGGTCACACATGCGTAACTATGAACTCAAGCTACAGCGGATCCTAAGGCTCCTGACGTCGGCCATCACAGCCTTTGCTCGTTCTGTGGACAGCACGGACATGGACACTTGCCAGCAGGATGTACTGGCATTGATGTGCAACACTCAGTTTGAAATTAACAACTTCCGGCAGGAAATCATAAGCCCTGCCCTCAATCCCAAATTTGCTGGGTTATGCAAAGCCCCAGCTGCAGAGACGGACGCTCTGTTATTCGGGAAGGACCTCACCAAAAAGGTAAGGGACATGGAAGAGGCATCGAAATCTTTCAGCCTCATGAGAGCAGGCCCCGGGACGAGCAAACCAAGACCTATAATACCCAAGCGACAGCACCCCACGGCATCAACCAGTCGACGTCCTCAATATGGGACTGGTGAAAGCTCGGGGACCGCATTTTATCCCCAAAGATCTTTTTTAGATCAGGGCCCAGAGCGGACCCCATGGAAAATGCGCCACCCCCCAACATCTCCAGCATGTCAGACAAACAAAGCCTTCAAGGACATGAGAAAACAGAAGAAACGCCAATAACCATGGAGGTAGGTGGGTCTGGTTCCTGCCAGCATATAGAGAGTAAGGGTTCATTACTAACAGGGGGGAGATTACACTTGTTCAAAGAAGCATGGGGTACTGTCACGAGTGACAAGTATATACTCAACAGCATTAGTGGATATAAAATACAATTCATGTCAGGAAAATCGCCGCCTGTTCAACATTGGCCCCAAAGGGTATTTTCTCCCTCCGTCAAAGAGAAACGTGAGGGACAAGCTGAACTGGTGAGACTTATCACAAAGGGGGTCATCGAAAAGACCAAACATGAACCTTTGGAATTTGTATCGAATATATTCACTAAAACCAAAAAAGATGGTGGATGTCGCATCATCATTGACTTAACATCACTAAATAAGTTTGTTAAGTATATACATTTCAAAATGGAGACATTTGTTACTGCCAAACAACTGATTTCCAAAGAATACTTCATGGCAAGCATTGATCTTAAAGATGCTTACTATCTAGTACCCATACACAAGGATCATCGCAGATACCTAAAAATTATCTGGATGGGACAGAAATGGCAGTACAAAGCATTGCCCAATGGTCTAACTTCATCCCCAAGATTATTCACCAAAATATTGAAACCAGCCATGACAATACTAAGAAAACAAAAACATATTGTCATGGCATATCTGGATGATATTCTGATAGTAGGGAAAACGATGGAATTTGCTGTGGCAGCAGTATCAGCTACAAAACAACTCCTCGAAACTCTGGGGTTCGTCCTACATCCAGATAAATCTAAGTTGAAGCCATCCACTATCATGGACTACCTGGGCTTCACAATTAACTCAGTCCATATGACTGTTACCTTTCACCGCATCGACCAATATGTCCCATCTGCTCTAGTCCCAACTGTCTGCATTTGGGCCCTATAAAACTACCCAATCTATGTACCTGTCTAAATGTTTCATAAGCGCTACTCAACTACCTCATTCCAGTACATAGCACCCACCACCTTTTGTGTAAAAAAGTTATGCCTCAGGTTCCTATTAATTCTTTCCCCCCTCACTTTAAACCTATGTCCTCTGATTCTCGATTCCGCTGCTCTGGGCAAGAGACTTCGTGTGTTTTCACAATCGATACCTTTCATGATTTTGTTCACCTTTATAAGATCACCCCTCATCTTCCTGCACTCTAAGGAATAGAGTCCTAGTCTGCTTAACCTCATCCTATAGCTCAGTCCCTTGAGTCCTGGCAAACATTTCCTTTATTCCTTTTGAAGGTGCACATATCACATGAGCCTTAAAAAAATATGGAAGTTGGGATGTAATGTTAAAATTGTACAAGGTAGTGGTGAGGCCAATTCTGGAATATGGTGTACTATTTTGGTCACCTAATTATAGGAAGGATGTCAACAAAATAGAGAAAGTACAGAGGAGATTTACTAGAATGTTGCCTGGGTTTCAGCAACTAAGTTACAGAGAAAGGTTGAACAAGTTGGGGCTTTATTCTTTGGAGCGCAGAAGGTTAAGGGGGGACTTGATAGAGGTCCTTAAGATGATGAGAGGGATAGACAGAGTTGACGTGGATAAGCTTTTCCCACTGAGAGTAGGGAAGATTCAAACAAGGGGACATGACTTGAGAATTAAGGGACAGAAGTTTAGGGGTAACATGAGGGGGAACTTCTTTACTCAGAGAGTGGTGGCTGTGTGGAATGAGCTTCCAGTGAAGGTGGTGGAGGCAGGTTCGTTTTTATAATTTAAAAATAAATTGGATAGTTATATGGACGGGAAAGGAATGGAGGGTTATGGTCTGAGCGCAGGTATATGGGACTAGGGGAGAATACGTGTTCGGCACGGACTAGAAGGGTCGAGATGGCCTGTTTCCGTGCTGTAATTGTTATATGGTTATATGGTTATATGGCATTTGATAAGAGTGTTCCTCCTCTTCACATTTTAGTCAGTGAGTATAGAGCAATATTTTGAAGACAAAGTAAATAAAGAGAGACATTTTTTCGTGTGTTTCAAATACCAAATGTTATATTTGATGTACCGGCTTCCTAGAATTGGCTAAACATTATCTTCAGGTTTTTCCAAAGGGGAGAAAAAAAATCCCCCTTTTCATTAAAGAAACTTTAATATCTCGTACCGAGTTGATTAGTTTCTAAAATATAAGGCAAAATGATTGATTACACGTTTGAATAACATTTGTCAAATATCTGACCAGTTTTTGCCATATTATATTTTTCCCTGGACTTTATTAAGAAACACATTATCAGGCCTGAGCAGGAATGAATGTACCATCGATGAACTGCAGCAATTTTAATCCTCAAATTTATTGCTGATTAAATACAAAGAAATGCAATAGTATTTCATTTGATAGGAGATTTACCAAGTTAATAAAAGCCATAACTGTACAATAAACTATTCCATACACCAGCTTTCTGAGAAAGATGGGGGTTCAGAGCAATAAGGAATTTTTAGGCTGAAATGCAGACATACGATATCTAGAGTGAAAAATAACCAAGTCATCCATCATGGTCAGCCAATGGCAATAACAGACTGCTGATAGGCTGTCAGCCAATGTGTGCTTCAAGGCATTTCCCAGCCAATATTAAACCACGGGTCTTGCTATTAATAAACTTGTGCTGGCTTTAAATAAGCTATTAAAGTCCTGCCAGGTATAACCTTTGTTAAAAGTATTTACTGTTTCAATTTTCTGGCATTTCATCGCCACAGTGCCTTAGGTGGTATGTGGTTGAAATATACCAAACTTTTTTTTTCTCCTGCAAAGTGGCCACACAATGCACTAAATTTTTAAATGGTAAGGTGAATCTGCCAGGTGAAATATCCAGAGATAACTTCACTTGAGTATCTGTTGGTATTCAGATATTATGCACTAGTATTTCATACAGGGGATGTCAATCTTGAATTTGAGGACCATTCCAAAGGGGAATGGCATCATGCATCTGGGTTGTAATTCAGGTCAGTTCAATGGGGTGTGAGCACTCTCTCTTTGTCTCACACACAGACATGTGTGCACACATAAACATGTAAATAATATAGGGAGTTAGGCAAAAGGTGAAGAAGCAGGGTAATAATCTGCAGATTATTCATGGCACCACATATAACCATATAACCATATAACAATTACAGCACGGAAACAGGCCATCTCGGCCCTACAAGTCCGTGCCGAACAACGTTTTTCCCTTAGTCCCACCTGCCTGCACTCATACCATAACCCTCCATTCCCTTCTCATCCATATGCCTATCCAATTTATTTTTAAATGATACCAACGAACCTGCCGCCACCATTTCCACTGGAAGCTCATTCCACACCGCTACTACTCTCTGAGTAAAGAAGTTCCCCCTCATGTTACCCCTAAACTTCTGTCCCTTAATTCTGAAGTCATGTCCTCTTGTTTGAATCTTCCCTATTCTCAAAGGGAAAAGCTTGATCACATCAACTCTGTCTATCCCTCTCATCATTTTTAAGACCTCTATCAAGTCCCCCCTTAACCTTCTGCGCTCCAGAGAATACAGACCTAACTTATTCAACCTATCTCTGTAACTTAGTTGTTGAAACCCAGGCAACATTCTAGTAAATCTCCTCTGTACTCTCTCTATTTTGTTGACATCCTTCCTATAATTGGGCGACCAAAATTGTACACCATTGTACACCAAATTGTACACCATACTCCAGATTTGGTCTCACCAATGCCTTGTACAATTTTAACATTACATCCCAAAGATGCTGCCTAACATGACAGAAATGGGTTGTACTTGAATTGAAGGGGAACCAATATCCATTTAGGCAGGTTTACATACTACTTGGAAGGGTTTAAAATTAGATTGGCAAGGGGATGGGATCAAATGTAGTAGTGGTAGGCTGGAAGGCGGTACAAATCTAAATGACAGCAGGTTCAGTAGACAATTGTGATGTCAGGCGAGAGCACATCAAGGAACAAGGAAAGATGCTTGGATAAATTGTATTTATTTAATTACAAGATGCCTGACAAGTAAGGCAGATGAACTCAGGGTATGGGTAGGGTGTCTTATAGTGCCAGAGACATGGGTTCGATCCTGACTGTGGGTGCTATCTGTACTGAGTTCATACGTTCTCCCCATGACTGTGTGGGTTTTCCAGTTTCCTCCCAGTCTACAAAGACATAAAGGTTTGGAGGTTATTTGGTTTTGGTAAACATTTTAAATTGTCCCTAGTGTGCAGGATAGTGCTCTAGTATGTGGATCACTGGTCAGCATGGACTCAGTGGGCCAAAGGGCCTGTTTGTATGCTGTATCTCCAAACTAATCCCAGATTATTGCTGCCCCATTGTTTTTGCATGACAAAAACCTTGCAACCAAATTATTTTTATCTTTCAGGTTTCAAGATTAATTGTACTCTCCCGGAAGTTTCATTGCCCCTTCATTATTCTTTAGTTCAATAATTGTAACCTCATTTGATGTTCATTCTAACATATCATCTTGATTCTTTATTACCATTTACCCTATTTCTTCTTTATCACTTGGTCTCATTTCAAAACCTTCTAAAGAATTTTAAGCTGCCATAAAATTTTATTTTAAAAAAAATTGTGTTGGTAATTATGAATATAATATTATCAGATTGTTCCAAAAAAATTAGAATTACGAATTCAAGAACAGAAATCTGCTTTCCTTCTGAGTCTGATAAAGTGTTTCGACCCGAAACGTCATTCCTTTTCTCCAGAGATGCTGCCTAACCAGCTGAGTTACTCCAGCAAGTTGTGTCTATCTTCGATGTAAACCAGCATCTGCAGTTCCTTCCTGCACAATCTGCTTTCCTTGTCTGTTTTAAGCCATGATTCCCCATTACCTAAACTATCATACTTCCTCAAATGTCTTCAGCTAATTTTCCTAATTCATGGTATCCTGCAATTAAGTATGAACAATTTACATCCAGTCTAATTTTTCTGTGTTTCCCCACTCTTCATTTGCTTGGCCTTACAAAAAGGTTCTCACAAATGTTCTGCCTTCTATTCCAGCTCCACTTTTGACCTTTTACTCAGTTCCTATTCTTCTGTCATGTGGGTTTTAATCTACCCATTAGTAAACTAGCCCACAAAGGTTTGTTGAGATGTAACCATCTGACCTTGACTAGTTATACCTTCCTCAGAAACCACATAACAGAGATTAATTCCCTAAGCAAATATTTTTTATGGTGGTTTAATGTCAACATTACTAAAAGGTTTTTTTTAACTCCAGATTAAATTTTATAATTTGAATTTAAATTACTTACCATTAGGATTTCTCCTTGTGCCTCTGGATCAATAGTCTTAATTCTAGTCCAATAACATCCATGATGCTACCTTATGGGCCTGTCCCACTTAGGCGATTTTTCAGCGGACTGTCAATTCGCCGGCAGTCGCCTGAAAAACCGGGAACTAGAATGGCGACTGTCAGAGTGGAACACACACACACAAACACATCACAAAGGGGGGGGTCAGGGCAAGCGGGGGGAGGAGTGCTGTCCGAAATTCACACGGTGCAAAGCCAAGGTGATACAGACACACACCACGATGAACAGGAAGTTATGACGGCTAGCACAGTGTACGTCCTTTAAAAGAGGGGGGGAGAAGGGGGGAGAAGGGGGGAGAAGGAGTGGAGACACTTTTAAGAAGCCAGACAACTTTTAATAAGCCAGAGATACACAGCTGTGAAGTTCGGCGGGCATTTAACATTACCGGTTGGTTGTCCTTGGTTCTGAAAACTCGTGCTTACGTTTTTTTTCCCCAATGAGCCAATGAAAATGCCTGGTCAGCAAAGGTGATTAACTAAAACTACCTACGACTACCTCGACTACCTATAACTACATGGCGACCCCACTACAACTGCACCTATGACTACAGGATTATCGATTTTCTACATTTTTAAACATGTTGAAAAATTTGCGGCGACCATACTGAGGCCGCGACTAGTTCCCAGAATGCAGGAAATCCTCGCGACCATGAAGGAGACTCACCAGAGACCTTCAGCGAACATGTGGCGACTATGTGGCGAGCATGTGGCTCGCGGAGAGTCTCCTACACTCGCCTAAAAAGTCGCCCGTGGGACAGGCCCATAAGCCATACGTTTGATGGAAAAAAAAAAGATTGCTCTGGTAAAGTTCAAATAAATACAGCTGAACTGCGAGACGAATCCAAGCAAGTCTAGTATTTTTGGAGTCCAATGGACATTTTATTGCTTTGAAAAATGACCAAACAAATCAAAATAGAAGAGATAAATTTGTTGTCATCCGTTCAATTTTTGTTAGCGGGAAGTGTACAATATCACAAACATTCCCATTGGAAAATATGATGTTGGTTACTAATAGTGGTATTAACCTTCTGAGCAAGGCTCAGAAACCACATCAGAAAATGTATAGGACAAAATGATTCCCAGGGTTATTTGAGCTCTTGATACATATATGTTTTATAAGATTCTACTTCTGGTAATACTCAATGCTATCAAATGAAAGACTAGTAATTTACTAAGTGTCATTTTGCACCAAACACTCAACTGCAGAGGGGAATATTTCACCAAATTGTTCTGTCATAAAATGTCACAATGACTCATCGACTAAATACACTTTTTGGAGACAGCAAACCTCTATAATCATGAAAGCTTATTCTTTGGTTAGCTCAGTTCTGCCAGATTGGTAGTAAATTGTAAATAGTGAATTTTAAGTCTGCGGGCATCATAATACGAGAAGAAGGAGAAATCACCAGGTTGCATGCTCTAATTCTCAATGCAGGTAACCCTGTTAGAAATAATGTGAAAAAGATTATTGTGCAACACTGAAATTAAAGCGAGTTGTGCAATAATTAAAAAAAAGACAGAGTTATTAAATGGGATTAAAATTCTGTTGGCCCTCTTTAGAAGGCCTGAGCGGAGCAAAGTGGGAATGTGATTTGTCACTTTGTCCAGCTGCTGCCCTATCAACAGATGAGAATTGATTAATGCGTATGTGCATCCTGCTCCCTAGATAGGGAGCTCTGAACCTGTCACCACTGAGCAGCCCACAGATAGAGTGAACTGAACAGACACCAATGAGTGACTGCAGATACACCAAACTCATCATATGCTGAACATCTCCGCTCAGTCTGCAAAAACCTACCTGATCTCCCAGTTGCTAAACACTTCAACTCCTCCTCTCATTCCCACACTGACCTTTCTGCCCAGGGCCTTCTCCATTGACAGAGTGAGGCCCAGCACAAATTTGAGTAACAACACCTCATGTTTTGCTTGGGCAACTTACACTCCAATGGTATGAATATTAGACAATAGACAATGGACAATAGACAATAGGTGCAGGAGTAGGCCATTCAGCCCTTCGAGCTAGCACCGCCATTCACTGTGATCATCCACAATCAGTACGTTCGCAATTTCCTGCCTTCTCTCCATATCCCCTGACTCCGCTATCTTTAAGAGCTCTATTAACTCTCTTTTGAAAGCATCCAGAAAATTGGCCTCCAGTGCCTTCTGAGACAGAGAATTCCACAGATTCACAACTCTCTGTGTGAAAACGTTTTTCCTCATCTCCGTTCTAAATGGCTTACCCCTTATTCTAAAACTGTGGCCCCTGGTTCTGGACTCCCCCAACATGTTTCCTGCACCTAGCTTGTACAAACCCTAAATAATCTTATATATTTCATTAAGATACCCTCTCATCCTTCTAAATTCCAGATATGATAGCCCTGCCATCCCTGGAATTAACCATGTGAACCTACGCTGCACACCCTCAAATTTGGAGTCCAAAACTAGAAACAATACAGGAGGTGTGGTATCACTAGGCCCCTGTACAACTGCAGAAGGACCTCTTTGCTCCTATACTCAACAAATCTGTTATGAACGTCAAAATGCCATTCGCTTTCTTCACTGTCTGCTCTACCTGCATGCTTACTTTCAGTGACTGATGAACAAGGACCTCCAGATTTCATTGTACTTCCCCTTTTCCCAACTTGACACCATTCAGATAATAATTTGCCTTCCTGTTTTTACCACCAAAGTGGATAACCTCACATTTATCCACATTAAACTGCATCTGCCATGCATCTGCCCACATTTTAATAGAGGCGAGACAGAGAATACAAAGAATTATAGACCAGTTAGCCTGACATCGGTGGTGCGGAAGGTGCTGGAGTCAATAATAAAAGATGAAATAGCAGCACATTTGGATAGCAGTAACAGGATCGGTCCAAACTGGCATGGATTTACGAAAGGGAAATTTTTTGAGGATGTAACTAGGAAAATGGACAAGGGAGAGCCAGCGGATGTAGTGTACCTGGACTTTCAGAAAGCATTTTATAAGGTCCCATATAGGAGATTAGTGGGCAAAATTAGAGCACATGGTATTGGGGGTAGGGTACTGACATGGAGAGAAAATTGGTTGGCAGACAGGAAACAAAGAGTAGGGATTAATGTTTCCCTCTCAGAATGACAGGCAGTGACAAGTGGGGTACCGCAAGGCTCGGTGCAGGGACCACAGCTATGTACAATATACATTAATGATTTAGATGAAGGGATTAAAAGTAACATTAGCAAATTTGACCTCTAATTTCAAGTAACCCTTGCATTCCCTTTCTCTCTATTCCTCCCCCTTCCCAGTTCTCCGACTAGTCTGATTTTCCTTGTTTACATTTTATCTCTGTTTGCTTTGTTGATACCTTCTCCTAGCTAGCAATGATCTATTCTACATTTTCATTGATCTTTGTCTTGTTTTCACACCTTACACTTCTTTATCTCTGTATCTCCTCTCCCCTGACTGTCTGAAAAAGGATCTTGACCCGAAATGTCACCCATTCCTTCTATTCAGAGATGCTGCCTGTCCTACTGCGTTACTCCAGCATTTTGTGTCCATATTCATCAGACAACTGGATGGGATCACAACTGGATTTGATAATAAATTCTACAACTTCAAGTAACTGGGTCTGTAATAGTAATTCATCTGTGACATTGGCTCAACTTGTTTGTTTACTTTTCAATCTGTTTTTCTTTGTTTCATAGAGCCATAGAGTCATACGGCCCGGGAACAGTCCCTTATGCCCAACATGCACATGCAGACCAAGATGCCTCATAACCCACAAAAGTGATTGCATTTTCTGAAAAAATAATAAAGAAGGTTGATGATATCAGGGTCTAGGATGTAGTCTATGTGGACTTCAGCAAGGCTTTTGATATGTGATGAGGGTGATAGATAGGATGAATCCACTAAGTAATTTCCTAGGGCAAGGGAATCAATATCAATAAAGGGCATGTATTTAAGACGAGAAGGGAAGGATTTAATAAGACCCCGAGGAGCAACATTTTCAAAGAGAATGGTTGGGTATATGGAACAAGCTTCCAGGAAGTAGTTGAGAGGTATAATAACAACATTTGAAAGACATTTGGACAGGCACATAAATAGGTACTTTTAGAGGGATATGACCCAAATTTAGGCAAGTGGGGCCAGCTGGAGAAGGAAACCCACAAGGTCACAGGGCGCACGTATAAAGTCTGTACGGACAGCATCCATAGGCAGGATCAAACCTTTGTCTCTGGCACTGTAAGGCACCAACTCTCCCGCTGTGCCACTGTGCCCCTCACAGTCTGCTCATTTGAATCACCTGATGGTGCCGAGATTTGAAAGGTTTGAACACATAGTTCTATAAATGGTATGAGGTATAATTATTCTGGTGTGTTCCTTCTCATGGACAGTCTCTTGCAGCTGCTGAAATTGCTGCAGGAGAGATGAAAACAGGAAGAATGTAATACACTGATGCAGAAGGTTCAGGACCTTCATATTGTTGTTTCATTTATTCCAATGTGACGAGTTATCAATACATAATAGAAGAATTAGCAAAGAGTGATTTTGTATCAAATGGTTCACCAGAGCAGGTCAGGTATATAAAAAAAACATTAATCTAAAGGTTAAAAACATTGGTTTTGTGGCTTTCTCATTATGATAGGACAGAAATTGTAATGTGTATTGATGTGAAAGTACAAAGTGATATCTGCGGCACAGAAATTCTAAAGCACCTCCGTATATTTGCATAACTAAGCACAAATTAAATCATAACCATTTTTTGTCTGATGGCATAACTAGTTTACACCACATTAGGAATCATGTACCTGATAATTATTATGTTTGGCACCAGTGGAGTGGCTGCACATATGATGCAGAAGACAATTGTCATCTGAGATTCAAGCCTCCCTTACTCTGCTACCAAGGTTCATGGACTGACACATCACAGTGGACGAAGGATAAAAACAGTAGACTAACTCTATCACCATAGTTTGTTTAATACTACTATCAAAATGAGTCCTTCTGGTAATTATATTGATCTGTATACTGTACTCATGAATGGCAATGTTATTGGTATTAGCCTTGAGTTTCACTGTTACAAATCTATCTATCTACTAGACTAAGTGGGACCCGTTGGGTCCCAGCATCACACGGGAGGGCTGGTCACCAACGCAATATTCCACCTCTCCACCAACTCCAATATTGCTTGCCAATGGGGGGGGGGGGGGGGGGGGGACTCTGAGCGAGGTGGTCCAAAATGACGGTCATAGATGGCGGCGTTCTCTCGGAAATCGCAGCACAGTGGGCCAAAAGCAGTCAAGATCAGACTTTTAGTAATATAGATATATAACTAAAACGCTCATCTTGTTATCTGCAGGTATGCGTTGTTTTACTATTTGCGCAAAACGGTACATGATAGCGCTACAATTCTTGCCCCATCTTACTCACCATTGTGCTGTGCTGTAAGTGAAATAAGTTTTGTTCAGATCGATGGTGTATTTTAAAAGTTATTAAGGCAACGGGGAAAAGAGAGGCCGCGCCGATGATCCGGGGCCTTGGCGCTGAGGCTGGGGCAGCATCTGAGGGTGCCGTTGATCCGGAGCCTGGGCGCTGAGGCTGGCTGTCAAGCGATGGCTGTTGTTGCTGATCTAGGCAGGCTGAGGCCGCGCCGAGGATCCGAGGCCTGTGCACTGAGCCTGGCTTTGAGGCCGATGGCTGCAACCTCAAGATCCTAGGGAGGTGAGGAGGGAGGGTGGGGGATTGAGGGAGAGGAGGGGGTAGGGAGAGGGTGGAAAGTAGGTGAGGTGCGGAGGGAGAGAGGGGGAGGAGGGGGAATAAACGGAGAGGAGTGGGGGTGGTTGGGAGTGGGGAATAGAGGGAGAGGAGGGCAGTGTGAGAGTTGAGGAGGGATAGTGGAGAGGATAGGGAGATGAGGAGTGGGGGAGGTGGGAGATTGGATTGGAGTAGGGAGGGGAGAGGAGATGGAGGGAGGGAGGGGCTAAGGGTAGGGGAAAGGAGAGGTTGAGGGAGGGGATCGCAAGGAGGGAAAGGAGCGGCACCCTCGAGATCCTGGGGAGGTGGGAAGGGAGTATGGGGGATTGAGGGAGAGTAGGGGGTAGGGAGAGAGGGGGGTAGTGGGGGAGGTGAGGAGGGAGAGTGGGGGAGGAGGGGGAATAGAGGGAGTGGAGGGCAGTGGGGGAGATGAGGCGGGATAGTGTGGGGGGTAGGGGGAGGTGAGGCGTGGGGGTGGGGGATAGAGGGATAGGAGGGCGGTAGAGAGGGGAGAGGAGTTATGGAGGGAGGGAGGGAGGGAGGGACAGAGGGAGGGAATGACTGAGAGTATGGGGAAAGGAGAAGGAGGGAGAGATGAGGGAGGGATTGGGGGAGGAGGGGGGAAAGAAGAGGGAAGGTGAAGAGGAGGGGGAGGCAGTGCTAGGGCATGAGGGGAAATGAGTCGCGCCTACTCAGCTGGAGGCTATGGGTGAGGGGTGGAATATTGCGTTGGAGGAATGGGTTGTGTTGGGGGAACGGGTGAGTGGTGGTGTATTGTATTGGGGAAAGAGTTGGGTTGGGGGACCAGGCCTCCCATGTAACAGGAACCCAATGGGTCCCACTTAGTCTAGTACACCTTAAAGTTGCATTTTAAGAAGGTAAACGTCATCAGAAGTTATTTAACCAGCAAATGAGTTTCCTGCAAGGAGGCAGAGCAGAATAGAGCATTGCGGTGGAAAAGTTTCAAAAAGTATTGTTTGTTGACTTGTTGAGAGGCACAGCAGCCAAGAAGAGGAAGCAGAGGTACAGCAGTGCAGCCCCATGTGATGAGATGCAAGTGCTGCTTTTGAAGGTAGGTGTTGAGGCTTTGATTCAAGAGGCTGTGGTGACAAGGCTGAAGAGAGGGCAGCAGTATGATAAGGTTTGGTCTTGTAGAAGAACAAACTGCAGGTGTTGGTTTACAAATCAAAGACACAATATCATGGTGTAACTCAGCCGGTCAGGCAGCATTTCTGGAGGACATGGATTTGTGACGTTTCAAGTCAGGACTCACCTTCAGACTGATTGTGGTGGTGAGGGTGGTGTTGATAACTGGAAGAGAGGAGAGTAGGACCAAGCCTGGCAAATGATAGATGGATACAGATTTGGGGGGTGGATAGGCAGATGGATGGACAAAAGGTCATAGATGAAAAGGCTAAAGGTGTGAGATAAAGGAGGGGAAGGGGATAAATGGGTGTGTGTCCATGTGGGACAAAGGGAAGAGAGGTAGAGGGGAAGAAAGGGAAGGGGGGGAGGTTAGGTAAACTACCCAAAATTGGAAAATTCATTGAGCTGTTAGCTACCCAAGCTTAATATGTGGTACAATTCTTCCAGTTTACAAGTAGCATCACTCTGGCAATGGAAGATGTCCAGGACAGAGAAATTGGTATGGAAATGGGAATACAATTTAAAATACTTAGCAAAGGGGAGATCCAGTAGGACTTGGCAAAACAATAGGCCTCTGCTTGGTCTGACCGGTAAAGGAGGCCGCATCGAGAACACCGGGTGCAGTAGATGAGGTTAGAGGATGTACTCATGAACCTCTGCCTTACCTGGAAGGAATGCTGTGGTCCCTGGATGGATGTGAGGGAGGAGGTATAGGAATGACTGTTTAATCTCCTGTGGTTGCAGGGGAAACCGTAACTGGAAGAACAGTGCGCTGGATATCTTACCTAATCTTATCTAAACCCCACCCCACCCTCTTTCCCCCACCTTTTTTCACCCCCATTTTCCTTGTGCCTCACCTGGACTCCACACCCTTTCCTCCCCTTCTGCCTTCATCCCTTCCTCTAGCATCACAGTTCGCACTTATTTTATCTTCTATCCAATTGTTTTAGAGCATACGTGGCTGAGGGGGTAACCCTCTGAAGTGTGCATGAGGGGCATGGATAAAGTGAATATTCAATGTATTTTTCCCAGAGTTGATGATTTTACAACTAGACGGCATATGATTAAGGTGAAAGGAGAGAAATTTAAGAGGGACCTCAAGGCAATCTTTAACTCAGAGGGTAGTTTGTATACGGAATGAACTATCAGAGGAAGTTATAGTAATGGATACCATCAGTCATTTGGACAGACCTATATGGATAGGACAGATTTAAAGGGATATCAGCAAAATGCAGGCACACGAGACTGGCCCATTATGTCAACTTGGTCAGCATGAACAAGGTGGGCTGAACGACCTGTTTCTGTGCTGTACTGTTCTGACTATGTGATTCAATAAATAAGAGCTCTACAATTTTATTTTGTCGAATTTCTGTTATGCTTGTTCACTGTTTACGAATCATCAAAAGGAAGAAGGAAAGTTCTTGGTGGATCAGGAGAAACATTTTCCAGCTTCTTAAAATTTGTCACCACAGAATAGAGTTTTGGCTTGTCATATCTATTTTGCCATGGTAAGCACTCAAGCTTAAGTATAGAGCTCAGTTACGGACATCCAAATGGGCCAAGGGCTGTGGGATGAAAGGGTTTCAACCTTTTTATTAAAATTCATTTAAGGCATGTAGTCTTTGAGGGCTAAACCAGCATTTAATTCTGCCCTTTGCTAATTGCCCTTGAAAATATGATGGACAGTTTATTTCTGTTTATGGAGAAAAAAGAAACTACAGATGCTGGTTTACATAAAATTACACAAAGCGCTGGACTAACGCAGCGAGTCAGGCATCTCTGGAGAACATAGATAGGGTTGGGATTCTTCTTCAGACCAACTTGAAACATCACCTATCCGTATTCTCCAGGGATGGTGCCTGGTCCACTGAGTTACTCCAGCACATCGTGTCTATTTTTCTCTTTGATTCTTTGAAGGATGTATTGATGGTGTATGAGGTAAGGAATGGAAGGGCTATGCAACTTATTAAGTAATCCATGTCTGCATTCAGCAATACTTTAGGAAATATTCAGGCATGGGTCGCCAAGTGGTAGTCAATGACCATTTACAATAAATGAGAGTCTAATTCCCTGCCCTTGACATTTAATGGCATTATCATCACTGAGTCTCCTGCCATTGACCCATCCAACCATACTAGGCACAGAAATACTGTGGACACAAGAGCAGTTCAGAAACTAGATAAACCACAGTAACTTTTCATGACATACAAGCCATAACTCAGGAGTGGGATGAAATTATTCTTCCTCCTTGGATAATTGGAATGCTAACAACATGAGTACCATGGCACGATCTGGCAAAAATCTACCACAGAAATATCCCATGCCTGAGAGCAACCAAAGTCTTTTATATTTTAAAATATTTTAATGTTTTCTTGTCTTGATAACTTGCCATCTATTACTACTTTAAGCCCAAGGTAATCTACTATCATTTTTTTGTACAGATATGCACTTGCCTCAATTAAATATTACGTTGTGTTTGCGTAACTGTCTGTTCATGTCCTCTAATATTTGAAAATGTTCTTCTTTGGTACTTATGATTATTACAAGATCATCTCGATTATATAAACAATGATCCATATCATGCAGTGTCTCATGCATGGTTGCTTGAAAGATCTTTGGTTGTGATTTCAGCACGTAAAGTAATTTAGTATATAAATGAAGTATATGTATTGTTTATCAAATACTGCTGACTTTCCTAGTGTACATCATGTTGAGAATATGATGGACCTATCTTGGTAAAATCCTTGACTACTTTTATATGTAATTCCTATGAAATAGACAATGCATACTGCTAAAAAAAAAGACACAATATGCTGGAGTAACTCAACAGGCCAGGCAAGGTGTCTGTAGAACATGGATAAGTAACATTTTGGGTTGGTGGCCCTTCTTCAAACTGATTGGGGGGGGGGGGGGGAGCTTAAAGAGAGAAGGGGTGTTAAAATGTTTAACAACCAGGAGATCCAGCAAGCATTGATGGACTGAGTGCTGGTGCTTAGTTCAATACCTCTTTGTAATCATCACATAATCAAAAACCCACCTTCACAGTTGGTCTTCCCCGTCACGCTTGTTTGACTTTAATAGAACTTTGCTTTAATAAAGTAACTCTTGCTGCATCTAGTGCTTCAATGTGTAATGTTTACTGCACAATGGCCATGCATTTTGCTTAATACAGCCCTGGACAATGTAACCTGCATCACCCATGTGGATATTGAACATTTCTGTAAACTATGCCATTAGTCATGTTAGTGTGATTTAGAAGGACTTATATTGAATGTATATTTCTGGGTATAGCTTCATGTTTCTGAGCTAATCTTTGTCCATCAACATTGGTCAACTGTACAGTCAGGTGTAACTATTAATTATTCTATGCATGGACCATAGTGACACGATCAATATTTTACCTGGCCTAAATATTTTTATTTATTTCCTGATATGTTTTCAAATCCATTCCATTTTACATTAGCTGACATTACTTAGATTTGCATCTGTGCCCATTAATGTGCAACCCGTTGCCCTGTGGATGCTTACATTAATGCATTCACCATTTAATCACACTTTTGTCTTCTTATTCTGGTTTCCACTATGGCCACTGGCAATATAAATGTTGCATCACCCTAATTTTCAATTGTTCACATTAGCTTCAATGTTTCTATTTTATAAAGATTTATTATTAAAACTTCACCATGAAGGCATCACAGTAACAGAATAGCTTTTGTTGACTTTGCTTTATACTTGCACAGAGGATATACACTCTTTTTCCTGTCAGTTAAAACAGCTTTTCACTTTAAATTGACAAATATTTGATGGAAGGCTTCAGCAACATTTAAAGGAATTATTTGAGTCAGTCTTGTGTATATGTTCTGGATTCTACTTTGGAACCCTTTCTACTTTCAGTCTGACGAAGGGTTCCATCCCGAATTGTCACCTATTCTTTTTCTCCAGAGATGCTACCTGACCCGCTGGGTTACTCCAGCATTTTATGTCTATTTTCACCACACTGCAGATCCATCCTCCACCCTTTGAACTTCTTGATCCCACCTCCAAATAAACTAATTTGTTGATCTGAATTTGTCCACCTATTTAATCACAAGGATATTTGACAAGTGGTTGAAGTCTGAGAAAACATTGAAGGACATGCCTCAACAATATAATTCCAACGCGGCAGAATGCTCATCGAGTGTCCTGCCTGATTCTTAGTTCCAAAGTTGTGATGATCCACAATTTCTGACAATTTCTGACACAATTAATATGATCTTCTAACTTTTCTACCATTTTGCTGAGAACAACATATCTTTCTTTCTGTGGCCATCAAAACGTTTACTAATGTAGTTTATGAAGCCCAACCCATTTCAGTCAACAATAAGGTGTTCTTGCATTTCCATAAAGCATTATTGTTTTACAGGTACTTTCTCAAAATCACCATCTATTTCCACTGTTATTTTTTAAAGCAACATTTTCATATATGCTATGAATAAATTGAAAGGCTCAAACTCTCAATCATACACACAATGTAACAAGTTTGAATCTAAGCAGCTATATTATTATTTTTCTACTCCTCCAGTGAAGGTTTGGCCTGAAGGGGCTGTCTCTGTACTACAGGAACAGTTTCAGTAAACAGACTGGAGTCTGTTTGCCACTCAGGCCACCTTTGACTCCCAAGTGGACATTAACACATACACCTCATCCGTTTTGGACTACATAAAATTCTGCACCGACAACGTCACAACCCACAAACAAATAAAGACCTTCCCTAATCAGAAGCCGTGGATGAGCAGAGAGGTCAGACTCTTGCTGAAGGCTCGCGATGCCGCTTTTAGATCTGGCGACGCTGAGGGATACAGCTCATCCAGGGCCAACCTGAAAAAGGGAATCAGGAGCGCAAAACTCAAATACAAACGGCAGATCGAGGAGCATTTTCAAAACAACTCCGACCCCAGACGCATGTGGCAAGGCATCAAGTCCATTGCCGACTACAATAAAGTTAACACACCCCCCCCCCCCCCCCACCCCCCAGACAACGCCTCCCTTCCTGACGAGCTAAACTACTTCTATGCTCGCTTTGATCGGGACAACAAAACACCAGCCATCAAAGCTGCCCCACCCTTGAATGAACAACCCCTCAGTCTCTCCACCTCTGCTGTACAAGGCACACTGAGCAAAGTGAATGAGCACAAAGCTGCCGGCCCCAATGGCATCCCTGGGCGTGTGCTCAGGGCATGTGCTGGACAACTATCCCTGGTCTTCACTGACATTTTCAATCTGTCACTGGCCCAGGGTGTCGTCCCTACTTGCCTCAAGACCTCAACCATTGTGCCAGTGCCCAAACAGTCAGCTTCAGGGAGTCTCAATGACTTTCGCCCAGTGGTACTCACCCCCGACATCGCGAAGTGCTGTGAGCGGCTGATCTTGGCTCACCTCAAAGCCAGCCTCCCCCCCACACTGGACCCCCATCAGTTTGCCTACCGGCCCAACAGGTCTACAGAGGACGCCATATCTGCAGCCCTACACTCTGCCCTGACCCACCTGGACAACAACAACTCCTACATCAGGTTGTTGTTCATCGACTTCAGCTCCGCATTTAATACTGTCATCCCCGCCAGCTTGATCACCAAACACAGCGGACTTGGCATCACCACCTCCCTCTGCAATTGGACACTGGATTTCCTCACCAACAGACCCCAGTCTGTTAGGATCAACAACCTCACCTCCTCCACTCTGACACTGAACACAGTGTGCTCAGCCCTCTCCTCTACTCCCTCTTCACCCATGACCACGTCCCTATGTATGGCTCCAACGCCATCATAAAATTGTCCGATGACACCACGGTGGTAGGACTGATCAGGAACAATAACGAATCAGCCTATAGGGAGAAGGTCCAGAACCTGGCAGCCTGGTGTACCAATAATAACCTCGTCCTCAACTCAAAGAAGACGAAGGAAATCATCGTTGACTTCAGGAAGACCGTAGGTGGCTGACATACCCCCATCCACATAAACGGGACTGAGGTGGAGCGCGTCTCCAACTACAAATTCCTCGGGATACATATCTCAGAGGATCTGTCCTGGTCTCTCAATACCACCAAACTGATCAAAAAGGCGCAGCGGCGCCTCTACTTTCTGAGGTGGCTTAAGAAAGCCCACCTGTCCCCCCAGATCCTGTCCAACTTCTACCGCTTTACCATCGAAAGCATCCTGACCACCTGCTTCATGGTATGGTACAGCAGCTGCACCTCAGCTGACAGGAAGGCACTGCAACGGGTGGTGAAAACCGCTCAGCACATCATCGGTGCCCCGCTCCCTGCCATGGATGCCCTCCACCGCAAACGGTGTCTGAGACGGGCCGGGAAAATCATCAAGGACCCCTCTCACCCTAACCATGGACTATTTGCCCTCCTCCCATCAGGGAGGCGGTACAGGAACTTCAGGTCTCGCACAAGCAGGCTATGGAACAGCTTTTTCAATAACACCATTACACTGCTGAACTCACAGTCCCGATGCTAGCTATCTTTTATACTCTCCCATTTGTATACATTTATTTGCCTATGTACCAGTTTAATTCATCCACATTGCACATATTGTCTAACCAGTATTTTTATTTCTACTATCTTGCACTCTGACCAGACGCTAAACTGCATTTTGTTGTACCTGTACTCGTATTTGTGCAATGACAATGAAGTTGAATCAAATCAAATCAAATCAGCTTCCGCAAGAGAATAATCATGCAGCTTGTTGATATTTACACTTATACCAAGTATACAAACCCAAGTCAATTAACCTACAAACCTGTCATCTTTGGAGTGAGGGCGGAAACCGAAGATCTCGGATAAAACCCATGTGGTCATGGGGAGAACGTACAAACTCCGTACAAACAGCACCCGTCGTCGGGGTCGAACCCGCGTCTTTGGCGCTGCAAGGCAGCAACTTTACCGCTGCACCACCATGCTATTCATCAATGCTGTTAAAAGTCTTGCCATTAACTGCATACTTTCCTCTTACATTCGACCTCCCAAAGTGGCACACTTCACACTTGCTCAGATTAAACTTAATCTGCCATTTCTCTGCCCACTTCTGTAGTTGATGTGTATCTTACTGTATACTTTGGAAGCCTTCCCCACAGTCTGTAACTCCATCAATCTGGTGTTGTCTGCAAACTTTAAAGTTTCAAAGGTTCAAAGGGTATTTTATTGTCACCTGTACCATTTAAGGTACTCGATTTATTTAGATATATCACAAATGATGCCAGAATCATTTTGTTAAAATACAATACAAACAAGGATACAAAGGACATTTATTATCACATACACCAAATGGTGTACTGAAATTTGACTTGCCAATGCAGCACACGAAAAAAATAAGACTCAACATTAAAGAATTTAACAACATAAAAACATCCCCCCGCACAATGGTTCCCACTGTGGGGGAAGGCAGCAAAGTCCAGTCCCATCCCCTGTTCACCCATAGTCGGGCCTATTGTGGCCTCCGCAGCCAGTCCGATGTTTTCAGACCCTCTTGCCAGAAAGCTGGAATTCCGGCATCGGGTGAACACTCCTCAGCGGCTTCGAAATGTCTGGAGTGGCCGCTTCCTTCCCGGAGACAGTGGCTCCCGTAGTCCTCAGGCAGTGCTGGCTGAATCTCCCAGGCTCTTCGGTGTTTTAAATCCAGCGCCGCCCGCGGCCGGTAGCCCACTGCCACAGCTCTTCGGATGTTGAAGTCGGCGGCCACAAAACTCCGGAGCCCACCGCACGGCGACCCAGTAAGGCATCGCCCGCTCCGTGATGATGTCCCTGCGCTGCGCTGCCTCCGAAGCTGCAGTCCCGGCCTGTCCCGAGAGGAAAGGCCGCTCCAGTCCGATGGTAGGCCGCAAGGAGGGGGGCGAAGAAGCAGCTTGGAGGGAAGGCACCTCTCCGACCAGGTAGGGACTAGTTTCCCCCTTCCCCTGCCCCCACCCAAAAGACTAAATATACAATAGCTGCAGAATTGCGGTATTTGATTGAGGGTTTAACAACATTGATTTGCTCATATTGATGACTTTATTGGAACGAAATATGAGCCCAGACATAAAATACCACAACATCACTACAATACCACATTATTCTACGTTTTATTTCTATCCTTTCATATCAACTTAATTTTTGTATTTCCAGCAGTAATCTATTGAACCGGGCATGCATTCCAAGAAATGGTATTTCACTTCAGCCATATCTCTGAAACAGCTTCATTAAATTGAAAGAAATTCTATCTCTTTACTTTTGTCCAGTCATTTTAGATTAGTGGGGAAATGTCAAAAATGACCTGCAGCTATTAAGAGTTGCTGTTTGGGATTTCCAATCTGCGTTTCCCTAGCTTATCATGAAATATGGCTTCAGTTCTGATCATTCCATTGCAGGAAGAATGCGAATGCTTTGGAGGGGGTGCAGGAAAGATTGACCAGGATGCTGCATGGGTTAGGGGTTATTAGTTATCAGGAGAGGTTGGACAAACGATCCAAAATTAAATCCATACCCTCTAGCTATTGATTCCCCTGCTCTAAGTAAATGACTCTGCGTATTCATCCTATTTATCATCCTCGTCACTAATCAAAAGCCTCGCTGAAGTCCACATACATCCAAAACCCTGATATCATCAACCTTCTTTTTACATTTTTCAAAAACGCAATAAATTCCTGGGACTTGATCTCGAACGCATAAAAAGCATGCTTCCTATCCATAATTAACCCTCTGTCTTTCCAAATGCATGTATGTCTTATTTCTTAATTTTAATGACCTACAGTTCTCAGGTTTTTCTTTGTAGCCTTTTTGAAATAGAGGCACAACATTATTACCCTCCTTTGTTTAAGAAAGAACTGCAGATGCTGGAACAATCGAAGGTAGACAAAAATGCTGGAGAAACTCAGCGGGTAGGGCAGCATCTATGGAGAGACGCAATAGGCGAGGTTCCGGGTCGGGACCCTTCTTCAGACACCCCTGTCTACTGTCTATTACGTCTCCTGTCTACTGGCACCACGGCTGTATCCAATGATGATTTTTAGCCAGGACTCTTACAAATTTTCTCTAGCTTCTCGTAGTGTTCTTGATATAAAACATACAAAATAGAACAGCACAGCACAGGAATAGGCCCCTCGGCCCACAATGTCCATGCCGAACATGAAATCAAGACCAAAGCTGAACCGCCTGCACAGCTACCATATCGCCCCATTACCTGCCTATCCATGTGCCTATCCAAAAGTCTCTGAAATGCCACTATTGTGTCTACTTCCTGAACCTGCTCCCTTATACATCAAAGGAGACATGGTGGAGAGAGTCAACGACTTTAGGTTCCTGGGAATAAACATCTCTCAGGACCTTAAATGGCAAATGAACACCGTCACTCTCTTGAAGAAGTCTCATCAGCGGCTGTATTTCCTGAGGTCTCTACGGAGAGCTAACGTCTCACAGCCGCTGCTGCTGTCCTTCTATCGATGCGCCGTGGAAAGTATCCTCACCTACGGAATCCTGGTGTGGTTTGCCAGCTGTACTGTGGCTGAGAGGAGGGCGCTGCAGGGAATTATAAAAACTGCGCAGCGCATTACAGACGCTAACCTGCCCTCCTTGGATGACATATACAAGGCCCGATGCTTGCGCAGGGCCATAAATATCAAGAAGGACACATCCCACCCTGCCAACCACATTTTTACTCTGCTACCCTCGGGGAGGCGACTCAGGTCTCTGCAGGCTCGCACCGGTAGACTAAAAAATAGTTTTTACCCATGTGCGGTAAAAGAGCTTAACTCCAATAGTGAACACTGGGAAGCAAGAAGTAACTTTGAGGAATACCGCTAAATTCTTTTAAACTTTTTTAAAAATGTATCTATTATTTTACTATTAACTGTACATATGTGTATTGGTTGTTGTGTTGTATTTCTTTTAACGGAGGAGAAGCAGATGGAATTTTGTTGCTCAGTTTTGTGCAATGACAATAAACATATTCTATTCTATTCTATATTCTAAATTGGCAACACAATTAAAAAAGAGTGGTAAAGATGGCATATGGTATGCTTGCCTTCAATAGTCAAGGCATTAGAAAAATAATCAAGAAGTCTTGAAGCAGGTTTATTGGACTTTATGGAGTATTGTATGCAGTTTTGGTCACCCCATTGCAGGAATGATCTGAAGGTTTTTGAAATGGTGCAGAGGAAGTTTACCAGATTGATGCCTGGATTAGTGGGGTATTAACCTCAAGGAGAAGTTGGAATGATGGGTAGCATTTGTCTGGAATGGCAGAGGTTGCGGGGAGACCTGGTAGAAATGATGTGAGGCATAGTTTTGATAGACAGTCAGAATCTATTTCCCAGGACAGACATATCAAATGAGAGCATAGCTTTAAGTTGAGCGGGGGCAAGTTTAAAGGAGATGTGTGGGCAACTTTTTTTACACAAAGGGTGTTGAGTGTTTGGAACACATTGCTGCAGGTGATGATGGAGCCAGATATGATAGTGGTATTAAAGATACTTTTGGATAGGCACATGGATATGAAGGGAATGGAGGAACATGGGTTTTAGGCAGGCAACTAAGAGTTGGACTTGGCATTAGATTTGGCTCCTTGATTGTGGGCAAAAAGGCCTGATCCTGTGGTGTAGTGATCTATCTGGAAGGAATTACTTTAATTTGACATTATGTTCAGCACAATCATGGTGGGTCAAAGTGCCTGTACTGCTCTATGTTCTGTATGTGTGGGAAATGTAATGCTGAAACCTAAACGAAGTGCATGCACTACCTGCAGAGTTGAAAACATAGAGACACAGATTGCAGATGCTGGAATCTTGAGCAAAAAACACTCAGCAGTTTTTTTTTGCTGAAAATATTTTATCTGTTCCTTAAAATATGTGCTGCAGTTGGTGTCGCTTTATGGCCTCGAAGTCATTTCAACAGTTTTATGGATTCTGTAATTCAAACAGAACATTATATTCGCATATAAAAAATTGAATTTATTTGTGTATATGAATATAAATCCATTTTCATTTCACATTATCATAAGGGACTCGACAGCCAATGAAATCATTTTCAAATGTGGACACTTGTAGTCAGGAAGAACAGCAGCAGAGCTGTGCACACAGCAGCAGTTTGGAAATAAGATCAAATGAATTGACTGCAGGATAAATATTGGACAGATTACTGAGAAAACTCCCCTCCCCATCTTTCAATTGGCTCTGTGTGACCTTTGTATCCTCCCATAAATGTAAACAAGGCTCAAGTTGAATTGTTCTGGATCTGTATTTTGGTTTAGTTTAGTATAGTTTAGAGATACAGCACAGAAACAGGCCCTTCGACCCACCGAATCCGCACCGACCTGCAATCCTCGCACACTAAAGGGCATGTCCCACTTACGTATCGTTGGCACGAAAATTACGCAACCTCGTGGTCGCGTTGAGGCGTATGGGCAGCATATGGCCACATAGGGCCGGTCCCACTTAGAAGCACGGAGGGGTATGTAGTTGTGCGCGACATCGCACGGGGCTCAGAAACTTTTGTTGTGAACAAAATCTTTGCGCGTCAACGGCCTGTTGCGGAACTGACGGACAAAGTGGGACAGGCCCAAGACCTTGGCGCGACGCAATGTCTCACCTTCAACAGCAGCAGAAGCAGGCAGACGATCGCCGAACTCCGCCTGGGGCTCACGGCCGTTGTGACCCGGATCCGCCCCCACTTCTACTCCCAGAGTGGGGCCAAGCAAATTGATGATAGACACAAAATGCAGGAGTAACTCAGTGGGACCGGCAGCATCTCTGGAGAGAAGCAATGGGTGACGTTTCAGGTCAAGACCCTTCTTTTCAGACTGAAAAAGAGTTTCGACACGAAACGTCACCCATTGCTTCTCTCCAGAGATGCTGCCGGTCCCGCTGAGTTACTCCAGCTTTGTGTCCATCGTCAAATAACGTCACGCGCTCCAGACAGCTGTGCTTACGCATGTAATCACTCCCAACCTTCGCGGAACCATTGCGACTCAACGTGACCACGAAGTCGCGTCATTTCTGTGCCAAGGACACGTAAGTGGGACAGGCCCTTAACACTGCCCTAGACGCACAAGGGCCAATTTCCAATTATACCAAACCAATTAACTACAAACCTGTACATCTTTGGCGTGTGGGAGCAAACCGGAAACCCCGGAGAAAACCCATGCAGATCACGGGGAGAACGTACAAACTCCGTACAGACAGCACTGGTTGTCAGGATCAAACTCGTGTCCGTGGTGCTGAAAGGCAGCAACTCTACCGCTGTGCCACCGTGCACCAATTGTGTCCAGTAGTTTTCAGCACCCACTACTATTCCTCCAGATACCCCACTGCCAACCTAATATTGTACTGTGCATTCGGAAAGTATTCAGACCCCTTCATTTTTTCCACATTTTGTTACATTACAGCCTCATTCTAAAATGGATTAAATTCTTTTTTTTAATCATCAATCCACTCACAATACCCCGTTATAAAAAAAGTGAAAACAGGTGTTTAGAAATTTTTGCAACGTAATTAAAAAGAAATAAGTGAAATATAACATTTACATAAGTATTCAGACCCTATACTCAATACTTCGTTAAGGCAACTTTGGCAGCGATTACAACCTCAAGCCTTCTTGGGTATGATGCTACAAGCTTGGCACACCTGTAATTGGGTAATTTCTCCCATTCTTCTCTGCAGATCCTCTCAAGCTCTGTCAGGTTGGATGGGGAACATCGATGCACAGCTATTTTCAGGTCCCTCCAGAGATGTTCAAATGGATTCAAGTCCGGGCTCTGGCTGGGCCACTCAATGACGTTCACAGACTTGTCACGAAGCCACTTCTGCATTGTCTTGACTGTGTGCTTTGGGTCGTTGTCCTGTGGGAAGATGAACCTCCATCCCAATCCGAGGTCCAGAACGCTCTGGAGCAGGTTTTCATCAAGGATCTCTCTGTACTTTGCTCCGTTCATCTTTCCCTCGATCCTGACTAGTCTCCCAGTTCCTGCTGCTGAAAAACATCCCCACAGCTTTATGCTGCCACCACCATGCTTCACCATAGTTAGGATATTGGCCAGGTGATTAGTGGTGCATGGTTTCCTCCAGACTTGACGCTTGGCATTCAGCCCAAAGAGTTCAATCTTGGTTTCATCAGACTAAAGAATCTTGTTGAAACTAATGATAAAAATCACGAAGGTTACATGGGAAAAATACTTGATATATATTCACAAATGTTCAATTAATGTAAGACATAATCTAATTAAAGTTAAAATTGTACATAGATTATATTATTCAAAAACAAGATTGAACAAATTTTATCCAAATATATCCGCCACTTGTGATAAATGTCTAGCCCAAAATGCAACTATAATGCACTCCTTAATTTCCTGCATAAAACTTTATAGATTTTGGAATGATATTTTTGAAATATTTACAAAATTATTCAAGACAAGAATGGAACCTAATACTGAAATGATTATATTTGGCGTAATGGAAGATGGGAATAAATTGAACACATCTCAAAATCTATTCTTTAACTATGGTTTAATAATAGCAAAAAAATTAATACTTAAATTTTGGAAGGGTACATCAATACCAACGCTTAAAATGTGGATTGCAAGTATGTTGGACACTGCTCATCTTGAGGAAATGCGATTCCTCCTAATGGATAAATCAGACCAATTCATAACGAGTTGGTCTCCATTCGTCATTTTTTTGGAATCATATGGTGCAACACAATTGTAAAAAATAACTGTTTCAGGACTGGACGAGGGTTGGTCAAGATTATAAATAATGATCTCCTTTTTTTTATTTTATTTTATTTTTTTCTATTTTCTCTTTCTCAACTTTCTTCATTTACTCGTTTTCTTTCTTCACACACTATACATTTCACATCTTTCTATCCTTTACTATTTAACTTCTTTTTCTTATTCTAATCTTTTTTCAATGTAACAAAAAAAAAAGAAGTTGTGCATAAAATGTATTATGAAAATATATATTAGGCACTTTGGTGCCATGATCAGCCATGATCATATTGAATGGCGGTGGAGGCTCGAAGGGCTGAATGGCCTACTCCTGCACCTATTTTCTATGTTTCTATATGACTGTACTTATTTCTAATAAAATAAAAATTAAAAAAAAATTAAAAGAATCTTGTTTCCTTTAGGTGCCTTTTGGCGAACTCTAAGCAGGCTGTCATGTGCCTTTTACTGAGTAGTGGCTTCCGTCTGGCCACTCTATGGTAGATAGAGAGGTAAGACATGATTGGTGGAGTGCAACAGATATAGTCAAGTCAAGTCAAGAGAGTTTATTGTCATGTGTCCCAGATAGAACAATGAAATTCTACTTCCCGCGGACTTCGCTCGAACTTCACGTCACTCACTCGACCTCCGCGCGGCCCCCGCTTCCGGTTTGGTCGTGCTCGCTGCATGCAGTCACATGCTGGTGGGACAGGCCCTTAACTCTCACCTAGTCCCATCTACCTGCACTCAGACCATAATCATCCATTCCTTTCCCGTCCATATACCTATCCAATTTATTTTTAAATGATAAAAACAAACCTGCCTTCACCACTTCCACTGGAAGCTCATTCCACACAGCTACCACTCTCTGAGTAAAGAAGTTCCCCCTGATGTTTCCCCTAAACTTTTGTCCCTTAATTCTCAAATCATGTCCTCTTGTTTGAATCTTCCCAACTCTCAATGGAAAAAGCTTATCCACGTCAACTCTGTCTATCCCTCTCATAATTTTAAAGACCTCTATCAAGCCCCCCCTTAACCTTCTGCACTCCAAAGAATAAAGACCTATCTTGTTCAACCTTTCTCTGTAACTTAGGTGCTGAAACCCAGGCAACATTCTAGTAAATCTCCTCTGTACTCTCTCGATTTTGTTGGCATCTTTCCTATAATTTGGCGACCAGAATTGTACGCCATATTCCATAATTGGCCTCACCAATGCCTTGTACAATTTTAACATTACATCCCAACTTCTATACTCAATGCTCTGATTTATAAAATCCAGCACACCAAAAGCTTTCCTTACCACCCTATCTACATGAGATTCCACCATCAGGGACTATGCACAGTTATTCCTAGATCCCTCTGTTATACTGCATTCCTCAATTCTCTACCATTTACCATGTACATCCTATTTTGATTTGTCCTGCCAAGATGTAGCACCTCACACTTATCAGCATTAAACTCCATCTGCCATCTTTCAGCCCACTCTTCCAAATGGCATAAATCTCTCTGTAGACTTTGATAATCTACTTCATTATCCACAACCCCACCTATCTTAGTATCATCTGCATACTTACTAATCCAATTTCCCACACCATTATCCAGATCATTGATGTATATGACAAACAACAGTGGACCCAACACAGATCCCTGAGGCACCCTACTAGTCACCGGCCTCCAATCTGACAAACAATTATCCATCATTACCCTCTGGCATCCCCCATTCAGCCACTGTTGAATCCATCTTGCTACTCCACTATTAATACCCAACAATTGAACCTTCTTAACCAACCTTCCATGTGGAACCTTGTCAAAGGCCTTACTGAAGTCCATATAGACAACATCCAATGCTTTACCCTCATCAATTTCCCTAGTAACCTCTTCAAAAAATTCAAGAAGATTAGTCAAACATGACCTTCCAGGCACAAATCCATGTTGACTGTTCCTAATCAGACCCTGTTTATCCAGATGATTATATATATTATCTCTAAGTATCCTTTCCATTAATTTGCCCACCACTGACGTCAAAGTAACAGGTCTATAATTGCTAGGTTTACTCTTAGAACCCTTTTAAACAATGGAACAACATGCGCAGTACGCCAATCCTCCCGCACCATTCCCGTTTCTAATGACATTTGAAATATTTCTGTCATAGCCCCTGCTATTTGTACACTAACTTCCCTCAATGTCCTTGGGAATATCCTGTCAGGACCAGGAGACTTATCCACTTTCATATTTTTTCAATAGTGTACTTCCTCTTATAACCATATAAATAACCATATAACAATTACAGCACGGAAACAGGCCATCTCGACCCTTCTAGTCCGTGCCGAACACATAATCTCCCCTAGTCCCATATACCTGCGCTCAGACCATAACCCTCCATTCCTTTCCCATCCATATAACTATCCAATTTATTTTTAAATGATAAAACCGAATAACCTTCTTTGATCTTCATAGTTTCTATAGCTACCCTACTTTTTTCCCTTACCTCACATAATTCAATATCCTTCTCCTTGGTGAATACCAAAGAAAATAAATTGTTCAATATCTCCCCCCATCTCTTTTGGCTCTGCAGATAGCTGTCCACTCAGACTCTCTAATGGACCAATTTAATCCCTTGTTATCCTTATACTTTTAATATAGCTGTAGAAACCCTTTGGATTTACTTTCACCTTACGCCAAAGCAACCTCATATCTTCTTTTAGCTTTTCTAATTTATTTCTTAAGATTATTTTTACATTCTTTATACTACTCAAGCACCTCATTTACTCCATGCTGCCTATAATTATTGTAGATCTCTCTCTTTTTCTGAACCGTGTCCAATTTCCCTTGAAAACCATGGCTCTTTATTACTCTTTCCTTTCAACCGAACAGGGACATAAAGATTCTGTACTCTTAAAATGTCACCTTTAAATGTCTTCCATTTCTCTACTACATTCTTCCCATAAAACAAAATGTCCCAGTTCACTCCTTTTGAATCCTTTTGCATCTCCTCAAAGTTAGCCTTTCTCCAATCAAAAATCTCAACCCTAGGTCCAGTTCTGACCTTCTCCATAATTATATTGAAACTAATGGTATTGTGATCACTGGACCCGAAGTGCTCCCCAACACATACCTCTGCCACCTGACCCCTCATTTCCTAACAGGAGGTCCAGCACCGCCCCTTCTCTAGTAGGTACCTCTATGTATTGCTGCATAAAACTATCCTGCACACATTTTACAAACTCCAAACCATCCAGCCCTTTTACAGAATGTGTTTCCCAGTCTATGTGTGGAACATTGAAATCTCCCACAATCACTACCTTGTGCTTACTACTAATATCTGCTATCTCCTTACATATTTGCTCTTCCAATTTTTGCTCCCCATTAGGCAGTCTATAATACACCCCTATAAGTGTTGCTACACCTTTCCAATTTCTCAGTTCCACCCAAATGGGCTCCCTGGACGAGCCCTCTAATCTCTCCTGCCAAAGCACTGCGGTAATATCTTCCCTGACAAGCAATGCAACACCTCCACCTCTTGCCCCTCCAATTCTATCACACCTGAAGCAACGAAATCCTGGAATATTTAGTTTCCAATCACAGCCATCCTGCAACCATGTTTCACTAATCGCCACAACATCATACTTCCAGGTGTCAATCCAGGCTCTAAACTCATCCACATTTCTTACAATGCTCCCAGAATTAAAATATACATGGTTATATGGTTATATGGAATGAGCTTCCAGCGGACGTAGTTGAGGCAAATACAATAACAACATTTAAAGACATTTTGACAGGTTTAGGAAAGGTTTTGAAGGATATGGGCAAATGTTGGCAAATGGAATTAACTTAGCTGGGGCATCTTTGAACACTAAACATAGAAAGGTACAGCACAGGAAAAGGCCTTGGACAACATTGCCAAGGTAAAGTAACCTCATCTGCCCACACATGATCTTGATCCTTCCACCCCATGCATATCCATTTGTCTATTTAAAAGATTTATAAATGCAACTCTCATATCTACTTCCATTATTACGCCTGGCAGTGTATCTGTGTAACAAAACTTGCCCCGTACTTATTCTTAATACTTTACCCTTTATACTTGAGGGATACAGCGGGGCAACAGGTCTTTTGGCCTAACGAGTCCACATCAGCCGACCAGCAATCATCCCATATACTAGCACTATCTTACACTCTGGGGACAATTTAAGATTTTACAGAAGTCAATTAGACCACAAACATTTTAGGATTAGGGGAGGGAGCTGGAGCACCTGGAGAAAATCAAGTGGTCACAGGGACATTGTACAAACTCTGTGCAGACAGCACCCGTAGTTTTCTGTTTTCCCTTTCAAACTGAATAATCTTATATTTTTTCATATTTTATTGCATCTGCCATTTGCTCACAATCAATCCGTTTTGTCTTTTAGGTTCATTACATCTTCCTCACCAATCACAATCCCATTTAATTTCAAATTATTGAAAAACTTAGAAATATTGCATTTGGTTCCTGCATTGAAATCAATGTGAACAACTGGGATGCAATCACTGATCCCTGCAATACATTCACATCTCTAACCCTGGGAAAGGCTCATTGATCCGAAACAATGTCTGCTTAGTTTAGCGTTTAGAGATACAGCGTGGAAACAGGACCTTTGGCCCACCGAGTCCGCGCCTATCAGCGATCCCTACAAATTAACACTATCCTACACACACTAGGGACAATTTACAACGTTACCAAGCCAATTAACCTACAAACCTGTACGTCTTTGGAGTGTGGGTGGAAACCGAAGAACTCGGAGAAAACCCACGCTGCACCATCGTGCCACCCGCTATCAACCAATTTACAGTCAATAGACAATAGACAATAGGTCCCGGAGTAGGCCATTCGGCCCTTCGAGCCAGCACCGCCATTCAATGTGATCATGGCTGATCATCCCCAATCAGTAACCCGTTCCTGCCTTTTCCCCATATCCCCATGACTCTGCTATCTTTAAGAGCTCTATCTAGCTCTCTCTTGAAAGTATCCAGAGAACCGGCCTCCACCACCCTCTGAGGTGGAGAATTCCGCAGACTCACAGCTCTCTGTGAGAAAAAGTGTTTCCTCGTCTCCGTTCTAAATGGCCTTCCCTAATTCTTAAACTGTGGCCCCTGGTTCTGGACCCACAACATCGGGAACATGTTTCCTGCCTCTAGCGTGTCCAAACCCTTAACAATCTTATACGCTGTGCGCAACCACATGTTTTAATTTTGCACACAAATCTCTATCATGAGACTTTAGGAAAGGCCCCCACTGAGTCCTAAGACAGGTCTCGACCAGAAACGTCACCAGATGTTGTCTGAACCATTGAGTTACTCCAGCATTTTGTGTCTATATTCGGTGTAAACCAGCATTTCCTTGTACACACTAGCTTTTTGAGCTCTGAGGTCTCTAGAATGGGACTTGAACCAGAAAACGTAAGACTTGTAGCAAAAGTTGTACAATATTTAAATGCATGGCTTAAAGAAATTTAAACATTGTTAGCATTCCAAATTATGTGTTCAAATTATATACTTTGGTATTAAAATCTTTTTTTTGTTGTTGTAGCAATGGAAATAATAATGAAGAGCAAAGCCGCAGTTTGAAATGCTGGAAGTGAGGAAGCACATCATGTGACATGCTAAAGTACACACAATAATACACTTTTCAATAGATTTAATGGTTTTGAAATGTACTGTATAATATTAGTAACAAAGGTTAATGCATCTAGTTGGAAAAAAATCTTTGCTCTCTAAATACAGTAGGTTAATGGCGTGGTTAGAACAGCAGGAAGAGAACTTCATCTGAATGTTACAACATGTTCGTTATTAATGTTGTGCGCTGCAGTTCAACCCCACAGAGTGTAGATTTTAGCACATCTACTCACAACAGTACAGTGGATCTTGATATGGGGAAATCTATGTGGAATGGTCAGCTGCTACCTCTAAGTATAAGCTGAATATTTTCCATATAGAACATGCGTCTGTGTATACTGTAGGTGCGTGGGCACCTATGTGACTGCATTTGTGTGTATGTGTGTGTGTGATAGGGGGAGAGAGAGGACGTGATGGAGAGAGAGAGAGAGAGAGAGAGAGAGAGAGAGAGAGAGAGAGAGAGAGAGAGAGAGAGGCGGTAAACATACTTTAACCAACTTGTGCAGTACATACAATTACAAAGTTCCTTGCATGAACTCTCATGACAATAATATTTCTTTGACAACTCCTCCCAAACTTGCAATGCTTCAAATTTATGCTGTAAGATCTTTCACATCCTCCTGGGAGTGAAAGCAAAACTTCAGTTTAATACCACTCCCTGAAGATCCCAGCTCAGATGCACAGAACTCTTGTACTGAAGAGTTGTACTGAATCAAGCTACAGTATAATTTACTTAAAGACTAATTTATTTAGTGCTTTAAGTCTCTTTTTCTGAATGGGATTAGCTGTCATTAATCACTATTCTGAGTGGTGGGTCCCCCTCCCAGCTAACAAAAAATGGTAAACACAGTTGTATTTCTTTTTAAAAAATGAAACATTTAATTATGAGGAATAATTTTTACAAAGGTTATAATTGATAAAGGATTTCCAAAAACAAGCACAATTTCTTACAATATTAGAAATACATACAAAAAGTTGTAGATTAACCGGTTATTTGCCAATGACAGAGACTGAGCAGTGAGCACATTGTATGCCTTGTATTTGTTTCTTCTGACTCATAATTCCAACTCCTTAAACACTTTCCTATCTCATACTTGTTTATAGTGTTGTGTCTAGTAATTACATGATCTATATATGTGAGGATTGCAATGGCCAGACTATGTAGATGGTATGATTTAATTAAGTCTATGTGGGCCTTATCTTTTCTTTTAATAACACAACATTCCTTGTAACGTGTACCTCAAGGTTCTTTATCTTTCATCGGTCCTTGGTATGGGTGATTCATTTCTTAATAATGTAACGGATCAGTAATGTTTCTCTTGATAGTGAGGAAAAAGATATGCATTTATATTAATCCACAATAATCCCTTTGAACCTAGGGCCAGCCTCAAATGCTGGCTAAAAGCTGTTTGGAGCTCGGTCAGCTTCAGTTGATATGTTAAAAGGTTTTTTGTTAGAAAACTGAGATTAGCAAAAAGCCTTTAAATATTTTTTGTGTGTTTGAAAACTGAGATTAACACAAAGCCCTTTCAGCCTCGATAGTGAATATCCATCACAATTGTAAGGATTCCAGCAGTTCAAGTAGGCAGCCCACAGCCATCTTATCAAAAGCTGTTGGGGATTGGCAATAAATCCTGTCTTTTCCTTCAGAAGTCTGAAGAATGGTCCTGACCCAAATCATCGGCTGTCCATTTCCCTCCACAGGTGCTGCCTAACCCGCCGAGTTCCTCCAGCTCTTTGTTTTATGCTATTTTTACCTTTGTTACTCTTACTTTATGGATGAATAAAAGTGCACATGTGACACTTCACTCTCAGTGAGGTTGTGATGATGAAATCGTGCCACCATTGGGAGCCAAAATCGGTGAGGAATTAGGAAATCTTTATGATTCCATGCTGTCATTAAATTATGGAGTGGGAGAGCATTTATTAGTTTAGTTTAGTTTAGAGATACAGCACAGAAACAGGCCCTTCGGCCCACTGAGTCCACGCCAACCAGTAATCCCCAGGCAGTAGCACTATCCTACACTCTTGGGACAATCTACAATTTTTACCAAAGCCAATTAACCTACAAAGCCGATAGACACAAAATGCTGGAATAACTCAGTGGGACAGGCAGCTTATCTGGATAAAAAGAATGGGTGATGTTTCGGATCGAGACCCTTCTTCAGTCTGAAGTGTCTGAATTAAACTGAAACATCACCCATTCCTTCTATCCAGAGATGCTGCCTATCCCACTGAGTTATTCCAGCATTTTTATGTTTATCTTCGGTGCAAACCAGCATCGGCGGTTCCTTCCTGCAACATACAAATCTGTATGTCTTTGGAGTGTGTGAGGAAACTGGAACACCCGGGGAAAACCCACATGATCATGGCGAGAATGTACAAACTCCGTACAGACAGCACCCGTAGTAAGGATCGAACCTGGCTCTCTGGCGCTGTCAGGCAGCAACGCTACTGCTGCGCCAACGTGCCAACCTGGATTCATAACATGGAATTAGGTGAACCCCTTACGAGAAATAATAAAATGCTCCTCTTGCCACAACATAAATAGTTTTTTTAAAGAAAAATATATTGAAGATCAAACTGCAGTTAAAGTTCTAACTAAATTCCCAATACAATTTTGGAATGTATGCCACATAAAGTGATTCTTCACATCAGACATTTCTGCACTGACAGCATAGTGAGGAACTTGGTTGTCACATTAGAACAGATGAAAATTGGCTTAAATTCACTGGATCTTAGAAGAATAAGAGGCAATACTATTGAACCATAATTAGATGCCAAGTGAAATTGACAGGGTAACAGCAGGGAGGCTGTTTACGACATTTTTTTAAAATAAATGACACAGGGTGGAAGTCATTGGCAAGATCAGCACATAGTCCTTTCTTAATTGTTCTTCAGAAGTGCTGATATACCACATTCTCAAACCACTCTAGTGGGGAAGGTGGATTGCACACATTCTTATGTCATTGAGACGGAAAGAGTACAGACAAGATTTACAAGAATGTTGCCACGACTTGAGAGTCTGAGCTATAAGGAGAAGTTGAGCAGGCTAAGACTTTATTCCTTGGATTGCAGGAGGCTGTTCTTATGATCTTATGGAAATGTATATATCAGAATCAGAATCAGAATCAGATTCTATTTGCCAAGTATGTTTTACAACATACGAATTTCACTGGCCAGGTCAGTCATATAATTAAAAGCAACAGACTCAAAAACACATTTTAACATGAACATCGACCACAGTGACTCCTACACATTCCTCACTGTGATGGAAGGCGAAATAAAGTTCAAGTCCTTCCTTTTGTTCTTCCTTGGTCGGGGGCCTCGAGCCTCCGTTGATAGGACGGTCTTGACTCCCGTAGCCGGAGGCGTTCAGCACCTGCATGGGGGGGATGTCAGCTCCCCTGCACCGGGCGGTCGAACCTCATGTCGGGGCTGGTCGATCCTTCTGCGGCATTGCAGCTCCCGACTAGTCTCTCCCGAGACTGCGAGCCCTTGATAGTAAGTCCGCAGGCCGCGGTGGGAGCGATCCCAGCCAAGGGATCCGCTCCGATGTTAAGTCCGTGCCCCACAGTGGGGCTCGCGACAGTCCGAGGCAGCTCCCAGCTCCAGCGATGGTAGGCCGCAGAGCCCGGAGAATGTGATCCAAAAATAAATCACATCTCCGGGAAGGTAAGAACTTGAAAAAAAAAGTTTGCCCTGATCCCCCCCCCCCACCCCCCCACTCCCCCCACATAAAACAAACCGAAGTATATTAAAATAAACTCTTAACAGACGTTAAAAATAACAAAATATGAAAAAAAATGAATGGACTGCTGACAGGGCTGGCCATCTCCTCGGCGCCCCTGGTGGGCATGAGGGGAATAGATAGCATGAATGCACAGAGTCTTTTAGCCAGGATAGGACAATCAAAAATGAGGACGTATGTTTAAGGTGAGAGGGGCAATATTTAATATGCATCTGAGTTGACATATGGAAGGAGTTGCCAGAGGAGGTAGTTGAGCAAAATACGATAAAAACATTTAAAAGACACGTGGACAGGTACATGGATAGGAAAGGTTTAGAGGGATTATGGGCTGAATCAGGCAAATGGGACAGGTTTTGATGGAGCATCTTGGTCGGCATGGACAAATTGGACCAAAGGGTCATGTTTCTGAGCTGTATGACTCCATGAAACATTGTAGGAAGAGCAATATATTTCTATGCCATGGAGGTTTATGACTTGGAGGGTAGTCGACAGAAGAGAATGTCCCCAATGGGCGGAAATCCCGGGGGTGGGGGGTGGGGGGGGGGGTGGGCAGGGGGGACACAACCACCCAAGTTTTGTGAGGTGGGGGACAATCCCCCTCATGTTTCATAATCCACATTTTGATATTCGTTGAAAAAAAAAGAATAAAATCTCCGCTTTTCGCAAGACACTGGAGGTGGGAATGATGATCGATTGGACGAGAGAGACGTCGGTCAGCAGGCAGTTGGGGGGGGGGGCCATGATGATTCAGCGCGATGATTGGAGGAGGTGTTGATCAGAGGTGGAAGTAGGGGGGTGGGACAGAGGATAGATCACAGTGATTGGAGGAGGGAGACGTCCTGGTGGAGCACAGATCATAGAGCGGAGCTTGAATCAGCCCGTTCGCAGGGCCTTTCATCGCCCGGCGCCTACGCGGCTTAAAATCGGCCACAGGATCTTCGACCACTCCGCGGTCAAACTGCTGCGTCGAGGCGATCGAGGCTCCTGATGTTGAAGCCTCCACCGGGGGATGGAAGATCTCGCGGCTGGGTTTAAGCTGTGCCGGGCAATGAAAGGCCCCACGAACGGGCCATTTGAAGCCCCACGATCCGAGGCGGACAAAGCTGCTGTTGCTGGAGTTCGGAGTCGGTCACCAAGCAGGTTAGCTCCCGATGTTACAATCCACAGGGCCCACGGTCGAAGCCTCACGTGAGTGTGTGTACTTGTGTTTGCGCATGCGCGAGCGAGCACCATAAAAAGCGCGCCCCTCCATGTTTTGATAGCGATTTCTGCCCCTGCAGTTGCTGCCCTTCTTGGATTGGGGAGGTGTTGAGGGTAGCCTTGATTTGTATCAGCAGTGCATTTTCTATATGGTGAACCCTGACCTTTGCCTGAACAAGGACCATGTGGTGGGCAATCTCACCAATTTGCTTCAGAAGGATGAAGTCATGTTGATGTATTATTTACTTCTTGCACAGAAACTGTTTTTTTTTTGCCATTCAAGACTCACTCAACCTAATCAGTGTTAATGTCACCAAGTCATTCTTGGTGAAGTTTGTTAAAGAGTACATTCTGCTCTCACTGGTCACTGATTAATAAGGAGAAGGATTGATTCATCAGTAGGCGATGAGGATGTGTTCTCTCTGTTTTAACCTGATGGTGTCTGGATTCAACCATCAAAAATCACTTGGGCCATTCTCTTTCAATCTTAGATAATTGCATTACTACCTCGATTGGGTTTACTCTCCAAGTGAGCTGGGTTGGGCTGAAAGATAATGAAGAAAGAGTCTCGTACTTTGATCGTCAGGTATGATTCTGTCAGTTTAGTTAAGTTTCAAGATTTGTGGAGAAACAGTGTGGAAACAGGTTCTTTAGCCCACTGAATCCACGCTGACCAATGATCACCTGTACACTAGTTCTATGTTATCCCACTCTCACATTCCACACACTAGGGGCAATCTACAGAAGCCAATTAACCTACAAACCTGCACATATTTGGAATGTGGGAGGAAATCAGAGCACCCGGAGAAAAAACAAGGAGAACGTATAAACTCCGCACAGACAGCACCCACTAGTTAGGATCGAACACGATTTACTGATGCTATAAGGCAGCAACTCCTACACTGTGCTACCCGAATACTTGAATACTTGAATTTGGAAGTTCCCACTGCTTCTGTAAATCATCGTGGAGCAGCAGAACCTAACAATGATATTAACCATAATGTTGCAGCCATGAAAACTCTCTATAAAGTACTTCTGAGCTGTAAGTGAGAATGTTCTAAACACATGGAGATACAGACTAATGTTTACGACAAGGATCTTTGGTATTGAGCATGACAGAAAAATCTATCAAAGCTTGAAAATCATAGACAGCTTGTATGCATCCTTAAACTTTGACAAGAACATTGGCAATAATAATATCTGCCTTGAAGTTTCAAATCCATCTAATTTGATCAGACTCCTTCACTGGACTTTTTACTACCCAATTTCTTTGATCTTATTGTTGGATTTTATGCCTTCCTCACAATTTATGTTCTCAGCATTGATCAATAACGTTGCCTTACTACTAACTGGATTAGCAAAACATGACAGTAACTTAGATGCTGAGCTAAGAGCAGAATTCTTCCCTGCTCGGACAATTTCAGCACTTAAAGGGGATTTAGGGTCAGGTTGAGGGGTATCAAATTCATATCTGGGGTAGAAGGAGGTCTTTGAAATGTGAAGCATTTGCTGACTCCCACATGGCTTATTGGATCTGTATTTTTAAACTTTCACATTCTGGCGCTGCTGCATATTATTTTGCAGGAAATAGAAGGGCATGATTGCTACCTGGAAACACGGTATTATACAACCTCCAAACTGATGAATAAATCTCTGGTTTAGAGAGCCTACGGTTTGTATTTTGCTGCTGGCACCGAGGTATCGTAATTCAATGTTTCCACGTGGGTAGCCTTAATACTAATCTTCCTCAGAAATGTCATCTTCCATTTCCTGTTAAACAGCATGTCGTCTCACCTGGGGCTGCAGAGCATCAATTTGCTACAAACATTCTCCAGAGAGAGTGGGAGAGGTTTTTGAGATACATTATTTATGAGACATAATGAGGTATGTAAATACTTTGCTTTCCAGCAGTACTGACACTTGTTTGGTCGAGGATTTTACCAGGTTGCACTGTGGTATCATCCCATGATGAGGCTCAATTTTTCCTTCTATCTCTCACACAGTAGGGGCAACGTCATGCAGAGGAATATTAGTTTTATATGAGATTCCTTCATGCACCATTTTAATGGAAGTATCAACCCTGTTTTTTTCCCCCTGACAAAGGCTTACTCTAATGTTCTATTAAATTAATTATTCTCAAAAAAGGAACTGATATTTTGTTACATTTTACAAACCTTTTTAAACTTATGTTGGTCACAAACATATTTTTCAGTTTCAAACTGGACAGGGCAAAGTGGTTAATTAATGGAATGGCAGCGTTTTAAAATGTATAATTTCATGAGATGCAGTCGCCGCTGGCAATGCCAGTGTTTGACACAAAGTGCTGGAGTAACTCAGCGGGTCAAGCAACATCTCTGGATAGGTAATGTTTTGTGTCGGGACTCATCTTCTTCAGATGATTGTGATCGGGGTGGACGGTGGGTGTGGGGGTTGAGAATGCTGCAAGAGAGGCAGGAGCAATACTTAGCTTGAAAAGTGATAGGTGGATACAGGTGAGGGATTTTTTGATAGGTACATGATTGGACAAAGGCCAGAGATTATGAGCAAAAATGTGAGATAGGGATAGAAGAGGTGAGAATAGTGAAGCCAGAGGAATGAATATAGATGGAAGGGGACTGGGGATGTGGGAATGGAGAAAGTAGGCACACATCAAGGTGGGGCACGAGAGGGGGTGTAAAATGTGTTGTTGGTATGCTTGCAATAGGTTATGACAATGCTCCTCTCATCTGTATCCACCTATTACTTCCCTGGCTTTTTCCTGCATCCCACTCTCTTATAGCTTCCTTCCCCTCTCTGTCCCCCCACACACACACACCACAATCAGTCTGAAAGCAGTCTTGACTCAAAACATCACCTATTCATGTTCTCCAGAGATGCTGCCTGACCCATTGAACTATTCAGCTCTTAATGGTTTTTTTTTTGTTAATCAGAATCTGCAGATCTTTGTTTCTATGTCCCAACGGCAGTATTTACTGTTCATCCTCATCTTCCACTATAGAGACATATGTAGAATGCTGTGTTTGGAGATACGTTTAGGCCAAACAAGCTAAGGTCAGCACATTATTGAGATTAAAGTTTTTTACAACAATGAAATGTTTTCATTTAATTACAAATGTATTTAATTTAAATACTCCAGCTGCAATACTAAGGTTTGAGGTAATGTCCATAAAACAATAGTCCAGCACACTGGCTACTAATCTAATAATGTAAACACTCTGCTACCCTGCCTCTACATTATCTCTACAACATTTTTTATCTGTCTACGCTGACATTGAATAAAAATTACACTTCATGGGCAATCCCTAGTTGAGGATAACTACCTTCCATTGCATTTCTGAGGAGTGGCCATTGCCTTTATATACATTATTTGAATTTGAGGTAATATTATACACCGGCTACCAAATGGATTTGATAGAACCAGGTTTAAGGAGGTGCAAGACAAGGTGAAGACCAGGTTTCTCAACACCAATATAGTGTGTGCACATCCCTGGAAACCGATACACACTGCACACACACTCGCACACACCAGCATGCACATGCACACACACACACACACACACACACACACACACACACACACACACACACACACACACACACACACACACACACACACACACACACACACACACACACATACACACACACACAGGTACATAATGACCATGCACGTGACAACAAACTACTACCCCGTCTCATTCTCTCTACCACTGTCTCCTTTTGACTAACTGATTGCCTCAGTTTCCCCTGTCCCTTGGTTCTATCAGACAGCTCCACCACCTTCATTAAGTTGCTTCATTCTTCGTCCCTTCTTACATCCTTTCAGCTCTGACAAAGAGAGTCTCACATGAAGTCATATAGTCATTGAGTAAAACAGCGTGGAAACAGGCCTGCCGGCCCAACAAGCCCACACCGACCAAGTTCCCCCATCCTAGTCCCACCTGCTTGTGTTTGTCCCTCTAAACCAGTCCTATTCATGTACCTGTCTAAATGTTTCTTAAACATTGCAATATCATATAATGACTATATGCACTGATATTCTAAGGCTATTGAAACCAGTCATTGAGTGTTGGACATTCAAGGTGTCACTGCAAGATGTCTCTCCTGTCCATCCACTGTTGCCGACTCTACTCACTACCTCTTTCAATGATCTATCCCTGCACCACTCAGTTCACATCCATCCCATTGCCCCTTCCCCCTGCTCCACTCACTGCCCCCTCCCCATTCTATGCCACTCGCTGCCCCCACCCCACTCAATGCACTTCTTCTTCCATGGTTCTCCCCAAACCCCTCCCCCATTGGCTGCCCCATTCCTTGCCCCTGTCCACTCTACCAACCGGCCCTCCCATGCCATGTGCTCTTCCTTCGCAGTACACCTACTGCTCTATCCCACTTCACTGCCCACCCCCCACTCCCTTCACGGCACCTCCTTGCTCCTTGTGGAAGGCATTGCCACAGACGGCCGTGGAAGGCAGTGGAAGCAAAGTCAATGGATATTTTTAAGATGGAGATCAACAGATTCTTGATTAGTCCGGGTGTCAGGGGATACGGGGAGAAGGCAGGAGAATGGGCTTTAGAGGGATTGATAGGTCAGCCATGATGAATGATGGAGTAGACTTGATGGGCCAAATGGCCTATTTCTGCTCTGATAATTTATGAACATGAATTCCTCATTTGATCTACAGCCCCCTCCCTGCTCCACTCTCTGCCTTTTCTCTGCTTCACTCACTTCCCTCTCCCTGATCCACTCACTGTCTCCTTGTTTATCTGTTTGCTGCCCCAGCAATGGTCAATGTTCAGTAAATCAAGGGCTAGTTAATTTTAGTTTGTATGGAAGAACTGCAGATACTGGTTTACACCGAAGATAGACACAAACTGCTGGAGTAACTCAGCGGGACAGGCAGTATCTCTGGATAGAAGGAATGGGTGAAATTTCAGGTCGAGATCCTTCTTCAGACAGGTACATAGAAACATAGAAAATAGGTGCAGGAGTAGGCCATTCGGCCCTTCGAGCCTGCTCCGCCATTCAATATGATCATGGCTGATCATCCAACTCAGTATCCTGTACCTGCCTTCTCTCCATACCCCCTGATCCCTTTAGCCACAAGGGCCACATCTAACTCTCTCTTAAATATAGCCAATGAACTGGCCTCAACTACCTTCTGTGGCAGAGAATTCCACAGATTCACCATTCTCTGTGTGAAAAATATTTTTCTCATCTCGGTCCTAAAAGACTTCCCCCTTATCGTTAAACTGTGACCCCTTGTTCTGGACTTCCCCAACATCGGGAACAATCTTCCTGCATCTAGCCTGTCCAACCCTTTAAGTATTTTGTAAGTTTCAATAAGATCCCCCCTCAATCTTCTAAATTCTAGCGAGTACAAGCTGAGTCCATCCAGTCTTTCTTCATATGAAAGTCGTGCCATCCCAGGAATCAGTCTGGTGAACCTTCTCCGTAATCCCTCTATGGCAAGAATGTCTGTCCTCAGATTAGGAGACCAAAACTGTACGCAATACTCCAGGTGTGGTCTCACCAAGGCCCTGTACAACTGCAGTAGAACCTCCCTGCTCCTGTACTCAAATCCTTTTGCTATGAATGCTAACATACCATTCGCTTTCTTCACTGCCTGCTGCACCTGCATGCCTACTTTCAATGACTGGTGTACCATGACACCCAGGTCTCGTTGCATCTCCCCTTTTCCTAATCGGCCACCATTCCGTTTTACTTCACTCTCTTTCACCAATGATCGTAGCAGCATCATTCTGTATTTGTAAACATTAACATTCAATAGTCTAACACATGCTTCTGAGTGCAAACCAATTTCACGTTGGTGATCTCATCCAGTCACAAAAGGAAATTGACAGTAATAGATTCACAACTTTTCCGAAAGTGGAAAACAAATTGCTGCAGGAACTCAGTGTGTGAGCAGTAGGTGCAGAGGCAAAGGGATAGGCACCATTTTAGGTCAAGATCCTGCATCCCGATGACCCAAAATGTTGACTATTATTTGCCTCCACAGATGCTGCTTAACCTGCTGAGTTCCACTGCATCTGTGCATCATCTGCATTCCCTTATGACACCATCTTTAGACTTTCCAGATACTGCTTCGGCAATTTTCTTCATCGAGGGCTATAAAAGATTACTAGACTAAGTGGGACCTGTTGGGTCCCATGTTCACACGGGAGTGCTGGTCCCCGAACACAATATTCCACCTCTCCACCAATTCGAATATTGGTTATTGGTGGTCAGTGGGGGGGGGGGCGCTTTCTGGAGTGCTAGTATTGGTGTTGTGGGCCGAAGGGACAGGTTTCCAGAGGGCTAGTATGGACAATATGGGCCGAATGGATTCTTGGGCTGACAGTTCAGTCACTCAGGCCTAGTGGGCTGGCAGCTCAGTTACTCAGACCTGGTGGGCTGGCAGCTCAGTTACTCAGACCTGGTGGGCTGGCAGCTCAGTCACTCAGGCCTGGTGGGCTGGCTGCTCAGTCAATCATGGCTGGTGGGCTGACAGCTCAGTCATTCAGGGGTGGTGGACTGGTGGGCTGGCAGCTCAGTCACTCAGGGCTGGTGAGCTGGCAGCTCAGTCACTCAGTGCTGGTGGGCTGGCAGCTCAGTCTCTCAGGGCTGGTGGGCTGGCAATTCACTCATTGCTATTCCTTGAAATTGCATTTCAAGCAGAGTGCAGGCAACCACATTCAATTTCATAGCATTTCAAGCAGAGTGTGGGCCACCACATTCAATTTCATAGCATTTCAAGCAGAGTGCGGGCCACCACATTCAATTTCGTAGCATTTCAAGCAGAGTGCGGGCCACCACATTCATTTTCATAGCATTTCAAGCAGAGTGCGGGCCACCACATTCAATTTCATAACATTTCAAGCAGAGTGCAGGCCACCAAAATGCCAAACAACTCATTGCATTGTCATTAAGGGTTAACAAATCATTTATTACAAGTACCATGCAGACTCACAGTTCACTTGATTCACAGCTTAGAATCACAGTTTGGACTCTCCCTCGCGATCTTCCAGAGTGAACCACTCACGTCCAGGCATCCGAGGTTTTATAGTCCTGCCCCCCCCCCCCCCCCCTCCTCCCCGGAAGTGGCGTTACTTTCATTGTGGTGATTGACAGGCAAGAGGACCAATCAGCAGATCTCAAGATTTTTCATCAATCGGAAAAATCCTCGGGGCTGCCTCAGCGGAGGAGTATGGTGGCCAAAAATCATAGCAATATATGGTAGCATTTTTTTCTAAGTGCTCAGGAAGTGGTCAAGATGAGACTTTTAGTTACATAGATATAATACAATGCTGAAATGGAGGAAAAGTGTTATGTCCAAGTTACTTATCAATAATTAACATTTAATCAAAACTATTAAATCAGATTATTTGTTTGTGGGAAGGTTACGTGCATATTGACTGCCACATTTTTAATATTATAAATTTGACTACTCTGTGTGTTGTAATGCGTTTGGGATGCCCTGAAGTTGTGAATAGATTTTTTTTCAACGAGACACAAAGGCAATTCAAGTTATTTTTCTTAGTTCAAGATGTGTTGCTGTTTTTTTTCTAAATTGCTCTATAGCCTGGTGTTGCTATCTTTGCAACTATATACATTTTTGGAATACAAATCTAACCCTTTATTTCCAATGCCTCAACATATCTATTTTCATCTTCAAGTCAGCATTTTGTTTAAATATAAATGATTGATCTGCAAACATCAGAGAGAGAACTAAATCTTATCCAGCAAACAGCACTGAAGTTTTTAAGATTCTGTATTATTTGGAAGAAGGTACACACATCAAAGCAGTAAAAACCTTTTGGACATCGCTGAAAATGAAATCTAATTCCAATTTCTTTACGCTGAGCTATCTCAGTAAATCATCAATGGCCAGGTTAAGAAAGCCTTGTCACAGAGTAATTCCCACAAATTTTATTCAGAGTGAAACAGCAGGAGGTACAGATATCAGCTGTTGGACTGTTTATGGATGGTGGCTGATGGTTAATGATCATGTCATAAGCGATAGTCGTAGAATTAAGCCATTCGGCCCATCAAGTTAACTCTGCCATTCAATCATGGCTGATCCATCACTCCCTCCTAACTCCAAAGATAGTTAAAATTAAATTAAAACACACAATCTAAAATATAGCCTTATAGAAATATAGAAACATAGAAAATAGGTGCAGGAGTAGGCCATTCGGCCCTTCGAGTCTGCACCGCCATTCAATATGATCATGGCTGATCATCCAACTCAGTATCCTGTATCTCCATACCCCCTGATACCTTTAGCCACAAGGGCCACATCCAACTCCCTCTTAAATATAGCCAATGAACTGGCCTCAACTACCTTCTGTGGCAGAGAATTCCAGAGATTCACCACACATTATGGATCTCAGGTAGAGATGTGTTAATCTGGGGAGAGAGCCACAATGGCTGATGATGTGGAATTACTTCTGCGATAATTTTGATTTACTCCCATGATCTTACAGAAAAGAACAGACATGGTCAGATCTGGAAATTAAATTTCCATTCCACTTGGCTTAAAGTGAGTGATCAATAAAAGCGTGTTTTTCATCAGGTGGGTCATAATTTCATCTAAAGGGGCCGCTAAATAGCTTTAATTTGATTAGTAAGGATATCAGGGATTATGGGGCAGGAGAATGGGGTTTGAGAGGGAAAGATAGATCAGACATGATTGAATGGCAAAGTAGACTTGATGGGCTAAATGGTCTAATTTTGTTCGTAGAACATGAATTTCTGAACAATGAACTAATGGGTCGGATTAGTCAAGAGCCAAGAATGTTCTGTTGTCAAGTGTCCCAGATACAACAATGAATTTTTTACATTGCTGCAGCACAACACAGTCCTCAAGATTTTTATTCCATTAAAAGCAAGAGTGTAACCAGGGAAAAAGTAGGACCATTGAAGGATAATTAAATACATTTATGCTTGGAGTCTGGTGAGGGGGGCAAGGTATTAAAGGGGGGCAAGGTTTCCACCAAAGTGAAGGACATAAGGACAATCAGATCAGTGTGGAGAATACTAATATGCAAGGCAACGAGATTAAGAAGGAGGAGATGTTGGGGCTCTTGAAAATCATTAAGATGGATAAATCCCCAGGACCTGATAGGATTTATCCCATGTTCATCGTTTTTTGTTTTTGTTTTCAGCGATACAGCTAACCGAGTCCGCGCTGACCAGCGATCCCCACACATTAATACTATCCTACTGACAATTTACACATACACCAAGCGATTAACCTACAAACCTGCACGTCTTTGGAGTGCGGGAGGAAACCGAAGATCTCGGAGAAAACCCAAGCTGTCATGTGGAGAACGTTCAAACTCCGTACAGACAGCACCCGTAGTCGGGTCTCTGATGCTGCAAGCGCTGTAAGGCAGCAACTGTACTGCTACGCCACCATGCCCAAGCAAAGTCTTAATAATTTGATAACATTGTTTGAGGAGGTGATAAAGGCGAGGAAATTGTGGGAGCCTTGACAAAGATGTTTGCATTTTCTCTAGCAGCAGGTGAGGTTCCTGTTCGGAGCATCTGACGGGCAATGCCTGTACAGATCGGAGCTCCAAAAGAGAGTCAGCCTGAGGCCTGAGGAGGCAACACCTGGTTCAGGGTTGCATTCTATTTCCTCCCCTAAGAAACTCCGTTGGGCTCCAGAAGGGAGCAAAGACTCGGAGTCACTAGCAGGTGCAACCTGTCTAGTGAGGAAATACATAAATAAACAAATAAACAAATAAATAAAGAAAAAATAAATGGATGAATAAAAAAAGGAAATGTGCTCCTAGCTCAGGAGACATTTACAGGCTGTGTCAGTCAGATGCCTGTGGGAGCAACACCTGGTTCAGGTTTGCATTATAATATCTCCTGCTCAGAAGAAGGGAAGCAATACCTGGTTCAGGGTTGCCTTATTATATTTCCCACTCAGAAGAGGGGAGTGTTGGAGATTCTTACATAAGTGACACCAACTATGTGGATATCGATAAGGAAATCGAATCCATGAACTAATGGGGGATATGCTTCATTTTTAATCATATGAAGGAGCTACCGGCTCTTGTCACATATTTGCCATCCCTTTGGGGATAGGAGATTCACTGGAGGAAGTTCTAGCTAAAAGTATCCAGGAAAAATGCGAGTCCATGTAACTGCCAGACTTTTGGATGTTCCATACGTCAATTTCATCAGTTGCGATATCCCAGTGATGATATGTAGGCAAATAATTATGTCAGCAAGTCCAAAAACTGCTCTGGAGCCTTTACGGCCTTTTGCAAGTCAGGAGATGGGTCTCAACACTCGGAAGTGCAGAAAGCTGCATTATCACTTCTCTGTAATACACATTTGGGGCTATTGCCTTCGCAAGATGTTATAAGGCATAATAATAATAATATAATAATAATAATATATTTTATTGTCATTGCACATCAGTGCAACGAGATTTAGTATGCAGCTTCCAACCGATGTAAGAGAAAAGTAAAATAAATAAATAAGCTGTGTGACGTGACCATCCGAGGGAGACAGTCCAGGGGGGGTGGGGGGCACTCAGCAGGGCCGGTTCAGAGCCGCTATAGCTCTGGGAATAAAGCTGTTTCTGAGTCTGGAAGTTCGGGCGTAGAAGGCCTTGTAACGTCTGCCGGAGGGAAGTAGTTCAAACAGTCCGTTACAAGGGTGTGATGAGTCTTTATGGATGCTGACGGCCTTCCAGAGTCACCGTGTGTGGTAGATGCCCTCCAAGGCTGGTAGCTGTGTCCCAATAATCCTCTGCGCTCTGTGGACAACGCGCTGAAGAGCTCTCCTCTCCGCCTCCGTGCAGCTGAGATACCACAGAGATGCCATACGTTAATATGCTCTCTGTGGTGCAGCGGTAGAATGTTGTCAGCAGCTGTTGGGGCAGACCAGTCTTTTTTAATGTCCTCAGGAAGAACAGTCGTTGCTGTGCCTTCTTGACCAGCGCAGCGGTGTTGGTGGACCATGTGAGGTCCTCTGAAATGTGAGTGCCCAGAAACTTAAAGCTGGACATTCTCTCCACACTTTCCCCGTAACTGGAGATTGGGGCGTATTCTCCATTATGGGACCTCCTGAAGTCAATAATGAGCTCCTTGGTCTTGGAGGTGTTTAGTGACAAGTTGTTACGTGCGCACCAGTCCGCCAGGTTCTGCACCTCCGCTCTGTATTTTGTTTCATCACCGTTGGTGATCAGTCCAATCACTGTTGTGTCGTCTGCAAACTTCACAATGGTGTTGGTGTCGAATACAGGAACACAGTCGTGAGTGAAGAGGGAGTAGAGCATGGGGCTTAGTACACAGCCCTGTGGTGTGCCGGTGCTCAGGGTGATAGTGGAGGACAGGTGCGGGCCCAGTCTCACTGCCTGCGGTCGCTCCGTCAGAAAGTTCAGGATCCAATCGCATATCGGCGAGCTGAGGCCTAGCTGGTGGAGTTTGGTGGTGAGCTTGGTGGGGATGACCGTATTGAATGCTGAGCTATAGTCAATGAAGAGCATCCTCACATACGTGCCCTGTCTGTCCAGGTGAGTCAGGACAGTGTGAAGAGCCAGAGAGATGGCATCCTCTATTGATCTATTTGCCCTGTATGCAAATTGATGAGAGTCCAGTGAGGCAGGGATGCTGGATTTGATGTGGGAGAGTACCAGCCTTTCGAAGCACTTCATTGGGATTGGAGTTAGGGCAACTGGGCGGTAGTCGTTCAGGTTGGTGACTTTAGACTTTTTCGGCACCGGCACTATGGTGGCTGTTTTCTGGCACTTGGGGACCGTTGCCAGAGATAGAGACAGGTTGAAGATTCACGTGAACACCTCCGCCAGCTGGAGATCATTCCTAAAATGGCTCATTTTTTACAGGGCCAGTAACGTGCAGCCTGCATTGTATCGCTTCAGAGAGGACTTATGTAGCAAGTTGAAGACTTGCAGGGGGAATTTAAGGATGCGGGGGTGGAGTACCATTCTATGTGGGTAAAGCTCCAGCATTCCGGTGGGTTTCACCCTGTATTTAAGGAGCAGAAAGCGCCGTTGAAGCTCCGAAAAGGAGCAGTCGGGAGTCATTAGCGGGCCTCGCAAGAACAGCTTGTTGAACCAGGTTTGCAGTAATGGCAGGCATGACCTGTCCGCTGAGGCTCAGAAAGACCAGCTGGCCAAAGGAGCAGCCTGTCGATCCAGGCTGGGAGAAACTGGCAGCGAGTTCTGCACAGTTAGCTCCAGCAAAGGCTTCAAAAAAGGCAGAAGACCGCAGGAGTAGCCTGTCGAGGCAGGCTCGGAGTTATGGCAGGCGTGGCCTGTTCAGTGAGCTCCGCTAGGCTCCAAAGGAGCAGAAGGAGTCGAAGGAGCGGCCTGTCAAACCAGGCTGGGAATAACTGGTAGCGTGACCAGCACAGTAAAGCTCCAGCAAGGCTCTAAAGAGGCTGAGGGCCGAAGAAGTAGTCTGTCCCATTGGGCTGACAAATGCTGGCAGGTGTGCATTGCACAGCAATATCACTTTTGAGCTCAGGAAACGAGCTGTTTGGCAAGCGTGGGGCTGAAGATGTGGTCAGACAGGGTCTGCAATGGAACTTCGCTGAAGCTCCAACAAGCAGGTCGACCTGGGCTCAGAGATACTGGCAGGTAAGGTCTCTTATTAACCTCCGTAGAATGCCGAAATGGTGCAGTCGGTCGGCCCGGGTTTGGATTTACTGGCAGCATGGGCTGTCTAGTACCTTTCACTGTCTCTGGAGAAGACCAGGTTGATGCAGAGACATTGGCAGGGTGCCTTGCATAGCAACCTCTGTGAGTTCCAAGTAGGAACAGCTTGGCTTCCCCGATTCAGGGTAGACCATCTTGGAACTGGCTGGCCATATGGAACATATTGACCAGGGAAGCCTTGCCTCAACATCTGTGATTGAGGTTATCTGGCTGCTCAGTAGAGTGAGGTAGTTTGAGGTTTCCCTCAACACATGCTTGATTCTTTCAGCTCAGTTAGTAGAGTTGCCAGTTCATTGGAAACATAATTGCCACCCTCTCTGGGATAGGTAGCTACCAGCAGAAAGCCGGTTTGGCATGTAGCATTTTTTATCTGACCTGCAGGTTCATGCTGTGAATAGAAAAAACAAATATATATATATAATAATCTGTAGGCTCTCAATACCAGTATTCCTGATTGAGTGGCTGGTTGAAGAGAGTGTGTTGTGCACACTGGCGACCGAGACAGGTGGTTTCACTCAGAGGACTGCAGAGCAATTCCTGGTTCAGGGTTGCATTATGCTATTTTCCACTCTGAGGGAGTAGGCTGAGGATTCGTGGTGACTCTGACAGTCAAGAGTTGACAGGGAACTCGTATTCTCACTTCAAGTGGATGTTGTGTTTCAGCTCTAGTCATAGGAATCTGATTATATGTTATGAGCGAAATAAATAAATAAATAAATGCATCTTCCGCGGCAAGAGAAGTAAAAAATGTTCATCTGTACGGTCTATAGAGGAAACAATGGTTATCCAAGTGGAAACAGAGACGTCTCACAAAGGATGAGTAGTCTACCGAAGAACAAGAGGGGTATATTTCTGATATTTCTCAAGGTTGCAGAAAAGTGGAGCATGCCAAATCAGGTTAGGATTTGGCTAGGCTGATCATGTGTTTGGTTACCCAGTTTAAGATGGATGATTGTTTTTCAGCATTTAGCTGATTCAGAGGATTAGCGCCTCAATCGATCTTAAAGATGCATACTTCGCCATATCTATACACGAGAGGCACAGATATATCTGGTGTTTTGATGACAAAGCCAGTGGTGGAAAGTTTAGGCTCAACCTAGGGGTTGTCTTCAGGCCTAGGCTATTTACAAAGATTCTAAAGCTAATGCTGCCCTACTCAGATCAAAGGGCATTATGCCATGGAGTTTATAAACGACATGCAAAATTTGTAACTGATAAGACTCGGGGGTTTTATCTGTAGATGTCTCTTACGATGTTAAGGATGAGGCAACATGAAACTTAACAGGGGCAATTTTGCCGACTCATTCAGGGTGTCCATGGTAAAGGTGGGTGAAAGAAGCTCCTATTTACTCGAAGTCACGAGTGATGGCTAGTTCAGCTTATTTCTCGTGCAGCTAGCTCTGCACAATTGTATGGGAAGTTTGTGATGAAGACATGTGAGCTACATTAAACAGAAGTAGCAGAGGTTTGTTTTCTTTCAGTTTGGGCTTAGAGAGGCGATTATGTTATAGCACAATTGACACTGCTTGTGCTGCTTCTTTATAATACCATAAGTGGGACAATAAATGATTGGTTATTCACCCGTTGTTGACTAACGTTATGCAAGGTGTCTTTTATATGACCGCTCTAGAAGCCTAGACTCATAGTAGTGTGGAATGTATATCTGTAAATTATTATGCAGATATTCATCTACTGTATTCCTAATGGGAGCAGTATCTTTAAGTTGATTATGCTTTTAGTAACTGATATCCGCAGAAAAAACCCAGTCTTTACTCAATCTGTGGCTCGGTCTCTGGGTCATAACTGACATGAGGGTAACTTGTTATGGGAAAGATCTCATAAAGCAAAACAGGCATAGTTGGGTTCAATTTGTAGTTGACAGCATACCCACCAGATCGGAGATTGGGGGTGTTATTATGTATACAGGTACACTGAGCTTGCTCATACCTATGAGATCAAGGATAGTTTCTTCATTGTTATTTAATAATTTTCTCAAGAGATTGCTGATGCCTCATTAGCAGTCAATAGAATGGATATTCCAATTTGATCATCTTCTTGCTACAGCAGGAGGCTTCCATAGTGCGCTTTCAGAAGTTATAAAATTTGGTTGAATATGCCTGGATGATTGCAGATAAAATTCTAAACAGTGTTGCATGAGTTATTGTCTAACTCAAATCCAATTGGGACTGTAGTCCGATTAAGGGCAATGGCCATGTATGCAAGTTAGCATCATGTTGTTATTAACCCATGTCTTTCTACCATTTATGGTTTATCTGTTTAAGTGTTTCACACACAGATTGGGTTACTGCATTAAACCACAGAGCTTTGAAGGCTTCAAGTAGTCACTCACTACAAGTAAAATAGAAAGATTAAATGAAAATTTACCGTTTGAAGTTTGATCTTTATTTTATGAGAAGTTGAAGTGAGGGATTACGTGCCCTCCACTCCCATCCCTGAATCTCATAAAGATCATTCGGTAACTCAACGGTTATTAATCTTTCTATAGTTTAAGTTTGTGCAAGTGGTTTGTCGTTTCATACATTTGCTTTGAAGATTAATGTGCATGCGGGCTGGCGGGCTCTTCATGTAATCCCTCACTTCAACTTCTCATAGGGCGGCGGTGGGCGGCGCGACTTCTCATTTCGGTGGGCGGCGCGACTTTTGTCAGCAGCGGCCTCTGCAGTCCGTCTGCGTTTTTATTATTTTTATGTCTATGTTTTTATGTAGTTTTTGTTATTTTTTGTTGGGGTATGTGTGTGGGGGGGTGGGGGTGGTGTGGGGGGGGGGGGGAGGGGGTAACTTTTAAATCTCTCCCTGCACGGGAGACCCGACCTTTTCTTTGTCGGGTCTCCGTTGTCGTTGGGGCTGCAACGAGGAGCGGCCTCCAACAGGAAGACCGGGGGCTGTGGTGCCGACTACTCACCTCACCATCGCGGAGCTGGCCGAGTCCAGAGCGGGTGGAGCTGTGGTGGACGCAGCTGCGGCCCGACCTCCGGAGATTCGGTGGATGCAACTGCGGGTTTGGCGGACAGTGACACCGGGAGCCCGCGGGTCCCTGGAGGGAGACCGCTTTTCGGGGCTTCCGCAACGGCGACTTCTCCCGCCCGAGTTGCGGGGTTGAAGAGCTCCTGGAGCGGGGCCTACATCACCGCCCCACGCGGCTTGGAATGGCCGCGGGACTGCGAGCGCACGCCGGGGGCTCTAACATCTAGAACCCGGTGCGCGGCCTTGCATCACCCGGCGTGGCTTTAATGGCCGCGGGACAATTCGCCATCGCCCGCCGGGGGCTTTGACTTTGACTCTGACATCGGGGGGGAGAGTGCAGTGGAGAGAGAAGTTTTTTTGGCCTTCCATCACAGCAATGTGATGGATGTTTATGTAAATTATGTTGTGTCTTGGGTCTATTTGTTTGTAATGTATGGCTGCAGAAACGTCATTTCGTTTGGACCTCAAGGGGTCCAAATGACAATAAATTGAATTGTATTGTATCATAAAATAAAGATCAAACTTCAAATGGTAAGTTTTCGTTTAATCTTTCTATTAATGTTGTTCCTTTGTTTAAGAAGGGAAGCAGAGAGAATCCATGGAATTATCGGCCTAGGAACCTCACATCAGTGGTAGGGAAGCTATTGGGGAGGATTCAGTTGGACAGAATTTACTCCCATTTCTCTCAAGGGAATGTTAATTATGGAGAGTCAGCATGACTTTGTACACAGCAATTCATGCCTTACTAACTTGATAACATTTTTTTGAGGAGGTGACAAAGGTGATCAAGGGAGGTAGGGCAGTGGATGGTGTTGACATGAATTTTAGTAAGGCATTTGATGAAGTTCTCATGGTAGTTTGATCCTAAAGATGAAGATGCACAGGATTAGCACTGATATATACATACATACATACATACATACATACATACATACATACATACATACATACATACATACATACATACTCAAAAAACAAACAATAGTAGTGCAATAATAATAATAATAATAATAATAATAATAATAATAATAATAATAATAATAATAATAATAATAATAATAATAATAATAATAATAGTATATTGTAGTTCCAGGCTTATTAGAGGTATTTGTGTTTAATTGCCTGATGGCTGTAGGGAATAGGGAAAAAGTTGTTCCTGAACATGTACATTACAGTTTTCAGGCTCCTGCACCTTCTTCCTGATGTCAGTAGTGAAATGCATGTGTGGCCAGGATGGTGTGGGTCTCTGATGATATCAGCTCCTTTTTTGAGGCAGCAACTCCAATAAATCCCTTTGATGGTGAGGATGTTCAAGTTGCCGAACCAGACCATGATGCAACCAGTCAATATGCTCTCTACTGTACACCTGTAGAAATTTAAGGGAATCATCTTTAACATAACAAATCTCATTAACCTTGTCAGGAACTAGAGGCGTCGATGTGCTTTATTTATAATTGCATCAGTGTGCTGGGTCCAGGAAAAATCTTCAGTAATATGCACACCCAGAAATGTGAAGTATTTTACTCTTTCCACCACCATCCCATTGATATAAACAGGATTGTGGGTCCTCATCCTTCCTCCTCCAAAGTCCCCAATCAGTTAATTGGTTTTACTGATATTGAGATTCAGGTTGTTGTGCTGGCACCATTTGGTCAATCGGTCGATCTCACTTCTATACTCTGACTCATCACCATCTGTAATTCGTCCAACAAAAGTGATGTCGTCGGCGAACTTGAAGATGGAGTTTGCACTATGTCCGGCTACACAGTGATGAATATAGAGTGAGTAGAGCAGGGGGCTGAGCACGCAGCCTTGAGGTGCTCCCAAACTGATTGTTAATGAGGAAGAAGTATTTCTGCCAATTCAAACATACTGTGGTCTGTGGATGAGGAAGTCAAGGATTCAATTGCAGAGGGATGCGCAGAGACCCAGTTCCGTGAGCTTGGTAACCTGCATTTTTTTTTTAACAAAAATATTTATTAAAATATTAAAATATTATTCACAGTACAGTCAAAATCAAAACAGAACCCACCACCAAAATACATGACAAACGATAAAATATTATACAATTACCTTACACTCCTTGTCAAGGATGCATTCAACCCGGCGCGGTGCTCAACGGTCTAGGAAATCCCCCAGGGCGCCCGGGGACAGTGCGTAGTCCCTCCATCATCACCCGGGTACGGACATAACCCAAGAAAAGGGGCAGGCAGCCGGCTTGGGCAGAGCCCTCTTCCGCCTGGTGCTGTGACTCGCAGATGGCCTTCTTGGCCAGGCCCAGGAGCAACCTAACAAGGACATCCTCAGCCCAACCCCATTAGATATGGGAACAGGAGTTGCAGCCTCACATACTCATATACAAGTGGTACACAGACTCTTCCAGCCCGCATAAGTGGCAGGTGTCTGACGGGTCTGTGAACCACGATAGAAACAGGTTGCAGGGGACTGCTTGGTGCAGTACCCTCCACCCCAGGTCCATCATGTAGAGGTGGAGAATCTCTGCATGGAGGGACCCAGACCGGGGGGCCACCTCGCGACCGGAAGGCAACACTGACTGCCACTTAGTGTCCGGATGGTGGTAACCAGCTTTTTTTATTTTTCATATCAAAATATTTAATCAATTAATAAAAATAATACTTGCAATAAGACAAAACAGAACCCACCACCATAATACAAGAAAAACAAATATACTAAATAAACTATTATACAACTATGTTGCAATCCTTGTCAAGGATGCTTTGAACACCCCGCATTGCCCAGCGGTCCCGGAAATCCCCCATGGTCCCCGTGGACAGCGCATAGTTCCTCTTTAACACAACCCAGGCACAGACGTAACCCCAGAAAAGGGGCAGGCAGCTGGCTCGTGACTCGAGGATGGCCAGCTTGGCCGGACCCAGGAGCAACCCAACCAGGCCATCTTCGGCCCTGCCCTCTCCCCTACGCACAGGGTGGCCAAAGATGAGGATGGTGGGTGAGAAATGCAACCAGAAGGCAAGGAGCAGCCCCTTTAGATAATGGAACTGGGGCTGCAGCCTCACACACTCCATATACACATGGTGCACGGACTCTTCCAGATCGTAAAAGTGGCAGCGGCTGGTGAGATTGAACCGCGAGAGAAACAGGTTGCAAGGCACTCTTCGGTGCAGTACCATCCACCCCAGGTCCCCGAATGGTAACCATCTTGGAGGGGATGATGGTATTGAATGCCGAGCTGTAGTCTGACGTAGGTGTTTTTATTGTCCAATTGGTCCAGTGCGGAGTGGCAAGCCAGTGAGATTGTGACGATATGCAAACTGCAGTGGATCGAGGTTTGAGTTGAGGTAGGAGTTGATATGCACCATAACCAAACTCTCAAAGCACTTCATCACCACGGACATTAGTGCCAATGGTCGATAGTCTTGAGGCATGCCACCCTACTCTACTTAGGCACCGGTAGTATTGATGCCCTCTTAAAGTAGATGGGAACCTCAGTCCTCAGTAATGAGAGGTTGAACATGTCTGCAAAATCTCAAGCCAGTTGGTCTGCACATGTTTTGAGAACTTGACTGGGAATACCATCAGGTCCAGGCACTTTCCAAGGATAGATCTTCTGACGTCAGCCTCTGTGACTGTAATACCATCAGGGCGTATGGGGGTTCGGGAAGGCACATCAGTGTTCCCCCTATGAAAGCGTGCGTAGAACGCATTGAGCTCATCAGGGAGTGATGCGTCGCTGTCGCTTGAGCTGCTCCTGGTTTCGCCTTGTAGGAGGTGATGGCATTCAAACCCTGCCACAGTTGCCGAACATCCGCCCCATCATCCAGCTTTAAGGGGAAGTCTCTTTTGGCCTTTTTGATGGCCTTGTCAAGGTCGTATCTAGACTTCTTATAGACCTCTGCATCACCAGACCTAAATGCCCGGCATCTGGTCCTCAGAAGAATGCGGATCTCCTGGTCCATCCACGGCTTCTGGTTAGGCAACACTCGGAAGGTTTTTGTCTGAGCACATTCCTCCACACATTTCCTTATAAAGTCTGTAACGACTGTGGCGTATTCATTCAGGTCCGTTGCCGAGTCCTTGAACATTGCCCAGTCTACTGACTCCAAGCAGTCCTGTAGTTGCTCCTCTACCTCCCCAGACCAGCTCTGTGCAGCCCGCACATCTGTTGCTGCCTGTATGCAGGAAGAATCAGCACCGCTGAACGGTCGGATTTCCCGAAGTGATGGTGAGGGATAGGCATCCTTGATAGTTTTATAGCAAGGGTCAAGGGTGTATAATCTTCTGGTGCTGCAGGCAACGTGTTGGTGGTAGTTGGTGGTCAGTGCAGGAATGGGAGGGTGAGTTAAAATGTTGAGCATCCGGGAGATCAAGTTCAAGTTCAAGTTAGTTTATTGTCATGTGTCCCTGTATAGGACAATGAAATTCTTGCTTTGCTTAAGCACACAGAAAATAGTAGGCATTTACTACAAAACAGATAAATGTGTCCATATACCATGATATAAATATATACACACATGAATAAATAAACTGATAGTGCAAATAACAGAAAGTGGTTGGTAATAATCAGAGTTTTGTCCGAGCCAGGTTTAATAGCCTGATGGCTGAGGGGAAGTAACTATTCCTGAACCTGGTTGTTGCAGTCTTCAGGCTCCTGTACCTTCTACCTGAAGGTAGCAGGGAGATGAGTGTGTGGCCAGGATGGTGTGGGTCTTTCATGATACTGCCAGCCTTTTTGAGGCAGCAACTGCGGTAGATCCCCTCGATGGAAGGAAGGTCAGAGCCGATGATGGACTGGGCAGTGTTTACTACTTTTTGTAGTCTTTTCCTTTCCAGGGCGCTCAAATTGCCGAACCAAGCCACGATGCAACCGGTCAGCATGCTCTCGACTGTGCACCTGTAGAAGTTAGAGAGAGTCTTCCTTGACAATCCGACTCTCCGTAATCTTCTCAGGAAGTAGAGGCGCTGATGTGCTTTTTTGATGATTGCATTAGTGTTCTCGGACCAGGAAAGATCTTCAGAGATGTGCACGCCCAGGAATTTGAAGCTCTTGACCCTTTCAACCATCGACCCGTTGATATAAATGGGGCTGTGGGTCCCCCTCCTACTCCTTCCAAAGTCCACAATCAGTTCCTTGGTTTTGCTGGTGTTGAGGGCCAGGTTATTGCGCTGGCTAGCGCCTAAGTTCGTTTAGGCCGACTTAGCGCAGGTGTTTAGCGAAATGATCACCGAGCCTGCGCTTGGTCTCACCAATATACAGGAGTCCACACCTGGAACAGCGGATACAGTAGATTAGGTTGTTTGATTATCATGGTGGGGTGCTGCAGAGTGAGCGAAGTGAGAGTAATGGGCCTGTCACTCTTAGGCGACTCTTTAGGCGACTGCCAGGGACTAGTTCTAATGGAATTCACCTACGACACCTGGCGACAACCTACGACAGTACCTACGACAACCTATGACAACCTACGACAACACCTACGTCAACCTACGACAACACCTACGTCAACCTACGACAACACCTACGTCAACCTACGACAATCTACGACAACCTACGACAGCAAAAATTGTCGCCACTGTCCCCGAAGAATTTTCAGCATGTTGAAAGTTTTGCAGTAGTCGCCTGTAGTCACCCAAAAAATTGCCTAAGTGGGACAGGCCCATAAGCCTTTGTTTGGTTACATCAAGACTTTTACCCCTTTTCCTCAATATGAAAACCAAAATTCCATTTTCCATTTCAGTTTTGATTTTGTGAAGCTTAATAATCCAGTCAAAATGTAAACATGCAAAATTGTTTTGTGCCATTCTGATGCATGTAACAAATCAAGGGCCTGTCCCACTTACGTGTCCTTGGCATGCAAATTACGCGACCTCGTGGTCGCGTTGAGCCGCGATGGTCCTGCGAAGGTTGGGCGCGATTGCAGGTGTACGCACAGCCGTCTGGAGCGCGTGATGTCATTTGAAGAAGGACACAAAGCTGCAGTAACTCAGCGGGACCGGCAGCATCTCTGGAGAGAAGCAATGGATGACGTTTCGTGTCGACACTTCTTCAGTCTGAAAAGAAGGGTCTTGACCCGAAATGTTTCTCTCCAGAGATGCTGCCGGCCCCGCTGAGTTACTCCTGCATTTTGTGTCTATCTTCAATTTTCTTGTCCCCGCTCTGGGAGTAGAATTGGGGCGGATCCGGACCGCAACGGCCGTGAGCCGCAGGTTGAGTTCGGCGATCGTTTGCCTGCTTCTGCTACTGATGGAGGTGAGACGTTGAATCGCTCCAGGGATTTGGGCCTGTCCTACTTTGGCCGTCAGTTCTGCGACAGGCCATGGCGCGTGAAGATACACGGCCTGCTACAAAAATTTCGGAGCCCCGCATGATGTCGCGCACAACTACATACCTCTCTGCGCTTCTAATTGGGACCGGCCCCACGCAGCCATAGGATGGCTGTATGCCTCGACGCAACTACAAGGTCACGTAATTTGCATGCCAAGGACACGTAAGTGGGACAGGCCCTTTACTCTCCACATGCTGACTCAAATGTTTCAATGTGGAACTGAATGTTGACTGGTCTGCCTGCATGGAAGTAAACACATAGCAGAAATGTTCTTTGCCTCTTTGCAGGTCACTTTGTTTCTATAAAACATTTTGAAGAGATAAAGTGTAAATTACAGGCTGTCCTCCAGTACCTTAAGTAGGAGAAAGAGAGAAAAGAGCTTACAGCCTCTTTCAGTCTTTACTGGTTTTAGCTTTCCATCATTTAGAGTTGATGCTTATCTATTTATCATGGATGGTCTTACATTAGCATTGGTTGAAATCCATTTGCTACAGTTTTGCCCATTTGCTTAATCCTTTAATACCCTTTTGTGATTTAGTGCTCCCATCAACAATGCTTACAACACTGTCTATCTCTGTATAATCGGCAAACTTGACTACATATCTTCTCATTTAATGATGTAAGTAGTTATTAAGAAACACAGTGAATAATTGCAATTCTGACACAGATTCCTGCAGAATATCCCTCTCCAGCAGGGTCATATCATGCTAAGTTAAATACCTGCCTATTACCCCAATTTTATTTTCCCTGCTGTTTAAACAGTCTTGTAAGCAGGTCAATAATTTATCATCAATTCCATGAGGTTAAATTTATCTGGCAGCACCTTAAGATTAACATTATCAAAAGTCACATAAATAAAATCTATTCCCCTGTCCAATATTTTAGTTATCTTCTCAATCAACTTCAGCAATATGATCTACCTTTTACAAGTCCGTTTTGGCTTTCTCTGAACAACTGAAATATTTCAAGCTGTTCAGTAACCTGTCCTTAATTATAGATTCTGGTAATTTCCTGACAGCAGATGTTAGACTAACTGATCTATAATTTCCTGGCTACCATCTCTCATCTCCTTTTATCCATAAACAGATAATCCAAGCTGGCTCTGGACAATCTCCTTCATATCACATTCAAGTTCGACTGATCTAAATCTAGAAATATTAATAAATGCCTCTACCTAATAATATCTTCCTTGTTCCTAAATTACATGTATATCATATAGTTATCATATGATAAATGCTAATACAACAACCTTTTAGGTACATTTGGCTCACACTATTATTAAATCTTATATGGGCTGCTTCATTAAATGTTTTTTTTCCCTGGAAACCTTTTTGAATAGACAAGAAATTTAAGTCAAAAACTTTCCTTTATTTTCCAATACAGATTTAAATTCCCAGCCAAAGTCATACTGCTTGTTTAATCGTTGCATTATTACAGACCAATTTCATACAGAACTTTAAGCAACTATCATTATATAAAGAAATGCTTGAGAATGTCCTTACTAATTAAGCAGATATTTCCTGATATTGTTTTTCGCTTTGTACAGTAAACCCTCATTTAAATGGACCATAAGGAGGGGGAGTGGTGTTTGTTATTGCTGATTGTCCACTACAACTGAGTAAGGTATTATCATTGCATGTAGTTGGAACAAAGAACTGCAGATGAAATTTAATACACAAAAGGACACAATGCTGAAGTAACTCAATGGGTCAGGCAGCATCTCTGGAGAACATGGAGTAGGTGACTTGGGACCCTTTTTCAGACTGATGCAGTCTGCTAAGTTACTCCAGCACTTTGTTCCATTTCACCATAAAACTGGTGTGGATGCTGCTTGATGCATCGTGTTCTTCAGGCCGCTGCCAACACCAGATTGGTCAGAGATGGAAGTTCTGTTTAATTCCTTCCTCAAATATTTCTTTCTGACAAAGTTGAAATTCCTGCTGGATTCAAACGCACACATACACACAATATATCAACTGTGAAAATGACATGATAAAATTCTATTCTCTGCAGTAAATCTACTAAAAGAACCCTATAATTCCAAAAAATACCCCCATGAAAATTGCAGCATTAATGATATTTCAGTTATTTGTGAATCGTCAGTAAACTAATATTTTAATGTCACTACAAATGACACAATGATACTGTAGCTCCATGAATTTTGTTTTGGGCGACGCCAAAATCTGACAATCTTCTTATCTGATGAAAATAAAATGTTTCTGCACCAGTTGATTAAAACAAAAAAAAACACCATGATATGCACATTGAGTTTCTGCATTAGAGTACTGTGTTTTCCACAGCTATTCGCCACCTCCTCCTCCTTCCCTCCCCTCCCTCTCCCTCCAACCCCCCCCGCCCCCCCCCCCCCCCCCCCCCCACCGCCCCCTTCCCTCCCCCAATTGCTTTCTGGACTCATCACTGCAGTTGAATTCTCAAAGGATTCAGTTAGAAAAGCATTTTTTCACATGAATTATTTTGGTTGAATTGTTTCTGATTCATGGAATGTTGAAAATGTGAATATGAAAATACTCTACGCATATTTTTTCTCTCTCCTTTCCCCTAACATATAATGGGCTTTGGCTTCTAGCTAATGCTTGAGCTATCACCATACGGCAGGTGCAGTTAATTTCCCACTGAAAAATGCACATGAATGCATCATTTGACTCTATTTTTCAAATCCTTCACAGACAGTGCCCAGACTCCACCTAGAGTGGTTGGAGGCATCCCAGCTGCTACAGTTTTATTCTCAGCTGTCTATACATTATGAAGCAAATATTAAATATGTATGTTGCACAGCCAGAGTCCATAGATTTATTTTCACTCAAAATTCACGAAAAGTAAACATTTTATTTATTATAAGAGCCAGCAGTGGCTTTCTGTTTTCTTTTGAAAACGGCGGATTCGTAATTTCTGAATAAAGATAGTTAATTGAAAAGAAGACATTTTTATTAAAAAGGAAAACCATTGAAATCTCTTTGCATCACAGAGCAGTTTTTAAAAGAAATATAAAATACTGCCATCAGTTCCTAAATGTCTGAATCGGAAAAAAAAACCCTGGCACTTTCTTTTCAGATTAAATGTGTGAGTAGTAACAACACACATTTTATTGCACTTCTGGGTATATAGTTTGAAATTTATATTTTAAGAGATGATACATGAGAAACAAGCTAAAGACTCCAAAATGTGCTGTTGGTAAAGTACATTCATTACAGGGATGATTTAGTAATCTCTGCAGCTGTCCTTAGGCACACAACTTTTCTTTCATTTTAGTAAATCTCAGTTTTGCTTTTATGTTTTGTCAAAACTTAGGATGGATAGCAAAATAACCATTTAGTGAGCCATTTGTTATGAGATGGATTGTTAGGACAAGTTTGCTTTGTTCTTCTGAAATGTCATTATTTACATACATTTTGACAGCTAAATTTCTCACCTCTCTTCTTTCCCCTGCAGATTCCTCCATGGGTTTTGGCCAGCTTACTAAAGATTTGTGGGCTGCCTGGCCATGGGGACATCACAAGGTCAAAAGCTGATCCTGCATATAGCTGCACTTCATCAACATGCAGTAACAAGAAACTACAGATGTTGGTGTATTAGAAAAAAACACAAAGTGCTGGAGTAACTCAGTGGTCAGGCAGAATCAATGGAGAATATGAATGTCATGTTCCGAGATAAGATACCTCCTCAGACCTTGATCTTGATTCAGATCTTGAAGATGAGTCCTGACCCGAAAAGTCAACCATCCATGTTCTCAAGGGATGCTGCCTAACACGTCGAGTTACTCCAGCATATTGTGTCATTATTCACATACTAGACTAAGTGGGACCCGTTGGGTCCCATGTTCACACGGGAGGGCTGGACCCCAACGCAATATTCCACCTGTCCACCTATTCCAATATTGGTGGCCAGTGGGGGGCGGGGGGCTTTCTGGAACGCTAGTATGGGTTTTGTGGGACGAAATGACTGGTTTCCAGAGGGCTAGTATGGACATTGTGGGCCGAATGGATTCTTGGCTGGCAGCTCAGTCACTCAGGGCTGGTGGGCTGGCAGCTCAGTCACTCAGAGCTGGTGGGCTGGCAGCTCAGTCACTCAGAGCTGGTGGGCTGGCAGCTCAATTGCTCAGGGCTGGTGGGCTGGCAGTTCACCCACGGCTATTTATGGAAATTTCATTTCAAGCAGAGTGCGGACCACCACATTCAGTTTCATAGCATTTCACACAGAGTGCGGGCCACCACATTCAGTTTCATAGCATTTCAAGCAGAGTGCAGGCCACCACATTCAGTTTCATAGCATATCAAGCAGAGTGCGGGCCACCACATTCAGTTTCATAGCATTTCAAGCAGAGTGCGGTTCACCACATTCAGTTTAATAGCATTTCAAGCAGAGTGCGGGCCACCACATACAGTTTCATAACATTTCAAGCAGAGTGCGGTCCATAATGGACGTCCCTCTTGACAACATCCTAGCGGCTTCAGGATGGTCCAAAGAACAAATGTTCCAAAGGTTTTACAATAAACCAATTGCCGGACGGGGGTTTTTTGCCAGTTCCGTTTTAGGTTTTGTTTTATTGTTTTCCCCCAGGATGGGAGGGGTCACTATTATTTTCTTTTGATGATTAAAGCCTCAGCATTTTTAACAAATTTGTCATGTCTGAATGCATTCATCTTTTTCACTCATCCATGGTCAATTGATGCAGTGTGTGACGCTTGGACTCGTATCTGGCATGAAATCACAGAGCTTTGGAGTCTTCATGTAGTAACTCACATGACTCCAAAGTAAAATAGTAAGATTAAACGAGAACATACCAGTTTGAAGTTTGATTTTCATTTTATGAGGAGTTACGATGAGCGATTACGTGCCCACCGCTCCCAACCCTCATATTATAAAGGTCATCTGGTAGTTTCTGGTTCTCTCCAATATTACTATGTTCAGGTCAACTAATGTTATCTGCGATTTCACACCGCTGCTTTGAAAATTGATGCGCATGCGGGCTGACGGCCTTCTTCACGTAATTGGCGCGCGGAATTTTCGGACAGTGCAGGATTTTCGGAGCCCTGCGCGATGTCGGGACCAGCCCCGCACAACTCCATACGCCTCCGCGCTTCGAAGTGGGACCGGCCCGTACGCCTCAAGCGACCACGTTTGGTCACGCCAGACACATGCAATCACATGCAAGTGGGACAGGCGCTTTAGTTTACGGGGATCGTTGGTCGGCGCGGACCCGGTTGACTGAAGGGCCTATTTCCATGCTCTAATCTGAATTAAACTAAACTCAACATTGTATTAAACATAAATAACAATCAAACTAAATGCTTTGTACCAAGCAAAATTAACAAATGTTATATTTAAATAATACCTTTTACATACTTCTCAAATATTGACACAAGGAAAATTACTTTAAAATGCAGTGACTGATGTTATATAGGCAATTCAAAATCCTACCATTAGACAAATGCAGAATGAATAACTCGATAAAGCACAAACATTGATAAAGCTCTGACACATGGTTGTCAAAACTGGAACAATGTAAGCTTCAGTTTGTCCTTGTGGAGCACTGTTGATGCTGTGCTGCAACCATCAAAAATAACTTTAACATCTTGTAATCTTCTGCCCGTGGTAACAAGATTAATGTAACAATGTTTGCCATCTCAAATTGCATACTCCTGCTTCTACTGCAGGCAGAATTTGATTTAATGTCTTAAGTAAAGGAAAACACATTTTGAATATGGGCTCTGCTTGTGTTTATATATCTTTTTATCTATATTAACTGTTTGTTAATTCTGGTGGAAACTTTATTTGTGATATACTGCGAGTAAAAATTCAGGAGTAAAAATCTCATATTTAATAGAATTGACAAATTTGATGAAACCCTCATCTATCTGAAAAGGGAAGGTTGTATTCTAATGAGTATTATCCAAGTATACTGTATCTTTCAAGTTCTACCATCTACCCATTCATTTCCTCTTCTCTCCATTTTTCCCCACCACCTCTGTATATGGTTTTATGTTTATTTGCTTCAATTAAACTGTTTTATTAACAAATTATTTTCCCTAAACCATATTCATTATTAAACCTCATATCTTTTGTTTTCCTCTTGGTGTAGATTAATGATCCAGCATGTAAATAGGCCCTTCCGCCCAATGACCATCGGTCACTGAAACCATCTCACGCTCCTACTTTCTCAACCACTCCCTAAACATTAGGACAATTTAATTTACCAAGATAAATTAAACTACAACCCAGCACACCTGTGGGAGGAAACTGGGGTACCCGGAGAAAACCTGTGTGGTCAGAGGGAGAATGTTTATATTCCACACAGATAGCATCCAAGGTCAGGATTGCTGGGAAGGGTGGGGAAAGGAAAGAAGTGGGTGAGAGAGGAGAAGAAGAAAGAGAAGGAGAAGTTGAGTAAGGAAAGCAAACTCAATGCTAGCAATTATTTCAATTGGGCGTATACAAAAACAGGGATGTAATGTTGACGCTCTATTCGGCGCTGGTAAGTCCGCATTTGGAATATTGTAAGCAATTTTGGGCACTATATCTGAGGAAGGATGTGCCGGCTCTGGAGAGGATCCAGAGGAAGTTTACAAGAATGATCGCAAGAATAAGTAGGTTAACCTATGATGAATGTTTGTCAGCACTGGGCCTGTATATGGGGAGTTTAGAAGAATGAAGGGGGGACCTCATTAAAACATACAGATTAGTGAAAAGCTTGGGTAGAGTGGATGTGGAGAGGATGTTTCCACTCGTGGGAAAATCTAGGACTAGCGCTCATCGCTTCAGAATTAAAGGATGTTCTTTTAGGAAGGAGATGAGGAGAAATTCCTTTAGTCAGAAGGTGGTAAATCTGTGGAATTCTTTGCCACAGAAAGCTGTGGAGGCCAAGTCAGTGGATATTTTTAAGGCAGAGAAAGATAGATTCTTGATTAGTACTGGTGTCAGAGGTTATGGGGGGAAGGCTGAAGAATGGGGTTAGGAGAGATATATCAGTCATGATTGAATGGAGGAGTAGACTCAATGGGCCAAATGGCCTAATTCTACTCCTATCACTTATGACACTTATGACACTTATGATTGAACCCAGGTCTCTGACACTGAGGCAACAGCTCCACCAACTGCGCCACTGTGCCATCCTGTTTCCAATTCCTCCCCTTTCCTTGCTCATTTTTCTGTTCCCTCTCCTCTCCTCATGTCCTATTGCCTGTACTCAAGTCCTCCTTCTCCTCTCTTATCCTCTCCTTTCCTTACTTCACTCTCCCAGCTTCAACTCCACTCTTCGCTGCCTTCTATCTTTGCTCCCTTTTTGGCACTAATAATCTCAAAGAATTATATATGTGAACCAAAACGTCTTCTGGTGTCTTGCCTGAGCAAATGGTATTTGTACTTGTGCCTGTGAGTGTTAACTGTTTTAGTGTGGAGGGCGATTTAACTAGGCTCAATGCAAATTTTACCACATATTGTGCTAGAGGTAGGCTAAGCTCATTGTTCCCATATTAGTCCAAAGGCACTGATGTCAAATAAAACTGTTTCCATACATTCCAGCCTTATTGTGGTTGTAAATCACTTCAGAGCACACCAAGCTCATGCAGCATGTTACATAAATATAAATTCCTTTTCTCCAGGGGTATTCACAAGCTGGAACATTATGCACACAGAAGTAGCAGGGGCAATTTGATATGCTGGATAGAGCAAACTATTTGGCCAGTCTTGTGTGTTGAGGATGCAAATGCTGTTTCAAATGCATGGAACTAAAAAGCCTGATACCGCACGCTAGAATTTCTGGCTCACTTAACTTCCAGCCATTCAATTTGTCCTTGATGTCACATTGCTTGTCAATATTCTGTCTTGAATCAACACAGTTTTCTCTTTACTCAGATCTGTGAGCCTGAATACATTGACATTATCACAAAAATCCATAAAGTAATCTATCCTGATTCTAATCTCCTTTTGCAGGCCCTTCATCAGAACCAAACAGCTTCTCTTCCCATAGATGCTGTCTGACCTGTTGTGTCCATGCATGCGGGTACAGCCAGCAGTGAATAAAGCTAATGGCATGTTGGCCTTCATTTGGCCAACATGCCAATTGGAAGATTTGAGTTTCGGAGCAAGGAGGTCCTACTGCAGTTGTACAGGGCCCTGGTGAGAATGCACCTGGAGTATTGTGTGCAGTTTTGGTCTCCTAATTTGAGGAAGAACATTATTGCTATTGAGGGAGTGCAGGGGGGGGAGGGGAGAAAGGGGAGGGGGTTTTGTCAAAGGTTACCAAAATTGTTCACATGTTTCAATGCTTTAATTGTCACCGGTCTAAATGCACAGTAATTTTTTTTTCTTGGAAACAGTCCTACAAATTGCCTTACCTAAGCACATCCGCGATTAGCAAATTGTACTGAAATAGACTACTGATCCCACTTGCAAGAAGCACCATGTTTTGGTGCCATTTTAAAAGTCCATTCCATGCTCTGGTTGTTATGATCAGTGCCCATTCCAGGTCAGCTGCTGCGGACCTCCACCCGTCACCTTCTTGGACATGTGGATCGAACGGAGAACCAGTGTCCCTCCCCTCACTCGTCCACCTTTGTTTTCCAGGTCGTCTCCCTGCAGCTGACCTTGAGGGCGCAGTAGGCCATACCCTGGTCGCTCTCATACCGGCCGGCCTTCCTCCTCACCCGACACATCCATTATTATCACCGGCTCCATTACACTGGTCTCTGGTCTTCAGGGGACAAGTCGGGGCCGTCTCAGCGGGCTCCCCCTTCCAGGCCACAGTCCACCGGGTCCTACAGGTAGGGAAATTGGAGAGTTCAGTGTTCTTACCATTGGGTTGTAAGCTACCCAAGCAGTGGAAGAGTCTACGACTAGAGATCATAGCCTCAGAATTAAAAGACATTCCTTTAGGAAGGAGATGATGAGGAATTTCTTTAGTCTGAGGATGGTAAATCTGTGGAATTATTTGCCATAGAAGGCTGTGGAGGCCAAGTCAATAGATATTTTTAAGGCAGAGATAGATAGATTCTTGATTAGTACGGGTGTCAAGGGTTATGGGGTGAAGGCAGGAGAATGGGGTTAGGAGGGAGAGGTAGATCAGCCATGATTGAATGTCAGAGTGGACTTGATGGGCCGAATGGCCTGATTACGCTCCTATGACCTTATGACCTTAATATGAGGCGCTGTTCCTCCAGTTTGTATGTGGCCTCACTGTGGCAATGGAGGAAATCCAGGCCAGAAAGGTCAGAATGGGAATGGGGAGGGGAGTTAAAATTGTTAGCAACCCGGAGATCCAATATGCCTTGGTGAATCAAGCATAACTGTTTGGTGAATCTATTGCCGAGTTTGCACTTGGTCTCGCTGATGTACCGGAGGCCACACACATCAGGAAACAATACAATGTTGGTCATTTGTTGCTTGTGGAATACGCTTGCAAACAGACTAACCGCAACGTGCGCTGAAAAATAATTTATTGAATTTGAAGTGCCTTGGGATATTTTGAAAAATTGAAAAGCATTGAATAAATATTACTTCTGCATTTTGTTCTTTTTTTACTTTTCCCTCTACCTTCATTCATTGTTAGGGAGAAAGAACGTATTTTTTTTTGTCTTGGCTGAGAAAGAAAGCATAGAGTGTGGAAATAATCACACAGCCATAATCCTTTAATCCTAATACCCTGACAAGTATTCTCCAGAAAAAAAAATCTTGCCCATTATTATTGTCCCCCAAGGCACTGGAATAAAACACAATACAACGAATAGTGGGTCGCATGGTTAAATGACTTCAAAATAAAAATAGTCACTGTTGTTTCTCTTTTTATTCAGAATTCTTCAATGTGCTTTGTCTTTGCTTTCTGAAGACAAGGAGCTATAGAAAGGAGATTGAATTGAGTTCAGTCTTCAATTATTGCTCTGCTTCCTTGTGATTAGCAAGCAGAATACTTATCAGCGCAGAAATTGCTGAGGGTCTGTTACTATAACATCAACACCCTCACCCACATTCACACTCTATAATTTTCCCGTGAAAAAACAGTCAAACACAACAAAATCGTACCAGGCTTTGTTAATGTAGTCCGTTCAAACTTAAATGCAGAAGGCTTTAATTTACTGGTCAATTTATTGTTTCAAAAATATATCCATATATAGGCACAGTGGTTGATGGACAGAGGAGAGGAGCAGAGGAGAGGTAAGGCCTCAACACTACTGCTACGCCACTGTTCCGCCCTTAAAAATGTGCCGCCTGTGCCATTCCACTCCTACCTTGATAAGAATTCCTGATCTGTATCCAGCAGTATCCAGGAGACAAATTAATCCACCTGAGCAAATTCAACACCAGGTTAAGGTCATGTCATAAAATCATGAGGGATAGGAGTAGAATTAGGCCATTCTGCCCATCAAGTCTACTCCGCCATTCAATCATGGTTGATCTACCTCTCCCTCCTAACCCCATTCCTCTGCCTTCTTCCCATAATCGCTGACAACTGTACTAACCTGTACTAAGCACAAACACAACACTCTGAAGAGGTATAATCGTCAAGGATGAACTGGAGAAGGTTAACTTCAGTGCAACCCCCTCCTGACTAAATAATAAGGCCTGTCATAACTAACACCCTGTCACATCAGGGTTAAATGGCACTGTCACATTATATTATTGTCTGAATAAGAGATTACAATAATGTTCACGTCACTCATGCTAAGGTCTGTGTTGATGACTGTGTAGAGATCACAGACTAATCTATTCTGTTATTTCATCAGCCTGGGCCCAAAACACCAATATCAACAGAAACGTTGAAGCTATCAAGGACCTCCAATGGGGTAGCTATTCATGGACAATACTTGACAGGCGAACCATGGACTCCCGACAAACTGCGCACAATGAATGGACTGCATTGAAGTCCGCCACAATAAGGTGAAGGCATTATTCACTCTCAGCCATAAAGAATCAGGTTTTTGATCTGAATGACCAAGAGATTCAGCAGCCAGTTAATCACTAATGCAAATTATTCCTGCCTTAGTGGTTGATTAGCTGAAAAATGCCTCAAGTAAAAAAAGAGCAGTTCTATAGGATCTTGATAACAGGACCCATTAAAACCCTGTGATCTAAAGGACAGCTCATGGGTGAAAGCATAAGAAGCATAGCCATTTGCTGACATTTATTGCGCACATCACACCCATAAGGGCCCAGACATCCAAGGTTTCAAACTACTGAAATGGAGATAAACTTGTCAATGTCAAAGAAACGTCCAGCCTCGGTTGGAGGGAACACTCTAGGCATTCACAACCGTGATTTTGTCCTTGATGTGAGGGCCCATAACGCCTTCTCACAACAACCTATTCAGACTGACTAAGCCACCACCAATAATGGACTGGGTGGCATGGTGGCGCAGCGGTAGAGTTGCTGACAATCTGGGGTTGATCCTGACTACAGATGCTGTCCCGACTGAGTTGGCAGTGAATGGTTGAGTTTTCTCCGGGTGCTCCGATTTCCTCCCACACTCCAAAGACGCAAAGATTTGTAGGTTAATTGGCTTTGGTAAGTTGTAGAATTGTCCCTAGTGTGTAGGATAGAGTTAGTGTCCGTGGTGATCGCTGGTCAGCACGGACTCGCTGGGCCAACGGGCCTGTTTTTGCTCTGAATCTCTAAAGTCTAAAGTCTAAAATCAAAAGCTTGACCTCAAGAAAAGACAGCTTGACCTCAAGAGCAGGCAATATTCCTTCTGAAGTTCTAATTTACAGGACTAATTCAGTCACAACTTCATTGTGCACATCAAGTAAGAGGAAGATGTGACAGAAAATCATGTCAAGTGTTTATTTTCATATGCAAAAATGATGATGAAGTACCGGTTGAATGAAAAGTTTGCTTGCTGCAGCATTACAGGTGCATAAACTCCGACAAGATATAGAACATAAATTATATATACATTTTCCTTAATTATTCATGCCAATGAAAAGAAAACACAAAATAAACAAGTCTATAAAAGGACATAGGTGCTGGAGTAACCCAACAAGTCAGGCAGCATCTCTGGAGAACACGGATAGGTGATATTACGGGTCGAGACCCTTCTTCAAACAAGTCCATGATAGAGCATTAGGGTTAGATCTAGGATTAAAGTTAGATTTATTCATGTCACGTGAAAAGTTTTGTTTTGTTTGCTATGCAATCGGATTAGACAATATAATACACACATATAATCATGTCAAATGGTGTGGGTCTCTGACTGGCTGCCTTTTTAAGGTAGCGAATTCTGTAAATCCCTTCGATGGTGGGGAGATCAGAACCCCCTGATGGACTAGGCAGTCCACCACCTTTTGCAGTTTTCTTTGCTCCTGGTTGCTGAACCAGGCCGTGATGCAACCAGTCGATATGCGCTCTACTGCACATCTGTAGAAGTTCAAGAGAATCCTCTCTGACGTACTGAGATAATCTTCTCAGGAAGTAAAGGCGTTGATGGGCTCTCTTTATAATTGCATCAATGTGCTGGGTCCAGGAAAGATCTTCAGAAATATGTACGCCCAAGAATTTGAAGCTTTTGACTCTCTCCACCATCATCCCATCGATATAGACAGGTTTGTGGCTCCTCATCTTCCCTCTTCCAAAGTCCACAATCAGATCCCTGGTCTTACTGACATTGAGGGCCAGGTTGTTGTGTTGGCACCATTTAGTTAATCAATCGATTTCACTTCTATACTCTGACTCATCTTCATCTCAAGTCAAGTCAACTTCATTTGTCACACGCACATACAAGATGTACAGTGAAATGAAAGTGGCAATACTTGCGGGATTGTGCAAAACGACAGAACAGAACCAGTATTTACATTAAAAAAAAAGAAGACATGACAGTATTTATGCCCTGGTGAAATAAGAGTTTACAGTCCTGATGGCCTGTGGGAAGAAACTCCATCTCTTCCTCTCTGTTTTCGCAGCTTGACAGCGGAGGCGCTTGCCTGACCATAGCAGCTGGAACAGTCCGTTGCTGGGGTGGTAGGGGTCCTTCATGATATTGCTGGCTCTGGATCTGTAATCATATGGAAGATTTTAGTCTGTTTCCAGCCAGAGATTAGTGCAGAAGTAAGTACATGCCAACATTACACTTCATTTCATTGAAAAAATGTCACTAGTCACAACAAAATCTGTTCTGTGATGTTCAGTCTCAACAGTAGTAAACTGCAGAGAAGGGAGGGAAATCCAGAATTAACTTAGATATTTTTTTTAAAAGTGACTGTAGGGGTAAGTTAAAAACAAAAACTTACCCATGAAGTTGAGTCTCATATTTTTTTCTCTCTTGCCAATTTATCAAGCAACCACTCAAGTGAAATCAACTGTAGTGTATTGGTTGTTTCAATCACAGCAAGGCGTTACATAATCACCTATTTGCCACCTCTTCCATTCAAAATGCATCAGTGCTCTGCAGCTGTGATGCTTTTAATAACTGGAATGAAATTGTTACGTGGTAATGGAATTTTAGGATGTTATTATTAGCAAGGAACAGCTGTCACTCTGAATGTGGAGTTATGGTGGGGTCTAAGGTAATACTTGCACCAGGCACCTCCCAGAGCTAGTAGTTATTCACTTATCATCTGCAGAAGTCAGATTATTCAATGAAGCAGCATGAAATGGATTTCATTTTCTTCCCATTTACCTTAACCTTAAGAAAATTTTGCACGAGATATGTGGCTGACTATTATTGTGCTAATCCATCCATGAACAAGTATCTCAAGGAATTTACTTCCCAATAGGCCTGCAAAAATCCAGAAAGCTCATAATCCTCTAATAAGCTAATGATTAAGCAGAGGTGTTTGATGTAAGTAATTGAGGTTCCAGAAATGTGAATATATTTAAATTCTACAGCTAACACTAAATGTGATATGACTACAAATATGACTACAAATTGATATGACTACAAATTCAGGTAGCAAACTCTACCTTCTCACATAATTTTAAAATCGCCATACTACCTTACTCTTATTTAGGAGCTGCCAGTAAAATGAAAGGTGAATATAGGTTTAAATTGCACTATGTTATATTTTGCCAGACACATAACCGCATATGCTGGTTTAAACCGAAGACAGACACAAAAGGCTGGAGTAACTCAGCAGGTTAGGCAGCATCTCTGGTGAAAAGGAATAGATGATGTTTTGGGTTGAGACCCTTCTTCAGCTGCCGAGGTACAGTGAAAAGCTTTTGTTGCGTGCTAACCAGTCAATGGAAAGACAATGCATAATTACAATCCACCCATTTACAGTGCACAGATACATGATAAGGGAATAACATTTATTGCAAGATAAAGTCAGTAAAGTTCGATCAAAGATAGTCCAAGGCTCTCCAATAAGGTAGATAGTAGTTCAGGATTGCTCTCTCATTGTGGTATGATGGTTCAGTTGCTAACCCTGAACTATAATTTCAGATTAAATGGTCACTCATTTAAGTCTGAGATGAGGAGGTACTTACTTTCCCAGAAGGTTGAGAATCTTTGATTCTCTTCCTTTGACTACCAAGGAAGGTGAATCGTTGTCTGCAGTATATCCAAGATTGAGTTTACTTTTAACCAGCGGGGAATCTTTGGATTACAGTGAACAAGTCAGAAGCTGAAGTTTCTGATATTTCAATGGTTCTTATGTAATTCTTATACCCGTAAATGATTTACTTCATGGATACAAGTGAAGTAGGATTTTGTGAGTAGGTGTTTGTGATTCAAACAAAAGACATGCTCCTGTCCCACTTAGGCAATTTTTTAGAGGACTACATGCGACTAGGCTGTCGCCACATGGTCGCCGGGGTGTCGCCTGTATGGTATCCTCAGTTGCCCAAAGAGTCGTAACTTTTTTCTGGTCGCCGCTGGAGTTTGAAATGTTCAAAACTTTTCGGCGACAGTCACAGCCCATGGGCTTGAAGCCAACGATCATAGCCTGACGTGGGTGCTGCCGCACAGGATGACGTAGGTTGTCGCTGGTGCTGACTTCGGTGAATTCCATTGGCGACAACCTACGTCAACCTACGTCAACTGGCGACAGGTACCGGCGACTGAATTGTCTTAAGTTGTCTTCAGTTGTCGTAGCTTGTTGCGGGTGGACGTAGGTTGTCGTAGGTGGATGTCAATAGACAATAGGTGCAGGAGTAGGCCATTAGGCCCTTTGAGCCAGCACCACCATTCAATGTGATCATGGCTGATCATCCCCAATTTGTACCCCATTCCTGGCTTCTCCCTACATCCCCTGACGCCGTTATCTTTAAGAGCCCTATCTAGCTCTCTCTTGAAAGTATCCAGAGAACCGGCCGCCACCACCGTTTGGGCAGAGAATTCCACAGACTCAGAACTCTCTGTGTGAAAAAGTGTTTCCTCATCTCCATTCTAAATGGCTTACCCCTTATTCTTAAACTGTGGCCCCTGGTTCTGGACTCCCCCAACATCGGGAACATGTTTCCTGCCTCTAGCGTGTCCAAACCCTTAATAATCTTATATGTTTCAATAAAATTCCCTCTCATCCTTCTAAATTCCAGAGTATACAAGCCCTGCCGCTCCATTCTCTCAGCATATGACAGTGCCACCATCCCGGGAATTAACCTTGTAAACCAATGCTGCACTCCTTCAATAGCAAGAATGTCCTTCCTCAAATTAGGGGACCAAAACTGCACACAATCCTCCAGTTGTGGTCTCACTAGGGTCCTGTACAACTGCAGAAGGACCTCTTTGCTTTTATACTCAACTCCTCTTGTTATGAAGGCCAACATGCCATTCGCTTTCTTAATGGATCGCCGGTTGTAGTAGCTTACCCTAGCTTGCTGTCGACTAGGTGGTTGATTGTTGTAGACATTGTCGTAGACATTGTTGTATGGGGACTACATGCGACTAGGTTGTCGCCACATGGTTGCCGGGGTGTCGCTTGTATGGTCTCCTCAGTTGCCCAAAGAGTCGTAACTTTTTTCTGGTTCAGTATTTTTTCTGGGGTCCAGTCGCCGGCTTGTGGGCGACCTGCTACGACTATGACAGTCACCGGCAGTCGCCGAAAAAATCACCTAAGTGGGACAGGCCCATTAGTCTGAAGAAAGGTCTTGACCCAAAATGTAATCAATTCCTTTTCTCCAGAGATGTTGCCTGAACCGCTGAGTTACTCCAGCATTTTGTGTCCATCTAAAAGACTTATCAAGTTCATTATTTTCAAGAATTAAACAAGTTTTTTTTTAATCAACATCAGAGTAGCCAAAATGAGCGGATATATTACACATGAGCTTGCAAACATGGTTTTTATTTTCAGGTTCAGAAAGCCTCACAAAATTCTTGGGTTGCCACCTCACTCTCGTTCTCAATATTCAGATTCCTCGTGATAGTTGCAACATCGAGTATCACCAATTTATGTTAGGTGAGTCTATTCCTATAACATTTGACAAACACGGTACAAAGTATTAATGCACAATATAATGCGAACTCACAATGTGCATCTTGTAGGTGAACACCATTAGTGTACTCACCACAGGACACTAGTGGTGAGAGGATTTAAAATATAAGATGGTGGGTGAAGTGAAAATGAGGAAAAAATGTTCAGGCAACAGCAAAACAAAGGAAGTCATAAATAATTTTATCTGGTTTATTCAATTCTGCCCAGGAGATCCGATCATGTATAAGTTTATGTTTTGAGCTCCATTAAATATTTCAGAATGATCTCTTGGCTGTTTTTATTTCACTTCCAGGAGGCTGCCTGAAGGGCATAGAAATTGCAACAAGGCATCTGCTTCACTATCAGATTCAGGATAACTTTGAAACAGGGGTAAAATCTCACAGATCAGAACACCAATTTACCTCAAAACTTCAGATTACACCACATAACACTGTAGCAAATGTTTAGGTACATAATCAAAGACTTGTCCCACCCAAGTCATTCCTACTTCCCTCTCCTCCTTTCTGAGGCAAAAAACAAAAGCTTGAAAACATGCACCACCAGACTCAGGAACAGTTCCTGTCCCGTTGTTATTAAGGTTCTGAATGGACAATCCATATGCCAGGGTTTTGCCTAATCCAACTCTACCCTATTGCAGCCATTGGGCTTTGTCTATGGAACAGACGTGCCACAATGCTGAGAACTATATTCTGCACCCCCTATCTTCCCCTTTGCTCTATCTATGGTACGAGAGTTTGACTTGATTGTATTTATGTACAGCATATCTGATCTGTTTGGATTGCATGCAAAACAAAGCTTTTCACCTGTATCTTGGTATACATGACAGTAATAAACTTTAACCTAAATCTAGACCTAAACCTATGCAGAAAGAGGAGGCTACTACCGATGATAAATAAAACAATAAACTTCCTCTGTTAAAAACCTAGAATTAACCCAGAAAATGTTTGAGTCACTTAGCAGGGGAGGCAGCATCTGTAGAAAAAGAAACAGAGTTATCTTTTCATGTCAAAGGCTTTCCAGATATAACAAATAGTCTTTGACCTGAAACCTTAAATCTAGTTCTCTTTCCCCACATGCTGCTTGACCAGTTGAATGTTTCCAATACTTTCTGATTTTACTGCAGATGCTGCTGGTTGTGGGCAAATTGCAAAATGTATTGAAGACAGCAGCAAAATGTAAGAAGACTCGATGTGTGTTGGCCCCACTCCAGTGGGCACATTTATAGATGGTAACGAGTAGAGGCAAGAAACAGCCCCATTTAATGATGTAAAAAATCAGCTTGGTTTAACACTTTATTGAGAGCCAATGTAGTCTACGTCCTTAATAGAGTCATTGAGCATGAAAACTGGCCCTTCGGCCCTACATGCCCTCGCAACCAGCATGCCCCATCTATGCTAGTTCAACCTGCCTATGCTTGACTCATATCTAAACCTATCCTATCCATGTACTTGTCAACATTTTTCTTAAACATTGTGATAGTACTTGCCTCAACAACCTCCTCCTGTATGCTCGTTCCATACACCTACCACCCAATATGAAAAACGTTGGCCCTCAGGTTCCTATTAAATATTTCTCCCCTCAACTTAAACCTATGTCCTCTGGTTCTCAATTCCCCTACTCTGAGTAAAAGACTATGCATTCACCCTAGCTATTCCTCTCATGATCTTGTACAACTCTAGAAGATCACCCCTCATCATCCTGAACTCCGTCCTAGCCTGCACTCCACTCCATCCTAACCTCTTCCTATATCTCAGGCCCATGAGGCCTGGCAACATTCACGTAAATCTTTTCTTCACCCTTTCCCACGTTTAACAACATCCTTCCTACAACAGGGTGAAAAAAACTGAACACAAAACTCCAAATGTGGCCTCACCAATGTCTTCTACAACTATAAAATGACCTCCCAATTTCTATGTCTGAAGAAGGGTCTAGACCCGAAACATCACTCATTCCTTCTCTCCAGAGATGCTGCCTGAGTTACTCCAGCATTTTGTGTCTGCCTTCGATTTAAACCAGCATCTGCACTTCTTTCCTACTCCCAATTTATATACTCAATACTTTGAATGATGAAAGCCAATGTGCTGAAAGCCTTATTGACCACCCCATCTACTGGTGATGCCACTTTCAAGGAGTTGTCAACCTTCATAAGCGTTAGAACTTTCAGCACAGCCTCGACCATAATACTGACTGCCCTCAAGACACTTTTATTGACTGTCCCAAGTTCCCTGGTCCTCATGTCTTTTTCCACGGTAAAAATAGTTCAACATAGTACAGAAGTTCAAAAATTAGGCATTGATACCTAGGGCAGTGCTCCAGTTTCCTTCCACATTCCAAAGACGTGCAGGTTTGTGGTTTAATTGGCTTCTGTAAAGTGTCCCTAGGGTGTAGGATAGAACTAGTGTATGCGTGGTTAATATGGATGCAACTTAACAATATTTTTTAGTTGTTTACAATTTTTTTAAACTTTAATAATCAAAACGTATGTAATTCTTTGAAACAGGATCAAAAGTAGAGAAAGAAATGGGACCTCAGAGTAAGGCGTTTATTCAGTTGTTTGACTAAAAATCTATGGGCCCAGATTATTGATTTGGAAGCATGAATTAAAATCTATTGTGAGTTTAGATTCATGTGATTAAATATTTTGGTCGGGTTTGATAACAGTAACCGTGAAACTACGTTATATTGTTGTAAAGTCCAACCTTGTTCGTGAATGACCATCAGCAAAGGAAATTCACCAGCCTTAACTAGTCAGAAAAATAGATGATCCCAGATCCATACTGTGATTGATTTTTAACTGCTCTTGACCCAGTCCACCAATCCATTCAGTTCAAGGCCAATTATAGATGGGCAATAAAATGTTTGCTGATGCAAGCGTGACACCTCCAATGATGAATGCAAATGGGAACTCTGAGCCAAGATGGGTAATATTATACATCATAATGAACTTGGAAAGGAAAGAAAAAAAAAGTAAAAGAGGGGAAAAGAGCAAGAAAGGCTGCAGATAATGGGAGATATATTACAATGCACTGGAATGGGCACTGCTTATCTTCTCTCTTATTCACTGTGTATATCATGTAACTAAAGGCAGTGCAATTATTAGAAAATGTTGTAACTATTTTATATGCCTGACCCTGAGGCACACTGCAGAGAAGATTTGTTGTTCTCTGCCCCTCACTTCAATATGTAATCTCTTATTTATCTTTCCTGAATCTCCGCAACTGTTGCTATTTCACAATCTTCCCATTAGCTCGACATGGTTAAGGCCAAAGCTGACCTGGAACCCAATGCTCTCCTGATTTATTCACCATATTGTTCTGTCTTAAAAAAAAAAATCACCAAACTTTTGTTTTCCTTTCCTCTATTTAGTGGATTAGTGTCACAAAGGACAAGCAGTTCATTGTCCTCGGTATTAGTATTATCTATGATTCCTTTTTTGTATCAATTATTGAGGAGAGAAAAATATGACTTGACAGGTTTTCATCATTTCTGTCAAGAAAATTGTTGGAACAATGCTTAATAAGTGATCAATGCAATAACAATAGCTAAGGGCAAATAGGTGGTGTTATGGATAATGAAGTAGATTTTCGAAGTCTACAGAGAGATTTAGGCCATTTTGAAGAGGGGGCTGAAAGATGGCAGATGGAGTTTAATGCTGATAAGTGTGAGGTGCTACATCTTGGTAGGACAAATCAAAATAGGACGTACATGGTAAATGATAGCGAATTGAGGAACGCAGTAGAACAGAGGGATCTAGGAATAACTGTGCATAGTTCCCTGAAGGTGGAATCTCATGTAGATAGGGTGGTAAAGAAAGCTTTTGGTGTGCTGGCCTTTATAAATCAGAGCATTGAGTATAGAAGTTGGGATGTAATGTTAAAATTGTACAAGGCATTGGTGAGGCCAATTCTGGAATATGGGGTACAATTCTGGTCGCCAAATTATAGGAAAGATGTCAACAAAATAGAGAGAGTACAGAGGAGATTTACTAGAATGTTGCCTGGGTTTCAGCACCTAAGTTACAGAGAAAGGTTGAACAAGATAGGTCTTTATTCTTTGGAGCGCAGAAGGTTAAGGGGGGGCTTGATAGAGGTCTTTAAAATTATGAGAGGGATAGACAGAGTTGACACGGATAAGCTTTTTCCATTGAGAGTAGGGAAGATTCAAACAAGAGGACATGATTTGAGAATTAAGGGAAAAAAGTTTAGGGATAACATGAGGGGGAACTTCTTTACTCAGAGAGTGGTAGCTGTGTGGAATGAGCTTCCAGTGGAAGTGGTGGAGGCAGGTTCGATTTTATCATTTAAAAATGAATTGGATAGATATATGGACGGGAAAGGAATGGAGGGTTATGGTCTGAGTGCAGGTAGATGGGACTAGATGAGAGTAAGTGTTCGGCACGGTCTAGAAGGGCCGAGATGGCCTGTTTCCGTGCTGTAATTGTTACATGGTTATATGGTTATATGGTTATTATTAATAATGCATAATGGTTGGATTGAATCATGCAGAATGTGATGGTAGATTGGCATCCTGGAAGTCATAATTAGCTATGGTATTTAGAGTCATCACAATCACAAACTGCACAGCAATCTACTGCATCATTTTTCATGTTTGAGCTAATGCAAAATTCAAGCAATATCAGTGCATCGTAGAAGATCACTCGCTGGCATTTTCACACGTACCATCAAATTTTATACATAATCGAGTTTTAGCTTGTTAAATACTTTTTTAAAAATCAATTAAGGTTGCATCGAGGAATTTGATGTAGTCATTCACTTCCCCTGATTTGTGCAGATATCATACCTAATAAAACTTGACAATAAAGTTGCGGAGTCATTTGGCAAACTAGAAGAAAAATAGTGGAAAAGGCCTTATTCTCTGTATTCATCTGCATGCTGAGGGATATCTGGAGTAGTAAAGGATGACCACAGTGCCTTGGATTAACTCATACCTCCTGCAGCAGTTGGATTTTCTGAGTAAAAGCTACCGATCTAAGAATTTTGCGGAGCTGATATTCTGTTTTAGTTTAGTTTAGTTTATTGTCACGTTTACCGAGGTACAGGGAAAAGATTTTTATTGTGGAAAGACTATACAGTCAAGATATAGTCCAGTAAAATCTGATTAAATATATTCTGAGGGTCTTCAATGCAGTGGATAATAGCTCGGGGCTGCTCTCCAGTTGTTAGTAGAATGGTTCAGTTACCTGATAAAAGCTGGTAAGAAACTGTCTCTGAATCCGGAGGCATGCATTTTCACACTTCTGTGCCTCTTGCCTGATGGGAGAAGGGGATGTGACTGAGGTGAGACTCATAGAAACATAGAAACATAGAAAATAGGTGCAGGAGTAGGCCATTCGGCCCTTCGAGCCTGCACCGTCATTCAATATGATCATGGCTGATCATCCAACTCAGTATCCTGTACCTGCCTTCTCTCTATACCCCCTGATCCCTTTAGCCACAAGGGCCACATCTAACTCCCTCTTAAATATAACCAATGAACTGGCCTCAACTACCTTCTGTGGCAGAGAATTCCACATTCACCACTCTCTGTGTAAAAAATGATTTTCTCATCTCGGTCCTAAAAGACTTCCCCCTTATCCAAAAACTGTGACCCCTTGTTCTGGACTTCCCCAACATCGGGAATAATCTTCCTCATCCTTGATTATGCTGGTGGCCTGGTCAAGGCAGCGTGAAGTGTAGATGGAGTCAATGGAAGGGACGTTGGTTTGTGTGATGTTACGTCTGGGTTACGTTCACAATTCTCTGCAACTTCTTGTTGTCATGAACGGAGTTGTTCCCAAGCCATGCTGTGGTGCACCCCATCAGGGGTTTCATAATTTGAAGATATAAAGGTATATGGCCTAATTTTGCCTAACTAATTTGTACATCAGCATTATAATCTCTGTGACAACCAATTGACAATGGCACATGAATTTATTCAACCTAATGTATTATCAGGCAACAGCAGATCTACCTGGGTGTAGATAGCATCATAGTTGCAACCAAGTTTCCGTCATTTCGAAAGTGCCCTCAGAATATAGCGTTTTCACATCATTTCTTCTAGCTTTGGTTGTAAATTAAACCCATGAAAAAAAATGCATGAATACGCTGTTGCAAGTTGCAACAGATGTCTAGACCCAATTCTTTCTTGTTTGCAGGTTTAATGCCTTTGGTGGTGATTCAATTCTGTTTGCGCAGGAAATCACTGATTGATGGTAACATAGTTACATTACCTCTAAAAGAAGATGAGGAAACATTAGCTAATCGTTACCACAAAGGACGTCATAAGAAACCTTAATAATTCTCCATCAATACCATCCAGATATACCACAGTACCAATTGCCTGATTCCTGTGTGATCTCTTGTACAAACCCACAATCATTCATTTTGAGATGGCAATCATGAGCTCTGTTGTCATGTTGTTCCTACTGACTCACTTGTTTGGAATTTGAGTGCATTCTGAGATATCTGCCTATCACAAACTCAGCAGGAGTCTCTCTTGTAGATGTTCCAGGAGTGAAGTAAGAAACAAACAACTTTTATCTCAGTTTCTCCTCTTGTCAGTACTGTCAGTCCATCTTTCACCACCTGAAATGGTCAATTTCCCAAACTCTTTGAGACTGGGCGGTATGCAGCTGTGTGGATGTGCTTGATCCTATTCCTTCTGAGGAATTTAGCTAATTCAGCATCTGTGCAGTTGCTTCCATTGTCTGTTACAAGTAAGTAAAATTAAATGCAAAGCAAAATCGTTACTACATTTGAACTCTTTGACTGAGATGTAGGACTATCATTGGAACTACTATGTTCATAGGCTAAGGTTATATTTCACATGCTAAGGATGTATTCCCATTCTTCCAATTTACCTTATTGCTGAACTTGCAGTTTTTTAAATCTGCACTTCTCAGCAGCTTTAGGATTTTATTCTGCACTTTGCTTCCTTTATATTGTTATACTATCTGCTGTACTTATGTCATAGTCATATGACATGAAAACAGGCGCTGTGGCCCAACCTGCCCATGTTGACCAAGCTACATTAGTATCTCCTGCCCACAATTGGCCCATATTCCTTGAAACATTTCCTATCCATGTGCCTGTCCAAATGTCTTTTAATGTTGTGATTCAACTTGCTCCTCAGGCAGTTTGTTCTTTATACCCACCACCCTCTGTGTGAAAAAGTTGTGTACTTTGAATTGGTATCTTGACTATGATCAATATCAATAAAGGTGAATTCATTATTATGGGGACCAAGGAAATGGCAGATGAGTTGAACAGGTACTTTGGATCCGTCTTCACTAAGGAGGACACAAACAATCTTCCTGATGTACTAGTGGCCAGAGAATCTGGGGTGGCATTGGAACTGAAGGAAATCCACATTAGGCAGGAAATGGTGTTGGGTAAACTGATGCGACTGAAGGCTGATAAATCCCAACGGGCCTGATGGTCTGCATCCCAGGGTACTTAAGGAAGTGGCTCTAGAAACCGTGGACGCATTGGTGTTCATTTTACAATGTTCGATAGATTCAATGGACAATAGGTGCAGCAGTAGGCCATTCGGCCTTTCGAGCCAGCCCCGTCATTCAATGTGATCATGGCTGATCATCCCTAATCAGTACCCCGTTCCTGCCTTCTCCCCATATCCCCTGACTCTGCTATTTTTAAGAGCCCTATCTAGCTCTCCCTTGAAAGCTTCCAGAGAACCTGTCTCCACCGCCCTCTGAGGCACTCCCTCAATAGCAAGAATGTCCTTCCTCAAATTACGGGACCAAAACTGCACATAATATTCCAGGTGTGGTCTCACTAGGGCTCTGTACAACGGCAGAAGGTCCTCTTTGCTCCTGTATTCGATTCCTCTTGTTATAAAGGCCAACATGCCATTCGATTTCTTCACTTTTGAGGAAGGACATTCCTGCTATTGAGGAGTACAGTGTAGGTTCACAAGGTTAATTCCCGGTATGGCTGGCCTGTCATATGTTGATAGAATGGAGCGGCTGGGCTTGTATACTCTGGAATTTAGAAGGATGAGAGGGTATCTTATTGAAACATATAAGATTATTAAGGGATTGGACACATGATGCAGGATACATGTTCCCAATGTTGGGGGAATCCAGAACCAGGGGCCATAGTTTAAGAATTAGGGGTAGGCCATTTAGAATGGAGATGAGGAAAAACATTTTCATCCAGAGTGTTATGAATCTGTGGAATTCTCTGCCTCAGAAGGCAGTGGAGGCAAATTCTCTGGATACTTTCAAGAGAGAGTTAGATAAAGCTCTTAAAGATAGTAGAGTCAGGGGATATGGCGAGAAGGCAGGAACGGGCTACTAATTGTGGATGATCAGCCATGATCACATTGAATGGTGGTGCTGGCTCGAAGGGCCGAATGGCCTACTCCTGCACCTATTATCTAGTGTCTATTGTCTATTATCTATTGCTTATTGTCCAATTTCTGATTTTATTGCAGGAGGGTGAAACCCATAAAATTGGAGGAACTGCATCTCACATTTTGCTTGGGCAGTACACAGCCCAGTGGTAATAATTTGATTTATATAACTTCAAGTAACCCTGGCATTCCCTCTCTCTCTATCCATCCCCCACCCAAGTTACACCAGCTTCCCGTTTTCACCCAACAAACAGCTAACAATGACCTGTTCCCTTTATCATCGTTACTTTTTTGCATATCTTTAATTCAATGTTCTTTATCTCTCCACATCATCGTCTATGTCTCTTGTTCCCCCTTTTCCTAACTAGTCTGAAGAAGGGTCTCAACCTGAAACGTCAGCCATTCCTTCTCTCCAGAGATGCTGCCTGTCCCATTAATTTTACTCCAGATTTTTGTGTCTATTTTCGGTTTAAACCAGCATCTACAGTTCTCTCCTACACAAATTGATCCTAATACCCTTGTTCCAAGGCAAGAAACAATAGAAACTTAAGATTAATTTTAATCTAACGTCCCCAATACAATCTGAATGGGTGTTTGGTATCACTCACTTCTCTTACCCCATGAGTTGAAATGTTAACCATCATTGTTTCTCACAAGGCGAATACGATGTTTTTGAAATACGCTGATCAACTCCCACAATGTCTTCGGAAGCCGGCTGCAGCAAGGAGGTATCTTTGCCAGAATTTAAAGAACACAGATCTCTCTGGGAGTTATATAGCTGGAAGAAAATGCAGTGGGAAGGAGGATTGAGACAATGGAGGAACTTAGGAAGAAGGTCAATAATTGTAAAATCAAAGATCTCTTCACTGGGAACCAGAAGCCACATTAGATGATGGGCTATCAGAAGAGTGTTTTAGTTAGGACAAGTTTAGCTTTGGAATATTCAGCTTTAGACAAGTTGAGGGATTTAATATACTTGTTTCACTCCCACAGTGTGGAATTAGTGTTTAATAATCAGGGAAATTTTGATGCAGTGGCATTAAGGAGATCCAGGGTGAGACCACTCATATTTAGAACATAGAACATAGTACAGCTCAGGAACTGTTTAAATTCAGTTTCAGTTTTTATTCATTGTCACGTGTACCGAGGTACAGTGGAAAAGCGAGAAAACAAGGCACACTGCTCACAATATCCGTGCTGAAGAAGATGCCAAGTTAAACTAATCTCTGCCTGCAAGTGTCTGAAAACCTCTTATGCACCTGTTAAAAGCCTCTTAAAATTGGAGATAATACAACGATTAAGAGCAGGAAAGAAAAGGTCAGAGGATGAAAGTAATTTTCCTTCGAAGTTGAAAGAGATTAGGATAGGAAGCATTGAATCAGTGATTCAAGAAAAGACGAATGAACAACAGCTGATGGAGAACAGCGTTGGGGGACTACATTCTAGTGGTCTTAGATAGGATTCAGACGGGAAATGTAGATTGAAGACTATACAGATCACTATCTCGGAGGAACCAAAGATATTTGATTGACTGGTTTTCAGGAATTTAAGAATTCTGTTGTAGTAAGGTCTGCCCTTTCAGTGTATTCTGGTAATTGGAGCTGCTTCTCAAGTACAGCGATACACAACACTTAATGCCTATGTCAGCAATTGCTTTCCTCATGGCCTTCCAGAAAATCATTCCAGTAGTTCCCCTTAAAGCTATCAATGCTCCAGGACCAGGTTGCGAAGTCGTCTACGACCAATGGTAAAAGGAGTGTCAAGTCCATTTCACAAACCTCATATTTTGCAGTGAACATCTGAGTTACCAGCCCACCCCTGTGTTAGATTAAGTTGTTAGTCTGGGCGAGCAAAGGTTTGTATGGATATTATAGGTAATCACATTGATGGCAGTAAATGTTTATTTTCTAAATGCATTGGATTTTGTGGTCAAATACAATGGGGCTGTGACTAGTCTCCAAGAGTGTTTCTCTCAAAGATCTGACATATGGTATGGATTTCACTTCCACTAGCATAAATTTTCAACTTGGCCTTATCTACAGGTTTATCTTCTTGCTGGTTTCATCTTCTCCTGGCTACCATCGGGCAGGATGTACAGAAGCCTAAAGTCCCACACCACCTGGATCAGGGACAGCAATTTTTCTGCATCCATCAGGTTCTTGAACAGACATGAACAACCCTAATCAAACCTCAGCCAAGGAATACTTCGGGCCACTATGTACACTCGCATCAACTTGTTTTCTCATTGTGTTTTGCACAAACATCTTGAATTTTCATGTAATCTTTTTATTTTCACTGCGTAGTAGAGCGAATGTGCAATATATGTATAACTTATGTCTTTGTGTGTTGCTGTGGTGTTGCTGCAAGCAAAATTCTCACCATATTGTTTATAGAAGTTGGGAGGACATGTTGCAGATATATGTTGGTGAGGCCGCATTTAGAGTATTTAGAGTATAGGAAAGATATAGTTTACAGATAGAGTGTGGAAACAGGCCTCTTGGCCCATCTAGTCCACGCCGACTTAATGAATGGACCTCAATATCATCCAGACTCATGACTGAATATAACATTCTCAAAGGCTGAGTCTCAAATATTGATAATAGTGCACTAAAAAGTTAAACATCATGCAAATTCTGTTATTTTTCAACTGTTTCATATGTGAGATCTCTTTCAGGAAGTTATCATGCCCCCCTCCCCCCATAGGTCATAAGGTCATAAGTGATAGTAGAATTAGGCCATTCGGCCCATCAAGTCTACTCCAACATTCAATCATTCTATCTCTCCCTCCTGGGGCCAAGGAAAGAGCGTTCACGTCGCGGCCCTGTTTCAACCAATCTTTCCACCACCACGCACAAGAAGCACAAGAAGCGCAAGACAGACACCATTGTGCAGATGCCGAGAAGTGTGTTCAGCTCTGGCTGAACAACTTCTAATCTTGTGTGTGGACTCGATAAGAAGAAGATCTCTCCCTCCTTACCCCATTCTCCTGCCTTCTCCCCATAACCTCTGACACCTGTACTAATCAAAAATCTATCTAACTCTGCCTTAAAAATATCCACTGACTTGGCCTCCACAGCCTTCTGTGGCAAATAATTCCACAGCTTCACCAGTAGGCCCCCCTCGGTCATGACGGACCAATCGGTGATGCATCCTAGTTGCTGGCCGCTTGCAGCGTCGCTTATGGCTGCAGAGACCAAAGCGGGAGTGACAGTCTCTGTCACAAAGGTCACATTTGTGTGTGGTGTCTGGTTGAAGTTGTGCCTCTACACTGCGCTCCTTGCAGCTGCGTTCATCAGTTTCTCTTCCTCCGTTCTGAGATGTTGGTTCAGGGTACCTTTCCACCTCGTGTGGTCAGCTCTAAGGCTCTCCCAGGACTCCACATTAATGTCGGAGCGCCTTCACATCTCTCTTGCAGACATCCTTGTAACGTCGGTGGGGGTGTAAATTGCTCGATCTAAGCTTCCCCCCAGTCTAGTTTCAGTCAAAAATCACTGAATCAAGCACTTGATCAACTAATCTTTATTTTTCCAAACACAATTACAGTTCAACTACTGTACCTATCCCACCGCGGGTTTGATCCTCGTATTTGCCTGATCAAGCCCTCTAGGCCTCGCTCAAACAGAGATACTCCAGAAGGTCACGCAGTCCCAAGCACTCTCCCAGAAGTTCAATGCTGGACCTCATGGCTGCGGACTTTTATAGGTTCCAGGACCTTGAGGGGCCAAACCACATGAGGGTGGTCTCTGAATAATCCAATTATAGATATCGATTAACCCCATACATGACAGACATTTCCATAACCGAATAATACAGCAGCTAATACATTGTATCAGAAAGAAAGCTTTCGAAGGATGCAAACAAGAACAAACATTGAAACATGTGCCCTGAGATTCAAACAGTTTATCCAAGGCTCAACAGTTCGACCAATCATCGATTAACATGATGAATGTCTTGGTACTATTTATACTATTTACAATGCTTTTGCAGCGGTCCAATAGAAATGATGCATTTAAGGTTAGTTTGCAAAACCGCTCTACATGTTATCAATTTCAGAGAAACAGGAAGAACACCTGGACCCCTCACCATCCTACATACCAGTCTGAGCCTCGACTGGCTGGCACCTATCAAAGCCTGTAAAATTCAGTTGACAAGGGTTAAGCAATTCTGACAAGTGCAGTGATCCTCCATTTTATGGTGTCTATTAGCCAATAATAACAGGGGCAGCTGATGGTTCTCCTCCCAAATGACAGCTCTCCATAGAGGATGTCTTTTGGAATATGGCTATCCTCCATGTGGTGGACATGGCCCAGCCACACAGTCTGCGCTGCCTGAGTAGAGTGTACATACTGGGAAGGCCAGCGTGAGACAGGATTTCAGCGTTGGACACTCTGTCTTGCCAGGATATGCCCAGGATACGGCAGATGCTTCTAAGGTGGAAGGTGTTGAGTTTCCTCTCCAGTCTGGCATATGTAGTCCATGTCTCACTGCCGTACAGCAGCGTGCTGTTGACACAGGCATTATAGACTGCTATCTTTGTCTTCATTGTCAGCTTTGGGTTGATCCACACTTGAGTTATGAGGCAAACGAGAGTTGTAGCTGCCTTCACAATCCTTTTGTCAATCTCTGTATCCAAGGAGAGGTTGTCGGTGATGGTGGGGCGAGGTACGTGAACTGATGGACGGCATCGAGTTCGTAGTGATCGATGGTGATGACAAGCGGCGCCTCTGTTTCCTGCCCCAGGATATTCATCTTCTTCAGGGTGATGGTCAGCCCAAAGTCCTTGCAAGCCCGATAGAAGCGGTCCATCAGTGACTGTAGTTCCTGCTGGGTGTGGGACACAACTGCGGCGTCGTCGGCAAACAACATGTCTCTGATGAGAGCTTCATGTACTTTAGTCTTTGCTCTGTGGCGGGCGAGGTTAAAGAGCCTGCCATCTGATCCAGTACACAGGTAGATCTCCTCTGTCGCAGTGTCGAAGACACGTTGCAGGAGCAGAGCAAAGTAAATCCCAAAGAGAGTGGGAGCGAGTACGCAGCCTTGTTTGACGCCACTGCGGATGTCGAAGGGCTCCGAGAAACTTCCATTGAACTGCACTGTCCCCTTCATGTAGATGTGGAAGGATTCTATCATGCTCTGCAGTTTTGGTGGGCAGCCGATCTTTCGCAGAGCCTTGAATATACCACCTCTGCTGACGAGTTTGAATGCCTTGGTGAGGTCAATGAAAGCAACATACAGAGGCATCCGCTGTTCTCTGCATTTCTCCTGGAGCTGGCGAAGGGAGAAGACCATGTCTACTGTTGACCTTCCAGCTCGGAAACCGCACTGTGACTCTGGGTAGACAGGTTCTGCCAGCTTCTGCAGGTGCATCAAGATGACCCGAGCAAAGACCTTGCCGACGATGTTGAGCAAGGAGATGCCTCCGTAGTTGTTGCAGTCACTTCTCTCGCCCTTGATCTTGTCGTGGGTAATGATCGTGAGTAATCCTCCATGTCCTGCGGTACAGCTCCTTCTTGCCAGCACTGGCAGAGGACTTCATACAAAGGAAGTAGTAAGGTAGTCTTGCAATGCTTGATCAGGTCAGGGGGAATCCCATCGCTGCCTGGGGCCTTGCCTGAGGCCAGGCTGTCAATGGCCTTGCTGACCTCTTCTACCGTCGGCTCCCTGTCTAACTCATCCATGGTCGGCAGGCACTCGATGGTGTCAAGGGCTGAGGGGGACACAGTGTTCTCTGTCGAGTAGAGGTCGGAGTAGTGTTCCACCCATCTCTCCATCTGCTGGCATTTGTCTGTGATTACTTTCTCAGTGGAGGATTTGAGCGGGTCTTACTCTGGACTGGCCCTGGTGCCTTCTTAATGCCATCGTACAGTCCCCTGATGTTCCCTGTTATGGCGGCCGTCTGGATGTCCTCACTAAGCTGTGTCCAGTAGTTATTGGTGCAACGCCTGGTAGTCTGCTGAACCTTGCTCCTGGCAGCCCTGAGGATCTCCAGGTTCTTCTCATTGGCTGACTACTTGTACTCGTGCTGTTCCTTTGGTTCGATCAGCGAAGTGGAGAAGAGGGACGTGCTCCATGGGCAACAGCCTGTCCTTCATAAGACATCGCCCAGGCTTGCATCCGACCACACAGATTCACCACGCTCTGACTAAATAAATTTCTCTTCATCTCTTTCCTAAAAGAACGTCTTTTAATTCTGAGGCTATGACCTCTAATCCTAGACTCTCCCACTAGTGGAAACATCCTCTCCACATCCACTCTATCCAAGCCTTTCACTATTCTGTTCCCCGTTCCAGGTTTGCACATTATTAACTCAGCATGTGCACATTCCAAAAGTTGTTGTTGATTTCACAGTGTAATGACAATGAACATTAACAATTTGGCAACATTTTCTACTGTAAAATCCAACTATTAAATAACTGGAATATTTGGTGTAATTATTGCTTACAATCTGTTTCTCTTGAATCACATTGGGGAAAAAACTAATGCACTAATGTTGAGGCTATTTATTAGCATGTGATGGAAAGCTCTGTGGAGGAAGGGTTTTCTTTATACCTCAGAGGGACTTGTAAGAGAAAGAGATAATTGATGGCCTGAAACTTTCAAATAATACTGTACCATTCACCTCTGAAAGTGTGCCAAATGAGGCTGTCTCTCAGCAGTCCAGCAGTCATCAGTTTACCTGCTTTCTGTTCTTCCAGGGTCAACTCTAGATTAACAACAAAGTCATCACTGGGCTTTCATGCATCCTGTAGGATATCTGCCAGCTGTCCTTTCCCCTTGTGGAGTTGCAATGTGCACAGTTTGCTGCCATAAATTCATGACATGGTGATGGCCAAATATTGCAAGGCACGAGTATCCAGTTCTTTGTCTGATTCAATCAGTAAATATGAATTTGATTCACGTAGTGAATGAATAAATCAAAAATAATGTAAAAGGGAAATAAATGTGTACATGCACTCATAAAACATCTCTTGTGGTGTTAGATCTCAAAATACCTTACAGCCATGGAAGTACTTCGGAACTGAAGTTTCTGTTATAATACACAAAACAACAATTAATTTATCCACAGCATGTGACAATGTGACAATGACCAGGAATAGTTACATTGTATTCATGCTACTTTCTTGTGGTTGAAGATTAAATATTGATCAAGCTGTTGGAAATATTTCAGAATAAATATTGATTAGGGTATTAGAAATATTTGTTCTATTCCCGTTAGAAATAGTTGAATGGAATTATTTACAAGCATTAGAAAGGAAAGTAGGAACTCAAAGAAGCCATGTCCATATTCCTGGTGAACCTGACGTGCCCTCCACTATATCGGCGAGACCAAACGTTAACTCGGCAACTGTTTTGCCGAACACTTGCACTTGATCTGCCAGAGCCGACTGGATCTCACAATTGCCAAGCATTTTAACTCCTCTTCCCATCCCCATACTGACATTTCTATTATGGGCCTCCTCCATTGCCAGAGTGATGCCACATGCAAATTGGAGGAACAGCCCCTCATATTCCACTTGGGTGGCTTACACCCCAATGCTATGAACATAGAATTCTCCAATTTTAGGTAAGTACAAACCCCACACCCTCTCCCCTTTCTTAAATCAGCCCCCTTATCCCTCCCCCCCCCCCACCTTAACCTAAACCCCTGCTGGACTCACACCTATTTCTCCTCTTCCCCTCCCCTTCCACCTACACTCTTTAATCAAACTTTATAATTCACAACTCTTCGATCCTTTGACTCACACCTTTTGTCTGCCCACCCATCTGCCTATCAAAAAAAACCCTCATATGTATCCACCTATTAATTTCTAGACTTTGTCCTGCTCCTCCTCTCTTCCAGCATTCCACCCGCCCTACAATCAGTCTGAAGAAGGGTACCAACCGGAATCCTATCGATGTTCTCCAGAGATGCTGCTTGACCCATTGAGTTACTCCAGCCTAATTCCTTGTTTCGACATCTGCAGTTCCTGTTTTCTCCATGTCCATATTACTTCACCATACTGTTTCTTTATTACTGCTAGGTTAGCAACTTAGTAAAGTAATGGATATTAAAACTATCCAGGACTAAAAGATTTACTACTGACCTCAGTTTTATAGTTCCTGCCGCAGAAACTGACCTAGGTTACAAAAACATATTATGGATTAAGATAAGCTTCTGATCAGTATGTTTTGCCCATCATTTTAACATTACCAAGGAAAACAATGTTGCCAATCATGACCATAAGATTATGCCCCTCCTGTCCCAAGAAAGGATAAAAAGAAAAATGAATTTCACAGTAAGCTTATTACTATTGTGATGTCCGTGAAATAAAAAATAAGGCCCACCTTGATTTAATCAAGTCATGCCATCCACTTGGCCCGGTCAATGTAATTATCACATACAGAAAATGTCAATTTCATGAAAAACAGTGTAACTCTTTAGATACAGTCATGATGTGGAACAGTGACAGAGAAAAGACACAGAAACACTCATCAGCCTTTGTCCTCAACAGATGACTTGTTTGTCGACAACTCATTGGTTTATTTTTCTCATGTGATAAGTACTTGTGTTTTAGAAACCTTTTGAAATATCTAACTTCTGTAGAAATTACTGCTCAGATTAAAATGTGCCTTATTTAAAAATATGACTGTGTTTAAACTGCTCTGTTCACTGCAAAAAAAGGAAGGAAAAAGGAAGAGGAGGAGCCACGAGGGGCTGAGAAGGGGAGGAGACAGCAAGGGCTACCGGAAATGGGAGAATTCAATGTTTATGCCACTAGGGTCCAGACTGCCCAAGCGGAATATGAGGTGCTGTTCCTCCAATTTCCGGTGGTGCTCACTCTGGCCATGGAAGAGGCCCAGGACAGAGAGGTCGGATTCGTAATGGGAGGGGGAGTTGAAGTGCTGAGCCACCGGGAGGTCAGGTTGGTTAATGCGGACCAAGCGGAGGTGTTCGGCGAAACGATCGCCAAGCCTACGCTTGGTCTCACCGATGTAGATCAGCTGACATCTAGAGCAGCATATGCAATAGATGAGGATGGAGGAGATGCAGGTGAACCTCTGTCGCACCTGGAATGACTGCTTGGGTCCTTGAATGGAGTCGAGGGGGAAGGTAAAGCGACAAGTGTAGCATCTCTTGCGGTTGCTAGGGAAAGTGTCCGGGTAGGGGGTGGTGTGGGAGGGAAGGGAAGAATTGACAAGGGAGTTACGGAGGGAGCGGTCTTTGCGGAAAGCAGACAAGGGGGGAGATGGGAAGATGTGGCGAGTGGTGGGATCACGTTGGAGGTGGCGAAAATGATGGAGGACTATTTGTTGTATGTGACGGCTGGTGGGGTGAAATGTGAGGACCAGGGGGACTCTGCCCTTGTTACTAGTGGGGGAATGGGGAGAGTGAGCAGTGTTACGGGGTATGGAAGAGACCCTGGTGCGAGCCTCATCAATAGTAGGGGAGGGGAACCCCTGTTCCCTGAAGAATGAGGACATTTCCGATGCCCTGGTGTGGAACACCTCATCCTGGGAGCAGATGCGGCATAGATGGAGGAAATGGTAGGGGATGGAGTCTTTACAGGAAGTAGGGTGGGAAGAAGTGTAGTCTAGAGAGCCATGGGAGAGTGGGTTTATAGTGGATGTCGGTCAGAAGTCTATCACCTACGATGGAGATAGTGAGGTCAAGAAATGGTAGGGAAGTGTCGGAAATGGTCCAGGTGTATTTGAGTGCCGTAGAGGGAGTACAGAGAAGGTTCACCAGACTGATTCCTGGGATGGCAGGACTTTCATATGAAGAAAGACTGGATAGACTCGGCTTGTACTCGCTGGAATTTAGAAGATTGAGAGGGGATCTTATAGAAACTTACAAAATTCTTAAGGGGTTGGACAGGCTAGATGCAAGATTGTTCCCGGTGTTGGGGAAGTCCAGAACAAGGGGTCACAGTTTAAGGATAAGGGGGAAGTCTTTTAGGACTGAGATGAGATTTTTTTTTTCACACAGAGAGTGGTGAATCTCTGGAATTCTCTGCCACAGAAAGTAGTTGTGGACAGTTCATTGGCTATATTTAAGAGGGAGTTAGATGTGGTCCATGTGGCTAAAGGGATCAGGGGATATGGAGAGAAGGCAGGTACAGGATACTGAGTTGGATGATCAGCCATGATCATATTGAATGGGGGTGCAGGCTCGAAGGGCCGAGTGGCCTACTCCTGCACCTATTTTCTATGTTTCTGTGTTTCTATGTTAACGCCTTGACGTTAAGCCCTATTACTCTGGACGGGATACACTCAACATCATCACTGAACTCATTCCCAAACTTTATTGTGGGTCTTTCATCATCATGGAGAATGCTTATTGTCACCTTCACAAGCCAACTGAAGTATAATGTCCAATACTGTAATTTTAATAACTCTTTGTTAAAAAGTAATTGTTCATCTGAGATCACGTGTGGAGTCAATTGTCACATTTTGGAATGAATTGGTAAGCAGTGAAAAAAATGCATCACTTTAAAAGCCGTCCACACATTTTACACTGCCAATGGAAAGTATTCTACTTCAAAAGAAGTACTGAGTTTGTATCAGGAAGAATCCTATTTTACAATATGCATTTGAAGGAAGAAGAGAAAGAAACAAGAGTAATCAGAGGAGAATCAGGTAGTCACAGATCGCTAAACTCAAAAAAGAACCAACGACTTGTTCTGAAAAGTTCCAAGGACTTATAATGGAAGATGAAGAAATTAGATTTTATGTGATGGCCAATTCAGCATCTAATCCATGGCTGTCTCTCACTTAAGTTCACAAAGTTGCCATAACTTTTAGCTTTTGGAACATTGTATATGTCTAGGAGAAATATGAGGCTTTGTGTTTAGATAAATTAGATGATCATCTAATTTACTGTGCTATCTCTATACTTATAAAACTCTGATCTTGCATGTGTGTATATTTGTGTGTGTGCGTGATGTTCGTGTGCATTTCACATCTCCTTGAAAACACAACGCCCTAATGGTGAAATATTTACATATTCCAATAGAGATTTACGCCATGATGTCATAAATCGCCTTATCTGAAAATTTCACGCATTATTTCTCAAGTTATTAAAATGTTCAAATAAATCATAAATCTCAAATAACATGTAAAATAAACGAGATGGTCTTGCTGATTATGTCACAATGTATCTGACTGCCTGCCTCTGCTCGCGCTGTGAGTGACGTCACCCCTGTTCTGTCTTCTGCACTTCTTGTCTTCTTAACTTTTACTTCTTTAAATTCGTCACTTAGCATTTTTAAACTGCTGTTCAGGTTGTGTTGCGCGCTCCACTGGGCTCCTTGAAGATCTAGAACATGGCGGCGGCGGTCGTTATCGCCATGTCAGTGAGGGCGCGGGGCAGTGCGATGGGAAGGTGGCTGCGGTGGCCATTACTCCCTCTGGGAGAGGCCGTCTATGGAGACCTGCATTTCCTCCGTCAATCACAGGGACTCGGGGAATCGTGATGCTTTTTTCCACGCTGGTGATCCCGATCCCACCTGCCGATCTCTGGCCGTCACGGGGAACGACCTCCTCTCCGTCTCCCCCGCCCGATCATCTGTCATGCGGGCGGATGGGCTTCCCCTCGTGGAAGCCTTGATCGGCCTGCCCTCTGCTGCTTTTGACCGCCCTCAGATCGCACCCTCGTGCGGCCTCCCTCGAGTCTCTGCCGCCTGCCCACCATGGGCCCCAGAGCCCACTCGCTCGCAGCCCGCTCACCCGCAGCTCGCTCGCCCAAAGCCCACTCGCCAGGCTGAGCTGCCACCCCAAGAATCCATTTGGCCCACAATGTCCATACTTGCCCTCTGGAAACCAGTCCCTTCAGCCCACAACACCCATACTAGTGCTCCAGAAAGCCCCCCCCCCCCTCCCTCCACTCCCACTGGCCACCAATATTGAAATTGGTGGAGAGGTGGAATATTGCGTTAGGGGACCAGCCCTCCGTGTGAACATGGGACCTAACGCGTCCCACTTTGTCTAGTATATTATTAAAAAGATGATTAACTTTATTGTCTGTTTAATTTCTCTGCAGAACAATGTTCAGCGATTTGCATTATAATTCAGATGGCTTAAGATCTGGACAACGCTAATCAGGATGTATAAATAGTACCTGTGTTTTTTTTGCATAAGAAAGCAACAGTCTTTATCTTTTTGGACTTATATCAACTTTGAAGACAATTTTGATCCCCTTTACAATAAAAAAAATGCCAAGGAATCAAAGAGAATTTCTTCCATTATGCCAAACTTTGCTCTCAAATTAGTTAACCACTGCCTGGAGTGATGAATTTGCAAAATTTATTTCTATGTCCTTTCTAAATAATATTGTAAATCCTGCTTCTGAAAGTCACTCTAAGTTTTAACAAATGTCAATCACCTACATCTTCACTTTATTCTTTGGATGATTATCTCAGATGGATTTCTCCATTCTTAATTTTGAACAACTCTTTCAGATCTCTTCCCAGTCAACTTTCATCCATGAGGCAATCATGGGGACTTGGCCATTCAACGTTATAACCGAACATTAATTATCCTTTGTATCCAACCGATCGTATTAATGTTCTTCCCAAAAAATTAAGAGCTATAAAATTGAACACAAAAGTAATATGCAGCAGGGGAAGCTGCTGACTGATACATCAAATTAGGTAAGTTACTTCGCTATTTCTTTGCTTCAATAGTTAAAGGTTAGTTAAACCAGCATCTGCAGTTCCTTCCCACACACCATATATTTTATATAGACACATAATATATATATATATATATATATATATATATATATATATATATATATCACAGTCACTGGAAGTAGAAATCGGAGTGAAATAGATTTCATTATGTAATCACTATTCGTTAATTTCAGAAAAAGTAAAAAGAGTGTTTTACGAGCAAATCATGGCAGGACAACATAGACATAGAGTGATACAGTGAGGAAACAGGCCCTTCGGCCCAACTTTCCCGCACCGGCCAACATGTCCCAGCTACACTAGCCCCACCTGCCTGCGCATGGTCCATATCCCTCCAAATCTATCCTATATATGTACCTGTCTAACTGTTTCTTAAACATTGGGATAGTCCCTGCTTCAACTAGCTCATCTGGCAATTTGTTCCATACACCCACCACCCTTAGTGTGAAAAAGTTGCTACTCAGATTCCTATTAAGTAATTTCCTCTTCAACTTGAACCTGTCCTCTGGTCCTCGATTCCCCTACACTGGGCAAGAGACTGTGCATCTACCCAATCTATTCCTCTCATGATTTTGTACACCTCTATAAGATCACCCCTCATCCTCCTGTACTCCAAGGAATAGAGACCCAGCCTACTCAATCTCTCCCTATAGCTCACACCCTCTAGTCCTGGCAACATCCTCATGAATCTTCTCTGAACCCTTTAAAGCTTGACAATATCTTTCCTATACGATTTTGCCCAGAACTGAACACAATATTCAAAATGCGGTCTCACCAACATCTTATACAATTGTAACATGACCTCCCAACTATATATACTCTGACTGAAGAAGGAACCATGCACCTGCACTCCTTGATCCCTCTGCTCTACAACACTCCCCATAGGCCTATCATTCACTGTGTAGGTCCTGCCCTTGTTAGATGTCCCAAAATGTAACATCCCTCACTTCTCTGTATTAAATTCCATCAACCATTCCTCAGCCCACCAGGCCAATCGATCCAGATCCTGCTGCAACCTGTCACACCCATCTTCATTATCAGCAATATCACCCACTTTTGTATCATCAGCCAACTTTCTAATCTTGCCCTGTATGTTCTCATCCAGATCATTAATGTAGTTGACAAACCAAAATGGGCTCAGCACTGAACACTGAGGCACGCCACTAATCACAGGCCTCCAGTCCAAGAAGCAACCTTCCACCATCACCCTCTGCTTCCTTCCCTGGAGCCAATTTGCTATCCATTCAGCTATCTCTCCTTGGATCCCATGCGATCTAACCTTCCAGAGCAGCCTACCATGCTGAACTTTGTCGAACGTCCATGTACACATCATCTACAGCTGTGCCTTCATCGATCCTTTTGGTCATGTCTTCAAAAAACTCAACCAGATTTGTGAGATACAACCTCCAACAAAACCATGCTGACTATCTCTAACCAGCTCTTGCCCGTCTAAATTCCTGTACATCCTATCCCTCCGAATACTCTCTAGTAACTTTCCAACTACAGATGTTAATCTCACCGGCCTGCAAAGTTCCCATCATTTTCCCTGCAGCCCTTCTTGAAAAGAGGCACAACAATTGCCACACTCGCGTCTTCCGGCACCTCTCCTGTATTTAAGGATGACTCGTAAATTTCAACCAGGACCCCCCCGCAATTTCCTCTCTGGTTTCCCACAATGTCCTCAGATATATCTGATCAGGCCCTGGAGATGTGTCTGCCTTCATACATCATAGTACCTTCAGTACTTCTTTGACGGTAACACTGACTGCTCTCAAGACACTTCCATTGACTGCCCCATTCCTCCGTCCTACTGTCTTTATCCTCGGTAAATTCAGAGGAGAAATACTCATTGAGGACCTTGCCCATCTCCTGTGACTCCACACAGATGTGACCACTTTGAATCCTGAGAGGTCCCACTCGCTCTCTAGTTACTGTTGCTACATGAAATGTTCATCTTACACTGTGCAGTCCAAACCCAAAACATTACACATGAATGTTCTCCAGATCCTCTGAGTTACTCCAGCATTTAGAGTCTTTTTTTGTAGTAAACCTTGGTCACTTTCACAACCTGGGGCAAATCTATGTATTTAGCTACAGCTACTGCATTTCTGCATTTCAATACCGGGTCTGTACACCTGGATAGCATGCTACAAAAAAGCTTTTCTCTAAACCTCGGTACGTGACAATCAACTAAATTAAACTAAATGGGGCGGTGCGGTGGTGTAACAGTAGAGCTACTAGCTTACACCGCCAGAGGCCCAGGTTCAATCCCGAGTACTGCTGCTTGTCTGTATGGAGTTAGTACATTCTTTTCGTGGCCTGCTTGGGTTTTCTCCGATATCTTCGGTTTCCTCCCACACTCCAAAGACCTACAGGTTTGCAGGTTAGTTAGCTTGGTATAAATGTAAATCATCCCTAGTGTGTGAAGGATAGTATTATCGCTGGTGTTATCAGGGATCGCTGGTCGGCAGGGACTCAGTGGGCCGAAGATCCCGTTTCCACGCTGTATCTCTGAACTAAACTAAACTAAACCTGTAGCTGGAGTGTCTGCAGTGTGACCACAAAGCTGAGATCTTAATGACGAGTGTGCTTAGAAGGAAATCACACCCCAGGCCAAGACTGCATGGGCAAAAAAAGGAATGGGTGAACACCAGTCGGAGTAGTTATGAAGTCCCCTTAGGCATTCCTTCTCAAACATTCCACCATTTAGGATTACAAACAACATGCTTTGGAGGAAGTCAGTGGGTTGAGCAGCATCTGTGGTACAAAGGGGCGGTGGATGGGAATGGGGAGAAATTATTGACATTTCGGGTCAAGACCCTGCATTGGTCTCAACCCAAATCACAACAATTCCTTTTCACCGCAGAGGCTGCTCGACTCACTCAGTTCCTCCAGCAGGTTATTTCAGCACTGCAGTCGCTTTAGTCTTCATTCATCTGTTGATGGATGGGGTTTCAATAGTCAATAGTGGCCAATTGTCATATGCACCAGGAATGGAACAATGAAATAATTATATGCTGAAGATTTATCATCACACCGGGGCGGAAGTTTGGTCCGCCCTGTTTCGACAAATGCAATCAACCTGGCGTGCACAATCAAATAAGATCAAATAGAACAATCTGGCCTACGACTTTAGGCTGTGCACGCCATACGCAAGAAGAAGAAGAAGAAGATCATCACACCAATACAACAACACAACAAAAAATATACAAAAAGATGGTACAATAAATGATCAGTTGTACAAGATAACAGTAGGCATAAAGTCCATGATGGTTTGGTGCTGCATTGATGTTGCGGTTAGGGTTGCACAGTGTAGTTCTAGAGCCTGGTGATTATTGGGGAGAAGCTGTTCCTGACCCTGAGAGTAGCAGTTCCCATGCTCCTGTACCTTCTTCCACATTGTAGAGGAGAGATAAGTGCATGGCCAGGGTGATGTGGGTTTTTGACGCTATTATCTGCCTTCTCAATGCAGCATTTCCTATAGATCCAATAGTCAAGAGGGCAGTACACATGACAAACCAGACAATGTCCACCACCTTTGGCAGCCTCCTTCGTTCTTCGGCAGAACAGAAAAAACAGAACGATAAGATGAATGCAAATTAGAGAGATGGTGGAGGAGAATGAGACCTTTGGACCGGTTCTGGGAAGGTGGGACCATACAAGTTTGCACAGGTTACACCCATGCTGGCTTGGGATCATTATCTGTACGTGGGGGAGGGGGGGGGGGGGGTCATTGGTGCTCTTGGGAAAGTTTAAATAAGGTTGAGTGATCAGGCTCACAGAGAAAAATAATTAGGAGCTTAGAAAAATAATTGGCCTTACTTGGAAGAGTCAGTAAATCATGAAGCAAGAGACAATAAACAATACATGCAGGAGTAGGCTTTTCGATTGTCAATGTCGATTGACCATGTCAACTTCGATTGACCATGTCAATAATAAAAGATGAAATAGCGGCATATTTGGATAGCAGTAACAGGATCGGTCCGAGTCAGCATGGATTTACGGAGGGGAAATCATGCTTGACTAATCTTCTGGAATTTTTTGAGGATGTAACTAGGAAAATGGACAAGGGGGAGACAGTGGATGTAGTGTACATACATGGATGAAGGATGATAGATACATGGATTATTATCTAAATGGTGTCAAGTTGGGAAAGGGGTTAAGTACAGTGGGATCTAGGGGTCCTTGTTCATCAGTCAATGAAAGTAAGCATGCAGGTACAGTAGGCAGTGAAGAAAGCAATGGCATGTTGGTCTTCATAATAAGAGGAGTTGAGTATAGGAGCAAAGAGGTCCTTCTGCAGTTGTATAGGGCCCCAGTGAGACCACACCTGGAGTATTGTGTGCAGTTTTGGTCCCCTAATTTGAGGGAGTGCAGCGTAGGTTCACGAGGTTAATTCCCAGGATGGCGGGACTGTCATATGTTGAGAGAATGGAGCGACTGGGCTTGTATACTCTGGAATATAGAAGGATGAGAGGTTATCTTATTGAAACATGTAAGATTATTAAGGGTTTGGACGCGCTAGAGGCAGGAAACATGTTCCTAATATTGGGGAAGGCCAGACCAGCGGCCACAGTTTAAGAATAAGGGGTAAGGCATCTAGAATGGAGATGAGGAAACTCTTTTTCACACAGAGAGTTTTGAGTCTGTGGAATTCTCTGTCTCAGAGGGTGGTGGAGGCCAGTTCCTTGGATACTTTCAAGAGAGAGCTTGATAGGGCTCTTAAAGATAGCAGAGTCAGGGGATATGGGGAGAAGGCAGGAACGGGGTACTGATTGTGGATGATCAGCCATGATCACATTGAATGGTTCGAAGGGCCAATGGCCTACTCCTGCATCTATTGTCTATTGTCATATAGAAGTAAGATAAGACACACTTTTTTCTTCCAGAGATATGGGAGATTAGTTATTGATGTAATAAATAACCCTGTTTCCAACATTAAGAAGAACACCTAGGCTTAAGAGAAACATGCAATAAGAAGGAGTTCCCGACAATTTGTGCAACAAGCTTTTGTGAGCTTTTGCATATGAAGCACGTGTAAGACTCAAAGTGTATTTGCTGCTTTGTTGCTGTTTAGATGTAATTTTATCGTAGTTGTATTGCTGTTTTAACAAATGTTATTTTCTCGTAATTTCATATTGTTTGAGTATTTTTCATCCATCAATAGTCTGAATCTATGAAATCATTTCATATTTCATTACAGAAGAGGACTTGGAAAGAGAGAAACAAGGAGGGCAGAAATGAAAGCAAAAACAAAAGACAAGGAAATAAGGGCAAGAAACAAACAGTCACAGTAAACCTAACAGAAGAGAGAAAATGTAGAAAAAGGTGGTAAAATTCAAAGTTGAGAGCTCTATTTCTAAATGTGTAGAATATCCTAACCAAACTGGCTTTACCTTGCACTGCTGGCTTTACCTTGCATTAAATGTTATTCGCTTATCATGTATCTGTGTACTCTAAATGGCTCGGTTGTAATCATGTATTGTATTTCTGCAGACTGGTTAGCATGTAACAAAAGCTTTTCACTGTACCTTGGTACATGTGACAATAAACTAAACTGAACTAAACTGAATCCTAAACAGAATCAATGAACGAGCCACATAAATAGAGTTAAAAGGCTATGATGAAATAGCTATTACAAAGACATGGAGATTAAAACTGGAAATTCCCAAACTCAGGGATATCTGATTTTTTGGATGAACAGGAATGAAGGAAATCGTAATGGAATAGCTCTATCCATAAGTGGTGAAATAAATATGATTGTGAGAGATAATCTAACCTCAGAAATCAAAGAATCCATTTGAGCAAAGGCAAAAAAAAGCAAGAGAGAAGATACAGTACTTGTCAGAGTGGTGTGCAGGGCATATTGCAGGAACGGGTATAAATCAATGAATATGGGAGAGTAAAGCAAGGGTAGTGCTTTAATAATAGATGACTTTAATCTTCTTGTAGATTGGGTTAATCAAGTTGGAAATGGTAGCCCAGAGAATGAAATCATGGTGTGCTTTCAGGATAGTTTCCTGCAGCAATATGTTATGGGAGCAACCAGGGAACAGGCTATTTTGGATCAAGACAGGTTTAATAAATGGTCTCAGAGTAAAAGATTCCCTCAGAAGTAATGATCACAGCAGGATGGAATTTTGCATTCAGATTGAAAGTGAGAAACTTGATTCTCAAACAACTTAAATAAGAGGAATTACAAAGGAATTGGGATAGAGTTCCCTGAAGTGGACTCGACAAATAGAGTAGCAGCTCAGAAAAAAGACACAGTGGCTCTCATTTAGGAGGAGAAGAAAATAAACTACAAGGTGGAACAAGCACAAAATATATAAAATTAACCAAATAAGAGTTTCTCTAAGCATACACGGAAGGTAAAAAAGCAATCATAAAGAGCCTGTCCCACTTATGCGATTTTTTAGGCAACTACAGGGAACTATGCGGTCGCCACATGGTCACCACATGTTCGCTGGTGGTTGCCGGGGTGTCGCCTGGATGATCGTGATTCAAGATGGAAATTTTTCAACATGTTAAAAAATTAACGGCGACATTTGTTTTGACCCCGTGGATCGTAGCTTGAATTCTCGTGATGTAGGTGCAGTGGTAGTAGGTCGTCAGGATGACGTACGTTGTCGCCAGGTTACGTAGCTTATCGCCGGTGCTGATTGACGCATTGGAAAGCAACTAGTGTGTAGTGGATGCCAGGGTTGTCTTCTCCTGGCAGCAGTCCTGGATCAGGAAAGTCTGCTGTTCATTCTTCCAGTGCTTGCCCAACGGAGGTCTCTTTCCAGATCCTACCATCTGCGACACTGCCAGGTGTGCCCACATCCACAAACAGGAAGTTGTAGTTTGCATCCACCACAGCTAGGAGTACGATTGAATAGAACTTCTTGGAGTTGAAGTAGATTGAACCTCCCTTGGGTGGACACCTGATGGCCACATGCTTGTCGTCGACTGCCCCACATGTGTGCTGGAAGTCCCATCTTGTATCAAAGCCCTGCGGCACTCTCTTCCACTCATCTGGTGTACTAGGGCAGTCCATGACTTCATCTTCATTGGCATTGATGATGGCCTCACAGGTCTCTCGGCCAACCTTGCTGATGGTGTAGGAGAGGCTCTTGTAGGAGTCTGCTGATGCCAGGTGGCAGAGGGTGATGGCTAGGCGCAAGCCTGGTTCCAGTGGTTTCCTCATGAAGGTCTCCTTTTTCTCCATGAGAGGGCCCACCCGTGTCGTCAGCTCTTGAAACAGCTCAGGGGGGAGCCTAGTGAAGTTTTTGTAAGAAGCATGATCTTCTTGCTGGAGCACAGTCATGAGGTTTTCATACTGGCCTAACCTGGGTCTACTCTGGAACAAGGGCTTCACCCACACAGACCTCTTCTTGGGCTTGTTCTTCGCCATTCTTCGTGTCCTTCTGTCTTGCGGACCTGTAAGCAAGAGGGCTTCTGCAAGCAGCAGGGGCTCTTCTTCTTGTGAGTTTCCTCTGAAGTTTCTTCATGGCAGTCATGACTCAGAATGATTGGAAACCCCACCCTATAAACCCTTTAATAGTAAAATAGGATGATGTCATTGTTTTGGAGGTCAAAATGAGGTTCATTGGCCTCACAGTTGACGCCTACAGGGTCGTAGCTTATCATAGCTTGACTTCGGTTGTCATAGGTGTTGTCGGAGGTGTGTCGAAGGTGGACGTCCAAAGTTGCCACTATTGGGTCGCCGGTTGTTGGGAGATTGCCGTAGCGTGACGTCGACTAGGTTGTAGGTTGTCGTAGCTTGCTGTAGACATAGTCGTAGGATGGGGACCAACCCCTACCACTTCCTCTGGCAGCTCATTCCATATACCCACCATCACTATATTAAAAAAAAAATGCCCCACGAATGCATTTAAATCTATGCCATCTTAGATCTGTGTCCTTTTATTTTGAACTCCTCCATCCTTGGAAAAAGACAGTGACCATTCACCTTATCTAGGCTTCTCATGCTTTTATATATCTTTCTCAGGTCACTCCTAAACCTCCTACACTCAAGGGGGAGACGGGAGGGTGGGGGGGGGTGAGCTTGAGCTTGTGTTTGTAAAATGGTGGCATTGACTCCAAGCTGCTGTGATTGCCACAGAGGCTTTTCAACGTCATGTTCATTCACCATCAGATTTTATGCCGAAAAACAATCTGACGCCGAATGCACATGAAGCCGGAATGATAAATAGGTATGAAACACTGAAACACTTAAAAAAATCTATATTTGCTGCAATAATTGTTGTACCTTGTTACATTTTGAAATAGTTAAATTGTTGTACCTTGTACGTCTCCGGGGACGGGATTGGTCCGACACCTTGTCAGTCATCGACAAAGGTCAGTGATTGAACCAGACCCCCGCGGCATCCATCACATCACTGCTTCTGTGGCAATCGCAGCAGCTTGGAGCCACTGCCACCATTTTACAAACGCAAGCTTAAGCTCCCCCCTCCCCTCCCGTCTCCCCCTGGCCGGTGATGTGATGGACGCAGGGGTCTGGAGCAATCACTGACAAGGTCAAGGACAAATCCCGTCTCCGAAGACGTCATGTCCGTTCGCCGGCTTTTCGACGTCATGTCCGTTCTGCGGCTTGTCTCTGCGGCATGGTGTCGGTTCGGGTTCGTATCCTTTCGGCTTGATGCATTTTCATCTTGTGTCCTTTCAGCGTGATGTACTTTTTGTATATTGGCTTTTTGGCATGATGTACTTTCGGTACATTGGCTTCCACTTCTTGACTTCAGCTTCTCGTCCTTCGATGTCCCATCCGCACATGCCAATAAGTCTCAATTAAAAATAAGCAAAATCCTCAGAACAAAGAAGGAGAATTCCTTGCAAGATTCAACACTAAGTTCAGATGAAGATTTAAACTCCTCTGCTAAATATGGTGTTCGAAAGTAGAAATATAAAAGGGAAGGCATCTAAACATATGGGCTGTGATTTTATTTCTGCAAACCATATGTTGCAGGGTAATCTAATAACACTTGCATTATTTAGAACGGATGCAAAGCCTTAGGAGGAATGAAGTAACTGGAAATGTTATGTTTTTTTAAAATTACCGGATTACTGGGAAAAATTAATGTTAAAGGGTGATGTCATAGAAAGAGAAACAAGGTGACAGAAGTAAAACAGATTGTTAATTTCTGCAGAATCCCAAATATTTTTGAATGGCTCATGTCAAAAACAAAAGAAGAATCTGTATCAATCCCTATCATGAAGGATAAGGATAAGGTATTAGTAAAGCTAATGGGATTTCAGGCAGATACATCACTGGGTCCCTACGGCTTGAGCAAAATGGTTGGGGTTTAGAAATAGGGAAGTGTTGATGATATTGTACATGGTGAACACATACCTGGAGTACTGTGCACAGTTTTAGTCTGAAGATTCTCGACCCAAAACATCACCCATTCCTTCGCACCAGAGATGCTGCCTGTTCTGCTAAGTTACTCCAGCATTTTGTGTCTATCACAGTTTTAGTCCATTTTGTTTAAGAAAGGTTATATTGGCATTGTAGGCAGTGCAAAATAATTTTATTTGGCTACATTTTGGTATGAGAGTGTTGTCCCAAGTAAACCCTTGTTATTATGGACCTTATTATGACGGATTTCAGTTGGGGCGATCAAACATACTGCCCGGCCGGGCTGCCGAAGCTACTCTTTGCCTGCACCGACATCCCGGCTATTTCCAGGCCAGATCTACAGCCACCACCGTTGGCCCATGCAGTTTTCTTGGCCCTGCTGGCAACCACAACTGGCGTTGCCACCTCTGACCCTTACCTGCACTCTGGCCGTCCGTGGGCCATGACCAATAGCTCCACCAATCCTCGCCTCTCCCCCTGCCAGCAGGCCAGGGCCATTGACACACATGGATTCCAGACCCAGTTTCAGACCGAGAATCTGAAGAAGGGTCTTGACCTGAAACATCACCTATCCATGTTCTCCAGAGATGCTGCTGGACCTGCTGAGTTACTCCAGCACTTCATATCCTTTTTGTATATTATCAGCATCTACAGTTCTTTGTTTCTACTACTAATACAATAATACTCCATTAATTGACAATCCCTTACTGTTATAGTGGACAATCGGCAATAAATACACCATTTCCTCATGGTCCGTTATAATGTATGAGATAGAGATCGGCTTGGATAAACCGGCAAATTATACTTAAAGGGTTGACGGTGGAGATGCAATGGCAAAGGTTTAAAGACTGCATGGATGAACTACAAAAATTGTTCATCCCTGTCTGGAAAAATAATAAAACGCGAAGGCGGCTAAACCGTGCCTATCGAGGGAAATCAAGACTAGTGTTAAATCCAAGGAAAAGGCATATAAATTGTCCAGAGGAAGCAGCTAACCAGAGCACTGGAGAAATTTAGAACACAACAGAGGAGGACAAAGCGATAAATTAAGAGGGGGAAAAAAAGCATGAAAGAAATCTTGCGGGAAATATAAAAACTGACTGTAAAAGCTTTTTTACTATGTTAACTGGAAAAGATTAGACAATAGACAATAGACAATAGGTGCAGGAGTAGGCCATTCGCATTTGGAAAGAAGTGACAGCATCAGTCAAAGTCAGCATAGATTTATGAAGGGGAAATCATGCTTGACTAATCTGAACATTTTTGAGGATGTAACAGAATGGATAAGAGAGAGCCAGTGGATGTGGTGTATCTGGACTTTCAAAAAACCTTTGAACAGGTCCTACCAGGTGATTAGTGTGCAAAATTAGAGGACATGGTAATGGGGGAAGGGTATTGACATGGATAGAGAACTGGTTGGCAGACAGGAAGCAAAGAGTAGGAATTAACGGGTCCTTTTCAGAATGACAGGCAGTGACTAGTGGGGTGCCGCACATCTCGGTGCTGGGACCCCAGTTATTTACAATATATATTCACGATTTAGATGATGGAATTAAATGTGGCATCTCCAAGTTTGCAGATGACACAAAGCTGGGTGACAGTGTCAACTGCGATGAGGACAGTGCCGAATTTAGATGAAGAGAGGTCCTAGGCTGTTCCACGTGAGGCCCCTCCCAATACCCCACCCCCACGACTAGAGGAAGATGGAAGAGTTCACCAGGTTGACACCGATTTGAAGCCGAGCATGGCCAATGAGTTAAGGGGCTGGAAACCTGCGCTTTTTATTGATTTATTTATTGCCAGTGCTAGTGTCGAGTTATCGGCTTAAAACACTATTATTCTACAATACAATACAATACGGTTTTATTCGTCACATTGCACATAAAGTGCAAGTGAAATGAATTTGCCAGCAGCGGTACAATGATAAAGAACACACAATCTCTATATTACTAAAAGTCTGTTCTTGACCGGTTTTGGCCATCTGTGCTGCGATTTCCGAGAGAACGCCGCCACCTACGGCCGTCATTTTTGGCCACCTCGCTCAGAGCCCCCCTCCGCCGCATGTGTGCCGAGGATTTTTTCCGTCGATTAAAAATGACAGAGATATTAATGTTTTTACAAAATTCCCCATTCTCTCTGCTGCCCCCGCTGGCGGCAGGGGGGAGGGACTATAAAACCAGGAAGTGGTGTGCCACACAGTCTCTTCAAGATGGAGGAAGGCAGAGGGTCACGTTTCTCTGAGCTGTGAATAACACTGAACACATGTCTACTCAAATGTAAGTGTCCTTAGTGGTTCTAAAATGCTTGCAGAATGTGTCTATTGGTTCTAAAGCTTGCAAAAAAATGTCGATTGGTTCTAAAGCTTGCAAAAAAATGTCTATTGGTTCTAAAGCTTGCAAAAAGTGTCTCTATTGGTTCTAAAGCTTGCAAAAAATGTCTATTGGTTCTAAAGCTTGCAAAGAAATGTTTCTATTGGTTCTAAAGCTTGCAAAAAATGTCTCTATTGGTTCTAAGCTTGCAAAAATATGTCTATTGCTTCTTAATCTTGCAAAAATATGTCTATTGGTTCTAAAGTTTGCAAAAATATGTCTATTGGTTCTAAAGCTGGCAAAAATATGTCTCTATTGGTTCTAAGCTTGCAAAAATATGTCTATTGGTTCTAAAGCTTGTAAAAATATTATAGGTTCTAAAGCTTGCAAAAATATGTCTCTATTGGTTCTAAGCTTGCAAAAATATGTCTATTGGTTCTAAAGCTTGCAAAAATATGTCTTTATTGGTTCTAAGCTTGCAAAAATATGTCTATTGGTTCTAAAGCTTGCAAACATATGTCTATAGGTTCTAAAGCTTGCAAATATATGTCTCTATTGGTTCAAAGCTTGCAAATATATGTCTATTGGTTCTAAAGCTTGCAAAAAGTGTCTCTATTGGTTCTAAAGCTTGCAAAAAAAGTGTTTATTGGTTCTAAAGCTTGCAAAAAATGTCTATTGGTTCTAAAGCTTACAAAAAAAATGTCTATTGGTTCTAAAGCTTGCAAAACAATGTCTATTGGTTCTAAAGCTTGCAAAAAGTGTCTCTATTGGTTCTAAAGCTTGCAAAAAGTGTCCCTATTGGTTCTAAAGCTTGCAAAAAATGTCTCTATAGGTTCTAAAGCTGGCAAAAATATGTCTATAGTTTCTAAAGCTGGCAAAAACATGTCTATAGGTTCTAAAGCTGGCAAAAATATGTCTATTGGTTCTAAAGCTAGCAAAAAAAATGTCTATTGGTTCTAAAGCTTGCAAAAAAATGACTATTGGTTCTAAAGCTTGGGTGTGGCTTGAAGTTGAAAGGCACTACTTACTGCAAATGGTGGCTTGGGTGCTTTGGCTTGAAGTTGAAAGCACTACTTACTGCAAATGGTGGCTTGGGAGCTTTGGCTTGAAGTTGGAAGGCACTACTTACTGCAAATGCTGGCTTGAAGTTGAAAGGCACTACTTACTGCAAATGGTAGCTTGGGTGTGGCTTGGGTGTGGCTTGAAGTTGAAAGACACCACTTACTGCAAATGGTGGCATGAAGTTGAAAGGCACTACTTACTGCAAATGATGGCTTGGGTGTGGCTTGAAGTTGAAAGACACTACTTCCTGCAAAATGATGGCTTGGGTGCGGCTTGAAGTTGAAAGGCACTACTTACTGCAAATGATGGCTTGGTTGCAATGGCTTGAAGTTAAAATGCATTACTTACTGCAAATGGGGGCGTGGGTGCATTGGCTTGAAGTTGAAAGGCACTACTTACTACAAACTGTGGCTTGAAGTTGAAAGGCACAACTTACTGCAAATGGTGGCTTGGGTGCTTTGGCTTTAAGTTGAAAGGCACTACTTACTGCAAATGGTGGCTTGGGTGCTTTGGCATTGTTGAAAGGCACTGCAAATGGTGGCATGAAGTTGAAAGGCACCTCTTACCGCTAATGGTGGCTTAGGTGTGGCTTGGGTGTGGTTTGAAGTTGAAAGGCACTAATTACTGCAAATGGTGGCTTGGATGCATTGGCTTGAAGTTAAAAGGCACTACTTACTGCAAATGGTGGCTTGGATGCATTGGCTTGAAGTTAAAAGGCATTACTTACTGCAAATGGTGGCTTGGGTGCATTGGCTTGAAGTTGAAAGGCACCACTTACTGCAAATGGTGGCATGAAGTTGAAATGCACTACTTACTGCAAATGGTGGCATGGGTGCATTGGCTTGAAGTTGAAAGGCACTACTGTAAATGCACTTACTTCCTGTTTGCACTGTATATTGATTTTAGATAAAACGCTACCACTTACGGCTGTGATTTTTGGCCATCTTACTCAGTCCCCCCTCCGCTGAGCAGGTGCAGAGAATTCTTCCCATCAATGAAAAATAAAAGTGTTATTAGTTTTTTTTTAAATGTTGAGAATCTCTCTCCTGTCAATCACTCCATGAAAGCCACACCTTTTCCGGTGGGGGGGGAGGGGTTATAAAACCCAGAAATGTGGGTGTGGCTCAGTCTCTGATGGAGGAGGGAGAGGTCACGACTCGCTGTCTTTAGTGGCCTTGCACCCTGCTAGAAGTGGTAAGAAACTGCACTTGAATTTGGTGGCCTTATACCCTGTTTGAAATAGAATTTCAAGGATTAGCCGTGAGTCAACTACCAGCCCACCAGCAGTGAGTGAGTGAGTTGCCAGCACAACAGGCTTGATTAACTGAGACGCCAGCCCAAGAATCCATTTGGCGCACAATTTGCATACTAGCCCTCTGGAAAACAGTCCCTTCAGCCCACAACACCCATACTAGCGTTCCAGAAAGCCCCCCCCCGCCCCCCCCACAAACTGGCCACCAATATTAGAATTGGTGGAGAGGTGGAATATTGCGCTGGATGACCAGCTCTCCTGTGTGATGCTGGGACCCAACGGGTCCCACTTAGTCTAGTACACAATAAAAATTTCACACAAATATCCACCACTGCATTCATCACTGTGGTGGAAGGCACAAAATTTGGCCAGTCCTCCTCCATTTTCCTCCGTGGTCTGGACCTCAACCCTCCGCAGCCGTCACTGCGGGCGTCCAGATGTGCAGGCAGATAAAAGTCCAGGTAAGTCCAGAGTCGGCTCTTCCCCACCGGAGACCGCGGCTTTAGGTTGGTGTAGGCCGTAGGATGGCGGTCGAAGATTTAAAGTCCCCGCCGCGCCGCAGCCAGAAGCACCGTAGACCACAGGGCCGGCAGTCGAAGCTCCCCTCCAGGGGTGATGGTAAGTCCATGCCGCGCCCGCAGTAGAAGTAGGCCGCGGGCCGGCAGTGGTGGCTTCTTCTTCCCTCCGTGTCCTCCACAAGGGATCCCGGGCTGTAGACGCCGCGCCAGCTTGAGTTCTGCAGACCGCGGCCTCAGGCTGCCGGCTGCCGTGGGCCAGCGAAACGGAGCGCTCCCCTCCGGCGAGCCCCAGAGAGGGCTCGCCTGCTCCACGCCGAGAGTCCACGCTGCGCCCGCCACTGAAGCCCCGGGCGCGTCTCCGGGAAAGGCCACGCCGATCCTTGCTGTTAGGCCACGTGGGAGGTGACATGGAAAAAGTCGCCTCTCCGTGGAGGAGGCGACCGAAGCGGTTTCCCCCTTACTTCCCCACACCACCCCCCACACAAGACACACAAAGAAACATAAACAACACACTTTAAAACATACTAAAAAAATAAACAAAAGTTGAAAAAAAACTAACACGCTGCTGACAGGGCGCCGGCTTGCAGCGCCCCCACCGACATTCTGAAATGGAGGGCAAGCAAAATTACTGAAGGGTCGTTTAGAAACTACAGTGCATTTTGGCAGCATATGTAAGAAAGGACTATGACAATGTCAAAAATATTATACACCTTGCAGGGGCCTCACTTAACTTTTTTCCTCTGTTGTCAGCAGGGCAACTTGGCAACTTTTTAAGTTGCCAAATGACAGTTTAGGTGGTCATTTAAGACGGCTTGCATGACGCGTGTAACAATGTGCTCGGGTGAAGTGCGTAGTTACCAGTCAGAATTATGCTCAATGAAGCATTCACATATTATTTTTGCTTCAAATAAAGTCACAAACTAAACATATTCACCATTCAAGACATGATGTATACCACAATGACATACAACAAAATTATAATACAGTATCTCAACTCTTTTTACATGTTGCAATTAATGCAATTTCTATTATTTCTTTCCACTTCCAAACCAAAAAGTGGTTGGATTATTCAGCGTATGATCAACCTCGGTGAGACCAAGCGCAGGTTTGGCGGTCGCTTCGTCCAACACCTCCGCTTGATTCGCAATAACCAACCTGATCTCCCGGTGGCTCAGCACTTCAACTCCCCCTCCCATTCCGACCTTTCTGTCCTGGGACTCTTCCATGGCCAGAGTGAGGCCCACCGTAAATTGGAGGAGCAGCACGTCATATTTTGCTTGGGCAATTTACACCTCAGCGGTATGAACATTGACTTCTCCAATTTCAGCTTTCTCCTCCCCTTCCCAGCTCTCCCTCAGCCCACTGTCTCTGCATCTTCCTTTCTTTTTCCCGTACCCCCCACCCTCACATCAGTCTGAAGAAGGGTTGCGACCCAAAACGTCACCTATTTCCTTCGCTCCATAGATGCTGCCTCATCGGCTCAGTTTCTCCAGCATTTTTGTCTACCCATTCACACAAGTTCTGTTATCCCACTTTCCTCACCCACTCCCTACACATTAGGGGCAGTTTTACTGAGACAAGTTAACATACAAAGCCAATGCGTCTTTGGGATGTGGGAGAAAACCCACACGCTTGCAGGGAGAATGTGCAAATTCAACATGGACAGTGCTCGAGGACAGGATCTCTGGTGTGTGAGGCAGAAAGTCTACCAGCTGTGTCACAATATTTTGTATTCCAACACAAAAAATTATGATAAATTTGGTTACTAAAAAAATGAAAATATCAATTTTCAGTCTTAAATCTCCAAGTGATGCTATGTCCCCCTTTACAGCTACTGTATGTTTTAATTCAGTTCAAGACTATGGGCCAATACATTGGCCATAAAGCTGCTGCCTGAAAGTGCCAGAGACCCGGAATTGATCCTGAATATGGGTGCTGTCTGTATGGAGTTTGCTCCTTTTCCCTTTGATCACATGGGTTTTCTCCGGGTGCTCTTCTTTCCTTCCACATTCCAAAGGTGTGCAAGAACCTTTTTCAGACGTAATCCAAAACGTAATATTTTTCTTTTGTGCAGAGATTCTGACTGACCTGTTGAGTTACTCCAGCTTTTTGTGTCTATCTTCAGTTTAAACCAGCATCTGCAGTTCCTTCCTACACACACGATACTATACAATAGACCTTTATTAATCCCAGGAGGGAAATTGTGTGTGTGTATGTGTGGGTATATATCACACACACACACACACACACACACACACACACACACACACACACACACACACACACACACACACACACACACACACACACACACACACACACACACACACACACACACACACACACACACACACACACACACACACACACACACACACACACACATATATTTATATAGTTATATATTCATATATAAATATACACCGTTTTGTTTTCTCGTTTACAACATTGTATACAGAGAACTATGTTTACATATTCTGTTGTGCTGCTGCAAGTAAGGATTTCATTGTTCTAACTGGGACATGAGAATAAAACATTCTTGACTCTTGACTTACGTCTCAAATGTGTGGGATAGAACCAGTGTACGGGTGATCAGTGGTCGGCGTGGACTCGGTGGGCCGAAGGACCTGTTTCCATGCTGTATCTTTAAATTAAACTAAAAACACCAAAACCAGAGGGAGTCTAAAGAAGGGTCTCTACCTGAAACGTCACCCAATTTCTTCTACCCAGAGTCGCTGGCTGCTCCATGGAGATCCCCCGCACAATTAAAGCATGGGATAGTCTTCACCCTACCGTAGTTACCCAACAAGACGCAACTAAATTTAAGGTAGCTCTTTTTTCCCCAAGAACCCTTTTTTGCTTAAGTCCAAGAGAGTTTTATTGTCATGTGTCACAGATAGGACAATTACATTTTTGCTTGCTGCAGCACAACAGAATATGTAAACATAATACGGAACAGGAGATAAAAGTTGTGTTTATATACCATAGACCATATATATACATAATAAATAAACAGATAAAATGCAATAGGCTGTTATTGTTCAGAGTTTGGAGTTTGGTGATGGACCCTCCAACACCTCCGGTTTAAATTCCATTAAGAATATTTTTGGAGGACCGGGAAATATACCAGGAGTTACACAGGCTCCAGGGAGTGATTCTGCATTGGTTTTCGGCGGTCGCAGCGAGGTGGCGACCGGACAGCAATGGCGGTCAGATCTCCCACAATTCGAAGTGAGGGAGAAAGTGCCCAGCGCCGACCAGTTACTGTGGCAATGCACATGTGCAGGGCGGCTGATGATGTGCTGGCCGTGGTTGTGCACATGTGCAGGGGGAGGATGTGCTGGCCGTTGCAGTGTGCAAGTGCAAGGCGGCCGGCCGTGCCGACGGATGTGAAGCGAGCAGAGAGCGGAGACCCGGCGGCCCGGACATGGATACGGATGACGGGTGGAGACGGAGAGTGACAGAGAGAGAGATAGAGAGGGGGGCCCGCTCAGAGTTGAACGGTAGGTGTCCCGGGTGCTTGCCAAGCCAGGCAAAATGACACAAGTTTTAGGTTGCCCGGCGGGACGTTAGGTGGCCATTGGCACCCGGGCAACAGTTAATTTTGAGTCCTGCCTTGGCCGGAGGCCCCCTAGATTTTGAGGCCCTAGGCTTCAGCCTATGAAGCCTAATGGTAAATCCGGCTCTGGATGAGGATGCTATGAGGCTGCAGGGTGACTTGGGTTAATGGGCAAATGCATGGCAGATGCAGCAGAATGTGGATAAATGTGAGGTTATCCACTTTGGTGGCAAGAAGAGGAAGGCAGATTATTATCTGAATGGTGTCAGATAAGAAAAAGGGGATGCAATGTGTCTTGGGTGTGCTTGTACATCAGTTACTGAAAGTAAGCATGCAGGTACAACTGACAGTATAGAAAGCTAATGGCATGTTGGCCTTCATTGCAAGGGGATTTGAGTTTAGGAGCAGGGCAATCCTACTGCTGTTGTACAGGGCCCTGGTGAGACCACAACTGGAGTATTGTGTGCAATTTTGGTCTCCTAATTTGAGGAAGGACATCATTGCTATTGAGGGAGTGCAGTGTAAATTCACCAGGTTAATTCCCGGGATGGCAGGACTGACAAAAGACGAAAGAATGGGTCAACTCGGATTATATTCACTGGAAATTAGAAAGATGAAAGGGGATCTTAAAGGATTGGACAGGCTTGATGCAGGAAAAATGTACCTGATGTTGGGGGAGTCCAGAACCAGGGGTCACAGTTTAAGAATAAGGCGTAGGCCATTTAGGACTGAGATGAGGAAAGCCTTCTTCACCCAGAGAGTTGTGAATCTGTGGAATTCTCTGCCACGGAAGGCACAGGAGGCCAATTCACTGGATGTTTTCAAAAGAGATTTAGATTTAGCTGTTACATCTAAAGGAATCAAGGGATATGGGGGCAAAGCAGGTATGGGGTACTGATTTTAGATGATCAGCCATGATTATATTGAATGGCGGTGCTGGCTCGAAGGGCCAAATGGTACCGAGGTACAGTTAATAGCTTTTGTTGCGCGCTATCCAGTCAACGGAAAGACAATGCTTGATTGCAATCAAGCAATTTACAGTGTATAGATAAATAATAGGAGAATAACGTTTAGTGCAAGGTAAAGCCAGTAAAGTAAGAAATGTTGCTGTAGGAATAGAGGTTTGAGAGTGTGGAGTGATTGTAATATGTGATTGTAGATCTAGTTCTGTGGCTAGCACACAAATAGTCGCCAAGGTTGGGTGCCATCTTGCCACCAGTTAGTATGCAATTAGTAAGCATATCAGAATAACACTACCTGCAGCTTCTCCTTCAAGTAACTTATAATTTGCCATTGCTTCATCATCACCAACTGAACATAACTGAAGGAATAGCATCACCTTGGATGCATTGGTACAAGGACATTTCTAGAACACGTAGGGATGGATATTAAAAGTTGGGCTTAACAAGAATGCTTATGGTTCCGGAATGAAATACATCTTGGAATTACTAAGTATTCCACCACAGAAGTGGACTGATGTCAATTGTCAAAAATGCTATGGCTGAACTTATTTTTGTTTGGAAATTCATTGTGTTTCATAATGCTAAATATGGCACATAAAAGTATTCTACCAAGGCACTTTTCTCTTAAGGGATTACATTCACAAGGAGAAAAGATGGCAGGTGTAGATTAAAATTGAGATTTGGCACCCAACTGGGACATTAGTGACATTGAAAGATGGTTTCACATCTGGAGATCTTTCACCCTCATTGCTGCTGCAACAACTTAATTCATTTGAATTCAGCTTGGGTCATCGAGAATTTACTTTTTTGTTTGTTGTTATTTGAAGAAGAGTCAATTTGAATAAACCCTGAGAATCACGAATCAGGCTAAAGGAAGAGAAGGGAAAGTAATGGAACACTTTGATGAGAAGGTTATGAATTGGTATTGATGACATCCTGACATGGGGAAATGTCCAAAACAGAAAACAACTTGTCTTACCAAATGCACTGTCTGAAGTAACATCGTGCAAAGAACAAAGACATCCATTACGTACAAATATATGCTTGTTATACATTGATTTATGCTATTGCAAAGGTTGATGCAGGGGAGTGTGGGCCAACTTCTATGACAGCATGATGATTAGGTGATTCATTGGGAAGGTTATCTCTATTAGACTCAAGCCAACATTTGCTTTGGACCTCAATATTTATCAATGGGAAAACCAGCCCCAAACACTGGGAAGAACCCATTGCATAACGTTCCTGAAGTTCCTTTGCTTATCATCAGCCAGGCACCTGACAACTTGTGCAATGTGGGAGGAGAAGAAACCCAACAATGCAAGGGCACACGAGAGAAAACACATATTAAAATGGGAAGAGGATGCTTTCAATCCTAAGGGAAATTAATTATTTTTTCTTAGATTTGATTGTGATGTATAAAAGGCTTTTAGATAGGCACAGGGTTTGCAAGTGATGGAGGGCTACATATTTTGTGCAGGCAGATGTGATTAGTTTATCTTGGCATCATATTCAGGCACTGACAATAAACTAAACTAAACAGATATTGTGGGCTGATGGGCCTGTTCCTGTATTATACTCGTTCAGCTTTTGATTTTGGTTTATTATTGTGACATGTACCAAACAGTTAAACAAAGGTACAGGTAAAAGTTTTATTTTGCTCGCTATCCAATCAAGTCAGATAATATTATACATAGATACAATAAAGCTGGACTGCAGTACAATAGTTCTTCTTCTCCTTCTCCTTCTCCTTCTTCTTTTCTGCTTTATTGCATCTATGTATAATATTATCTGACTTGTTTGGATAGTGAGCAAAATAAAACTTTTTACTGTACCTTTGTTTAACTTTAGTGCCCTCTAGTTCTAGACTCCCCTGCTCTGGGGGGAAAACAATCCCTGGCTCTCCCATCTATGCCCTTCTATAAAGTCATTTCTCAGCCTTTTACATTTTAGTAGGAATACATCGAGTCTATCAAATCTCTTCTAATTACAACTCTCCATGCCAGGCTAAGTTCAGTAGCCCTTTCACAACCAGGCCAGATTCTGACCAGAAGTTAATAGTCCTTCTCCCAGCCAGGTTCACTGCTCTCTTCATCATCTTCACAAACCTGTAGTCTTCCCCATTTGCCTCAGTGAACTTTGCAGTCTCAATTGTTTGATATCTATCTTTGACAACCGCGGTGTAGTAAACAAAAAAAAATGGTGTGAAGCCTCTATTCCATTTGCAGTATGATATGATATAGAGCTCCAGTAATGGATTGGGGAAGAAAATAAAATGTTATATGAAAGTAAATAAAACGTTGTCGAAAGATACAGAGGCACTTCCATTCCGTTTGATGTCTGAACAATAAAGCACAGCCAAAAGGAGCAGAAACCCTCAGGTACTGGGTAGAAAAATAGGCTGATGCTGATTTAAGTGATGGGTCTGCGGACTTTGATCTATAACTGCAATTATTAAATTATGCACACTGTATTTTCATCATAATCGGCGAGTTTTATAGAGAAGAAAACATTTTCTATTTATTAAGTTTGTTTTTTTAAAGAGAACTGTTTTTTATCTGCCAAATACATGTGGACATAAAAATTGAGAGCATTATTTTGTGGAGCTTGCCTGACAGCACATATGAAGTTATCCATTCATTTACCTACCTACCTACCTACCTACCTACCTACCTACCTACCTACCTACCAACTACCTACGTATCTAACTACCTACCAAACATGTGTCTAACTACCTACCCATTTACCTACATACCTGTCTATCCATCCAATCACCTACCTATGCACCTACCTATTTGTTTCCTGCTTTCTGTTGGTCTATCTAGCTGTCTACCTGCCTGGCAGCCTTGATGATTATTTGTCTCTCTATTTATATGTCTAGCTATCTATGTTTCTTGATACCTGGCTGTCTATCTATCTGATAATCTGTCAATTATTACTACGTGAATATCACTAGCTTATATTAGAATTGGATGCAAACTAAAAATCCCAGAAATGCATATGTGCACCAAACAGCTGAAAAACGACTATATTGAACCATTCAAACTTAAATATTTAGCATTAATTAATTCTAATTTTAACCTCCAATGAAACCATGTCCCATTTTCCTTTGAGCAGAAGTTACCTCAAGATACAAAACAATCATATTCATGAAAACCTCTGACAGTGTAGCTCTAAGTTTATTCCACATGGAGCCTATTTATTGTATTCAGTTCAATTGAAATATTGAGAGGGATGGGGGCCAAACATAAGCAGTTTGGACTAGTGTAGTTGTGACATGTGGTCGGTCTGGGCATGTTGGGCCGAAGGGCCTGATTCCACGCTGTATGACTCTATTTTGAGCATAATAGTTGCCCCTCTGGTTCCTACTAAATCTTTCCCATTCACCTTAAACCTATGTCCTCTGCCCACCCTCCATGCTGCTCGCCGACAGACTCTCCCCATCAATCCCCTTGGTCCACTTCCTCTGCCCTTCCTTTGTCACACCTTACCATCAAGGCTGAGTAGGTGAGGAAGGAGCTCTGCCCAGGCAAAGCCACGGGTCCTGATGGTGTCACCCATAGGCGTGTGCCAGCCAGTTGTGCGGAGTACTCCAGTATATCTTCAACCTGAGCCTGAGCCTGGAGAGGATCCCTGTGATGTGGAAGACGTCCTGCCTGGTTGCTGCATCAAAGAGGATGTGCCCCAACTCCTCCAATGACTACAGATCGGTGGTGCTGACTTCACACATCTTGAAGTCCCTGGAAAGGCTAGTGCTCACTCACCTGCAGGCACGTGCCGTGAGTAATTACTCAGGGGAGGCAGTCAGTCGGCTTTTAAAAAAAAAATTAAACAGCGCATGCGCAGATTGTTCTCTCCATTAAAAAAAAAATTAAAATAAAGACAGTAACAATTCAATTTGCCCAAGGCTTCCTGGTCTCCTTTATTCTGAATTACTGAATGGGTGGGGGGTGAAGGGTGATGGCAGGTGGAGAGATGGTGGGAGAAACGGGAGTACAGGGAAAAGTTGAATCAGTTGTCATCTAATTGAATTACAACACGTGTTCAAGGGACCAATTGGGGGGATAGTTTATTTCACAGCGTGTGGAGAGTGTGTGCCAGGGGTGAAGTTGCGGGGAGGGCAGGAGTGTTGAGAAGGTGGGGGTCGGGGATAATGCCAGTAACTCACTCACTCACCGCTGCCGCGGCGCTCCGGGCGTGGAGCCACCGCTTTGTAGCCGGGGATAGAAGCAGCTTGGGTGGCTGCGAGCGGCCGCCGGGAACCGACAGCGGAACAGGCCGCCACTTCAGCGCCTTCTGCCGGCCCGCTCACCTCTGGCAGTGCTCTCCGTCTGAACACCTCTCATCCGACTTCACTCGTGTCAGCCCCTTCCCGCAAATCCTTAAATTCTCACTGCCGTGTAACCTCAATCGCGCTGTCAGAATTTAAGGACATAAGTGAGGCCAGCGAGCGGCAGGAGAGAGGTTTTTAGATGGAGAGCAGCCAGAGGAGAGCGGGGGCCGGCAGAAGGCGCTGAGGTGGCGGCCGGTTCCGCTGTTGGCTCGTGGCGGCCGCTCGCAGCCACCCGAGCTACTTCTTCCCCCCCCGCCTCAATGCGGTGGCTCCGTGCAAGGAGCATCGCAGGTGGCATGATCCCGATCCCCTTCTTAACAACATTCGCGACCTCCCCGCAACTTTACCCCAGGCCAGACTCCCCAAACGCTGTGAAAGGAGCTCTTCCCCCACCCCCACACCCCAGGAAATACGGTAGTTATAAACAAACACAAAGTGTACTTACCACATTATCGGTACAATAACTCCATTCTTCTCTCTTTGTTTCCTAAGATATACTTAAAATAATGACAATCCATATTTGAAAACCCCGCCAAGAAACCAGCGCTGCGCATGCGCAGTGCTGCAAAGGCAGAATTTCAGCTGCCTTCACCCACGCTTGAAATTGACGGCTTGAAGCAGCGCTGATGGCACGTGGGCTGCACAGATCTTTTGCATGTTACATGTGCTGCGGATGAAAGGCACGGAGAATTATGCCTACCTATGAGATCGATCTCTTAGATAGGCTTAACTCTCCCATGCCTTTACTGTTTATATTTAGTTATTACCATTTTATAATTTTAGTCAGGGTAGGCAGTGCCCACCTTGCCTATCCTGACGGCATGTGCCTGCTCACCTGCGACCCCTAGTTAAACTATGGAGCATCCTGGACAATACAGCTCGCCTCCTCCATGACACGCTGGTCAACCTGAGGAGTATCATCAGCAACAGACTGGTTCTACCAAGATGCAGGGTGGAATGCCACAGAAGATCCTTCTTCACTGTGGCTATCAAAATGTGGGGATAGGGGGAGAAGGCAGGCAGGCATGGGTTATTGATTGGGGCGATCAGCCATGATCACAATGAATGGCGGTGTTGGCTCGAAGGGCCAGCACCGCCTCCTGCTCTCCAAAGAATAAAGTAGTTGCTTGCTCTTCTTGTTGTTACTGAGGCGCTCGATTAGCTGCAACATCATTGTAAATCTTCTCTGTCCTCTTTCCAGCTTAATGATATCCTTCCTGTAGCAGGGTGACCTAAACTGAACAGAGTGTTCCAAATGCAGCCTTGCCAGCATCTTGTACAATTGTAATATAATGTCCTACCTTCGATGCTCCATACCATGAGATGTGCAGGCCAATATAACAAAAGCGTCCTTACCACCCTATCTACCTGTGATACCACTTACAGGATACTATATACGTGTGCTCCCTGATCTTTCGGCTCTACAACACTTCCCTGGGAACCTACCAATCACTGTAAAGGTCCTGCCCCATATTGCTGTCTGGAAATGCAACACCTCCCACTCATCTAGCTTTTCCTTGCAGCTCTTTTTAAAAAGAGGCATGACATTAGCCGCGTTCCTGCCATATGACACACCTGTGCCAAACAATGATTTATATTGTTTGGGAGTTAGATGTGGCCCTTGTGGCTAAGGGGATCAGAGGGTATGGAGAGAAGGCAGGTACGGGATACTGAGTTGGATGATCAGCCATGATCATATTGAATGGTGGTGCAGGCTCGAAGGGCCGAATGGCCTACTCCTGCACCTAATTTCTATGTTTCTATGTTTCTATATACCTTAGCCAGGGCTAATGCCAGGGCTTAGGTATATAACAAAAATTGCTTTAGATTCACCTTAATCTTATCTGCCAAAGCTATCTCCTGCCCACCTTTTGCTCTCCTAACTTTCTTTTTAAGCATGCTTGTCAGTCTCCTAAACTCCTTCAGGAATACTCTTGATTCCAGCTGCCAATACCTGTCCCATGCCTCTTTTTTTCCTGACCAGGGCCTCAATTTGCCTTGTCATCTAGATTTCGTAACTCCCACCTGCCTCGCCCCTCACTCTAACAAAACCTTGCATGCATTGAACTCTCACTATCACATTTTAAAAGCATCTCGCTTTCCAGTAAACCCTTTACCCATAAACCGCCTGTTCCAATAAACTTAGGCAAGTTCTTGTTGATTGCCATCAAAGTTGACCCTGCCCCAATTCAGAGCTTTCTCTCATGGCTGATCATCCAACTCAGTATCCCGTACCTGCCTTCTCTCCATACCCTCTGATCCCCTTAGCCACAAGGGCCACATCTAACTCCCTCTTAAATATAGCCAATGAACTGGCCTCGACTACCCTCTGTGGCAGGGAGTTCCAGAGATTCACCACTCTCTGTGTGAAAAAAGTTCTTCTCATCTCGGTTTTAAAGGATTTCCCCCTTATCCTTAAGCTGTGACCCCTTGTCCTGGACTTCCCCAACATCGGGAGCAATCTTCCTGCATCTAGCCTGTCCAACCCCTTAAGAATTTTGTAATTTCTATAAGATCCCCTCTCAATCTCCTAAATTCTAGAGAGTATAAACCAAGTCTATCCAGTCTTTCTTCATAAGACAGTCCTGACATCCCAGGAATCAGTCTGGTGAACCTTCTCTGCACTCCCCTCTATGGCAATAATGTCCTTCCTCAGATTTGGAGACCAAAACTGTACGCAATACTCCAGGTGTGGTCTCACCAAGACCCTTACAACTTAGTTAGCTGTCTTAACTACAGTTCTACACGTTCCATATTACTTTCAGCATGATTAAAGTGAATCCAATAGAACAGCTTCCCCTTTCTTCAATATTGGTGATTGTGGCTCGTGAATGTGAACTACGTTCCCTCACACCAATCTTTAAGTCACTAATAGTTGTAAGTTGAGAATCATGCCTGTTAGCAGAAGAGTGAGAGCAACCGATGTCATGATTATGCGATCATGAAGAAAGTAGCTTAACTGTAGCTCATTAATTTGTTAGCAGTATGCAAATTTAAAACCGAGCCATGATGAGAGAGACCAATGAATCATTGAAATCTTGGATACATGAATACATTAAGTATGGAGATATATTATCATTGAGTGATAGATCACAAAAAAACAGACCATTTTGACCATCATGTCTATGTAGGTTTTTTTGTATGCGCAAGACATCTAGTCTACACTAAAACCGCCTCGTGCATTCCTCCCACACACCTTCGTAATCTTTATATTCAACCAATAAATTCTCCTTTCAAATAAATTATGAACAATATCAGCAATATTTTGTGAATGCATTACATTTTCTAATATTGCTGCATATATAAGCACACATTTCTTCTGGACCCTCTGTTAATACTTTTGTGGCTACTTTATGTGTTCCTTTATTACTACCTAACCGAAACGTTTATCACTTTTTAACTAATCATACTTCATAATCTAGCAGAACTTTTTTAGGTTTGTCACTACTTAACTTCCTACTTCTTCTTCTTCTTCTTCTTCTTGCGTTTGAGGCAGCAGAGGTTATGTAATGCCCTCCAGACGCTGTAGCCAGTTGAATGTGCTGTTGTCGAGGGCCATGAGGTCTATCCCTCCACCACGGGGGTGGAGGACTGCTCAGTCGCAAATGACATGCTGCGCTGTTTGCTGGTCTGCTCCACAGATGCAGGCTGCTGACGAATGCAGCCCCCTGCGATGCATGTTGGTGTTGAAACAGCCGACCCCTGTACGGAGTCCGTTCAGGGCGACCCACTCTTTGCGGGGCAGGTACGAGCAGGGTGAGGCTGTGGTGTTCGGTGCAACAGTGAATTGCGGAGGTCGTGAAGCCTGTTCCCAGCTGGTTCTCCATGCTCATAGTGTGTTGAAACCGGAGCCACAGAGGGTTGCTGCGTGATGGGAGAAGGAGCGACGAGAGTTTATTAGGAAGAGGGGGGATCTATAGAAACATATAAAATTATAAAAGGACTGGACAAGCTAGATGCAGGAAAAATGTTCCCAATGTTGGGCGAGTCCAGAACCAGGGGCCACTGTCTTAGAATAAAGGGGAAGCCATTCACCCAGAGAGTTGTGAATTTGTGGAATTCCCTGCCACAGAGGGCAGTGGAGGCCAAGTCACTGAATGGATTTAAGACCGAGTTAGATAGAGCTCTAGGGACTAGTGGGATCAAGGGATATGGGGAGAAGGCAGGCACGGGTTATTGATTGGGGATGATCAGTCATGATCACAATGAAAGGCGGTGCTGGCTTGAAGGGTCGAATGGCCTCCTCCTGCACCTATTTTATATGTTGCTATTAGATGACAAGCGTTGAGGTCCCAGTTGCTGTGAGTCCTGGGCGAGGTGGTGCAAAGGATGTTTGGCGTCCGATGAGACCTTGCACACCAGCCTGTGAGTGAAGTACTCTCTGTGAAGCTTGGCGGGTGTGATATCTGCGAGCACCGGCAGAAGATCCATAGGGCGTAGGCAGCCGGTGATGATCTGCATGGTGTCGTTGAGGATGGCGTCAAGCTTGCTAGTATGAGCGTTGCGGCACCATGCTGGGCCGGCCTACTCGGCGGCGCTGTACACGAGTGTAAGAGCACTGGTTCGGAGAGTAACTTAAACTCCTCAATGTTAATGAAAAAAACCCCATCATATTTTCATGACTGGAGAAGCGTCTCAACCCGAAACGTCACCTATTCCTTTTCTCCAGTGGTTCAGTCTGACCCACTGAGTAAACCAGCATCGGCAGTTCCTTCCTATACATCATTTTTTCATGAATGACTTCATCAGTGTAAACACTGTAGAAACAAGGAACTGCAGATGTTGGTTTACTGAGGAAAGAAACAAAATGCTGGATTAACTCAGCAGGTCAGGCAGCATTCTTGGAGAATATGAATAGTTTCGATTTTCAACCCGAAAAGTTATCAATCCATGATCTCCAGGTATGCTACCTGACCTGCTAATTACTCCAGAATTTTGTGTCTTAAACACTGTATTGTAAACAAACCAAAATAGGTAATTCAATGGCAGTTTAAGAAGAAGGATGTGTTGGGGCTCTTGTAGAGCATTAAGGTAAATAAATCCCCAGGACCTATGAGAGACTAGAGAGGATATTACGTTAGCAATGACAAAGATCTTTGCATCTTCTCTAACCACAGGTGAAGTCCTGGAGGACTGGAGAGTAGCTAATGTTGTTCCTTTATTTAAAAAGGGAAGTAGAGAGAGTAGTACTTAAAGGAAGCAAATATAGTTTTCTTTGCTAATCTTCACTGGCTTCTCAATGAGAAATATGGTTGGACAGACTTGGACTGTCTTCTCCCGAATGCCAGAGGTTTCAGGGAGACCTGAAAGAACGTTGGCACGTTCTCCCTGTGACCACATGGGCTTCCTGCGGTTGTCCCGGTTTCCTCCCACATTCCAAAGATGTGCAGGTTTGTAGGTTAATTGGCTTCAGCAAAAACTGACCTTAGTGTGTGTAGGATAGTGTTAGTGTACAGGGTGATTGCTGGTCGGTGTGGACTCAGTGGGTCGAAGGATGGAGATGTGTCTTTTCTCCGCATCTTCACCCCCCTCGCGGCCTACCAACTGGATTGGTGTGGCCTTTCCTACCAGAGACCGGCCCAGAGCTTCAGCAGCAGGAGCAGCACTGAATTACCATCGTGGAGTCTGGGATCTGTGTCGAGGATCGCCAGTGTTGGAGCTCCGACCATCTGTTGACTTTAACATCGTGGAGCTGTGGTCTGCGGAGCTTCTAGCCACGGGTGCAGCACCGACTTTAACATCGCGGAGGCCTGGGATCTTTTGCCGAGGATCACCAGTGGTAGAGCTCCGCCCAGCTCGGCCTGTGGACTTCGGAAGCAGCGGTCTCTGTAAGAAGCGGCCGATTCGGAAACTCCAAGCCGAAGAGTATGTTCTGATCCTTCCTACGCCAGAGTTTCAATCATCCCAGCGAGAGGGCCTGTACATCGGGCCTATACATCGGGCCGTCCGTAGCGGCGACTGCGGAGAGTTCTAGGTGAACAAAAAGGAAGATGACTCAAGATGCCTTCCGTCACAGTGAGAAATGTTGATTCCGCTGTGGTGGATGTTTATATTAAATTCAATTGTGTATTGTGTTCTTGTATTCGTATGGCTTTATGTTAACTCAAATTTCACTGTACCAATTGGTGCATGTGACAATAAATGTGAACATGAACTTGAACTTGAAAAAGAGGAATAAGAAGTACCTATTTATTGTTTCGATGCAGATGATAACTAGGGGGGTACATGGGAAGGGGCATAGAGGGAAAAAAATAAAATTATGGAAATCTGAAATTTAAAAAAGGAATTGCAAGAATCATTGAGCAGGTCGGACAACAGCTATGGACATAGAAACACAGTTAACATTTGAAATTTCTGTCCTTTCCTCAGAGAGGGCATTTGTTTTTATTAAAAAGGAGGTGGGGACTTGGAACTCACTACTTGAAGTGAGCAGAAGCCCTCTTCATACACAAAAGGGAAATGAAATAACAAGACCGTGAGTGGTAATCTGCACATCAGTATATTCAAGTCTGGGAAATAATTAGTTTGTAGCTTCTTCTATTGGCATGGGTGCAGTAGGCCAAAATGTCTCAACTATTGTGTAGATTTCTAGGCTTGCACTTTATTATGCCTGAGCTTTTTGTTTGTTCAAGAAACTGTGGGCTTTAAATTTCTTGTCTTCCAAAATAAGACTTTAGAAGTTTGTTTCCATTTTTAGATTTAACCGATAATGAAAAGTAACAGATCCAAGAATATTTTTAGTATAAAAAAGATTAGGGTAGATAGGAAAGATAAAGGAAAAGAATGAGTCGGGAGCACGCAACTGATGATAACAGGGTTCAGTCTTCTATTTAAATGCAACATTTGCAGAATGTAGCAATATTATAATCTAGTTGTGGATATCGGAGAATTTCACAGCTCTGCCATTAGTTTACCTTTGAATCACTGTGAAAGTCTCCAAAATATAAACTGATTAGCACAAGATGTACATTTCTTTGATTGCAACAAGCTGTAAAAAGTTTAAAAATCCCACAAAAGGCAAAAGTCCCATAGTTTTATAATAGGTTCATGCAAATATCTCATTTTATTAGTTTGTGACAATGCGTCTCAAGCAAATGTTACATGTGGGGATAATTTGTAAAAGTATTTATTTCTACCGGTATGGATATAAGGATCATTCAGAAGAAATAAATGACGTGATCTGTCCTCAAATTTAACCTATCTGCCTAATTTTACATTTACCTGTACATTTACCACAGTCCTGTACATTTACCACATTCCCCAAGCCTACTTTTTGCTTTGAACAACATACCTCAGTGATTGCCGTCATAAACCATTTTGTATCAGTTCAGCTGAAAGACATGACAAATGTACCACATAGATCTTTCTTTAAATATTGCATTTTTTTTCCTTTAGTGATCCATAGAGTAGATGGATAGAGTTTGTAGAAGTTAACAGTCATAGTAAATTATGTAGCATTTAGTCATCATCTTTTTAAGTAATATCCATTTTCCTCAAATAAATTATAACTGAATTTTAGAATAAATGATTTGCCCACTAAATTGAAGTAAAAGTAATGATATAAAGAAACAATGTTCCTTTCACTAGCATAGCACATAGAATATAGAACAATACAGCACTGGATGTAGAAACAATGAACTGCGGATGTTCGTTTACAAAAAAAAAGACACAAAGTACTGGAGTAAATCAATGCATCGGGTAGCACCTCTGGAGAATATGCATAGGTGATGTTTCAGGTCGGCACCCTTCTACAGCACAGGAAACAGATAAGCTCACAATGACTGTGCTGGTCATGATGCCAAGATAAACCAATCTTCTCTGTTTGCACATGATCCATATCCCACAATTCCATGCATATTCATGTGCCTATCTAAAATCCTCTTAAATGTCAATGTCATATCTGCCTCCACCATCCGTCTCAGCATCTTCCAGGCACCCAGTACTCTGTGTAACAAAAACCTGCCCCGCACATCTCCCTTAAACTAACATTTCCACCCTAGTAGAAAGGTTCTGTGCCGACCACCATCTATGCTTCAAAATGTGGTACTTCTGCTTTGGATTTCCTGCATCTGCTGTGTTTTGCTTTTGGATTATTTTCAGCCATGTGCAGAAGTGGTGAGACCCAATGCCAGGAAAAGGACAAACATGCCTTCTCCTTCAATGTGATGTAGCTTCTTAAATCAATACCTAACTTCACAAAGCTCCATGGTTGAGTCTCTTCCTTCAAGTTTCTGCCCCTGCCTCAACGCTGAAAAGTCCATGTCAAGGTCATTAACAACAACTAAACTGAAAATGATCTGTACTGAACATCCTAAGTGACTATGATTGCGATAAATTATCCAATATGATCATGATGATGTGTACCAATAAAATACCAATAAAGTGATGCATTTTATGGCCATCACATGTCAACATTTATCATCCTGCTTGACCTTGGGATGCTCTTTGCATCTGACAGCTACTCTGCCTCTAAACCCATCTAGATTTCATTCTCAAGGTATAGAAGGAAGCCATACTACACATCATGTTGGCTCTCCCATCAATCTGACTCTCACACTCAATCCTCGCAACTTGCCTATTCTCTGTGTCATGCACATTAATTGCCTATTCTGCCACTGCCCTACAATAGTCATCATCCAATCCAGTTTATCTTTGGGATGGGGATATTGGAGCAGCCAGAAGAACTTGACCCAGTCACAAGAAGAATGCAAAAACTCCCACACAGACTGCTTCAGAGAATAGGATTGAACTCATACCAGCAGGACAGTTGGTCAGTAGCTGTTTTGATCCAGGTGAAAATAGGTAGACAGTTTCTACCAGCCTCTCTGTATTTTTACACACTCCTGCTGCATACCTAAACTCCATATTTTAGTACAATTATATACTCCCTCCCACTGTTAATCTGAGTCAGCAAAACATTTTTTCTGCCATGAAATTATGATGATATCTCTGCATCGTCACATGTATTTGCTTCTGGATCAGTTCATCTACTGTTGAGGAGGGCCCTGGTACAAAATGTTGCCTATTCATCTGCTCCTGAGATGCTGCCTGACTGCTGAGTTACTCCACCACTTTGTGACTTAATCATGACTTAATTGTTCCTATACTCCTTTTCTGATCTCCATGTATTTATACTCAATCAAAATCTTAATGGTCCTACCCAACTTACAGTAGTGCTGTTCATCTCTTCATGTTGTCCTCACTACCTTACAATGCTTCACAGCCAACAGAGCCTCAGTCTTCTAATTCCCATCTTTGTGTTCAAATCTCGTCATGGCCTAACCCGTCTAATCTCTATAATCTTCCCCAGTCCTCTAAACCTTCAAGAAGTTGAGGGCGGCACAGAGCCACAGTGGTAGGATTGTTGCTTACAGCACAAGAGACTATGGGTGTTGTCTGTACGGAGTTTGTACATTCTCCCTGTGATCACGTGGGTTTTCTCCGGCTTCTTCCCACATTCCAAAGACATACCGGTTTGTAGGTTATTCGGCCTTGGGAAAATTGTAAATTGTCACCAGAATGGGTCTGGGATAATGCCAGTGTATGGCGATGGTTGGCGCAGACTCAGTGTGCCGAAGGGCCTATGTCTGCGCTGTAACTCTAAACTAACATAACTAAACTAAGTCTGCCCTCTACATAAAAGGTATCCTACATATCCACAATGTTACCACCACTGGCAATATACAAAAGGTTTCCTCCGTAAAACTTCTATGAAACTTTATCTCTTTTCATTTATTGAAGTTGCTCATTAAATGGAGCCTAACTTAACCTGATATCTCTTACTGACTGAGAACTACATTTTGATAGATGACATTTTTTGAGATATTAAAGGTTCTTCGTGAGTGCAAATTATTATTGGTTTTACGACTACCCAGCAGGCCTGATCAACATGCTAATGTATATACTGTTTCTCTGTTTGGAGAAGGAACAAAAAAGATTTGTGAATAGAAATAGTTAGGCGGGATTCTTACACCCTCCTGTTCCAAAACTGCAGGTGATTTCTTGAAACATTTATGTATTCTCTCTCATTGTTAATCTCAGTCATCAAAACAATTGTTATGCCCTGAAGCTGACTTCAAGTGGTTTCCCACAGTCCTTTCCCTCTTTAAGTAGTGTTAGTTATTTTTCACATGTAATTTTTCAAAGCAGACCATCACAACAGGGAATCCACAGCCCAGTTCCTCTTTTGCATTAGTTTTATTTAAAGCAAAAACCTTACACACATTCGGTAGTCATGTATTTTAGCATCATCTTACAGTCGCATAAAGTGTTATCATTGCTCTGATAACGATTTGACTCCACCATTACACAATGTTTAAGGCCATTAAATCACTCATTAATTCAATGAGAATTCCTAAGAAACCTTTTTAGCCAAGATTGTATACATGTTTTGACAGGAAAGATAGATAAACATGAAAAGGAAGAGTAAAGGAGGTGATGATGGGGTTTGTCCACAAGCATAAGCTCTGAATAGAGCACTAGACAGAGCATGGTTTAGAATGGAGCAGCAGGAAATAGTAAGGTTGAGTGTGAAATAACTTGGAACAAGTTACATTTCTAACAGTATGGAGGATCAAATGTATTCTATTCAAGATTGGAAGCATTTGAAGCCTCTGGGCCTGTATTTGCTGGAATTTAGAAGGATGAGGGGATTTCATTGAAGCCTACCGGACAATGAAAGGCCTAGAGAGAGTCGACGTGAAAAGGATGTTTCCACTGGTGGGAGAGTCTAGAACCAAAGGCCACAGTCTCAGAATAAAAGGACATACCTTTAAATCAGAGATGAGGAGGAATGTCCTTAGCCAGATGGTGGTGAAGTGAAGAAGGCAAGATAATGGGGTTGAGAGGGAAAAATAGATCAGTCATGATTGGATGGTGAAATAGACTCAAAAGGCTGCATGGATTAATTCTGCTCCTATGTCTTGTGGTCTATTGGGCTACCGGGAGACGCATAAAGGCTTAGTTAGGTTATTACCCCAAGTATCACTTGTTAACCAGAGTTATACAGGGTAAAATAAATAAGCATGGAGGAAATATGACCTGGAGAAATATGGTTGTCCAATCTGTTGGGAATAAAAATTAGTTTATGTTTTTAAATGCGTAAAATGTGAAAATGTAGGAAAGGTTAACCTGTGTTGCAGAGAGATTACACAACAATAGTAAACTTCAATACAATTAAACAGGGTCCAGGGAAACAATGCCAGAGCAACCTGTCTCAGAGGGAGGGAAATGCATGTTCATGAACCTGTCCCGAAAAGAGTAGGTTTCACTAAGAGGAGAGCTTTAGTGTTTCAAAGAATCAGTGATAATCTCATAGAAAATTAAAATAGATTATCTACTGACTGGAAAGTGCAGAAACAGAGCCCAATCACAACAAATAGGCTCAACCATTTAAACTCTGATGAAGAGCTATTGCTTCACACAAAGGGATGTGAGTCTTTATCTCACATATGCTGTGGAAACACAGTTGAGAATATATTCAAGTTAATTTAAAAAAAGAAGAGAAGATGGACAGGACAGGTTTACATGGGCAGGACAGGTTTGGAGGGATATTGACTAGTGTAGATGGGACATGTTGGCAGGTGTGGGCAAGTTGGGCCGAAGGGCCTGTTTCCACATGGTATCATTCTATGACCCTAAGTGGGGAGTTTTTGAAAAAAATGTGAATTACAGTATAATCTTTCTGAATGGTAAAGCAGCCACTTTGTTTCTTGTGATGTTCCAGTTATTTTGTTGAGATGTGCAATTATTTGCCCATCAGAAGTACGAACAATAGCTTATTCCAATTCTTCAGCGGTCTCTATGTGAATATGAGAAATATAAACATGAGTAGGTGATTAGGCTATTTGGCCCATTATGCTAAGTTTGTCATTCGGTTATGGCTGATCTGCTACCTCAGCTCTTTATTCTTACACTAACCCAAATCCCTTAATTCCCATAATATTCAAAAGAAAACGTATTTTCAGCATTGCCTTGAATATACTTTGTGAATGAGCCTTTTGGGTAGTGAATTTTAAAGACTGATTATACTATTGGCGAGGAAACCCCTTCTTCTTTCAATCCTGAATTTCTGTCACCTTCTTTTGTGATTGTCAGTCCTTCTTCTAAACACCACTGCCACAAGAAATATCCTCCCTGCATTTACCCCATGAAGCCATGTCAAACTATTGTACATCTCATTGATATCCCCCCTCGATTTTTTAAGCTTAAGGCAGCATAAGACAAGCTTCCTTTCAAATGATAGACTCCATATTTCAAGATTCTATTCAATAAACGAACTCTCGATTGCACTCACATAAGAAGGAAGACTAAGCCTGTACATAATATGACAGAGGAAGTTTTAGAATGACCCAAACAATTCATAGCAAAATGTGTTCTGAAATCTTCTTGCATTAGAGATGAATACTACCTGCTTTCTAATTTTACATTTTAAGGAGTACAGGCCCGAGCCTTCAAATGTTCCTTAATTTCTTAAATTAACATCCTAAATGTTGGTGTATTCTCAGATTAATTTACTGTGATTTACGTACAAGAACAATAGAATACCAAACCTTTCAATCTCAGTCTTCAAAAATAGTATCTCTCTTTTCCTTTCTGCTCTTGAGGTGGATAATCTCACATATTTCCACATTGCAGTCTGTTATTTCAATGTCCATTCACTTTGCCTATATCCTCCAAAGCTTTTTAGTAGCCTCCTCACAACCAATATGGTGACTCGGTTTTGTATTATCAGCAATTTTGATATAATTCTTTTGATTCCCTCAATAATAAAATTGAAATTAATATTTTTTTGCAGTGCCTTAAGACCGCAAGAAATTGCAGAGAGTTGTGAACGCAGCCCACATCATTGCACCACCAGCCTTCCTTCGGTCAAATCCATCAATACCTCATGCTGACTCAGGAAAGCATCCAGCATAATTAAGGACCACAGATAGACACAACATACTGGAGTAACTCAGCAGATCAAGCAGCATCTCTGAGAAAAGAGATGGGTGACACTTTGGGTCGGAACCCTTCTTCGTATAGAGTTCTGACCCAAACGAACCCATCCCTTTTACCCAGTGATGCTGCCTGACCCACTGAGTGACTCCAGCACTTTGTGTCTATCTTCGGTATGAACCAGCATCTCATAGAGTCATAGAGTAAAACAGTGTGGAAACAGGCCCTTCGGCCCAACTTGCTCACACTTGCTCGCAACAATATCCCAGCTACACTAGCCCCACTTGTCTGCGCTTTAACCATATCCTTCCAAACCTGTCCTATCCATGTACCTGTCTAACTGTTTCTTAAACAATGGGATAGTCCCAGCCTCAACTACCTCCTCTGGCAGCTTGTTCTATAACACACCACCCTTTGTGTGGAAAAGTTATCCTTCGGAATCTTATTAAATCTTTTCCCTTTCACCTTGAACCTATGTCCTCTGGTCCTCAATTCCCCTACTCTGGGCAAAATACCTGATCTATTCCTCTCATGATTTTGTATACCTCTATAAGATCTCCCCTCATCCTCCTGCACTCCATGGAATAGAGACCCAGCCTACTCAACCTCTCCCTATAGCTCACACCCTGTAGTCCAGGCAATATCTTCATAAATCTTTTCTGAATCCTTTCAAGCTTGACAATATCTTTCCTATAACATGGTGCCCAGAACTGAACACAATATTCTAAATGCGTTCTCACCAACATATTTTACAACTGCAATATGACCTCCCAACTTCTATACTCAATACTCTGACTGATGAAGGCCAAAGTGCGAAAAGCCTTTTTGACCACCTTATATACCTGTGATTCGACCTTCAAGGAATCATGTATTCCTAGATCCCCCTGCACTACAACACTACACAGAGGCCTACCATTTACTGTGTAGGACCTGCCCTTGTTCAACATCCCAAAATGCAACACCTCACACTTCTCTGTATTAAATTCCATCATCCTTTCCTCCGCCCACCCGGCCAATTGATCCAAATCCTGCTGCAATCGTTCACAATCATCTTCACTCTCTGCAAAACCACTAACTTTTGTTTCATCAGCAAACTTGCTAATCTTGCCCTGTATGTTCTCATCCAAATCATTGCTGTAGATGACAAACAGTAACGGGCCCAGCACCGAACCCTGTGTCACACCACTAGTCACAGGCATCCAGTCTGAGAAGCAATCTTCCACCATTACTCTCTGCTTACTTCCATGGAGTCAATTTGGTATCCATCCAGCTATCTCTCCTTGGATCCAATGCGATCTAACATTCCAGAGCAGTCTACCATGTGGAACTTTGTTGAACGTTTTACTGAAGTCCATGTACACAACATCTATAGCTCTGCCCTCATCAATGTTTTTGGTCACGTCTTCAAAAAAATCAATCAAATTTGTGAGACACGACCTCCCACGTACAAAACCATGCTGACTATCCATAATCAGTCCTTGCCCATCCAAATGCCTGTATATCCTATCCCTCAGAATACTCTCCAGTAACTTACCAACTACAGATGTTAAGCTCACCGGCCTATAGATCCCAGCATTTTCCCTGCAGCCCTTCTTAAAAAGAGGTACAACATTTGTCACCCTCCAGTCTTCCGGCACCTCTCCTGTATTTAAGGACGACACGTAAATTTCAACCAGCGCTCCGGCAATTTCCTCTCTAGTTTCCGACAATGTCCTTGGATATATCAGATCAGGCTCTGGAGATTTGTCTACCTTCAAACACAACAGTACCTTCTGTCCTTCTTCGACAGTACCCTAACTGCTCTCGACATTTCCAGTGACTGCTCCAATTTCCTCCGTCCTACGGCCTTTCCCCTCGATAAATACAGAGGAGAAACTACTCATTTAGGACCTTGCCCATCTCCTGTGGCTCCATACAGAGGTGGCCGCTTTGATTCACAGAGATGACCGCTGCAGTTTCTTCCAGCAACACTCTCACCACGGTCATTCTCTCTTCTTCCCTTTCCCATCAGGCAGAAAATATAACAGCTGGAAAACATGCACCACTAGATTTAAGAACAGCTTGTTTTTCACTGCTATCAGACTGCTGAATGGATCTCTGAAACGCTAGGGATGAATTCCAAATATTCCAATATACATTGTTGCAACCCTTGCATTTGTATTTAATCTGCACGTTCTCTGTACTGTAGCTGTAACGCTTTATTATGCATTCTGTTTATTTTATCCTTTGCACTACCTGATGTATCCAATATATAGTATGATTTGCCTAGATAACACACTAAACAATGTTTTTCACTGTATCTTGGTACATATGTCAATAATAAATCAATAGCAATACCATTACCCAAAACCTACTCATCAAACCTCACAGTATAGAAACATTGCATTCATCAGGTACTGGAAACGATGAATGAATGAATGAATGAATGAATGAATGAATAAGTTTATTGGCCAAGTATTCACATACAATGAATTTGCCTTGGTGCTCCACCCGCAAGTGACATACAGTGACAGGATTGACACATAAAACATTAAACATTAATAATAAAATATTATTGATTAAACATGTGAATTAAATAAAATACCAGATCAAAAGGAGGCTACAGATTTTTGGTTATTGAATAGAGCTACTATTCATGGAAAAAAATATGTTTTTATGTCTGGCTGTGGCAGCTTTGACAGTCTGGAGTTGCCTTCCAGAGGGAAGTGATTCAAAGAGTTAGTGGCCAGGGTGAGAGGGGTCAGAGATGATCTTACCCGCTCTCTTCCTGGCCCTTGCAGTGTTCAGTTTGTCAATGGAGGGAAGGTTGCAGCCAATAACCTTCTCAGCTGATCGGACGATTCGCTGCAGCCTTCAGTGGCTGAGCCAAACCAGACCATGATGTAGAAGGTGAGGACAGACATTACGATGGCTGTATTGAATTGGACCATCATTGCCTGTGGCAGATTGTGCTTCCTCAGCTGCCACATGAAGTACAACCTCTGTTGTGCCTTTTTAACTGTGGAGTCGATGGTGGCCCCCATTTAAGGTCCTTGGAGATGATGGTGCATTTAGACTCCACAGATGTGACTGTGGTGTTGTTGATGGTGAGTGGGGTGAGGGGAGGGGGGCTCTCCTAAAGTCTACAATCAATTCCACTGTCCTAAGAGCATTGAGCTCCAGGTTGGTGCGATGGCACCAGGATGCCAGCAGTGTCACTTCCTGTCTGTAGGCAGATTTCTCCCCATCCTGGATCAGTCCAATCAGGGTTGTGTCATCCACAAACTTGAGAAGCTTGACAGAGGAGTCAGTGGAGGCGCAGTCATTGGTACAGAGAGAATAGAGGAGAGGGGAGAGTACGCAGGCTTGCGGTGCTCCTATGCTGAGGGTTTGCGGGTCCGAGGTGTGCTTTCCCAGCCTCATATGCTGTTTCCTGTCTGTCAGGAAGCTGGTAATCCACCGACAGAGGGGTTCAGGCACGGTCAACTCGGAAAGTTTGGAGTAGTAGCTCTATCACAATGGTGTTGAATGCTGAGCTTAAAACAACAAACTAAATCCTCACATAGGTCCCCTGGCAGTCTGGGTGCTGGAGGATGAAGTGCAGGCCTCTTCATGCTAAACTATGCTAAAACTGTTGATATCTTCATAGATTCCATAGACTTATATTCCAGTTTCACTTGGTTCTGAAGCTGGTTAGCTCAGTTCGCAAATCCTAACTGTGTACCTAGCAAGGTACCACCTAGTTATTTTCCACTTTGTGTTACTAATTTACCTCTTATTTACTTGGCACCAGAACCATAAGGTTGAGAGAATCTAAAACGTAAACTGAATTAACACTTGAATAAGCTCCCCAAAGCCTACATTTTTTTTGACAGTATGCTCAGTAGGCAGAATTTATAAGTATTTATAAGTGACAGTTCATGATGCCATAAAGTTGCATTATTTCATAACTAGGTCCACTCATTTTGAATTTGTAAGTGAATAATTAGGTACATTAGCTGACTCTTCCAAATAAATATAAATTTACGTTTCCTAGAGGTTTATTTTGACCATTTGGGATTGATTTATTATATGAATATCTTCACATCTATTTTCAATAACAATTTGCAGTATTGCATTTCTTATATATTGCCATTCATAATCTGTCTTGGCTATGCAATTGTGCACATTGGCAGCAGACTATTATTCTTACAGTTCTATAATATTTGATTTTTTTTCGAAATTCAAATGTTATTCGAACAATTTATATAAAATCAAAATATGGAAACCTGAACAAAACAAGAAAAATGAGTGAACCATCAAATCTTTTGGAGTGTCAATAATAATCATCATTTTTAAGGAAGCCCAGTGTTGGCAAAACCATTCAGAAAAGGAAAATAAATGTCGCTAACATTTCAGAAAGAGTGTATTTAGAAACTGCAATAAATCCTTTGACTATCATTTCTTATGTAAAGATATGCATGTTCATGATTTGCATGAAAATGCAGTTGGTCTAATGGGTAAGTTTGCAGATGATATGAAAATTGGTAGAGTTGAGGATGGTGAGGAAGATTGTCGCATGACACCACAAGATTATAGATAAGTTGAAAATGTTTTATATAAAAATGGCAGATGGAGTTTAATATTAATTGTGTGGTAACAGAATAATTGTGTGGTAATGATTTTGAGGAGGTCAAATGCAAGAAGAACATTTACAGTAAATGCAGAACACTTAGGGGCATTGATGTACAGAGGGATCTTGAAGTGCAAGTTCATAGCTCCCTGAAAGTGGATAAGGAGTTAAAGAAGGCATACATCATGCATGCCTTCACCGCTGAAGGCATAGAATTAAAAAAAGTTGACAAGTCATTTTGCAGCTGTATAACATTTTGGTTAGGCTACCATTGGAATATTACGTGGAGTTCTGGTGGTCACACTATAGGAACGATGTGGTGAGAGTGCAGAAGAGATGAACCATGATGTTACTAGATTGATCTATATTAGCAGTAAGGAGAGGTTGGCCAAACTTGGATTATTTTCTCTGAGCATTGGATGCTGAAGGGCAACCTGATCGAAGTCTATATACTTATGAGAGGCATAGATAGGCTGGATAGTCATGTTATTTTTTCCTCAGGGTGGAAGTTAACTACTAGAGGCCATAGATTTGAGTGAGATGTATATGGTTTAAAGGAGAGATGTGTGGCAGGTGCAAATGTATGAAAATGCAGGGAATAGAGGAACATGGTCTGGGTGAGGGCTTGTTTCTGCATGGTACTGTTACATGTTCTATGTTCTCTGTTCTATAAGAAATCTCAAAAGTCATAATATTAAATCATATTTTTGTCAGCATTTAGCCACATTAAATAATGATGGAGTGGATCATCCTGCCTGTGGCCATTAGTTCTAAAAGTAATTTGGTTTATTATCGTCCCTTGTACCAAAGTGCTTTTACTGCATGCTATCCAGTCAAAAAGACTACACATGATTACAATGAAGAAGCCCACACTGTACCGATTAAGGATCCAATATTAAGCATTATAAAGTTCAATAAAGTCTGATTAAAGATAGATCAAAGATCTGCAATGAAATTTAGAGACTTGCCGAGAGACAGATGTTGCCACAATTGTCACTTGTTTTATCTTTGAACCCTATATAGCATCCAAAGGCAGAATCTCTGCAGAATTGTTTCCTGAACATAATTATTTAAAAGCAAATTGGAAGAAAAATTATTTTAAAGATTATTTTATTTCGCTTTGTTTAAAAAAATATTTACATGTGTTGAATATGTTTCTTGAATATCATATTTTTATAAAATAACTTAATTTGTTTAATCTTTAAAAATAAATCTTATCAAGTTTTAGTATGAAAGAAAAACATTTAAAAATATCTTTAAATCAATGTGGACACAAGGAACTGCAGATACTCGAATCTTGTGCAGGGAGAAGGGAGAACTAAAGAATGATCACGACCTAAGACGTCACCGATCCATTCACTCCACAGACACTGCCTAATCTCAGTTCAGTTTATTTTATTGTCACGTGTACCGAGGTACAGTGAAAACCTTTTGTTGCATGCTATTCAGTCAGTGGAAAGACAATACATGATTACAATCAAGCCATTTTGCAGTGTACTGATAAATGATAAGTGAATAACATTTAGTTCAAGGTAAAGTCAACAGAGTCCAATCAAGGATAGTCTGAGGAACCACTGAGTTACTCCACCACTTGTGTTTTATTAAAATCAATTATAGGTTTAATCCTGGCAGAACTCAGCACCAGCTTTGCCTTGTGTCAAAGCCTATCAGAGTGTTCCCCAGGGTGGGCCACAGAGCCATGGCATCTGAGGTTTGGTCATTGTTGAGACATTGCTGTGATATATTGTGATTAGCCTTCTGCATCCAACATAGGAATGGGGCATGTGGAGAGTAGTCCAGAGGCTGAACCATGTTTATCCATGGCATTCCTACTCCTCTCATTTACTTTCCATACACAAAGTCTTTTACTACATAACTTTATTATATGCACTACACACACTATGCCCTAGCTGTCCGTGGTCATCACTGGAGCTAGAGAGCGAGCTGGAGGTGGGGAAGCTACAATTATACAAGAGACAATGGGGAGTGGTTAGTAGTAGTGAGGTCACTATGTTAAAGGAGCATGCACTGATCTACATCCTTCCTCTTGGAAACAAAAGCGACCACGGCTCATACGCTAGAATCAGACCATAAGCAGGTAACAGTTAGAATATATCATGATACAGACTACTCGCACACTCCGTACCGGACAGGCGGCTTGACCAACCGCCCAGAGCGGGTGCGCAACCCGCCTTCCCCTTCAACCGCAGGAGCTGCAGGTACGGGGGCAGGGACAGAGGCGGGAGATCCGGGTGAAGAGCACCCAGGGGAAGGAGGAGAACGGGGGGGCGAAACAGGTACACCTGCAGGTGAGGCAGGAGAAGGAGGCTGGCGTGTGCGGGGCACAGAGAGCTGAGAGGGCAGTGTCCGGGGCATGCGAGGAGTGACAGGAGCAGGAGGAGTTTCGGGCAGTGGGGAAGGGACAGGCGGCGAAAACGGGTCTGCGGGAGGCGGAGCAGGCTCGTTGACAAGCAGCAGGTGCTGGCGTGTCCGACGGTACACGGTGCCCTCGTAGACAACCAGGTAAGACCGAGGAGAGTCAGCATTGCCAACGACAACGGCCAGCCGGTGATGACCGGAGGTGGACTTCATCCGGACAACCTGGCCTGGGAACAGACGGGGAAGGAGACGGGATGACTTGTCAAAGGAGCGCTTCTGGATGACCTGCTTCTCGATGATGCGCTCCTTGACAGCGGCAGGGCTGCGGACCGCGGGCTTTCGGGATTGTTGAGAGACCGGGAGAGGGGGTCGAGTGGTGCGGGACATGAGGCGCTGGGCAGGCGAACCGAGTGCGGGGTCCCGGGAAATGTTGCGGAGGTTGAGGAGGGCAAGGTAGAAGTCCGAATGAGCAAGCCGACAATGTTCCAGCAGCTCCTTGGCGCTGCGGACAGCGCGCTCCGCAAGGCCATTGCTTTGCGGGTACTCGGGGCTGCTGGTGATGTGGCGAATGTTCCATCGGGTGGCGAAGGCGCCGAACTCTGCGCTGGTAAACTGGCTGCCGTTGTCGGATTGGAGAGTCACCGGGGACCCAAAGGTCCAAAAGTGGCGGCGAAGCTTCCCGATGACGGCAGCAGACGTGAGGGACGGCAGCTGGTCCACCTCGAACCAGCTGGAGTAGGAGTCCACCGGGACCAGGAAGTGTTTGCCACGCCATTCGAATATGTCAGTGGCGACAGCCATCCACGGCAACTCGGGAGCCGGCTGCTGCAGTAGAGGTTGGCGCTGTTGATGAGGCAGGAGACTGTTGCAGGCAGCACAGGCTGAGACCCTGTCCCTGATTTCCTGAACCATGCCAGGCCAGTAAAACTGGGCTTGGGCCTGGGACAAAGTGGCCTCCACCCCGGGGTGGCCGTTGTGGGCGGTTTGAAAGTAATGATCCCGCAGCGCGGCCGGCACCACGACCTTGTGACCCTTCACCACCACGCCGTTGTGCAGCACCAATTCGTCCCAAACCAGGAAGTAGGGCACGGCACCAGCCGGCAGGGAAGAGCGTCGGTCAGGCCAGCCACGGCGGATGACGCCCTCAAGCTGTTGCAGGGCAGGATCAGCGGCAGTGTGTTTGACCAGGGACTGCATCTGCCAAGAGGGAACAATGTTAACGTTCAGTACCATCAGGTCAGACGATTCGTATGGATGGCGGGCAACGGAAGGGAGCGGCGCATGGGACAATGTGTCGGCCACGAACATTTCTTTGCCCTTGCGGTACACAATTTCGAACGTGAAACGCTGGAGCTGCAGCATCATTCGCTGCAAACGTGAAGAGGCCGCATGGCCTTGTTCAAGATAGAGACCAGCGGCTGGTGGTCAGTTTCAATGGTGAAGGTGTTGCCCAGAATGTAATCCTTGAATTTGGAGCATGCGAACACCACGGCAAGGAGCTCCTTTTCGATCTGAGCGTAGCGCTGCTCAGCAGGGGTCATGGTGCGAGAGGCATAGGGAACAGGCAGCTGCCGATCGTCATAGAGCTGCAGGCAGGCAGCACCGAGACCGAACCGAGATGCATCACAGGTGAGGACGATTGGCCTGTTTAGGTCAAAGAACTTGAGAGTCGGGGTGCGAGCGAGCTTGGACTTCAGGGCCACGAAAGCCGACTGGTGGTGCGGGAGCCAGACCCAGGCATTGTCCTTCTTGGTCAGCTCCCTGGTCAGCTCCCTGGTCCTCCTTGGTCAGCTCCCTCAGGGGGGCACTGAGGGCGGCACTCAGTTCGCTGAGGTCAGGTATGAACTTCCCCAGGTAGTTGACCATGCCCAGAAAGCGCTGCAGGCCGGGCACGTCTGTGGGAGCGGGCATTTCGGTGACCGCTGCCGTCTTCTGGGGGTCTGGCTTTAGTCCCCCCGCCGTGAAAACGTGGCCTACGTAAGTGACTTCCTGAACGCGGAACCGACACTTCTTCGGGTTGAGTTTGAGATTGATATCACGAGCCCTGTCCAGGACTTGGCGGAGGTGCAGGTCGTGCTCAGCGACGTCCCTCCTGTACACCAGGATGTCATCCACAATGATAGTGCACGGCAACCCGGCAAACAGCTGTTCCATGGTGCGCTGGAAAACCTCGCTTGCTGAGTTGATCCCAAAAGGCATACGGAGAAAACGGAACCTGCCGAAGGGTGTGCTAAAGGTGGTCAGGAAGGAGGAACGTTTATCCAGAGGGATCTGCCAGAAGGAGCTCTTGGCATCTAGGACCGAGAAGACTGTGGCCGGACCGACCTGTGCAGCGACGTCCTCCACCGTCCGCATGGGGTAGTGCGGGCGTTGGATAGCAAGGTTCAGGTCTTTCGGGTTGATGCAGATCCTGATCTCGCTCGCGTCCTTCTTGGCAGCGACAACCATGGTGGAGACCCACTGGGTGGGAGCGCTCACCTCCTTGAGGATGCCCATGGCCACCATGTCACGCAGTGTGGACTCCATGCGGCCCTTCATGGCAAAAGACACACGGTGGGCCGGTCTAATCACCGGGTTGACCCCCGGGTCAACAACGATTTTGTAGGCACAGGGCAGTTTGCCCAGAACGTTATCAAAACGGTCGGGATACTCGCTCAGGGGGTCCATGGGAGCCTGCACCAGGTGGATGTCGCGGTGGAAAGAGACCAAACCAAAGTCCTGGCATGCACGGGCGCCCAGCAAGGTGACGTTTTCAGATTCCAGCAGGAGAAAAGTGAGGGGCCGAGAGGTCTCAAGAGCTGTACAGATAACCGTGGCCTTCCCCACAGCGACCAGAATACCTCTCCCATAGGCATGAAGGCGGGAGTCATCGGGAGTCACCCTCTCCTCCGAGCTTATCTGCTTGAAGAGGCTAACAGACATAACATTGGCAAAAGCACCAGTATCGACCTTCGCAGGGAAGGAGTGTCCATTCACAGTAACATGTACAGAGGGATCTGTTATCAATGCAGGTGCACCCAAAAGCGAAAACACAGTTGAATCACCATGGGAGGAACTCGTATCGGAGTCAGGGAGTTCATCTTGCTGGTACTGGGAACCAGGCGCGCTATCACAGTCAACAAGGTTGTTTAGACTCCTTCTTGGAGCAGGGACAGGTTTCCCACGGAACCGACCTGCCGCAGAAAAGTGGTTCAGCTTCCCGCAGGAATTACAAGTTTTACCATGCGCTGGGCAAACGTTGAACTGGTGGGAAGAGAAATTGCAATTTGGGCAGCGACGAGGGGTGACCTTAGCGGGTGCAGAGGCGGTGCACTGGCGTGGCGGGCAATTGATCCGCCGGCGGCCAGCAGTACCGGTGAAATTGATGTCCTGGGACACCGGTTGAGATACGGAGCCAACAGCAGAGGCCATACGAGCCGAATGCATGGCATCCCTTAGCGTGAGGTCAGGCTTCATCAGGAGCTCTTCACGCAGCTTAGAGTTTAAGAGACCATTGACCAGGACGTCCCTGATCATTTCGTCTGGTGTTATCGCTTCAAGGCGGCCATATGTCGCAAAGATGCAATGAAAGCGTCAATGTGCTCACCGGGAGTCTGATGCCTTTGGAAGAACTTAAAACGCTCGATAATGTTATTGGTGGGTATATCGCATAGGGCAGTGAATTTGGCTATGAGACATACCGGGTCGTTGCGGTCTTCCGGAGGGGCGAACTCGAACGAGGCATAATGTTCCATTGCCTCCGGACCAGCCAGGTTGAGGAGTAGGTGAGCCTGTACCGCAGGAGTGGCACCAGGATGAGCGATCGCAATATGGTGTCCGTAGTCGCGCTGGAAGACAGTCCAGCGGTGCATGATGTCCGTGTCAAAAACGAGCGTGTCGGGACGACGACACGAGTTGGACATAGTAAAAATGTTGAGGTGGGGACACAACTGGGATAAACAAATAATAAAATAAAGCCGATGAACAGGAGACGCAAGTCTACCGCGCTGACACCATGTAAAAAGGACTCTCTTGACACACAAAGTCTTTTACTACATAACTTTATTATATGCACTACACACACTATGCCCTAGCTGTCCGTGGTCATCACTGGAGCTAGAGAGCGAGCTGGAGGTGGGGAAGCTACAATTATACAAGAGACAATGGGGAGTGGTTAGTAGTAGTGAGGTCACTATGTTAAAGGAGCATGCACTGATCTACACATACTTTGCCATAACTGCAAATATGGTTTGTGGCATAGATACAATTCACTCTGTGCACTTTTAAAGTATGTTGTTACAAGTGGAAGGCTTTACCACATGTAGCGGCAGATTTTTATATCGTTCAAGAGATTATTCCCTCTAGCCACTAAGTGGACTACATGGTTATGGGGAATGTTGTTATATACATGCGAGTTTCTGTCAGGGACCTTCAGAGCTTCTTCACAGATAAATCTTCATAACACAGTGCTTTGATTAATAAATTCTTTATTGATGATGAAAAACTATAAGGTACATCCGACTCGTATGCTATAATCTTCATCGAACTCCAGTTTATCGCTTTAAAGTTTAGAAAACTCCTCATGTCTCCGTTACGCTTCACATGGTCAAAAGGTATACCTTCCCCATGATGGTCCAAAACTAAACTAAAACCTAAGCTTCTGCGCAAGAAACCTAGCTCCAAACACACCCTAAAATGCGTCATAACTCCCACCCACGATATAACGGGCAGTCTAAAATTTAAAGATACATGCCATCATTAATGACACACAAAACAAGCCAATTGGCCACTACGCCACAGATAACATCATCTCTCTGCTGTAGCGTGATTAATCAGTTTAGCATGAGAATCGAATCCTGAATGACATGCTTGTACAGTACTGATATCTAACCACGACCACATTGACTGACCTTGTGGTCTTTATTGACCTGATATTATCTCAGTCTTGTTGATATAATCATACCAATGTTTCAAACGTTACAGATCCAGACTCACTGTTCTGAACTACATTTATAAGGTCAGAATATTATGACATCGGCAATGGAGGTTAATAATTACACAGAATGTATTTTCAAACACTTAGACTCTATGTATGTTTAACGCTATTGCTCCTTGGTTAGTAACCAATATATTATTGTTTTTAAAATTTTGCTGCACCAGTTGACCCAAAAGGCCGATTTTGTCGTGTATTATTTAATTTTATTTTATTTTTTCCTACATCAAATACAGATTGTGACCTTCAGATTAGTACAGACATAGGGTTGGACAGCAGAGAAACATGTCCTGCCAGCACACTTGTGCCAAAGGTATTGCTCATCTAATCCCATTAGGTCCGTACCCTTCTATGCCTTACCTTTTTAAGTATCTGTCTAAATGTCTCTTAATTGTCTAAATGTTTGTTTAAATATCTGAAGGGTCTTGACCAGAAATGTCACCTGTCCATGTTCTCCAGAGATGCTGCATGCCCTGCTGAGTTTTTTCAGCACTTGGTGTACTTTTCTGAATTACCAGCATCTGCCGTTCTTTGCTTCTAAATCTTGTCTCTTAAATGTATCTGATTCTACCATCTCCTCTGGCAGTGAGCTCCGAGTATGAACCCTGTTAAAACTCTCCCCTCAAACTCATTAGACTTTAGAGATACAGCATAGAGACAGGCCTTTTGGCTGATGGAGTCCGTACCGACCAGCGGTCACCCCGTACACTAGCCCTCTTCTACACACTAGGAACAATTTACAATTTACATTGGCTAATTAGCCTAACAATCCTGTATTTTTAATTTTAGTTTTAGTTTTTAATTTTAGAGATACAGTGCGGAAACACCGAGTCCACATCGACCAGCACATTAACACTACCCTACACACACTAGGGACAATTTTACATTTATAACCAAACCAATTAACCTACAAACCTGTACGTCTTTAGAGTGTGGGAGGAAATAGTAAGATTAAACGAGAACTTACCAGTTCGAAGTTTGATCATTATTTTATGAGGAGTAACGTTGAGGGATTATGTGAAGAACCCGCCAGGACGCATGCGTGCCATTCTTCAAAACAGCAGTGTGAAATCACAGATAACAGTAATGACTGAACATAGTAAGATTAGAGAAGAGGTTACCAATTGAACTTTATGATCAAGGGTGGGAGCGGAGGGCACGTAATCCCTCAACGTTACTCCTCATAAAATAATGATCAAACTTCGAACTGGTAAGTTCTCATTTAATCTTACTATTTTACTTCGGAGTCACGTGAGTGACTACGTGAAGATTTCAAAGCTCTGTGATTTCATGCCGTGGAAACGAGTCCATGCATCACATCTGCCTTAATTGACTAAGGGAGGAATTGTGTTAACATGTTTAAACATGAATCCGACATTGAAATCCATGATAAATTTATTAACAACAAATTATAGCCCCTATTTTATGGGGTGAAATCATATTACAGAACTTAAAATTGATTCTGCAAAAGTTCCAGGTTTAACCACTGGTTTATGGTAGAATTGTTGGAATGTTTTTTCCCTTGACCATCCTGCTGTCTCCAGGATTTGGTCCATTGGTACGTCCAACTCCATAGCTGCCAATGTAGCTGCAGCCCTGGTGGAATGATATTTGAATATGTTAGTATCCACCCCAGCTGTTGTTAAAACCTGTTTCAGCCATCTGGAAATAGTTTGAACCGACACTTTTTTTGTGGGGTTGCTTGTGGCTGATTAGTAGTGCCATCTCATTGCCTCTGATGTTTTTGGTGTTCTCCATATATAACAATAAATGTCTTATTATACAGAGACGATCATCTATAGGGTAGGCCCTAAATTCTATTTTGAGGCCTGACGATCCCGGTCTGTTCTGTTTGACTAATTCACGAATATGAAAAGTTATATTTCTTGTTGAAGAAGTCATATTGTCCAGCCTTAACTTATGTAAAGACTGTACCATTTGTGCTGTGACCAAAGCCATCAGCATGACTGTTTTATGCGTCAGTGTTTGCAGGGATAGAGCTGTTGCTGGAGACCAGTTCCTTAGCAACGTTAGGACAATACTCACATCCCATATTTGAGAGTACCTGGTTCTTGGGGGATTGATATTAAAAATTCCTCTCATAAGTTTGGTTACCAGGGGGTGAGTCCCAACAGAATGACGCTCTGATCCTCGCCATAGATATGCTGAAAGGGCACTTCTGGCACAGTTAATGGCACTGTAACTGAGCCCCTCATCATAATGGAGGCCTGCCAGGAATTCCAGAACAGACGTTATGTTCATCGAGCTGTAAGTGATGTTGTTTATGTGACAATATATCTCCCATTTCCTGATGTATACCAGATATTGTTTTTTGGTGGACTGCCTGTGAGCCGCTGAGATAATGTTCAATGTTCGGTCTGTCAATCCCAGTTCCAGTAGAGGTTTCTTTAGACTCTACAAATTAATAAGTTTGTCGTTTTATGACATGGATGGCTATCCCCAGTTACGGGATGAACCAACAAATTTGGTTGTTTCAGGATGGTGATACCTGGTTCTAAGACCATGTCGAGTATCACAGGGAACCATGGTTGAGTAGGCCAATCGGGCACTACCAAAATACCAGACGCCGAGTCTTGTTGTATTTTGCGTAATACCCGACTGATGAGTCAGAAAGGAGGGAATGCATAGAAAAACAATTTCCCCCAATGCAGCGAAAAAGCATCAATCGCTGATGCCCCAGGGTCTGGTTCCCGAGAAACATAGTTTGGTAACTGGTGATTGAGTCTAGATGCAAATAGATCGATATCTGGTGTTCCATACCATGCTACAATTTCAGCAAATACTTTTATATCCAACATCCATTCGATGTTTTCATTGAATTTGCGTGACCTGGTGTCTGCCACTGAATTTAGGTTAACTGGTAGGTAAGTAGCTGATATCCAAATATTTCTCTGGATACACCATTGTCAAATTGTATTAGCCAGATTGTCACATGATGTCGATTTGATTCCACCCATATGGTTAATATATGCCACCATGGTGGTATTGTCAATCTGTAGTCTAACATGCTGGTGATATATTCCAGAACAGTATGACTTTAGGCCATAGAACGCATCCAACATTTCCAGGTAGTTTATGCCAAGTGTCTGTAGTAATGATGCCACCTGTGCATTCCATCTACCTCCACAGCTGGAGATGGAATTGGTTGCACCCCAACCAAGCACACTGGCATCAGTTTGTAGCACCACTGAGGGGTTGCTGATAATAATAGGGCTGGAACAATGCCGAATGTTATCCCTCCACCGTTTTAATTCCAAAATTGCTTTGATTGGTAGCTTCATTGGTCTGTCGAAATGACCAGCATTAATTGTGAGTGCTTGTATTTTTGCCCTTTGTAAATTTTGATAATACAAAGCTCCAAATTGTGTGCCTGGAAAAGCAGCCACTATTTTGCCAATCACCCTTGCTACCAATCTGATAGACGGTTCACTGATGTCAATGAGGTTGTTGCAGGCCTCAGTTAAGACTGTAGCCTTTACCTTTGGTAAAGTCACCGACATGTGACCTGAGTCAATAGTGAACCCCAAATAATCCATTATGGTGGAAGGCGTTTGTTTAGATTCAACTGGATGGATGATAAACCCCAGTTCCTCAAACAATTGATTGGTGGCTGATACAGCTAGTTTGGCTAATTCCAAAATTTTGCCCACAATCAATATGTCATCTAGATAGGCCATGATCATATGATTTTGTTTCCGAAGAAACGCTAGGGCTGGTTTCAAGATTTTTGTATAAACAGCCTGGGGGCTGATGTTAATCCATTTGGTAGAGCTCTATACTGCCATTTGCTGCCCCATCCAGTTGAATTTTAAATAATGTCTGTGGTCAGTCCATATAGGCACTGAATAGTAAGCATCTTTTAAGTCGATGCTAGCCATGAAGTAGCCTTCGGAAATCAATTGTTTGGCAGTAACATAGGTTTCCATTTTGAAATGAATGTATTGTACATATGTATTCAAATTGGTCAAATCTATGATGATGCGACAACCACCATCTTTTTTGTTTTTGGTAAAGATATTAGACACAAATTCCAGAGAATCATGTTGGGTTTTTTCAATTACCCCCTTTGTGTGAAGTCTCACCAGTTCAGCATGTGCTTCTAATTTTTCTTTTCGTGAAAGTACGAACTTTCGGTTCGGTACATGCTGAACTGGGGGGCTATTTTTGTGCACAAATTCAATGGTATATCCCTGGATACTGTTTAGGATATAAGTGTCTGTTGTCAATGCACTCCATGCCTCCCAAAAAAGTGTAATCTCCCACCGATATGTGTATTATCCACACTTCCTATCATTTGTAAGGGACCAGACCCACCTACCTCCATGGTTACCAGTGGAAGGTTTACTTCTTCCTGTGTGGTCTTCGAGGAGGTTGAGGTGCCGTGTCCGGGTTTGGGTTTGGGGTTTGCGCATTTTCCACGAAGGCCGGTCTGGGCCATGGCCTAAAAAAGACCGCTGTCCTGTACGCCCGGCCTTTGAGCTTTCACCAGCTTCTGCTGATCTGCTGGTGGGTGCGTAAGGGTGCTGTCTGTGGCTGTGGGAGGTCCTTGCTGTTGTCGCCTTTATGATCCACAGGGTTTTTGCCTCCTCATCGAGCTCCTTAACCTGCTTGGACAGGTTTCCACCAAATAATAATATTGGTGGCTTTGTGTCTCCAGGTTTGCACAGGCCTGCAAATTTTGGATTTAAGGCAGGTCGGATGGCACTCTTTCTGATAAGATTGATTTCATACTGAGTATTGCAGAATAGTGCCAGTGCATCCTGTTGCTCTTGCGACATTTCCTTCCCATCCACTGTGCGAGCGAATGCTGTGATCCCTGCTGTTAGTAGCTTCAGTATTCTCTGGAGCTTGACATCCATGCTTCTAACTGCTGCTCTGATGTGTTTCTAGATACAATTATTCACGACTGGAACATTCAGGGATACGCAATTTCCTGGTGCCAGATATTTGGCAGTGGTGTCCATCACAGCCTGTTCCTGTAGTTGCTTGAATGACAGGACATCAATGCTGGCAGCTAGTTTCTGTTCTAGGTTTTGTCCAGTCTGATCCGGCTGTATGTAGTTGGACACCATATCCAGTAGATTTTCGCCTTCCTGCACCCTCTGCACACTTGTAGTTTGTTCAGCAAACCCCTCTTCGGGGTCAGCCCAGAATTGACCCCCAGTACTCCCCTCTGACGAGGGAGATGCACTGTGCAGCCCTACGTAAGGTGCTGCTGAGGGTGTTATATATGACCCACAGTGACTAGACTCCATCTCCCGGAGTCTGTCATGTTGGAGTATTTGCTCCATGAGCCGCTCCATCCGGCTCCAGCGCACACGGTCGCTGGCCGCTCGCGGCTCCTCAAAGTCGGACTCATCAGAGTCAACGGCTCTGTTTGTTTTTCTTTTTGCCTTCACGCCCGGCCGCGGTGTTGATCAGGCTGGTGCGGGGGCTAAGTCAGGCACAGCTGATCCCATTACAGGTGATTACTGTGCCGCCGGCCGCTGCTGGCTGCCTGCAACTCCGCGGTCCTCCCCCGCCAGCTTTGTCGCAGCTCTTGTTGACTTTTTGGATTTGTCCATCGTTTTGGATTTGTCCACCTGTGAAACAGTATGGGAACAATAATGACCGCAGAGTAACCACTTACCTGTCGGTCCCGGCTTTTAAACTTGCCGCTGCGGAGAACGTCGTTCCACCCCGCCTGTCGTTTCGCAATGCTTGTAGCGATATGACACGCATGCATCCTGGCGGGTTCTTCACGTAGTCACTCACGTGACTCCGAAGTAAAACAAAAGATTTTGGGGGAAAAACCCCGCCGATCATGGGGAGAACATACAAACTCTGCACAGACAGCTCCTGTAGTCATGATCGATCCCGATTTTCTGGCGCTGTAATGCAGCAACTCTACCGCTGTGCCACAGTGCCACCCCAATTCACATCTTCATTAAAATTCTTGCCTCTCACCTTAAAACTATGTCCTATAAAGAAGGATCCCAACCCAAAACACCATCTGTTGAGTCTGAAGAAGTGAACTGACCCAAAACTTTGCCCTACTGCCTGATTTATTGAGTTTCTCCAGCTTTGACTTTTGCTCAAGAATCCAACATATCCAGTTTCTTGTGCCTCCACCTATATCCTATAATTTTAAGTAGCTCAATCAAGTCATTTTCTCAGCTTTCTTTGCTCCAGAGAAAACAAGCCCAGTTAATCAAATATCTTTCCATAACTAAAGTTATTCAATCCAGGCAACATCCTTGTGAATCTCTGCACTTTAATGCAATCACCTCCTTGCTATAGAGTGGTGATCAGAACATCACACTGTACTCAATATTCTAAATGCAACATTACAATGTTTACCAATTGTATTGGGGATTGTCAGAAGAAACAATGTTAAGTAATTTGTCCCATCCTGTTAAAAAAAAATAACATATGAGTGTAATCACGCCATAAATCACGCAAGTAGAAAAGACAAATTGTAAATGATAAATCCCACACAGGAATTTTCATGTTGTGTGTTTAATGTTCTTGTCATATGTTCCAGAACCTATTTAAGGTTGTGTTGATATAGAATTGCCAGATGAAGGGAGTATGTTTTCTTTAATATTAGCACCAAGATTTCATGAGCAAACATCAGGTGCAAATTTGCACCTCCAGAAAACACATCATCAGAAATATCATCATCTATCTCTGTGCCACCCCAGAGTGTTATTTCTAAATCACTTTGTGCAGCCAAATGATTTACAGTGACACACTGTCATTTCAAAAGGGTTCCAAGTATATCTGGATTAACTGTCTGTAATTGACATTTAGCATTGTGTATATTAATGGATAGTACCTAGATGTTGGAATCCAAAATCACCCTATTATCTAATTACTAACGCTTTGGTATTTAACTACAGTTTTAATCGTTTTCCACAAACAACTTGATTTTAGGATCTCTATGTAACAACCTGACTCTAACTTAAATTGATCGTGTTCTTTTAACAAAAATGCTACAAACAAAGCGACCTGACATACGATACAGGGCATTAATGCAATCTTACAACATATTACAATAGCCTTCACTTATGTTAACAAGATTAAGAATAATTCCATTTGCAGTTATGACATTAACATGTAAAGACAATCAATTCAATGTGTAGAAACAAGGAGCAGAAGATGATGGTTTACAAAAAAGGACACAAAGTGCTGAGGTAACTCGACAGGTCAGGATGCATCCCTGGAGAACATACAGTAGATATGTGAAGGAAGATGGGTAGAATGACCTGACAATCTTTTTGTGACTGAAGGTTCAGTTATCCAGCCAGCACCACTTTAATGGGGGTCCATTCAACCCATCGTCTACTCTGCCATTCTCCTGCCTTCTCCCCTGACATAACCCCTGACACCCGTATATGACCATATAAAATAAATCTTGAAGATCCATTTTCTATGAGGAGTGGACACTATGCCCCAAAAGTCCCAGGAGTTGAATACATATGAATATATGTGGATATCCTTCGACTGGGCTTAACAGATAAGATAGAGGAATTCAGGGTGGATGTTAGGGTGGCACGGTGGCGCAGCAGTAGAGTACAACAAATGCAGCACAGGAGACCCGGGTTCGATCCCGACTACGGGTACTGTCTGTACGGAGTTTGTAAGCTCCCCATGACCTGCGTGGGTTTTCTCCGAGATCTTCGGTTTCCTCCCACACTCCAAAGACGTACATTGGCTTGGTAAATGTAAAAATTGTCCCTAGTGGGTGTAGGATAGTGTTAATGTGCGGGGTTAATTCTAAAATTCTAATGTGCTCTGGTTACCCCCCACCCCCCCCACGGGGATCACTGGTTGGCGTGGACCTGGTGGACCGAAGGACCTGTTTCCGCACTGTATCTCTAAACTAAACAATAGGATGGGTGGGGGAGATTGGGACATTACAGTCATAACAGATGCCGTAGTGCTAAACGGTTGAGTTGCTGCCTTATAGCGCCAGAGACCCAGCTTCAATCTTGACTTTTTCGTACTGTCTGTGTGGAGTTTGTACATTCTCTCTGGCTGCTCTGGTTACCCCCCACATTCCAAATACATTCAGGTTTGTAGGTTAATTGGCTTCTGTAAATAGATCCTAGTTTGGGATGCGAAACTGGGATAACATGGAACTAGCGTACGGATGACGCAGATTCGGTGGGCCGAAGGGCCTCCTCCCAAGCTGTATCTCTAAACTAAACTAAACTGGACAGAATCATGGTTGAGTGAAGAGCAGGACTGGACGCTCAAAGTTCCAGCGTGCAGAGAGTAGTAGACACTGCCTGGTCCATTATGAAGAAGAGTCCGAACTCAAAACATCACCTATCCTTGGTCCCCTGAGATGCTATGTGAGCCGCTGAGTTACTTCAGCACTTCGTGGCAACTCAACATGTTTCAGCAAGCATGATCAGATGTTCCTTAATTTGGGCTAATAAAATTAGTTAAACCCATATACCATACTCTCTCTTTATTAATAGTCTATTTATATTTATGTTTCAAACTTGCATCATATTTTAGAATCATTATACATCTTTAATGTTCTCTCTTCAACCATTCCTATGGCTCCTGAAAACATCACAAAAATGAAAATGATCAAGAGTTTTATAAAAGGTAGACAAAAATGCTGGAGTAACTCAGCGGGTGAGGCAGCATCTATGGAACGAAGGAATAGGTGTACAAATGTTCAGTCACCATATCATAAGGTAATAATATACCTTAATATATTAGGCCATTTGGAAAAATGGGCTGAAAGATGGCAGATGGAGTTTAATGCTGATAAATGTGAGGTGTTACACCTTGGCAGGACAAATCAAAATAGGACGTACATGATAAATGGTAGGGAATTGAAGAATACAGTTGAACAGAGGGATCTGGGAATAACCGTGCATAGTTCCTTGAAAGTGGAATCTCATATAGATAGGGTGGTAAAGAAAGCTTTTGGTATGCTAGCCTTTATAAATCAGAGCATTGAGTATAGAAGCTGGGATGTAATGTTAAAATTGTACAAGGCATTGGTGAGACCAAATCTGGAGTATGGTGTACAATTTTGGTCGCCCAATTATAGGAAGGATGTCAACAAAATAGAGAGAGTACAGAGGAGATTTACTAGAATGTTGCCTGGGTTTCAACAACTAAGTTACAGAGATAGGTTGAATAAGTTAGGTCTTTATTCTCTGGAGCGCAGAAAGTTAAGGGGGGACTTGATAGAGGTCTCTAAAATGATGAGAGGGATAGACAGAGTTGATGTGATCAAGCTTTTCCCTTTGAGAATAGGGAAGATTCAAACAAGAGGACATGACTTCAGAATTAAGGGACAGAAGTTTAGGGGTAACATGAGGGGGAACTTCTTTACTCAGAGAGTGGTAGCGGTGTGGAATGAGCTTCCAGTGGAAGTGGTGGCGGCAGGTTCGTTGGTATCATTTAAAAATAAATTGGATAGGCATATGGATGAGAAGGGAATGGAGGGTTATGGTATGAGTGCAGGCAGGTGGGACTAAGGGAAAAAAGTTGTTCGGCACGGACTTGTAGGGCCGAGATGGCCTGTTTCCGTGCTGTAATTGTTATATGTTATATGTTATATGTTAAGTAAAATGGGCAGAATTAGGCCATTCAACCCATCGTCTACTCTGCCATTCAATCATGGCTGATCTATCTCTCCCTCCTAACCCCATTCTCCTGCCTTCTCCCCTGACATAACCCCTGACACCCATATATGACCATATAAAATAAATCTTGAAGATCCATTTTCTATGAGGAGTGGACACTATGCCCCCAAAGTCCCAGGAGTTGAATACATATGAATATATGTGGACGGTGGTTTTCAGTACTGAGTAACAGGGATCTGTGAAATATGTGATCTCAGTACAATTTGACCATGCTAAGCCACAAGCCACATTTGAACATGTGCCAAGTAAACAATTATCCTAAAGGTTTTGAGCTACCAGTGAATCACTAATTTCAATGAACAAAGAGGATTCTGAATATATCTAAAATTAAATTGTACTGGTGTTGTTTTCATATTTGTGGTGTATAAACCATTGATGCAGGAAGATTGGAAAGAAGCAAAAGTCTGTTTGATTTTCCAATGGCAGAATTTACACTTGAGTTTCCTTCAAGATTTTGGTTGTTCCAAGGATCTGTCAACTTGTGCCAATTGATTACACTTATGCAAATATGTAAATAATGAAGAGGGCAACTTATTCTGACATGCCAAGAAGTGTAGAGAATGCCCAGCAAAGCATTAAAGACCATTGCTGTGCTTTTAAAATTCTAACACTCTTTACATAATTTAGTTTGAACTTATGCCAGCCAGAATCATCAGATCATAGATTCATTACAATACAAAAGCAGGCCATTTAGCTCTTTGTGTTTCTGCCAGCTCGTTGGTGAGGTGAGGATTTCTTCAGCCTGAAATGTCAGGAGAGTTTTATTCGAGATTTTTGCAACTGGACGACATTATCTCACCACAGTTACTTTACCATTCCTGCTACAGAGAAATCTTTAATTCAGTTGTTCTATATCTCTCTCTATATCACTGTCCATATCTCTCGGTTCCCTTTCCCTTGACTCTCAGTCTGAAGGAGGGTCTTGACCCGAAAAGTCACCTATTCCATTTCTCCAGAAATGCTGCCTGATCCGCTGAGTTATTCCAGCTTTTTGTGTCCATCTTTGATTTAAACCAGCATCTGTAATACCTTCCTACACACAGACCAAGACTCACTTTTCACTGCTTGAGAAACTTGAGCTACTTGAAGGTGGTTACATTCCCCTCCATTAGTGTATCTAATATCTGCTGTTTTCTGTGCATCTCTGTAAGTTCCCCGACTAGTATAACATCACAAATCTCCGGATCCTTAGGTATGAGACTAAAGAACAGCATAAGCCTCCTGGGATTGTGAGACATCGACTATTAGTCTGTTTCTAACATTGAAACGTGCACGATATTGCTGTTCAGAAAATCTTGTCCCAATACAGCCCAATATATAAAGTTGCAAAACTTGTGCCAAGGTATGAATCATCTCCAAGGTAAACAGATAGGCAGAAATGACTGAGATAGTTGATCATCTTGAGAGGTAGCATCAGATAAAAGTATGCAGACCTCCGTACTGCACCCCAGCCACCTGAATTCCAAGACATTATTGATTAGTGCAGGTGTTTCTTGATTAGTACGGGTGTCAGGGAGAGACAGATCAGCCATAATTGAAAGGCGGAGTAGACGTGATGGGCCGAATGGCCTAATTCTATTCTTATCCCATATGACGCTATGAACTTATGACAATTTCAAGGCCTTTCAAATTTTTGGAAATCTGCTTTAAAAATGTCAATAATATGCACAGTTCCATTCTTTCCATAACAGTGTTCAATGTAGCCCTCTGCTTCACAGATGAGTCCTGCAATGTAGTAGAGGTTAAAGTACATTAGGTTAAAACTTTTAACAGTAGCGTGGCATGCTTCGGAGGTGTACATTGCAAAATGAGGATCTCCTTCAAATTAATGGGCCGTGGTACATACATTTGCAGTTTGACAAAGAATGAGATTTTCTGTCAAATTGTTGGTATTTGAGTTAAAGGGTTAATGGGCTTGCATGCCCACTTTCCTGTTATTGCAAGGTTGCAGCAGCTGGGTACTGCATAACCATGGAATGCTTACAGTGGAAAGGAACAGCTGAAACAAGAAACATATGTTTTGCAAAACATGTGCCAAGTCTCGAATCATCTCCAAGATAAACAGACAGACAGAAATTACTGAGATAGTTGATCATCCTGAGAGCTCACATTAATGATAAAAAGTGTGCAGACCTCCACACTACACCCAGCCACCTGACTTCCCCAGGCATCCTGATTCAACACAATCTGTATAGAAAGCAGCTAATTAGCTTCAGCCAACTTGGAGGGAGATTAGTTTAGTTTAGCTTAGTTTATTTTATTTTGGTATAATTTATTGTCACGTTTACCGAGGTACAGTGAAAAGTTTTTTGGTGCGTGCTAACCTATCAGCGAAAAGACAACACATGATTACAATCGAGCCATCCACAGTGTACAGACACATGATAAAGGGAATAACGTTTAGTGCAAGATAAAGTCCAGTAAAGTCTGATTAAAGATAGTTCAATGAGGCAGATAAAAGCTCAGGACTGCTCTCTAGTTGTTGGTAGGATGGTTCAGTTTCCCAATAGCAGCTGGGAAGAAACTGTTCTTGAATCTGGACATGCATGTTTTTGCACTTCCACTCCTCTTGCCTGATGGGAGAGGGAAGAGGAGGGAATGGACAGAGTGAGACTCGTCCTTGATAATGCTGGTGGCCGTGCCGGGACAGCTTGAGGTGTAAATTGAGTCAATGGAAGGGAGTTTGTATTTTTGCAATGGATCCAATAAATCTATACTGACTGCTGTTTAATGTTTTGATCAGCCCAACAGGTATAAGGTTTTGAAAGGACATCAAACATCAAAGGAACGGAGAAGAAATAACAGCCCATACCATCTATGCTGACTGATCTGGGAACTCCATGACGGAGGCATTGTTGAGATCATGCTTTATAACTTGAGTGTAATATATACAATACAATACCTTTTATTTGTCATTTGAACCTCACATGAGGTTCAAACGAAATTTGGTTTCTGCAGCCATACAAAAAAAGAACCAAGACACACACCAACACAATTCAATTCACACAAACATCCATCACAGTGAGTCTCCTCCTCACTGTGATGGAAGGCAAAGACTTGTCTCTCCCCTGCTCTCCATTCCTCTCCCGAAGTCGAGGTCAAAGCCCCCGGCGGGCGCTAGCAAGTCCGCGGCCACTCAAAGCCACGCCGGGCGATGTAGGGCCCTGCCCTGGGTCTTGATGTTGGAGCCACCGGCGGGCGAAAGCAAGTCCGCGGTAATTTACAGCCGCGCCGGGCATTATAAGGCCCCCCTCCAGGTCACTCTCAACCCCGCAATTCGGGCGGGAGAAGTCGCCATTGCCGGTGCCCCGCAAAACGGTCTCCCACCGAGGACCCGCGAGCTCCCGGTGTCACCATCCACCGGAGTCGGGTCGCAGCAGCTCGCCCCCGCAGCTCTCCACGCTCCGAAGCTGGCTAGCACCACGAAGGTAGGTCCGTAGGTCCACAGCTCCACAGGCTCCACAGCTCCACGGAGGTAGGTCCACAGCTCCACAGGCTCCACAGGCTCCACAGCTCCACAGCTCCATGGAGGTAGGTCCACAGCTCCACAGCTCCACAGCTCCACGGAGGTAGGTCCACAGCTCCACAGCTCCACAGCTCCACGGAGGTAGGTCCACAGCTCCACAGCTCCACAGCTCCACGGAGGTAGGTCCACAGCTCCACAGCTCCACAGGCTCCGTGACTTGAGCCCCCAGGTCGCTCCGGTTGGAGGCCGCTCCACGGCGCTAGGCCCCAACGGCAACGGAGACCCGACAGGGAAAAGGTCGGGTCTCCATGCAGGGAAGAGATTTAAAAGTTTCCCCCACCCACCCCCCACACATACACATTTAAAAACCCATTACAAACTAAACCCTCAACAGGACAAAAAAATAAAATATCTGTACGTTATCAGATAATAAATCTCTGTCAGTGTTTCAATATGGTTGGGATTTGAACTCACTAAATTAAAATATATATATATAAGAGTTGAGGCAACAGTACTTTATGTCCAGCTATGTTTTACTGGCCTTAGTGGATTAAACACAGATAAAGATATTGAGAAATCAAATCAGAATTTCTCCAAAAGCAGTGAAAATCACTTTTGATCATCTGACTCTCACTCAAGGTGTGAATGATTTATGGGCAGGTTTACGGTCGACTTATTGACGTGTGCCATTCTTAGTCTGTACCATTCCCTCTTCTCTACTTTTCAAGTTGGGGAAAGCTTTCCCAACGACAGATGGGTGCCTAATTGAATTGTGAAAGTCATTGCCAATGTCATCACTTGCACCACATCACTTTATTCACTTTGACTAAAGGGGATGTCTGCCCCCTGGCAAAGCTGCCAGAGAGATCTGGCAACAGGCAGTAGAATGGCCAGAAGGGGCTAAATGAAGCATTTTAATTGTTGGATATAATTGTTGTTGGCCAAGCATGCCTTCTATAGGCCACCACAGCCTTGATATTTCCTTTTGCTTTCCCTGGCCAGCATGTGTTCTATAATTTGCCTTATGCTGAGACCTGTGCCTTAGGTTTTCACAGCCTATACCTGGATGATTCTTGTTCCAGCTCACCAGCATTGACAAATGTTCCTGCCAGCATTGGGTATGCAACAAACATCCTTATTATAAAGTATGGCCTGGGCCAAGTAAAAATTACATTGTTCCATTGACAATAAAACACTCTTGACTCTCTGCTTGACTCATATTCCATTCCAGTTGCATTGTTCACTTCGGTTCCCCATATACGCCTGATGCCTGTTGTGATGACTGGGATCAAGAACTCCACGTCTCAATTATTTACTTCCACATCAACACTGAAGCGTGTAAAAGAGGATATGACATTGGCCAATGCAGAAAATGTGCCCAGATATACACCTGGCACTTGAAGGCAATCAAGTAGACTCTGGGAGATTGCACAGGCAAATGACAAAAGGGATTTAAATGGAAATGTGTGCTTTACACCCAACCTCTAACATTCTTAATCTTGATAATCTCAAATTTTCCAGATCCAATGGTACTTTATTGCCACATGTACCGAGGTACAGTGAAATGCCTTTTTTGCATACAGTTCAGTAATAATATGACTATACGTAAGCACCATCTTAGTTAAGTACAAGTGTATAGGAATAGTACACTGAGACCGCACACAAGGGTCACCGTGTTTTGGTGCCAATTTTGAAGATCCAAATCTCAACGTTGTTATAAATGCAAGGTTCTTGACTTGGCCTGGAATGCAGTGCCATGGACGATGGCCGAGGTAGACACGATAGTGGCATTAAAGAAGCTTTTGGATAGACACATGGAAGTACATGGAATGGAGGGATATGGATCATGTACAGGCAGATGAGATCAATTTAACTGGGCATCATGTTCGGCACAAAAACTTTGGACCAAAGGGCCTGTTCCTATGTTGTACTCTGTAGTATGTTCTATGTTTGTAACATAATGTCACAAGTTCTATAGTCAATAATTTGTAGTATCAATGGGATACAGGTGTGAGCATGCAAATCTGTGAATTTATACAGTGTGAATGGATCGATTGTAATCGTGTATTGTCGTTCTGCTGACTGGTTAGCATGCAACAAAGGCTTTTCAAAGCTTTTCACTGTAACTCGGTACACATGACAATAAACTAAACTGAAATTGAACTGAACTGACTTATGCATAAGTCTAAATCAGATTAGAAATTGTGTGTATATATATATATGAAGATTATGTCCCAGATCCAAATGATTGAGTTTGGTAGGAGAGTTACATTGAACCATGCCTGATTCTGGCAGTGCAATTGGTGGAAATGCATTTGTTGACTTTGCCCATGCTGATGAGTGATGCTATTCACTCACAATATATCATGCAGCCTCTCAACAATGCAGCTGCCTTACATTAGATCAAACAGCATGGATTTATGACTGTGACCATTTTCAGGCAATACCTATTTTGCGCTTTCAATAGCACAAGAATGCTATGTTTTTGTTGATAGCTTTTGCAAGCTAGCTTGCTTCCTTCCAGAATATACATTAGCATAACTCCATATGTCTCTGTTCTGCACACATTTAAAATGGTACAATTTAATTAACGTTGCCTTTCTTCAGTCACCCTCTGCTCCACAGTTTGTCTCTCTCGCACAGATTATTTCTCTGTTCAAAACACTTCTCCAAGTTCCTCTAACTTTGGCTTCCTGTGCTCACTCCTATTTCCTTCACCCCATCAATGATTTACCTGCAATGATTTACAGTAGAACCCAAGTAATACAGTTTGACAGATAGACGATAGCTGGTTCCCTGGAGATAAATCTGTGAGTTATGGAATGGAATAGTTTACATCAACTGAAAGCATAAACCAGGCTTTGGACTGGTGATTCATCTAAAAGACTTTGCCTTTGTCAATACAATACAATACAACAATATTTTATTAGCCAAGTATGTTATTCAACATACAAGGAATATCATTTGCCAAGCCAGTCATACAAATAAAAAGCAATGGAACACACAAAATACATTTTAACATGAACATCCACCACAATGACTCCTCCACATTTCTCACTGTGATGGAAGGTGAAAAAAAAGTTAAATCTCTTCCCTTCTTTGTTCTCCCGCAATCGGGGGCCTCGGGCCTTCCCTTGATGGGACGATCCTGACTCCCGTAGCCGGCGGCGTTTGGGCTCCCCGCATCTGGGCAATCAGCTTCCGCATCGGGGGGGGGGGGGGATGTCAGCTCCCCTGCGCTGGGTGATCGGACTCAGGGTCGGGGCTTGTCGAACCTCTGCGTCATTGGAGCTCCTGACTCTGCCTCTCCCGAGACTGTGAGCTCACGATTTAAAGTCCGCAGGCCGCGGTTGGAGCGATGCCAGGCAAGGGATCGGCTCCGATGTTAAATCCACGTCCCGCGGTGTGGCTCAAACTCTGTCCGAGGAGACCTCCAACTCCACGATGTTAGACTGCAGGGCGACCGGCGATACGATCTGAAAAAGGAAGATATAGGATCCGGCAAGGTAAGAGACTAAAAAAAAAGTTCCCCAGGAAGTAGGGTTTGAATTTCTGTGATTTCCTAACTCAAAGGAGAGAGTGCTTCCTCTGTTGGCCTTATTGGACTTTGGAAAACTTCAACTATGGTGAGAAATCAGAGCTGGGAAGGGCTCAATGGGCCAATTTATGGGAAGGGTTACCTTCATCTATGAGAAAATAAAAAATATGTTTTTATTTTATTCATGATGGATTGGATAGGCATGAGAAGGAACAAAAAAGTATACAGATTCCCAATTAGACCTATTTGGAGAATTGCATTCAGTCTCAGGCATCAGACTCTACACACATATTTACTCTTGGAAGGATTAGAGTCTGGAACCCACCAAAACAAATTAAGCATTTAAATGGTTAAATTATGAAATAGGTTCCTCAAAAGTGGCTTGTATTCCATTGAGTTTAGATGGCCAAAGGCAATTCAAGTGATAAATAGTCTCAATTCAATTGGATAAAGGGAGTTGTTTTCCTCCGGGGGAGGGGGGGTTAATCGTGAACAAGAACTAAAAGTTTTAAAATTAGAGTAACGTTGTTTTAATTAAATCTGCAGGTATTTTTTTTGCACTAGGCTGGAACGAGATCTGCCAAAAAAATGCAAACGGTAGAAATGTTCAAGGCTGTTGTGTAGATGCACCAAGGAATGAAGGTGATGAATGAGTTGTGTTGTGTATATTTACTGTCATTCATTTGAAATGGGAGCAAGTTTAAGGGGCTGAATGGCTATTTGTGAACATGTATATTTATATTTAATGTATATTTATGTATATTTATGCACATGTATATACATGCACCCAACTACCATCACATCTCCTCATTAAATATTTGCCCATTGTTGCAAAGCAAGTCACATTGTCCAAGAAAGCCAATAGTGATTAGCTATCTACTACTATGAAGAAGGATATCTGACCATAGAATCAAAGTATTTTAAACAATGTTAATGCATCATTTTCTTTTTTCAGTGTCTATGTGTTTCACTAAATTGGATTAAAGCAGATTGGAAAAACAAGTAAAAATGGTAACTCTTACTAATAATCTTCGGCCGACTGGTGGTTTGGAAAACGTTTCCAAAACAGTATACGTATATTACTTACCACTCACTTCCACTTTCTTCCTGGCTAGAGGAGAGATTTGGTGCAATAAAATATATTTCTGTAAATCCCAGTTTTGTTTTTCTTATTGTCTAATATATTGTATATTGTGGAGAATTAGTTTAAAACTAAAGGGATGAAATGTCTTCTTCTCACGAAAATAATTGTATAACAAAATCATGTACTTCAGAGCAATGTTCTCTTACAATCTAATTTGCCATTGTTAATGATGAAGAAAAACAGATATCTTGCATGTTTTAATTAAAAGCCTTTCTATCAATGTTAATAACGCAGGTAGGTGCAGTGTCAATTATGTCAAGGTATTCCCATTTGCGTTTCAGAAGTGGTTTGAATGCAGATTAATTGTTAGCACTGCGTGGAAACTGATGGAATTAACTTATCATGCATAACTACCTGTGTGGTGCAAGATACAGAAAACTGGCACATTAATATGAATGATAAATATTACAAGCTGTAATTTAAATAGTCACTGTCTTTACTTCCTCAATGCAATGTATTATAATTTGTTTATTTAAGGATAATGTACATAAAGGAAAGCTCTTCTTGTTTCACAGGCTGGGAAAGGATATGAAGGAAGGCACACATTTAACATTATGGGAAATAAAGTTAAGGATTTTATTTTTTAACTCAGAGAGTAGATATTATCTAGAATTCATATTTTGTAGTGGTGGTGGAAGCAAAATCAATGAGGGCATTCATGATGGAATGGATAGGCACGAGTAGGAATAATTTTTAAAGCTATGGAGAAAGAACAGGAGAATGGGAGGAAACAGGATTGTTCTACAGGGAGCTAGCATACTGAATGGACTGAATGACCTCCATCTGTAATGTAACAGTTCTATCATTTTATATTTATGCAAACAATATTTCAACTCCTATATGAAATCAACTATTTTGGTCTTTGATATATAAAAGAGGTAAATTGGGCAGCCGTGCCAAATTGAGTGATCACCTTTTTTGGAAAGACTCGAAGGCCATCCTGGAAAACATGGGTGGCTGAATCAAAACTGACTCCACAAAAAGTTTTGCACCATTTGTTTTCCTTTCCAAACTGTGGCCAAGAAGACGCTTGGGAAGTAATCATCAATTTCAAGAAAACCATGAAGACCTGAAACATATGTCGTAACTTACATTTATGAAAAACTTTTAATCTCCCAAAGTAGTTTGTGGAAGTAAACATAAAAATAAGGAGATGCATATTTGGAGAATAGATGGATCCTGGAACAAAGGTCTAAAGGAGGTTGGAAATATGGGAAGATGCAAAGAGCAAACATGCAAGGATCAGAGTTTCCTCTGCTTGATAGATTATGCTTTCAAGCAGATTTACTTCTGCTATGAAAATCTTCAAACCACATCCACCGCTGTTTGAGGATGAGTGTTCCAAAGACTCATGAATTCCTCCAGGAAAAAAACATTATCTCATCTCCATCATGAAAATATGATGTTTTATCCCTCAGGATCAGGATCTTGTATGGTTCAATCAGGTCTCTTTTCACTCTACCAAGCTCCAGTGGATCTAAGCTCTAGACTGTCCAAACTTTCCTCACAAGACTATCCATTTTGTATTATTCTTGTCAACCTTCTCTAAATCGTTTCCAATGCATTAACATCCTTCCCTAATTAAAGACATCAAAACTGTATACAGAACTACAAAGGATCCCTGGGTGGTGAAAATGTCAAAGACTAGAGGGCATAGCTTTAAGCTGAGAGGGGCAAAGTTTAAAGGAGATTTGCAGGTAGGCTTTTTACGCAGAATGTGGTGGGTGCCTAGAATGCACTGCCAGGGATGGTGCTGGAGGCAGATGTAAAAGTGGTATTTGAGAAGCTTTTAGATCAGAAAATGGATATGCAGGGAAAGGAGGGAGATGGATCATGTAATGACACATTAAATTAGTTTATCTCCTCATCATGTTTCTGTGCGTTACTTTTCTGTGTGGTAATGAGCAGACTTCCACTATCAGCAAATTGGTCAAGACGAGATTATTCATTTTAGTGATGTTACTTGAAGTCCTGAATACAGGGATCAGTTCCCTCCTCAGGTAGATTGGCAGAGAGCTTGAAAGCTTTTCTTGGCATTTTGTTTGGCACAGACTTTGTGGATCAGAGGGTCTATTCCTATGCTGTCCTGTTTTATGGTCTGTTCTATAACTAACACATTGCCGTCTTATTTAAGTATTCAATTCCAATTGCAATAAATTAAAATATCCTGTTTGCTTTACTAATTTATTTTGGTGGCAACATAAAAGTTGTTTTGCATGTCATGAACCAGAATAGCCAGAATCCTTTGCATCTCATATCATTCACAATTGAGATACCTTTATGGTCTTGCCAAAATGGCAATGTTTACATTTTCCTCCTCCGTGTTCTATTTGCCTGTTGATGTCTCTCTCTGTATGTTCTATTGTAGTATTCTTATGTTCTCTTCACAACTTGGTTTATTTCCTTTCTATCTTCATGTTATCAGCAATCTCAGAAACAATATCTTGGCACCTTCATTCAAGTCATTTAAATAAATTGTGAAGAACTCAGTTCCTAGCACCATTCCTGTGCCACACCACACACCATACCACCAGAAAAATATCCAGTAATGCCTGAACTCTGAGATGCAGAGGGGTTTGCATGGCCAAATGATGTGATTCACGGAAGGCTAGTATGTAGGCACAGCAAATAATAAGGAAAGCTAGTGAAATATAATCAGTTATTGCAAGAAAGATGGATAGGCCCGACTATGGGTGAACTGGGGTTGGGGACTGGACTTTGTGCCTTCCCTCATGGTGGGAGCCATTGTGGGGGGATGTTCTTTGTGTTTAAGACTCTCATTGGTGTTATGTCTGTATTCTTTTTTTGTGTGCTGCAAAATGGCAAAAAGCATTTCACTTCACTACACCTCGGTGTATGTGAATGTGACTAATAAAATACCTTTGATACCTTTGAATACATACCGTATAAAGGGAGAGGAGGATATGCTTGTGCTGGAGGGAGAGCAAAAGAAATTCACCTGACCAGGAGGACCCACAGACAGCGACTGTGATAGATCCCCTCGATGGTAGGGAGGTCAGAGCCGATGATTGACTGGGCAGTGTTTACAACTTTTTGTAGTCTTTTCCGCTCCTGGGCACTCAAGTTACCGAACCAAGCCACGATGCAACCAGTCAGCATGCTCTCTACTGTGCACCTGTAGAAGTTCAATAGAGTCCTCCTTGACATACCGACTCTCCGTAATCTCATCAGGAAGTAGAGGCGCTGATGTGCTTTCTTTATAATTGCATCCGTGTTCTCGGACCAGGAGAGATCTTCAGAGATGTGCACGCCCAGGAATTTGAAGCTCTTGACCCTCTCCACCATCGACCCATTGATATAAATGAGACTATGGGTCCCCATCCAACCCCTTTCAAAGTCCACAATCAGTTCCTTGGTTGTGCTGGTGTTGACAGCCAGGTTATTGTGCTGGCACCATTTGGTCAAACCGTCGATCTCACTAGTATACACTGACTCATCTCCATCAATGATACATTCCACAACAGTGATGTCGTCAGCGAACTTGATGATGAAGTTTGCACTATGACCAGCTACGCATTCATGAGTATAGAGTAAGTACAGCAGGGGGCTGAGCATGCAGCCTTGAGGTGCTCCCGTGCTGATTGGTTATCGAGGCTGACACATTTCCACCAATACGGACAGACTGTGGTCTGTGTACTGCATAGGGTAGATGTTGGCTGAAATAGGTGCACAATAAGGTGGGGGGCGCATGGAAAAGAGAGAAGAAGTAGGAGGCTATTATTTGAAACTGGAGAATTCAATATTTGTACTTTGGGTTGTAAACTTCCCAAATGGAATATGATGCTCTGTTCTTACAGTTTTGTGTGGTCTCATTTTTGCAATGGTAGAGACCAAGGACAGAAAGGTCATTATGGAAATGGGAAGAGGGGTTAAAATGTCAAGACAACAACTTCTCGATCAACCTCAGCAAAACAAATGAACTGGTCATTGAGTCTGGATTTTGGCTGGAGTTCACTTCCCTGTCAGTATCAATGGTACTATTGGGGGATGTCGGGAGAGTCTAGAACCAGGGGTCACAGTTTAAGAATAAGGAGTAAGCCATTTACAAGGGAGATGAGGTGACACTTTTTCTCACAGAGAGTGGTGAGTGTGGAATTCTCTGCCTCAGAGGGCAGTGGAGGCAGGTTCTCTGGATGCTTTCAAGAGAGAGCTAGATAGGGCTCTTAAAGATAGCGGAGTCAGGGGGTATCGGGAGAAGGCAGGAACGGGGTACTGATTGGGGATGATCAGCCATGATCACATTGAATGGCGGTGCTGGCTCGAAGGGTCGAATGGCCTAATTTTGCACCTAATGTCTATTGTCTATTGTCTATTGTATTGTAGTGGAGATTGTCAAGAGCTTCAAGTTCTGAGGTGTAAATGGCACCAACAATTTGTCCTGGTCTATCAACAATTATGTCATGGCCAAGAAAGCATATTTAGTTTAGTTTAGAGATACAGTAGGAAAACAGGCCCTTCGGCCAACCGAGTCCACACTGATCAGAAATCCTCATACACCAACACTTTCCTACACATTAAGGTCAATTTACATATTTACTGAAGCCAACCAACCTACAAACCTGTATGTCTTTGAAATGTGGGAGGAAACCGGAGGTCCTGGAGAAAGCCCACAGTCACGGGGAGAACGTACAAACTCTGTACAGACAGCACCTGGAATCAGAATCAAACCTGGGTCTCTGGCACTGCCAGGGAGCAACACTACCACTACGCCACAGTTACCACCCCATTATTTCTTCAGAAGGCTAAGGAAATACAGGCATGTCGCCAATGACTCTTGACAATGTCTACAGATGCACAATAGTTTGATATAGTTTATTATTTTTTCATGTACTGAAATATAGTTTGATATAGCAACTACTCTTCCCAAGTCAGCAACAAATTGCAGAGGATTGCAAATTGCTTTCCCGCATCTACTCCATCCATACTTCATGGTGCCTTGGGAAAACAGCCAACCATAAACCAGGACCACTCACAACCCAGTCATTCTCTCTTCTCCCCTCCCCCATCAGGAAGAAGATACAAAACTTGCATGCATGTTTCACCAGATTTAAGAACAGCTCCTTTCCTGGTGATATTGAAATGGACCTGCTGACTCTTGAATGGACCTCTCATATGCACAGGATGAATTTCTGATTTCCCTATCTACTTCACTGCAGTTCCTGAACTTATTTTTTGCTGTAGCTGCAACACTATATTTTGCATCCTGCTTCCTCTTCTCTCTTGCCCTACCTTGATGAACTTGTGTATGGTATGATTTGTTTGGATCAAAACAAAGCTTTTTACTATATTTCAGTACACGTAAAAATAATAAACCAACACAAATATTAAATAATCTTATTAAATACCCGAGTACACTGGAGGCTTATTGACATACTCCTATTGCTAACTTGTGTATCAATAACACTGAGACACAAACCATTCAACATTTATAGCAAATAAATAACAGTTTGGATAATATAGAATATAGACATTCAAACAATACCAAGATATGATCTTTCCCTAAAGCTAAGCAACTAAACCTCATTGTAACTTTTATTTCTAAGTTTTGAGAACACTCCTGCAGTGTTTTTGCATTGATGTGTATGTTTTTTAATTATTTTTACTCTTATACCTCATGCTCTCTATGATAAAAGTGCAGAATGCTATTGGTGTTTTCATAAATTTATCCATGCCAAGTTGTATAACCATATAACCATATAACAATTACAGCACGGAAACAGGCCATCTCGGCCCTACAAGTCCGCGCCGAACAATTTTTTTCCCTTAGTCCCACCTGCCTGCACTCATACCATAACCCTCCATTCCCTTCTCATCCATATGCCTATCCAATTTATTCTTAAATGATACCAATGAACCTGCCGCCACCACTTCCACTGGAAGCTCATTCCACACCGCTACCACTCTCTGAGTAAAGAAGTTCCCCCTCATGTTACCCCTAAACTTCTGTCCCTTAATTCTGAAGTCATGTCCTCTTGTTTGAATCTTCCCTATTCTCAAAGGGAAAAGCTTGATCACATCAACTCTGTCTATCCCTCTCATCATTTTAAAGACCTCTATCAAGTCCCCCCTTAACCTTCTGCGCTCCAGAGAATAAAGACCTAACTTATTCAACCTATCTCTGTAACTTAGTTGTTGAAACCCAGGCAACATTCTAGTAAATTTTTAGAAATGAAGTGAGGAAAAACTTGTTTTTCGTCAAGTGCTCCCAGTATTGTCTGCCAGTTGTACTCGCATTCCAACATCATTTATTTGAAACCATTATTCTCACATTAGTTTAATATTGGTGACAAAATATGAATGTATCTCCCTGTCCTTTGCACCTTGCGACCTAATATGAACCTGCATTGACCTTATCTGCCCTACAGTTCAGTTTAGTTTATTGTCACGTGTGCCGAGTTACAATGAAAAGCTTTTGTTGTGTGCTAACCAGTTAGTGGAAAGACAATACATGATTGCAGTCCAGTGTATAGATATATGATAAGGGAATAACGTTTAGAGCCTTCGCTAGATCAATTAACTTTTCTCTGATCTGGTTAATTTGTTTATTAAGCAACATTTGGCCACCATATCTCTATCCAAACATAATGAAACCAAGCCCTGTGGGGATTTTTTGTTGGCAAAATTGGTTGGCAGACAGGAAGCAAAGAGTAGGGATTAACGGGTCCCTTTCAGAATGGCAGGCAGTGACTAGTGGGGTACCGCAAGGCTCGGTGCTGAGACCGCAGCTATTTACAATATATATTCACGATATAGATGAAGGGATTATGTAACATTAGCAAATTTGCAGATAACACAAAGCTGGATGGCACTGTGAACTGTGAGGAGGATGCTGTGAGAATGCAGGGTGACTTGGACAGGTTGGATGAGTGGGCAGATGCATGGCAGATGCAGTTTAATGTGGATAAATGTGAGGTTATCCTCTTTTTGGTGGCAAAAACAGGAAGGAAGATTATTATCTAAATGGTGTCAAGTTGGGAAAATGGGAAGTGCAATGGGATCTGGGGGTCCTTGTTCTTCAGTCAATGAAAGTAATCATGCAAGTACAGCAGGCAGTGAACAAAGCAAATGGCATGTTGGCCTTCATAACAAGAGGAGTTGAGTATAGGAGCAAAGAGGTCCTTCTGCAGTTGTACAGGGCCCTAGTGAGACCACACCTGGAATATTGTGTGCAATTTTGGTCTCCAAATTTAAGGAAGGACATTCGTGCTATTGAGGGAGTGCAGCGTAGGTTCACAAGGTTGATTCCCGGGATGACGGGACTGTCATATGCTAAGAAAATGGAGCGGCTGGGCTTTAGAAGGATGAGAGGGAATATTATTGAAACATATAAGATTATTAAGGGTTTGGATATGCGAGAGGCAGGAAACATGTTCCCGATGTTGAGGACCAGAACCAGGGGCCACAGTTTAATAATAAGGGGTAAGGCATTTAGAACGGAGATGAGGAAACACTTTTTCACACAGAAAGATGTGAGTCTGTAGAATTCTCTGCCTCAGAGGGCGGTGGAGGCCGGTCCTCTGGATACTTTCAAGTGAGAGCTAGATAGGGCTCGAAGATTGCGGAGTCAGGGGATATGGGGAGAAGGTAGGAATGGGGTATTGTTTGTGGATGATCAGCCATGATTACATTGAATGGCTGTGCTGGCTTGAAGGGCCGAATGGTCTACTCCTGCACCAATTGCCTATTGTCTATTGTCTATTTAAAGGAAAGAAAAATGAATATGCTGTATTTCCTGTATAGCTGGGCATTTCCAGAATTTCCTGTTTTCTTGTTTATTTATTGTAGGAATTCATACACTCCATGACACGGTATATTTATTTATTGGCCGGAACTTCATATGCACGGATGTTCTTTAAGCTTTGACCAATACTACCAATGGTTATATGCAGAGAAAGATACAAAGTGTTGGAGTAACTCAACGAGTCAGGCAGCACGTCTGGATCGAATGAATAGAGACATTTTGGGTTGGGATGCTTCTTCAGACTGGTTGTTGTAGGGAGAGAAAGTTGTAAGAGAGATGGGGGTGGAACAATGCATGGTGAGTAATAGGTAGATGGAGGTGTGGAGTTTTGATTTGTAGGTAGACATGAGGATAGGCCCTCAGAGTGTGTCTGGACCTGATGGACCTGGCCGCATTCTGACAACCTGCATGAACTAAATGGATTTGGCATTGCCAACAACTTCCCATTACTAAGTTCTGAGGTTCCCACTTGGTTTAAAAGGACATCAATAACAGTGATGCCTCAGAAGAGCAAGATGAAATGCCTCAATAACTCTGTGGTGATCAAATGCTTTTGGAGGTTGATTATGGTGCATGTTAACTCTTACCTCAGCAGGAACCTGGACCCAGTACAATTTTTCCACCTCCACAACAGATCAACGGAAGATGCGTTCTCATTGGTTTTCTACTCTGCAATGGACCATCGCAGCTCAACGTTCAACATTATCATCCCCACCAAACTTGTTATCAGGGTACAACTGGGTCTCTACTCAGGCCTCGGTGACTGAGGTTACCATGCCATTTAGTACTGTGGGGATGCCAGAAGGCACAAGTGTTGTTCCTTTTGAGACATGCGTGGAATGCATTGAGCTGATCTGGGAGTGATGCCTCGCTGTTATTTGAGCTGCTGCACAACTTGTTTCACCTTGTAAGAAGTGATGTGTTGCCATAGCTGCTGAATGGCTGTCTCACTCTCCAATTTGGAGGTAAAATATATCTTTGTATTTTTGATGGCCTCATTGAGGTTGTGCTAGTGGAGAAGCTTGACTGCAGATGTTAGAGCTAATGTTTCTCTGCACATGTACAATAATACCTTGCTCAGTTATAGCGAACAATAGGCAGTAACTGATATCACCCCCCCCCCCCCCCCCCAATGGTCCATTGTAAAGAGGATTTACTGTACTAAGTTATCCCACTTTCTCATTCACTCCCTAAACACCAGGGGTGATTTACAGAGGCCGATTAACCTACAAACCTTTGCAATGTGGGAGGAAACCGGAACACCAAGAGGCAATCCACGGGGTCACAGGGAGAACATGCAAACTCCATACAGATAGCATTCTTTGCCTTTTTCATGGCCTTGCCAAGGTCGTACCAGCAGAGAAGGTTGACCGCGGTTGTTTGGGCTAATGTTACACTGCAGTGATGGAGAATCCTGCCCTTGTGGGATATTAGATTAGTTTAGTTTAGAGATATAGCATGGAAACAGTCCTTTTGGCCCATTGAGTCCATGCCGACTATTGATCACCTGTTCACATTACAATAAACCTTAATTTTAACAGACCTCTTTATAACTGATTTTGGTTATAGTGGACAGACCTACCGACAGCTGCTGATCCTGGCCCCGGATCACACAGCCTCCCAGCCCGCTTATAGCCCCGGCTGCCCACGATTATACTTCCAGAAGTACATCATTATCTATAAGGTGCTTTATGGTGTCTTAAGGTCATGGGAGTCACTACAGTAATATATATTTTTTCATTTATATCTGAAATGATGTGAGGTATTTTTTGGCAAGAATATAGAAAGCAGTGTGGTGGGGTTGGAGAGGAGGGGGGATGTGGGGGATGACATGGGGGTTGGGCAGTAGAGCCTAAATATGTTCTAGATACGGTTGCTTCAATGATCAGGTGTCCAGAGGTATTCAGCAGAGATATAGTCATAGAGTTGTACAGCATGGAACCAGGCCATCTAGCCCAATTTGTCCATGCCAACCAAAATTCCTCATCTATGCAAGTCCAATTTGCTCACGTTTGATCCATATCCCTCTGAACTTTTCCTATCCATGTAGCTGTCCAAATGTCTTTTAAATGCTGTTCTTGAATATAATATGCAGTTCTATTATATCACCTCAGCCTTCTGCTCTCCAAGGAATAAAGTACGAGCCTGCACACCCTTATTTAAGTGCTGAGTTACTGTACTGAAACAGTCTAAACCCTGAATTTGAGAATTTTCTCCCAAAATTATTCTACCTCTTTGCTTCATCTCCGATAAGACATTTAAAAAAACTTATTACTTCAAACAAACTATACCTATCTTATCTTTTTCAAGATAATAAATGTCAAATTTTGATGGATAGCTTATCTGCACAGTTTGAAACATTTTACTACTAGATTTGTCCAGCAGCCACGGATTAAAGAGTAATGATCCTCTCCTTTAAAGAAGACAGTTTAATGTTAGCCTCATAATCCAAGTAGAAGGTGAGGCAATTAGCTCAACTATGCCAACACATATAAATAAGTTCCAGAAATATTGCTAACTGCAAGGACATAAACTTTCATCTATTCAGTAGACTGCTTCCTTAACCTGTTGGCTTGTCTGCTTTCTAAGGTGTTTAATCATATATTAGCTCACTATATGAATATGCCTGTTTTATTTTCTATTATTAATATCAGATATCTATTTCAAGTCTAAATTTACAATCAACAAGGCAATTAGTGCTGTGTTATAGCTGAAAGGCCTTTGTTAATGATCTTTACAATTTAACCCTATGTACTAAATGTTGGAATTGTCAGGGGATAATTTCAGTTTAAAACAAGCATTAAAAGATTGTTGTGTTAATAAGACAGACACACCTGTTTTAACACTGGTTTTAACACACAATTTTGTTTCTAATTACCAATGGACACAATTGGAATTTGTCTGGAGGTTCTAAAAAATATATTTACCAGCTTTGCTTTTAGCAGTTAATTAGTCAACATTTTCATGGAATGCTATATGGGAACTTCACTCACCAAATTCCATCAAAGGTGTGGCATGTGTTGTCTGAGGCAAACTGTATGTTTCAGTGTGCTATTCTCCCTATACTAGTCTCAATAAATATACTTATCTGGTAATCAATCCCAATGAATTTACTTAACTTTGATATAGCCAACTAACAACTGCAGGAAACTGCATGCTTAAAGCATACTAACCAATGACAGAGGTGACTATGACTTTCTGAACTCAATTATTGTTTATGACACTTCTGTACGGTTTAGCTTGAAATGTCCCACTAATTGGTAACATATAAAATTCTTAAAGGATTAGACAGGCTGGGTGCAGGAAAATTGTTGCCCATGTTGGGGGAGTCCAGAACCAGGGGTCACAGTTTAAAACTAAGGGGTAGGCCATTTAGGACTGAGATGAGGAAAAACTTATTCACCCAGTTAGTTGTGAATCTGTGGAATTCTCTGCCACAGAGGGCAGTGGAGGCCAATTCACAGGATGTTTTCCATAGAAAGTTAGATTTAGCTCTTGGGGCTAAAGGAATCAAGGGAGATGGGGAAAACAGCAGGAACAGGGGTACTGATTTAAGATAATCAGCCATGATCATATTTGAATGGTGGTGCTGGCTGGAAGGGCCATATAGCCTGCTGCACCTATTTTCTATGTTTCTATGTTTCTATGTAACACTATTTGTGGGCTCATAGCCTATTGCAATGTCCTTTTCTTAGAGGATTTCTGGATTATGATGAAGATGATCTTTGGAAATTATTTTCACTGGAGGGAACTTTGCACCATTCAGTTAAAATAAACTAGGCATAATAGACATAGATAAAGTCATATAGTGTGGAAATAGGCCCTTCGGCCCAACACTCACACTGGCCAACATGACCCAGCTGTACTTGTCCCACCTGACTGCATTTTACCCATATTCCTCCAAACCTGTCCTATCCAGATACCTGTCTAACTGTTTCTTAAATGTTGCGATAGTTCCTGCCTCAACTACCTCCTCTGGCAGCTTGTTCTATAAACCTTGTGCAAAAAAAGTTACCCCTCAGATTCCAAATAAATCCTTTTCCACTTCACCTTAAACCTATACCCTTTGGTCCTTGATTCCCCTACTCTGTGCGGGTGACTCTGTGCATCTACCTGATCTATTCCTCTCATGATTTTATACACTTTTATAAGATCACCGCTCAGCCTCCTGCACTCCAAGGAATAGAGTCCCAACCTACTCAACCTCTCACTGTAGCTCAGACCCATGAGTCCTCAGACCCACGAGTCCACATAGACCCATGTGGGAGGAAACCGGAGCTCCCAGAGAAAACCCATGTGGTCACAGGGGGGGACATATAAATGCTGTACAGACAGGATTTGTTAGGATCAAACCTAGGCCTCTGGCACTGTACGGCAGCGGCTCTACTGCTGCACCACTGCTAGCTAATTCTGAAGTTAATTTGAGTGTGTTTTCAAGGTAAATAACAGATGGAGTATGCCCTATGTACGTCAGAGCTACCTGGATGTAAATGTGTTGTGTAGTGGGAACTGAATGATATCTAACATCAATGCTGAGAAAAAGCATTGTTTTTTTGTTTTCATTCTCGCTTCATAATACCTAATCCAGCTTTGGGTTAATTAATGAGAAGACTAGAAACCCACTAGCTACACCTCCAGGGTGTGCAATTGATGGCCACCCACATTTGGCTTTTATATCCTTGATAAAATCTTTTAGGACTGAGATGAGAAAAACATTTTTTACACAGAGAGTAGTGAATCTCTGGAATTCTCTGCCACAGAAGGTAGTTGAGGCCAGTTCATTGGCTATATTTAAGAGGGAGTTAGATGTGGCCCTTGTGGCTAAAGGGATCAGGGGGTATGGAGAGAAGGCAGGTACAGAATACTGAGTTGGATGATCAGTCATGATCATATTGAATGGCGGTGCAGGCTCGAAGGGCCGAATGGCATACTCCTGCACCTATTTTCTATGTTTCTATTAACCTGATGGTCACTCCACAAGCAAACAGAGTATACAGTGAAATTATCATGTATCCTGGGAACATTTTGCTGCAAAGTTGTGATGACATTTCTTTAAAGATTGTGGTCATTGTGGTTCTTTTATTAACTTAGAATACATTGTATAATATATGGTTTTAGTACTATTGGTGTTAAAAGTTACAAAGTTAGGAGTTATATTTTTAATAACTTTTATACCGATATCTGAGGAATTATTCACAGATTTGTGAATGATTCAAATTTGTGTGACTCTAGGGACCTCAGATGAGGAGAATAAATTCTGGTCAAGAAGAAACCGCATATGCTGGAAAATCGAAGGTAGACAAAAATGCTGGAGAAACTCAGCGGGTGCAGCAGCATCTAAGGAGCGAAGGAAATAGGCAACTTTTCGGGCCGAAACCCTTCTTCAGACTGATGCAGGGTGTGGGGGAGGAGGGGGGGGGGGTGGGGGGGAAGAAGAACGGAAGAGGAGGAGCCAGAGGGCTGAGGGAGAGCTGAGAAGGGGAGGAGACAGCAAGGGCTACCGGAAATTGGAGAAGTCAATGTTCAGACCACTGGGATGCAGATTGCCCAAGCGGAATATGAAGTGCCGCTCCTCGAGTTCCCGGTGGTGCTCACTTTGGCCATGGAGGAGGCCCAGGACAGAGAGGTCGGATTTGGAATGGGAGGGATAGTTGAAGTGCTGAGCCACAGGGAGATTAGGTTGGTTAATGCGGACCGAGCTGAGGTGTTGGGCGAAACGATCGCCAAGCCTATGCTTGATCTCACCGATGTAGATCAGCAGACATCTAGAGCAGCGGGTGCAATAGATGAGGTTGGATGAGGTGCAGGTGAACCTCTGTCGCACCTGGAACGACTGCTTGGGTCCTTGAATGGAGTCGAGGGGGGAGGTAAAGCGACAAGTGTAGCATCTCTTGCGGTTGCAAGGGAAAGTGCCCGGGGAGGGTGTGGTGCGGGTGGGAAGGTAAGAATTGACCAGGGAGTTACGGGGGGAGCGGTCTTTGCGGAAAGCAGACGGGAAGAGATGGGAAGATGTGGCGAGTGGTGGGGTCACGTTGGAGGTGGTGAAAATGACGGAGGACATTTGTTGTATGTGACGGCTAATGGGGTGGAAGGTGAGGACTAGGGGGACTCTGCCCTTGTTCTGAGTGGGGGGATGGGGAGAGAGAGCAGTGTTGCGGGGTATTGAAGAGACCCTGGTGAGAGCCTCATCTATGGTAGGGATGGGGAATTCCCTGAAGAATGAGAACATTTCGATGCCCTGGTGTGGAAGACCTCATCCTGGGAGCAGATGCGGCATAGACGGAGGAATTGGGAGGCAGGGATGGAGTCCTTACAAGAAGCAGGTGGGAAGAAGCATAGTCTAGATAGCCATGGGAGTCAGTGGGTTTATAGTGGATGTCGGTCAAAAGTCTATCACCTGCGATGGAGATAGTGTGGTCAAGAAATGGTAGGGAAGTGTCGGAATTGGTCCAGGTGTATTTGAGTGCCGGATGGAAGTTAGTGGTGGTTGATGAAGTTAGTGAGTTGTGTGAGGGTGCAGGAGGTGCAAATTAATTCTGGACTGCCAACATATTTTAATGTATTTCCCCATCATTTTATTCATAGTCAGAGATTTTGAGTCTTTCCTTTGAACATCCCAGAGGACACTATCTAGGTGTCCTATTTTAGGCCAACATAAACATACAGTCATACAGCACAGAAATAGGCCCTTCGGCCCGACATCCATGTTGACCAAGATACCCCATCAAGGCAAATTGGACCAGTTGGCATCTTGGTTGGCATGAACATGTTGGTCTGAAGGGCCTGTTTCTGCGCCATATGACTCTATGACAGATGTAAATGATCGAGGTATCCACTTAAATGTGTCAACTGTCTTTAAGTATCTCTAATTACATTTTTATCTAAGCTAGGGAAATACCAAGTACATGTTTAGTGCATTGGACTGACTGCCCAAAGCTCTTATGAGAATGACTTTAGGAGTTTAAGCATGTGGATATCCAATTACCAGTGTCATGAAGTTTTAGCAATAGAAGTAACAAAATGTTTGGTTGTATTGTCAGGAAAATGAAAGACAAATAACGCAATGCAGTACTTAGACACAAGGAACTGCAGATGCTTGTTTACAAAAAAAGAAACAAAATGCTAGAGTAACTCAACGGGAAAGGCAGTATCTTTGGAGAACATCGATAGACTCTCCAGAGATTCTGTCTGCAAAGCAATATTGCAAAGCAATATTGTTTCTTTGAGAAGCTAAAACTTCAGGCCGTGTCGAAAATACCAGGGGAGAAATATATTCATGGTCAGATGGAAATTTGGAGTGTAATAAAAGATGCTGAAGTCAATAGAATCAAACTTTGTAAGTATCATATGAGTGTAATATGAGCTGCCTAATAGGAGAGGCACAGAATATTGGTATTCTGTTTAAAGATTCTTTGGTCCCATCATAGACTTTGAACAATGAAGCAACTTTATGCAAGCAGAACATTGTCCTTAAACAAATTTTAAAGAATTTCATCTGGTCCATATGGTACCAAGAACGACTTGATTGCATGAACATCATGTGCCAATAAATAGAATTAGGCTACAGGTGAGGAAACGTTTCTTTTCATCAGGCAATGTTAATTTTTGGAATGAATTGTTACCCTGTGCAGTGAGCACGAGTTCACTCTAAATAGTTGAATGGCTCTTAGTTTGACCAACATAGTTATATAGAAATTCAGTGTATTTATCTCCTTGTCTCCAGCATCTCTTAAAACCTATTTTCTTTTCTTTAAGGTTTAGAAAGCTATAGACCACGTGATAAATAATATGCCATGGCAGGTGAAGTGAAGCCACCTCATTCATGTCATTTATTGGTGGATTTGGTGTATTCTCATTCAAAACAATACACACATTTTTATGTCTGAAGAAGGGTTTTGGCCCGAAACGTTGCCTTTTTCCTTCGCTCCATAGATGCTGCTGCACCCGCTGAGTTTCTCCAGCTTTTTTGTGTACCACACATTTTTATTATCTGGAACTAATATCCAGAGAATTGTTGCAAGATCCTTGTTTGGCAATAAGCACTTTTCTAGTGTAAGAAGGAACTGTATATGCTGATTTAAACCACTGAATTAAAAGCTGAATTAACTCAGCGAGACAGGCAGCAACTCTGGGGTAGTGTGAATGGTGGTGTGTCTCAGGGTCGGTGCTAGGCCCTTTACTGTTTGTCATCTACATCAATCATTTGGATGCGAACATACAGGATAAGATTAGCTAGTTTGTTGATGATAGTGGCTGATTTTGCAGGTAGTGAAGATGGTTGTGAAAGATTGCAGCAGGATCTTGATCAATTTACCAGGTGGGCAGGAATGGTTGATTTAATACAGAGAAATTTTGCATTTTGGGACGTCTAACAAGGGCAGGATCTACACAGTGAATGGTAGACCTCTGGGGAATGTTGTAGAGCAGAGGGATCTAGGAGTGCAGTTGTATGGTTTCTTGAAGGTCAAGTCGCAGGTAGATAAGGTGATCAAAAAGGATTTTTGCACATTGGCCTTCATCAGTAAGAGTATTGAGTATAGAAGTTGTGAGGTCATGTCATAATCATAATCATACTTTATTAGCCAAGTATGTTTTGCACCATATACGAGGAATTTGATTTGCCATACAGTCATACCAATAAAAAGTAACAAAACACACAAAATACATTTTAAGAAACATCCACCACAGTGACGCCTCCACATTCCTCACTGTGATGGAAGACGAAAAATGTTGCCGTTGTATGAGATGTCGGTGAGACCGTATTTAGAATATTATGTTCAGTTCTGGGCACCATGTTATAGGAAAGATATTATCAAGCTTGAAAGGTTTCAGAGAAGATTTAAGAGGATGTTGCCAGGACTAGAGAGTCAGAGCTATAAGGAGGGGTGGAGTAGGCTGGGTCTCTATTCCTTGGTGTGCAGGAGGATGAGGGGTGAGCAAGTTGGGCCAAAAGGCCTGTTTCAACATTGTATCTATCACTATGACTCTATGGTTCTATATACAGTATATATTTACAAGTGTGTACTGTGTGTACTGTGTGTCTATATAAATATATACATAGATACATAGATACATAGAAAATAGGTGCAGGAGTAGGCCATTCAGCCCTTCGAGCCTGAATGGCAGTGCAGGCTCGAAGGGCCGAATGGCCTACTCCTGCACCTATTTTCTATGTAGCTATGTATCTATGTATATATTTATATAGACACACAGTACACACACACACACACACACACACACACACACACACACACACACACACACACACACACACACACACACACACACACACACACACACACACACAAATATAAATATATATATATAAATAAGATGGAACACAAGATGCCGGAGTAACTCAGCAGATCAGACAGGATCTCTGGAGAGCATTCCTCCTTGTGAAGGTACAGCAGCCACAGGTTTCCTTGAATTAATGTTTTAGTTGGAGGTTGAGGTGTTTATCAGAAGGGATGCTATGTGCTGGGTGGCATTGAACTTCTTCAGTGTAAGTTGCGGTAATACTCATTCAGGCATGAAGCATAGAGATGGGATCCTGCAAGGGAAACGGTTAACTAACCAGTTTGAAAACCTGAAATGGTGATTTCTGTTTCAGAATCTCAGACCTTTGGAGTGGTAGTTTATTTATTTCAGACAACATTGGGCATGGCAATATCCATTGCTTGAGACTGAACCTAAATCATACAAATCTTATTGGAAGGTTGCCAACCCACCTTGATGCTTGCTACTTCTCTTCCGGTTTCAATGCATAACATAGGGTGGTTCCCAATAATCTAACAAGTCAAGCCCTCATAAATGCACACGGGAAGCAGTTTAAAAATATTTTTATCAAGGCAGGACCTTGAGGCCTGGGAGAACCTCATATTATGAAAACATAATGGTGAATCTGTGGAATTCTTTGCCTCAGAAGGCTGTGGAGGCAGTCAGTGGATATATTTAAGGCAGAGATAAATAGATTCTTGGTAAGTACGTGTGTCAGAGGTTATGGGGAGAAGGCAGGAGAATGGGGTTAGGAGGGAGAGATAGATCAGCCATGATTGAATGGCAGAGTAGACTTGAGTAGACAAATGGCCTAATTCGACTCTTATCACATGATCTTATGATCTTAGGATCGTTAACATTATCCTTCAGTGGATAAATGTACAAAGCACAAATGGAATATGCAAAGTACTACTTATTGTTTGTAGCTTTTGGTCGATGTTTGAATAGATTGAATGTTGTCACAATGAACAGAAGCATCAATAACCTAATCGATAATTATTGAAATTTATGATTGATAAATCTAAATTAAAGAAGAAAGTGCCAAAAAAAACAGCAGGTCAGCTGGCATCTGTGACAGAAAAATATTTCAAGTCAATTAGCTTAATTCATAACTAGAAAAATTAGCAAACAAGAATGCTTTACGTTTAAGAGGAGGAAAGGAGCAGTCAACTATGGGAATATCTGTGACAGGGCGGAGATCAGAATTATCCAGGTAACCCAATGTTTTCCATGCCATCTAGTTAATAGATGACTCAAGAAAAATAGAGAATAGAGAAAGAGAGAATACAAAGGAAAAATGGGCTGAAAGATGGCAGATGGAGTTTAATGCTGATAAATGTGAGGTGTTACACCTTGGCAGGACAAATCAAAATAGGACGTACATGATAAATGGTAGGGAATTGAAGAATACAGTTGAACAGAGGGATCTGGGAATAACCGTGCATAGTTCCTTGAAGGTGGAATCTCATATAGATAGGGTGGTAAAGAAAGCTTTTGGTATGCTAGCCTTTATAAATCAGAGCATTGAGTATAGAAGCTGGGATGTAATGTTAAAATTGTACAAGGCATTGGTGAGACCAAATCTGGAGTATGGTGTACAATTTTGGTCGCCCAATTATAGGAAGGATGTCAACAAAATAGAGAGAGTACAGAGGAGATTTACTAGAATGTTGCCTGGGTTTCAACAACTAAGTTACAGAGATAGGTTGAATAAGTTAGGTCTTTATTCTCTGGAGCGCAGAAGGTTAAGGGGGGACTTGATAGAGGTCTTTAAAATGATGAGAGGGATAGACAGAGTTGATGTGATCAAGCTTTTCCCTTTGAGAATAGGGAAGATTCAAACAAGAGGACATGACTTCAGAATTAAGGGACAGAAGTTTAGGGGTAACATGAGGGGGAACTTCTTTACTCAGAGAGTGGTAGCGGTGTGGAATGAGCTTCCAGTGGAAGTGGTGGCGGCAGGTTCGTTGGTATCATTTAAAAATAAATTGTATAGGCATATGGATGAGAAGGGAATGGAGGGTTATGGTATGAGTGCAGGCAGGTGGGACTAAGGGAAAAAAGTTGTTCGGCACGGACTTGTAGGGCCGAGATGGCCTGTTTCCGTGCTGTAATTGTTATATGGTTATATGGTTAAAGGAACAAAATAGCACGAGCAAACTGTGGGGTATAGAAAACATCAGTTGTTGAAAATCTGAAACAAAAGGAAAGTGTTGGGAAACCTCAGCAGGTCAAGTAGCATCAATAAAGAAAAAAAAAAAACAGGCCAAATCATAGTTCTTTCAGAAACAGGAAAGGCAGCGTATCTGAAATTAACATATTTAACAATGTCCCTGTAGCTGCAATGTACCGGATAAAAGATGTAATGTTGTTCTCAAGTTTACATTAGGCATGTTCGAGCAGCAAGACAGACAAAATCAGAAAGATTAGATGGGAATGGAATGGAGCATGAAAGAGATAAGGTCATAAATTATAAGAGTAGAATTAGGCCTTTCGGCCCATCATGGCTGATCTATCTCTCCCTCCTAACCCCATTCTCCTGCCTTCACCCCATAACCTCTGATACCTGTACTAATCACACAGACAGAAAGATCAAGGTCAGCCTTGTTGAAAACAGTCACACCATTTTTCTTATGCATCGCCAGTACAGAAGAAAGCACAGTCATAGTATTAAATGCAATACACCAGAATGGAAGAAGTACAGTTTCAGTTGCAAGGACATTTTGGGTCCCTGGATGGTGTGTAGTCAGGGCCGGCCTTAGGAGGTGCGGGGCCCAATTGGGAACAATTTTGGTGAGCCCCAGGTTCCCAGCCAAAGTCTGTCAGCCCTGTTATTTAGTATATATTATGAAATTGTACACTGAGGTGCTATGGATTATACACTGTGTGAATCTCTCCTGCTCCCGTTTGACTGTCAGTAGTTCCGCTGGCTTCCAACCTTTACCGTAGCTGCTAATTACCATTAAACTGTATTACCTGTAAAGCTCACCTGTCCCCCCAGATCCTGACCAACTTTTACCGCTGTACCATCGAAAGCATCCTGACCACCTGCTTCACGGTATGGTACAGCAGTTGCAACGTAGCTGACAGGAAGGCACTACAACGGGTGGTGAAAACCGCTCAGTACATCATCGGTGCCCCGCTCCCTGCCATGGATGCCCTCCACCGAAAACGGTGTCTGAGACGGGCCGGGAAGATCATCAAGGACCCCTCCCACCCTAACCATGGACTGTTTGCCCTCCCCCCATCAGGGAGGCGGTACAGAAGCCTCAGGTCTCGTACAAGTAGGATGAGGGACAGCTTCTTCAACAACACTATCACATTGCTGAACTCTGAGTCCCGCCGATAGATTTCTCCAGTCTCTCCGTCCACATTGTTTGCTTATTCTGTATTTTTATTTCTATATTGCACTATTACTACGAACAGACGCTAAACTGCATTTCGTTGTACCCATACTTGTATCTGTGCAATGACAATAAAGTTGAATTGAATTGAATTGAATTGAATTATGTGATTGGGCATAATGCCCTCTGAGACAGCGGTTGATTGGACGGGTGGAGACCGATTTGTTGATTGGACGGGAAATTTACAGCAAGCTGGTCGGTGATTGGACGCAACCCCCTTAGAGACAGCGGTTGATTGGCCGCCAAATAATCGGGCACAAAAAAAAAGACAAATAGGAAAACAAAAAAATCGGAATTCCGATTTAAATCTGACACAAGGTACATAGGGTGGGTATCGATTAATTCTAGACAACAGATTTAAAAAAAATAATCTAACCCCATTAATTCACTCAAGGTGTATTATGATATGTTCTACAGTATGAAGTGTACAGCAAAACTTGCTCTTCCAGAGTGGTCTATCATGTTGTTTCTTCAGCGGACCACGGATTTGTTTTAAAGGTAAACACTAAATTCTGCAGTTAAGAAAGTTGCATTCTGGAGAATTGCAGTTGATGAGGTGAACTAACCCGACGAGATTGAGACACCACGGGCCAGGATTCCCCCCCCCCCTCCCCAACAGAAAGGAACCGCAGATGCAACCGTCACCGCAAAACGTCAAATGATTCCGGGAATGCCAAGGCGACAGGGTGAGAGAAAGGTAGTGAGAGAGCGAGAGAGACGAGATGGGGAGCAGAAGAGAGTGCGCAAGACAGAGAGAGGGAGGGAGAGAGAGAGCGAAAGACAGGGAGACACGACGTGGGTCGGTAGGTGAATGACTTTACCTGCACGCCAAGAAGAAGCCCGTACTCGCGGTCCGGAGCTCTCAATCATGAGTGAGTTTTAAGAAATTCTCAATGTGTCATCAATACATCGATCTACATTCCTCTGTAAATGTAATTGTGCTTTGACCAAGTGTTAATGACGCCCCGTTCCTTTGAATAAAATTCACGGGAGTCCCGTTTGCCGGTGCAGCGGTTTTTATCCTTTCTTTTTTTTAATCCGTATTTAACAAGGTGAATGTTTTTTTTTAAAATCTGTATTTAACAACGCGAATTCGTATTTTCGTACGAAATACGGAAAATTAGCGCGGGGCCCCCTTAGGCGCGGGGCCCAATTGGGAGCAATCGATCCAATCGGCTTAAGGCCGGCCCTGTGTGTAGTAATGAGGTAAAATAGTAAGATTAAACGAGAACTTACCAGTTTGAAGTTTGATCTGTATTTTATGAGGAGTTATGATGAGGGATTACGTGAAGAAGCCCGCCAGGACGCATGCGTGTCATTCTTCAAAGCAGCGGTGTGAAATCACAGATAACTGTAATGACTAAACATAGTAAGATTAGAGAAGAGATACCAGTTAAGTATATGATCAAGGGTGGTAGCGGAGGGCACGTAATCCCTCATCGTAACTCCTCATAAAATACAGATCAAACTTCAAACTGGTAAGTTCTTGTTTAATCTTCCTATTTTACTTCGGAGTCACGTGAGTGACTACGTGAAGATTTTAAAGCTCTGTGATTTCATGCCGTGGAAACGAGTCCATACATCACGTCTGCCTTGATGACTGTAGGAGGAATTGTGTTAACATAATTTGGACATGAATTCGACATTGAAATCATAAAATTTGTTAACACAAAATTATAACCCCTTTTTATGGGTTTAAATTAATTTACAGAACTTAAAATTGTTTCTGCAAACGTTCCAGGTTTCATTACTGGTTTGTTGTAAAATAATTGGAATGTTTTTTCCCCAGACCATCCTGCTGCCTTGAGGATATGGTCCATTGGTACATCCAACTGTATCGCTGCCGATGTAGCTGCAGCCCTGGTGGAATGAGATTTTAAAATATTAGTATCCACCCCAGCCTGTGTTAGCACCTGTTTCTGCCATCTTGAGATGGTCTGGACCGTCACTCTTTTGTGTGGTTGCTTGTGGCTGACCAAAAGTGTCTTCTCATTGCCTCTTAGGATTTTCGTTGTCTCCATGTATAATGACAGATGTCTTACTATACAGAGACGGTCATCTGTTGGGTATGACCTAAATTGTATATTGAGGCCTGCTGATCCCTCTCTGTTCTGCTTTACTAACTCATAGATATGAAACGTAATATTTTCTGTTGAGGAAGTCATGTTGTCCAGTCTTAGTTTATGCAGTGACTGTACCCTCTGTGCCGTGACCAATGCCATTAGCATGACTGTTTTTAATGTCATTCTGTGTAGGGACAGAGCTGTTGCTGGAGACCAATTCATGAGCATCTTCAGGACAATACTTACATCCCATATTTGGGAGTAGCTGGTTCTTGGGGAATTAGTATTAAAAATTCCCCTCATAAATTTTGTTACCAGTGGGTGAGTCCCAACAGAGTAACGCTCTGTCCCCTGCCATAGGTAAGTCGATTGGGCACTTCTGGCGCAGTTAATGGCACTGTAACTGAGTCCCTCATCATAGTGGAGGCCTGCCAGATATTCCAGAACAGACGGGATGTTCATGTCTCTGTAGGTGATGTTGTTTTTATGGCAGTACATCTCCCACTTCCTGATATAGACCAGATACTGTTTTTTGGTTGACTGTCTTTGGGCCGCCGAGATCATGTTCACTGTTCGGTCCGTCAGTCCCAGTTGTAGTAGAGGTGTTTTTAAACTCTACAAATTAATAAGTTCAAATGTTTATGGCATGGGTGGCTATCCCCTGTTACGGGATGTAGCAATAAATCTGGTCTATGTGGGATGGTGATAAATGGTTCTAATACCATGTTTAATACCACTGGGAACCATGGTTGAGTAGGGCAATCGGGTATTACCAAAATACCAGACGCAGAGTCTTGTTGTATTTTCCTTAATACCCGACTGATGAGGCAGAAAGGAGGGAATGCGTAAATAAACAATTTCCCCCCAATGCAGCGAAAATGCATCTGTCGCCGCTGCCCCAGGGTCTGGTTCCCATGAAACATAATTTGATAACTAGTGGTTAAGTCTGGATGCGAATAGATCGATATCTGGTGTTCTATATTTTACTGTAATATCACAAATACTTTTTTATTCAACAACCATCGGTGTTTTCATTAAATTTGCGTGACCTGGTGTCTGCCACTAAATTTAGTCTTCCTGGTAGGTAAGTGGCTGATATCCAAATATCTCTCTGGATACACCATAGCCAAATTGTATTAGCCAGATTGTCACATGATGTTGATTTGTTTCCACCCATGTGGTTAATGTATGCTACCACGGTGGTATTGTCTATCTGTAGTCTAACATGCTGGTGATATGACCCAGTACAATATGACTTTAGGCCATGGAATGCACCCAACATTTCCAGGTAGTTTATGCCCAGTGTGAGTAATAATGATGCCTCCTGAGCAGTCCATCTACCTCCACAGCTGGTGATGGTATTGGTGGCTCCCCACCCAAGTGCACTGGCATCAGTTTGTAGTACCATGGAAGGATTACTGACAATGATTGGATTGGAACAAAGCCAGATCTATCCACCATTTTAGTTCCATTTTAGCTTTGATTGGTAGTTTCATAGGTCTGTCAAAGTGACCTGCATTAATTTTGAGTGCTTGTATTTTTGCTCTCTGCAAGTTTTGGTAATGTAGAGGTCCAAATTGTGTGGCTGGAAAGGCAGCCACCATTTTGCCAATTACTTTTGCTACCAATCTGATGGATGGTTTGCTGATGTCAATTAGGTTATTGCAAGCCTCTATTAAATCTCTAGCCTTTCCCTTAGGCAGAGTCACCGACATGTGAACTGAGTCAATGGTGAACCCCAAATAGTCTATAGTAGTGGAAGGCGTTAGTTTAGATTTAACTGGATGGATAATAAATCCCAGTTTTTCAAATAACTGTTTTGTGGCTGTTACAGTTTGTTTGGCCAATTCCAAAGTTTTGCCCACAATGAGTATGTCATCTAAATATGCCATGACCATGTGTTTACGTTTACGTAGAAACGCTAGGGCTGGTTTCAAAATTTTTGTGAACAGCCTGGGGGCTGATGATAGGCCATCTGGCAGTGCTTTATACTGCCATGTTGTCCCATCCAGTTTAATTTTAAGTAACATCTGTGGTCACCTCGTATAGGCACTGAATAGTAAGCATCTTTTAAATCGATGCTGGCCATGAAGTAACCTTTGGAAATTAATTGTTTAGCAGTAACAAAGGTTTCCATTTTGAAGTGAATATATTGTACAAATGTATTCAATTTTGTCAGATCTATGATGATGCGACAACCACCATCTTTTTTGTTTTTGGTAAATATATTGGACACGAATTCTAATGGTTCGTGTTGAGTTTTCTCAATTACACCTTTTACGTAAAGCCGCTCCAGTTCAGCTTGCGCTTTTGATTTTTCTTTATCAGAAAGCACGAACATTCGGTTCGGTATATGTTGAACTGGAGGGCTGTACTTGTGTATAAACTCTATTGTATATCCCTGGATACTGCTTAAGATGTAAGTATCGGTTGTTAACATGCTCCATGCATTCAGAAAAGAGTGTAATCTCCCCCCAACCTCCATGCTCCCTGTATTTTGTAGGGAACCAGACCCACCTACCTCCATAGTTACCAGTGGCAGGTTTACTTCTTTTTTGTAGGTTCTTCGCTGCTGTTGTTGCGCTGGTGTCTGGATTTTCGGTTTGGTTGGCGTTGGAGGTCCCTGCCTCTTCCAAGAAGGCCGGCCTGGGCCATGGCCTAAAAAGACTCATGTTTTGAGTACCGGGCCTTCGAGCTTTCACCAGTTCTGCTGGTGGGTGCGTAGGGGTGCTGTCTTTGGCTGTAGTGGGTTTTTGTTGGAGTCCCTTTTATTAGTCCCAGGGTTTTTGCTTCCTCATCGAGCTCCTTGACTTGCTTCGATAGGTTGCCTCCAAACAATAGTATTGGTGGTTTTGTGGTCCCAGGTTTGCACAGTCCCTGCACCCCTTGCACACTTGTCTTTCCTTCTGCGGACCCCTCTTCCAGGTCAGCCCAGAACTGACCCGCAGTTCTCCCCTCTGATGAGGTAGAAGCACTGTGCAGCCCTTCAAGAGGTACTGCTGTGGGTTTATCATAGGGCCCACAGTGACCCGACTCCATCTCCCGGAGTCTGTCACGTTGGAGCAAATGCTCCACACACCGCTCCATCTGGCTCCAGCGCTCTCGGTCGCTGGCCGCCCGCGGTTGTTCAAAGTCGGACTCCTCTGAGTCCACGACCTTGTTTGTTTTGTGTCTAGCCTTACCTCCCGGCCGCGTGGATCTGGCCGGTGCGGAGGCGACATCGGGCACAGCTGATCCTACTATCGGTGATCCGAGTGCCGCTGGCTGCTGCTGGCTGCCCACTGCTCCGCGGTCCTCCCTCACCAGCTTTGTCACAGCCCGTTGGTTTCTCCACCTGTAATCAGCATGGGAAAACACAAAAAGACCGCACCTCTTACCTGCAGGTCCTGGTTTAAATTGTCGCTACGGGGGAACGTCGTTCCACCCCGCCTCCTCCATTTTCGACTTGTCAAAAGTCGACGGCCCCATTCTGAATAGTCTCCCACCCGGCCGTGGTGTTCTGGCCGGCGCGCGACAGAAAGTCGGCACAGCTGATCCTTTACGGGGCTTGTACCTTCAGCTGCTGCTGGCTCCCGCAACTTCGCGGTCCTCCCCAGCCAAGTTTACTCGCAGCACTTGTGGACATTATTTTGTTCAGCTTCCCCCCCTGTGTAAAAACAGCGCAGGGACAAAAACTACCGCAGAGTAAATCACTTACCTGCAGGTCGCGGTTTCAAACTTACCGCTGCGGGGGAACGTTCCACCCCGCCTGTCGTTTCGCAAGCGTGAAAGCGATATGACATGCATGCATCCTGGCGGGCTTCTTCACGTAGTCACTCACGTGACTCCGCAGTAAAATGATAAGTGCTGCATCCCTTAACTCTCACAATTCCAGTGTGCTCTTTTGTTCCCATATGTAAAAATACACGGTGTATATAGAAAATAATATAAAATTATGAGAAGCACAGATAGGGTAGACTGTGAGAACCGTTTTATCAGAGTGAAAATGTGAACGGCTAAAGGGCACAGCTTTAAGGTAAAACAGCCAAAGTTTAAAGATGTGCGTGACAAGTTTTTTTACACTATGTGGTGGGTACCTGGAACGTTTTGTCAGGGGTGGTGGTGGGAGGCAGATACGATAGCATCATTTAAACATTGTTCAGATAGGCACATGAATAGGCAGGGAATAGAGGGATATAGATCACGCACAGGCAGTGGAGGTTAGTGTAACAACACTTGGCAACATATTCAGCACGGACATTGTGAGTCAGTTCCTGTGTTGCTCTGTTGTATGTTCTGTTCTATGTTCAATGTTCCCTCTTCCCCCCTCCTACTCCCCCTCCCCTACCTCCTTCCTCTCCCCATCCCCCTGCCATCCTCCTCTCTCATCTCCCTCCCCTTTCCCCTTCCCCTTCCCTTCCCTCATCCTCCCTTTCCCTTCTCCCTTGCCTTCTGTTTCACCCCCTCTCTATCGCTCCCTTTCTCTTTCACTCTCTCTATCTTTCCCTCTCCTCTTAACAAGCCACCATAAAGGGCCTGTCCCACTGTACGAGGTAATCCAAGAGCTCACCCGAGTTTAAAAAAAAAATCTAACTCAAGTTAAGCACGTAGAATGTACGTAGCGGGTACGTCGGAGCTCGGGACGTCTCTTAGCTGCTCATAACGCTAACGGCAGGTACTCGGGAAATGCAGTAAACTCATGAAAACTCGTGAAGATTTTTCAATATGTTGAGAAATGTCCACAAGAACCCCGAGTACCTACGAGCGGCTATTACCGTAATTCTCCGAGTTCGAATCTGGGGAATCTCAGGAGAACTCTTGATTTAGCTCATACAATGGGACAGGCCTTTAAGTCTCTATCCTCCAAGATATCCATTTTATTTACAGTATCCCTCTCCCTCTCTCTCTCCCTCCCTCCCTCTCCCATTCCTTCCCCTTCTCCCTCGCCTCCTTCTCCCTTTCCCTCCGTCTCCCTCTCTCCCTTCCCCTTCACTGTCCCCTCTCTCTCTTTCCTCCTCTTCCTCTTAATGAGCCAGTGTAGATCTCCATCCTATCATTGATATCCATTTTATTTGCTGTATCCCTCTCCGCTACTTAAATACACTTGCCTCTCACGTTCCATTTTTATGAAGGATCATGGTCTAGAAATATTAACAGTCCTATCTCTATAAATGCTACCCCTGTGAATATTTCCTGCCTTCACTGCTTTAATGATGATTAATTATGATTAATACTTTGCCAATGGCTTTGATATGCATTTGTACAAATTATGTCAATAATGATGATTCCAGGAATTATTTGTTTACAAATTCATTAAGTTGGGCAAAAAGGAGTCTCAATAGTTCTCATTGATAAACATTTTCAATAGGCGGTGAGCAGTAGGTTGAGGAGGGCAGAAAAATGGGCGGTTAATACATAAGAAAAATCTTAAATTATTTCACAACTCATGTTTACGATCCCTTTTTGATACAAAGTTAGTGAATGAGGTGGAGAAATCTGAAAGTAATCTAATTAAAATTAATAACTTACATTGTTCTTGATTTTATTTTTGTTAAATTGAGGCAGAGATCTTGTGAGGGCTACTCACATTGATAGAGACTAAAAGTTATGACTGCTTCCTTCATTTATGTTGTGGATGTTGCTCCACTGAATAATTCACAGCAGGCATGGCCAACATTATAAGGATATTGCAATTTTTCTTTGCAATAAAATTGGTCCAAAAATCAATATCAATACTGTAGGGTTTCATTTGATAAACAAGAATGGATCAGTGTTATATAACTCCAAGGCAACCTGATCCCTGAGTAACCAGCAGCAATAATCAAGTTGGCACCACTCAACCCAGAAGTGTGAGAGAACTGAACGAAATAGCATAAAAATCAGAACATCTTCACCAGAAGGAAAAGTTTACAATGGTTGGATATCTGTCCAAAATGGTGAAAGTTCAATTTGTACAGATGAACAAAATATTGAAGGCCAGATTATAATCAACTACGCATTGGCAGATAGACAGTATTTTGGGAAAGGGTGACATTTTATTTTTAATGAGGGGTTATGCACGGGTTGACCAACGTTTTTGAAAATCTGAGGGGACTTTAGAACTGATTTCACACATCCAACAAAACTAATTATTTGGAAAGGGTGTTGGAAAAGAAATACGCAAGACCGAGCGGCAGCAAGCAGCAGATAGGATTGTACGGTGAACTTTTGTAACTTTTCGATACCAGAACTGTGGCGACACTTGTGTATTGCCTAGGTGAGGTTTACTACATGGTTTTACAGGATTGTATGCAAAACAAAGCATTTCACTGTACCTAGGTACATGTGACAATGAAGTATCATGGAATCATTGAATCATTTGTTTCACTTTCTACCAATGCTGCCTGTCCTGCTGATTTATTTCCCTAACATTTTCAGTTTTTATCTCCTTTTTATTTGTCTTTGAGATGTGACAAAATTAGTAAGAGACCATTTGCTATCCTTGTGGTATCCACGTTTGGTGCCTCCATTAGCTCTTGGAAGATGATGGTGGACCCATTTGAATCAGCCATGCAGTATGCAATGCCACTTCAGGAGACAGAAAAGTTAACTGGAGACAGGAGTTACTTCTTTCTTATGAATTAGCAACTTCCAAAGTCATGTTTCAGCTCGCTAGTTTGTAATTTTAAAGATATAGCGCGGAAACAGGACCTCCATCCTACTGAGTCCGCACCGACTAACAATCCTCGCACACTAGCACTATCCTGCACACACTAGGAACAATTTACAATTGTACCAAGCCAAATAACCTACAAACCTTGGAGTGTGGGAGGAACCCGGTGATCCTGGAGAAAACCCATGTAAATTACGGGGAGAACGTACAAACTCTGTGCCGACAGCACCTGTAATTAGGATTGAACCCGGGTCCCTGGTGCTGTAAGGCAGCAACTCTACTGCTGCGCCACCATGCCAGGTATATAATTGTTAAAGACAAATAACAGTAACATTTCCTCATTGGGGATTTATCTTCTTTTTTTTTCCTATCAGGCAGAGTTTCCTACTTGGAAACCACACTATTTTCACACTACAAAGTCCAGAAATTGTGTTCCTGCTATAACAAAATAAGATGCCACAAATGATTACTTGCACCTGTTCCTAATAAACTTTGCATTTCTACTGCCAAGATAGTAAAATTGCCAAAATTGTTATTACATTATAGAATTTTACTCACCTGCGAAGGTGAGATAATTATATTTCATGGACGGAGTGTGGTATTTTGCCAACCAGATTTTAGTTTAGAAAGTTTGAAAAAATATAAAGTAAAATATTTGATTTTTACCAACAATTCCAATCACATTTAGTACCTCAGTATCTGTTTCCTACCATGGGGAAAAAAACTAACTTAAGTTCAGTTCAGTTAAGTTTTAGTATAGTTTAGATTAGAGAAACATCTGTTGGAGCCATTAAGATTAAGTAAGTTTATTATAGTCATGTCTAGTTACCTTTAGTTATTATCTGCCTGTGTTAACGTGGTTTCGTGTTCGTTTTCTAGGTCTGCACAAAACTTGAGTCTTCAATTTACAACAGAAGTCTTTAATGCTTTACTCAATGATGGCAGCAAGACAAGTCAAACAATGGCTGCACACACACTGTCTACAAACAGGATAAACTATATACAAAACATCTCCCTTTGTCATGTGTGGCGCCACCTGCTGCATGGGAGGAGCAACGGGTCCTCCCACCCCATACAGTCCACCAAACATCACATTCCCCCTTTACAGTTTGAACAACTGCATTTAGCTGGACCTCGCTTCACTCTTTTTTTTCAAGTGTTTCACAACTCTTGCTAAAGGCTCAGAATCAACAGAGTTTACCTCAGTGTTCTCTTTTGAAGAGATATCAGTATTTGCTTTATCTGTGTGATGTTTGGTGGACTGTGTGGGGTGGGAGGTCCCGTTGCTCCTGCTGTTGCACAGTCCTGTAGAAATCAAGGCGAGCTGCGTGGAAATTTCGACTTTCTTCGAAATGCAGCTGCAAAGCCGTTGTGATTTCAGCATATGAGGCTTCAGTTACTTCTTCTGTATGTAAATTTTGAAGCAGTGCAAAAGTTCCTGGAGACATTGATGAACACAAGAGAGCCTTCTTCCTTTGGTCAGTCATAATTGCCATCCTTTCAAAATAAAACTCAGCATGCAATAAATACGACGACCACCTTTCTCGCTCGGGATCGAAATGATCAAATTGCCGAGACATGTTAGTTTCTGTTTTTTTTTAAATCAAAAAAAAAAAAAATAGGCTCTTATCTGGGTCTTTGGACGCAATCTGAAGTATCCCACTTCTGACACAATTTTCGTGTTCGTTTTCTAGGTCTGCACAAAACTTGAGAGTCTTCAATTTACAACAGAAGTCTTTAATGCTTTACTCAATGCTGGCAGCAACTCAAAATGGCTGACAACACAGAATCTGACTGCACACTCACACTGTCTACAGACAGGATCAACTACATACAAAACATCTCCCTTTGTCCTGTGCGGAGCCACCTGCTGTACGGGTGGAGCAACAGGTCCTCCCACTCCACACAGTCCACCAAATATCGCACGTGGGCGGGATTTCATACATGGTCTGGGGTGTGTATTTGGCTAGAGGAGTCAGGCGCAGGCTCTCAGAGGATTAGTTTCACTTTGATGTCGGGGCCATGGGATGAAAGTTTTCTACCATGACCACGAGCATGATTGGGGCATATATATGTTATCAGACAATGTACTTTTACATGAAGAAGTTTTTATGCTTTAAATGACATGAATGGAATGACGATTAAGAACAGAAACTTATGAGTTATTTCATTGTTTTGTATTACTACAATAAAGAAGCCATTAATCAAGAAACTACTTCTGGTAGATTCATCTTTGCTGTTTTGAATGTGTCGTGGAGTGTGTGAGACTGCTTTTCTAATCATCTCCGACAAATTAGTGGCTATCAAAGGTTGAACTTTGAGAAGTTGTAAAAACCGCCACTACAACATCCCTCTCCTATCCTAGTTCTCTGACTAGTTTGATTGTCCAGATTAAATTTTACTTTGTATGCCTCGTTGTCAGCTTCCCCTGTTTAACATTTTCTACATTTTTACATTTCTACATTTCTACATTTTCCTGGATTAACGTCCCCTTTGATCTCTCATTTCCACACCTTACCCTTCCATATCTCTTGTTCCCCTCTCCCCTGCCTCTCAGTATGAAGTAGGGTCTCAACACAACCCTCTACCACTGATCTCCCCGGATCTTCTCATGCACGCATTTCTTTCCACACCTCGGCCTTGCAACCCCAACCCCCCAACCCCCGTGAACCAACTCCTGTCCTCTCTTTCACTTCCTGCCTCCTGCATATCATCAACCCTTTTCAGATAACCTCCCCCCCCCCCCATTCCCATATATCCACCATCTGGTTCGACATTTTGTTCCTCGCCCTCATTTCTTCCTTTCTTGTTCATCTGTAGCCTTTTGCTTTCACTACTCATCACCGCCAGCCTTTGTGACTATCTCCACCTTTCTCTCCCTCATCTGTCTCATCTGCCTCCCCCCCCCCCCCTAATTAGCAGTATTCACATCATCTGCCAGCTTTTGCTTTCCCCCTTTCAGCTGCCTCTTTCTATCAGCTATCTCCCCTCTACTCCAGTCTTGAAGAAGGGTTCTGACAGGAAATCTTGCAGCGCTGAGTTCCTGCAGCAAGATGTTTATTTCTCAAGGATCCATAATCTGCAGTCTCTTGTGTCTCAATGAATGTGTCATAGTTCAGCTTGGTGGAAACGTTTTGTTGATTACTCTTTCAGTAACAACGAGCAATAGCTTTTGTTCTGCAAGATTCGAGTGATCTGCCAGATTTATTGTTATCATCCTTGCCCAAGGACACAAATTTAATAATATTGCAACAGTTAAAAATGTATTTCTTGTAACAAGTTTCACTGGATGGAAAATAACACTGCTGAGTGCCTGCGTTTACAGGGGTAAGGGGTAAGGGAGAAGGGGAGGAGCAGTTGGAGTGAGAACAAACAAAACCAGGGTGTTCATTCAGAGAGGGATTACACAGCGGCGCAGCGGTAGAGTTGCTGCCTTACAACGTCAGAGACCTGGGTTCAATCCTGACTATGGGTGATGTCTGTATGGAGTTTGTACATTCTCTCTGTGCTTGTCTGGTATGGTCACACAACCTCGCAGGATACGATTCGGCTGGAGAGAATAGTGCGCCGAGCTTCTAAGATCATCGGTTGCAGCAGACTTCCCTCAGTGACATCACTTTACTCAAAAAGACTCACCAGAAAGGCCAAAAAAATCATAGCAGACCACTTTCATCCGGCACATTACCTCTTTAATCTCCTCCCATCAGGAAGGAGATATAGAAGCATTAAAAGTAAAACATCTCGCTTCGGAGACAGCACCTACCTCCAAGCCATCAGATATTTGAATTTGCACTAATCACTTTGCACTTTCTTTTGCACTTGCACTTACGCTTAACATGACGCTGCTGGGTACTGTCCTTCCTGTATATATTGTCCTTCGTACGGTATTATCTGTATTATTTATTGTGGTGTATGTGGTGGTTGTACTGTATTGTATCTGTCTGAGAGCGAACCAAGACACATTCCTATCAACTTGTTGACATGGCAATAAATTTCTTGAATTGAATTGAATTGAATTGAATTGATAATGTGGGTTTTCGCCCACACTCCAAAGGCTTACAGGCTTGTAGGTAATTTGGCTTCTGTAAATTGTAAATTGTCCCTAGTGTGTAGGATGTTGCGAGTGTACGGGGCGATCGCTGGTTAGTGTGGACTTTGGGAGTACAGGGTGAAAATAGGCCCTTCGGGCCCACCGAGTACATGCCGACCAGTGATTACCTCGTACACTAGCATCATCCTACACACTAGGGAAACTTTACAGAAGCCAATTAGCCTACAGGTTCGATGTTAGTGGTCCAAAAGGACTGTTTCCATGCAGTATCTCTAAATGATAAATGAACAAGGGGTAATGAACCCCTGTAACTACATATTACACTTGGGTAGCCTACAACCCAATGATACAAACATTATTAACTTCAAATAGCACTTGCTTTCCCTCTCTCTCTCCATCCCCTCCCCCTTCCTGTTCTCCCACCTGTCTTACTGACCAACTACATTCTACCTTGGTCCCACCCACTCCACTGACATCAGTCTGAAGAAGGGTCTCGACACGAAATGTCACCTATTCCTTCTCTCCAGAGGTGCTGCCTGTCCAACTGAGTTATGCCCTGTCCCACTTAGGAAACCTGAACAAAACCTCTGGAGACTTTGCGCCCCAACCAAGGTTTCCGTGTGTTTCCCGGAGGTTGCAGGTGGTTGCCGGAGGTTGCAGGTAGTAGAAGCAGGTAGGGAGACTGGCAAAAACCTCCGGGAACCGCACGGAAACCTAGGGTGGGGCGCAAAATCTTCAGAGGTTTCCGTTCAGGTTTCCTAAGTGGGACAGGGGCATTACTCCAGCAATTTTACTTCGGAGTCACGTGAGTGACTACGTGAAGAACCCCGCCAGGACGCATGCGTGTCATATCGCTTTCACGCTTGCGAAACGACAGGCGGGGTGGAGCGTTCCCCCACAGCGGTAAGTTTGAAACCGCGACCTGCAGGTAAGTGATTTACTCTGCGGTAGTGTTTGTCCCCGTGCTGTTTTTACACAGGGGGGAGTAGCTGGACAAAATAGTGTCCACAAGTGCTGCGAGTGAAGCTGGCTGGGGAGGACCACGAAGTTGTGGGAGCCAGCAGCAGCTGAAGGCACAAGCACCGTAAGTGGGATCAGCTGTGCCGACTTTTGGTCACCCGCCGGCCAGAACACCACGGCTGGGCGGGAGACTATTCAGAATGGGGCCATCGACTTTGACAAGTCGAAATGGAAGGAGACGGGGTGGAACGACGTTCCCCCGTAGCGACAGTTTGAACCTGGACCTGCAGGTAATTGAAACTGCGGTCTTTATTCTCCCCATACTGTTTCACAGGTGGGGAAACATGGAGAGCTGTGCAAACAATGGCAGGCGGCACAGGAATCACCCGTAAGGGAACAGCTGTGCCCGACTTCGCTCCCGCACCGGCCAGATTAAACACCATGGCTGGGCGGGAGACTATACAGAACAGAGTCATTGGCTTTGACAAGTCAAAACGGCAGGAGGAGGGGTGGAAGACGTTCCCCCTTAACGGCAAGTTTTAAGCCTGGACCTGTAGGCAAGTGATACTGCGGTCTTTATTGTTCCCATACTGTTCTACAGGTGGGGGGAAACATGCACAAGGCAAAGAAGTCGACCAGAGCTGGCGGGGGAAGACCGCGGAGTTGCGGACGCCAGCAGCGGCCGGCGGCACAGGAATCACCCGTTAGGGAAAAGCTGTGCCCGACTTCGCCCCCGCACCGGCCAGATTAAACACTGCGTCTGGGCGGGAAGGCAAGAAGAAAACCAAAAGAGTCGAGGACTGATGAGTCCGACTTTGGGCGGCCAGCGACCGTGAGTGCTGGAGCTGGTCAGAGCGGCTTATGGAGCCAAGCTCCAACATGACAGGCTCCGGGAGATGGAGTCTAGTCACTGTGGGCACTATGTAAAACCCACAGCAGCACTTCTTGTAGGGCTGCACAGTGCATCTCCCTCGTCAGAGGGGAATACTGGTGGGTCAATTCTGGGCTGACCCTGAAGAGGGGTTTTGACGACCAAAACTACAAGTGTGCAGGGGGTGCAGGAAGGCAAAATCTACTGGTCATGGTGTCCAAATACATACAGCCAGACCACGATGGACACCACTGGAAAAATACTTGGGACCAGGAAACTGCGCATCACTGAATGTTCCAGTCGTGGAAATAGCATCTGGAAACATGTCGGAGCAGGACTTAGGAAAGCCCTGGGGCTCATAAAGGCGACAACATTAAGGATCTCCTACAGCCAAAGACTGCACCCTTATGCACCCACCAGCAGAACAAGAGAAGCTGGTGAAAGCTCAAAGGTCGGGCATACAGGACAGCGGTCTTTTAGACCATAGCCCAGACCGGCCTTTCTGGAAGATGCGCAAACCCCCAACCCAAAAACAAACCCAGACAACGGCGCCTCAACCTCCACGAAGACCACACAGAAGAAGCTAACTTCCACTGGTAACAATGGAGGTAGGTGGGTCTGGTCCCTTACAAATTATAGGAAGAGTGGATAATACACACATTGGTGGGAGATTACACTCTTTTGGATACTTGGTGTATATTAACTACAGACACTTATATCCTAAGCAGTATCCAGGGATATACCAGTGAATTGGGCAAAGTGGTAATGGGTAAACCCAACACGATTGGCTGGATTACATTGTACTATATATTCAGTACAAAATGGGAACTGGTAACTGCTAAAGGACTGATTTCCAAAGGCTACTCCATGGCTAGCATCGACCTAAAAGATGCTTACTATTCAGTGCCTACACGGACTGATCACAAACGTTATTTAAAAAAATTCAACTGGATGGGGCAGCTCTGGCAGTATAGAGCTCTACCAAATACATAATCATATGATCATACTAATTGTGGGCATAACTTTGGAGTTGGCCTAACTAGCTGTAACAGCCACCATACAATTGGGTGAACACTGGGGTTATCATCCATCCAGTTAAATCTAAACTAACGCCTACCAACATAATGGATTATTTGGGGTTCACTATTGACAGCACACATGTCGGTGACTTTACCAAAGGACAAGGCTACAGTCTTAACTGAGGCCTGCAACAACCCCACTGACATCAGTGAACCGTCTATCAGATTGGTAGCAAGTATAATTGGCATATAGTGTCTGCCTTTCCAGCCACACAAGTTGGACCTTTGTATTACTAAAAATCTACAAAGGGCAAAATACAAACTCTCAAAGTTAATACTGGTCATTTCGACAGACCAATAATCCACCAATCAAAGCTTATGGAATTAAAATGGTGGAGGGATAACATTCGGCATTGTTCCAACCCTATCGTTATCAGCAAACCCTTAGTGGTGCTACAAACTGATGCCAGTGCGCTTGGTTGGGGTACTACCAATTTCCATTTCCATCTGTGGAGGTAGATGAAAGGCACAGGAGGCATCATTATCACAGACACTGGGCATAAACTACCTGGAAATGTGGGGTGCGTTCTATGGCCTAAAGTCATACTGCTCTGGGATAAATCACCAGCGTGTTAGACTACAGAGTGACAATCTGACTAATACAATTTGGTAATGGTGTATCCAGAGAAATATTGGAATATCAGCTACTTACCTGCCAGGTTACCCAAAATTCAATGACAAACATCAGGTCACGCAAATTCAATAAAATAAGACTTAATCACCAGTTACCAAACTGTGTTTCTTGGGAACCAGACCTGGGACAGCAGGGACAGATGCTTTTCACTGCATTGAGGGGGCTATTGTTTCTCTATGCATTCTCTCCTTTTCTGCATCATCAGTCAGGTATTACGAAAAATACAACAAGACTCAGCGTCTGTTAATTGGTAGTGCCGATTGGCCCTGTGATACTCAACATGGGGTTTAACCATGCATCACCATCCTGAAACAACCAGATTTTTGGTTCATCCCGTAACAGGGGAACCCATCCATGTCAAAAACAACAAACCTATCAATTTGTAGAGTCTAAAGAAACCTCTACTGCAACTGGGACTGGCGACCGAACATTGAACATTATCTCAGCGGGCCACAGACAGTCCACCAAAAACTATATCTGGTATACATCAGGAAATGGGAGATATATTGTCACAGAAACAACATCATCTACAGTTTGATGAACATAACGTCTGTTCTCGAATTCTTGGCAGGCCTCCATTATGATGAGGGGCTCAGTTACAGTGCCATTAACTGCGCCAGAAGTGCCCTATCAACATATCTATGGCGAGGATCAGAGCGTCATTCTGTTGGGACTCACCCCTGGTAACCAAACTTATGAGGGGAATTTTTAATATCTATCCCCCAAGAACCAGGTACTCTCTAAATGGGATATGAGTATTGCCCTAACGTTGCTAAGGAATTGGTCTCCAGCATCAGCTCTATCCCTGCAAAGACTGACGCACAAAACAGTCATGCTGATGGCTTTGGTCACGTCACTAAGGGTACAGTCGTACATAAGTTAAGGCTGGACTATGACTTCTTCAACAGGAATATAACGTTTCATATTACGAATTAGTCAAACAGAACAAACAGAACCAGGATAATCAGGCCTCAAAATAGAATTTAGGGATTACCCTACAGATATCGTCTCTGTATAATAAGACAATTATTGTTCTATATGGAGAACACCAAAAACATCTGAGGCTATGAGATGGCACTACTAATCAGCCACAAACAAACCCACAAAAAAGTGTTGGTTCAAACTATTTCCAGATGGCTGAAACAGGTTTTAACAACAGCTGGGGTGAATACTAACATATTCAAATCTTATTCCACCAGGGCTGCAACTACATCGGCAGCTATGGAGTTGTATGTACCAATGAACCAAATCCTCGAGACAGCAGGATGGATCAGGGGAAAATGTTCCAACTATTCTACCACAAACCAATAGTTAAACTAGAACTTTGCATAGCCAATTTTAAGTTCTGTAATATAATTTCACACCATAAATAGGGGCTATAATTTGTTTTTAACAATTTATCATGGATTTCAATGTTGGATTCATGTCTAAACATGTTAACACAATTCCTCCCACAGTCAATTAAGGCAGATGTGATGCATGGACTTGTTTCCACGGCATGAAATCACAGAGCTTTGAAATCTTCACGTAGTCACTCACGTGACTCCGAAGTAAAATAGTAAGATTAAATGAGAACTTACCAGTTCGAAGTTTGATCGTTATTTTATGAGGAGTACGTTGAGGGAATACGTGCCCTCCGCTCCCACCCTTGATCATATACTCAACTGGTATTTTCTTCTTTCATTTTACTATGTTCAGTCATTACAGTTATCTGTGATTTCACACCGCTGCTTTGAAGAATGACACGCATGCGTCCTGGCGGGGTTCTTCACGTATTCCCTCAAAGTACTCCTCATAAAATAACGATCAAACTTCGAACTGGTAAGTTCTCGTTTAATCTTACTATTTGTCTCTACCTTCGATACAAACATTGAATTCTCCAAACACAGGTAACAAAACCCCATAGGTCTGATCTACCCAGGCCTTCTCTTGCACTTCTTCTTTCCACCTCCACCTCTCACTCCCAACCCCATGACCGAGATTATTTCCCACCTCCTTCTGCCCACCACCCACCCTATCACGCCTCTCTCACCGAACCTCATTCCCATGTAGCCTCCATCCCTCCCTCTGGTTCTACCTTATTCCTCAACTTCCTTTATTATCATATTCCACCACCTGTAGCTAGGGTTGCCAACTTTCTCACTCACAAATATGGGATAAAAGTTCAAAATAAGGGAGAAATTCAAAACGGCAATTCGTTGACAGACTCGACCATGGCTGGGTGAATGATGAGTTTGCCCGGGTGCTGGACTGCACATAAAACCCAGCTGAGGGGTTTTGGCCCGGACGCCGGAATTTGCGCATGACGTTGTGCGCAAAGTCTGGCACCCCATCCAACTCATGAACCGATGATCGGCCATGAGAAGGAGGGGTGGTGGTGTCGGCGGTAAGCGAAGTTCCGAAGGTCAGACAGCTGGCCTGGCTGCCGACTGACAGAGCCACGGGCAAGGCACTGGTGCTGCAGTCCATGGGCTGCACTATGATAGTCCCCTCAACCCGACTAGTAGCAGACAAATACGGGACAAATGTTTTCCCCTATGGGGCAAACCAATTTAGCCCAATATACGGGATGTCCCTGCTATTACTGGACAGTTGGCAAACCTACCTGCTTTTGTTTTCTCCACTTATCACCTCCAGCCTTAGTGACTAGGCCTGGATTGAGTGGGCAAGATTAGGGCACATGGTATTGGGGGTAGATTGTTAAGGGTTTGGACACGCTAGAGGCAGGAAACATGTTCCCGATGTTGGGGGGGTCCTGAACCAGGGGCCACAGTTTAAGAATAAGGTGTTAGCCATTTAGAACGGAGACGAGGAAATACTTTTTCTCACAGAGAGTTGTGAGTCTGTGGAATTATCTGCCTCAGAGGGCGGTGGAGGTAGGTTCTCTGGATGCTTTCAAGAGAGTTAGATAGGGCTCTTAAAGATAGCGGAGTCAGGGGATATGGGGAGAAGGCAGGAACGGGGTACTGATTGGGGATGATCAGCCATGATCACATTGAATGGCGGTGCTGGCTCGAAGGGCAGAATAGCCTACTCCTGCACCTATTTTTTTTCTATGTTTCTATGTTTCTAAACTAAACTAAACCTGCCATCTCTTGCCTCTCCATGACTGTGTCATAGTTCAGGATGGTGGTAAGGTTTTGTTGATTACTTTTCAGTAATAACTATGATAACTTTTGTTCTGCTGGATTAAAGTGTGGATTCCTTCATAGTTATCATTCTGGCCCAAGGACACAAATTTAATAATAATGCCATAGTTAAGAATGATTTCTTATAAGAGGTTTCTCTGGATAGAGAATAACACTGCTGGGTGCCAGGAGAGAGAGCTTTGTGTCTAATATTATATGAGAGGCATTTAATATTGTTTTTAAAAGGCAATCACAGATACTGCAGGTTAATGTGGAATCTTTTGTAATGCATTTTCCACTGAGATAGCATAAAAGGAGTTTTTAATGCATTTTGAAATGGAATTTGCAACTCACTGATGCTTATAATTTAAGATACACATAAGCAACTCCCAGCATTATTTTGGCATTTTAGCATGAGACAATAATGTTAAGAGACTGGCAAATGTGGCAGAAATAATAATGTGTAAGTGTATAACGTTGCAAATGTAATAACATTTTGACACAGCCACAGTACATTATCTCAAGAAGTAGATATTTTCTATGGAATGTTAAAGTCCCACAAAGTTGGAGAGAGGAGTTGACTAAAGTCACTGAAGTCTCAAAACTGATGCAGGGTGTTTCCATGCATTTTGCTTACCTTGGAGATGCTTACAAGTTCCTTGTTTGCAAAGGAAAGGACATTTTGAAAAATATGCTGCTTTATTAAAATGCACAATGCAACAAAGTTTCATTTGCCATCCATTCAAGTCTTGCACTTCATGCCTCCATTGCCAATCGGCACTGAAAAATGTGCAAAAAGTACATTACCTCCATGCATAACAGTGTCAGGGAAGCAATTGCTTGAAAATATTTTAAAATGCTTCAAACAACTTTAAAATGTCTAAAGCACCACATGGCATTACATTGTGTATCATGGTGTAAATAATATATAACATGGTTTAAGGAAAATAAATCACTCATAAATTAGCCAAGCTTCCACTACAGATAAATTAGGTAGTACAGAACATTAAAAAAAAGGTGCTTCTTTTTTATGCTTGATCCCTGAAAAAAATTAATGTTGCTCTTCAATCTATTTTTTTGTCTCACTACAGAGATATTACAGAGATATTATTACAATCACCCTCCTGTAACTTACATCACAGACACATTAATGTAGCTAAGATCAAGCACATTTTATACATCATCATTTTAACATGGATCAGAATTGGGAATAACGGAGTAACAGGATAATTTTCCATTCTATTTCACCCCTTATCCTTCCAGCATTATACTTCCATTTTAGATTATGCCAGATTATGATCGAATACGAAGTAACGATGCAAGCATTAAATAATTTGTGTAATAATTTTGCAAATGCAAGCATTGCATAAATTGTTCAAACTATAATAAATCATCACCCAACTGAATAATGAACACCACCTATGATATATAATGCCACCAATGCAGTGCTGGACACACATAAATTGGAACTACTTACAAACAAAACCTTTAGCATACCTCTGTAGATAGGCTCCATTTATTTTTCCAGCTTTCTCTAGTGTTGATACAAAAGACCTTCCCTGAAAATTCAGGTTGCCAGTTTGTCTTAGTATAATGCATTGGAACAAGAGAGAACACAAAATGTTGGAGTAAATCAATGGGTCAGACAGTATCCCTGGAGAGATAATGTCTTGGGTCGGGACCCTTCTTCAGACAACCTAGCAGCAGCAGAATCACAGAAGGGCTGCAGTGAGAGAGGGTTTCACAGCAAAGTGGACATACATTGAGAAGATTTCACAGTGGACAAACCTTGAGTGGACATACCTTAAATGGACATAACTCGAGTTTCCTTCACTCCATAGATGCTGCTGCACCCGCTGAGTTCGTCCAGCATTTTTGTGTACCTTCGATTTTCCAGCATCTGCAGTTCCTTCTTAAACACCTTGAGTGGACATACCTTGAGTGGACATACCTTAAAAAGTGGACATTCCTTGAGAAGTGGACATACCTTGTAATGGACATACCTTGAGAAGATTTCACAGTGGAGCAGTTAAAATGTAGAAACAAGGAACTGCAGATGCTAGTTTACAAAAGAGGACACAAAGTGCTGGAGGTACTCAGTGGGCCAGGCAGCATCCCTGGAGAACATGGATGGGTGAGGTTTGGATCAGGGCCCTTCTTCAGACTAGAACAATGTAATTCACAGTGGAACAAAAGAATTGGGACAGCCTTATGCAAAGATAATGATGGGCCAAACGTTTTATTTTCTTCCTCTGGATTCTTTTGTGTAGTTTAATTTCCCTTTTTCCCTCAGTTTAACAAAGATGCAATACACAACATGTTTTACATTCTGCTACTAATTATCTCATGGATAGCTCTTTTCCCAGATGAACACTCCAATGTTCATTTTCACGGTGATGATGAAGGAAAGTAATTTTCCAACAAGAGATCAGTATAGTAGAGGCATCTTGGGACTAAGAAATTGTTTTAGAATCATTAATTTCTTCCTGATAAATAAAGTTCCCTGCAGTAATTCTGTTTGGCCTTTAATGATATTCTAACTAAAATGTTACTTCAGCTTATGTCTCGTAGGGTACAGCATCTCCATCAGAAGAAGAAAGACCCACTTCATTGATGTCACTGCCTTATACCACAGGGTGAGATTATTGCTCAGACTTTTAAATTCTACTAGACCAAGTGCAGACCCGTTAGGTCTGTTTCCCCAACGGCTTTTGCGGGGGGGGGGGTCTGCGGCATCACACTCACATTAACCACCCCCCAAACACACAGGTGGGGGGAGGGGGGGTGAGAAGAGGGGAGGGAGGGGAGAGGAGGAGGAGGAAACGGGACAGATTTGGGCGGGAAAGGAGAGCGGGATAGGGGGTGAGAGATGGGGAGAGAGATGAGGGGGAGGGGGGATGGGGAGGGAGGGGAGGAGGAAGGGAGGGGAAGAGGGGTGGGGGGAGAGGGGTGGGGGGGGAGAGGGGTAAGAGTGGGGAGGGAGAGTGGAGGGGAAGGGGAGAGGAGTGGGGAGGAGGAGAGGGGTAGGGGGAGTGATGGAAGTGGGACAGGGATAGAGGGAAGGGGGTGGGGTAGAGAGGGAAGGGGGTGGGGGAGAGAGAGATTGGAGAGGGAGAGGGGGAGGAGAGAAGGGGGAGAGAAGTGGAAGACTGGGGTGGGAGGGAGGGGTAGCGGGAGTGGTGGAAGAGGGACAGAGGGGTAGGGGAAAGGGGGCGGGGGAGAGAGGGGTAAGAGTGGGGAGGGAGAGGGGTGGGGTAAGGGGAGGTGGAAGAGTGGGGAGGGAGGGGTAGGGGGAGTGGTGGAAGAGGGACAGAGGGGTAGGGGAAAGGGGGCGGGGGAGAGAGGGAAGGGGGTGGGGTAGCGAGGGAAGGGGGGTGGGGAGAGAGGGATGGGTGGGAGAGGGAGAGGGGTGCAGATAGGGAAACATAGAAACATCAAAATTAAGTGCAGGAGTAGGCCATTCGGCCCTTCGAGCCTGCACCACCATTCAATATGATCATGGCTGATCATCCAACTCAGTATCCTGTACCTGCCTTCTCTCCATACCCCCTGATCCCTTTAGCCACAAGGGCCACATCTAATTCCCTCTTAAATATAGCCAATGAACTAGCCTCAACTACCTTCTGTGGCAGAGAATTCCAGAGATTCACCACTCTCTGTGTGAATTTTTTTTTTCTCATCTCTGTCCTAAAGGATTTCCCCCTTATCTTTAAACTGTGACCCCTTGTTCTGGACTTCCCGAACATCTGGAACAATTTTCCTGCATCTAGCCTGTCCAACCCCTTAAGAATTTTGTACGTTTCTATAAGATCCGCCCTCAATCTTCTAAATTCTAGCGTGTACAAGCCGAGTCTATCCAGTCTTTCTTCATATGAAAGTCCTGACATCCCAGGAATCAGTCTGGTGAACCTTCTCTGTACACCCTCTATGGCAAGAATGTCTTTGAGCATTGGGCATTGTGACATCACACGATGGAACGTTCACCAGGGGCTGGTGCTGGGGCTGCTTCTATGGCTGAGAAGCAGTTTTCTTTTGTAATTTGGGGGGGGGGGGGGGGGGGGGGAGAAGGATTTGATTAAAAAATGTGTACATAAACACGACGAAATGTAATCAGGAGTGGATACTTAGAAAGAAAAGTGAAATCTCCACCGAAATGGACAAAGATGTCGGCGATTCTGCATCTGGTTTCGGAGTTGCAGTGAATCAAAGGAAGAAATGCAGTCGGAAGCCGTACATGTAAATGGATCCATTCCGATTGGACATCTGCCAGCATTGGGCATTGTGATTGGACATCTGCGAGCATTGGGCATTGTGACATCACACGATGGAAACGAATCAAAAGGCAGACAGGCAGCCGGACGGATGACAGGCGACAGGCACACAGTTTTTAATATATAATAGAATAGATAGATAGACTAGACCAGTGGTTCCCAACGTGGGGCGTACGCCCCACAGGGGGGCAATTTGATTTTTAAAGGGGGCATCAGGTAAACATATGTAGTTTATGTTTCAGATGTTATTTTGAGTAAATTCCATTTTCTGAGAATTGTTTCTTTGTCTGCTCATGCTAAAATATGGGGGGGGGGGCATCAGGATTTTAGAGGTGATTAGGTGGGGCATGGCCAAAAAAAGGTTGGGAACCACTGGACTAGACCAAGTGCAGACCCGTTGGGTCTGTTTCACCAACGGCGTTTGCGGGGGGGGGGGGGGGGGGGGGTGAGAAGAGGGGAGAGGAGGAGGAGGAGGAGGAAACGGTATAGATTTGGGAGGGAAAGGAGAGCGGGCTAGGGGGTGAGAGATGAGGAGAGAGATGTGGGGGAGGGGGGATGGGGAAGATGGGGAGGAGGGAGGGAGGGGGAGAGGGGGGAAAGAGTGGGGAGGGAGAGTGGAGGGGAAGGGGGAGCGAAGTGGAAGATTGGGGAGGGAGGAGGAGAGGGGTAGGGGGAGTGATGGAAGAGGGACAGAGGGATAGGGGGAATGGGGGTGGGGGGGAGAGGGAAGGGGGTGGGGTAGAGAGGGAAGGGGGGTGGGGGAGAGAGGGATGGGGGAGGGAGAGGGGTGAGGAGAGGGAGAGGGGGAGGAGAGAAGGGGGAGAGAAGTGGTAGAGTGGGGAGGGAGGGAGGGGTAGAGGGGTAGCGGGAGTGGTGGAAGAGAGACGGGGGAGTGATGGAAGAGGGACGGGGGGGGGAGAAGAGGGACGGGGGGGAGAAGAGGGGGAGGAGAGGATGGGGGAGAGAGGTGAAGGGGGGAGAGGGGTTGGAGCGGGCGCGCATGAGTCGATAGAAGAGAAAAGGGCAGAGATAGAGAGAGGCTGGTACAACAACAAAAAAGATGGATAAACTCAGCGGGTGCAGCAGCATCTATGGACCGAAGGAAAAGGGCAACGTTTTTGGCCGAAACCCTTCTTCCGGGTTTCGGCCAAAAACGTTGACCATTCAATTCGCTCCTTAGATGCTGCCGCACCCGCTGAGTTTATCCAGCTTTTTTTATGTCTACCTTCGATTTTCCAGCATCTGTAGTTCCTTCTTAAAGTCAGAGACTGTGCACGGTAAGGGAATGAGGAGGGAGAGGGGGAAGAGTGTGGAGGGAGGGGGAGAGTGGGATGGGAGGGGGAGAGGGGTGGGGGGAGAGAGGGGAAGAGTATGGGGGGTGAGGGGGGGAGAGAAGTGGAGGAGTGGGGAGGGAGGGAGGGGGAGAGAGGTAGCAGGAGTGGTGGAAGAGGGACAGGGGGAGTGGTGGAAGAGGGACAGAGGGGTAGGGGAAGGGGTGGAGGAGAGAGGGAAGAGGGGGAGACAGGGTGGAGGAGGGAGAGGGGTGGAGTAAGGTGAGAGAAGTGGGAGAGGGAGGTGTAGGGGGAGTGGTGGAAGAGGGACAGAGTGGATGGGGGCGGGGAGAGAGGGAAGGGGGTGGGGTAGAGAGGGAAGGGGTGGGGGAGAGAGGGATGGAAGAGGGGTAGGGAGAGGGGGAGGAAAGAATGGGGAGAGAAATGGAAGAGTGGGGAGGGAGGGAGGGGTAGCGAGAGTGGTGGAAGAGGGACGGGGGAGTGGTGGAAGAGGGGCAGAGGGGTAGGGGAAGGGGTGGGACAGGGAGGGGAAGAGAGAGGGGTGAGGGACAGAGAGGGGTGAAATAAAGGGGAGAGAAGTGGAAGAGTGGGGAGGGACTGGTGGAAGAGGGACAGAGGGGTAGGGGAAGGGGCGGGGGGAGAGAGGGAAGGGGGTGGGGTAGAGAGGGAAGGGGGGTGGGGGAGAGAGTGATGGGTGGGAGAGGGAGAGGCATGAGGAGCGGGAAACATAGAGACATAGAAATTAAGTGCAGGAGTAGGCTATTTGTCCCTTCGAGCCTGCACCACCATTCAATAAGATCATGGCTGATCAACCAACTCAGTATCATGTACCTGCCTTCTCTCCATACCCCCTGATCCCTTTAGCCACAGGGGCCACATCTAACTCCCTCTTAAAAACAGCCAATGAACAGGCCTCAACTACCTTCTGTGCCAGTGAATTCCAGAGATTCACCACTCTCTGTGTGAAAAATGTTTTTCTCATCTCGGTCCTAAAAGATTTACCCCTTATCCTTAAACTGTGACCCCTGGTTCTGGACTTCCCCAACATCTGGAACAATCTTCCTGCATCTAGCCTGTCCAACCCCTTAAGAATTTTGTAAGTTTCTATAAGATACCCCCTCAATCTTCTAAAATCTAGCTAGTACAAACCGAGTCTGGGGCTGATTCTATGGGAGAGATGCCAGTTTTTGTTTTAATATTTGGTGGGGGGGGGGGGGGCGGTGGGGGGGGGAGGGGGGGGGGGGGGGGAGGGTGGAGGATTTGATTAAAAATGTGTACATAAACACAACGAAATGTAATCAGGAGTTTGTATAATATCCCCCCCCAATCTTCTAAAATCTAGCGAGTACAAGCCGAGTTTATCCAGTCTTTATTCATATGAAAGTCCTGACATCCCAGGAATCAGTCTGGTGAACTTTCTCAGTACTCCCTCTATGGCAACAATGTATTTGAGCATTGGGCATTGTGACATCACACGATGGAACGTTCACCATTGGCTGGGGCTCCTGCAAAAGCATATGTAAATGGCTCCATTCCGATTGGACATCTGTGAGCATTGGGCATTGTGACATCACACGATGGAACGTTCACCAGGGGCTGGGGCTGGTGCTGCTTCTATGGGTGAGAAGCCAGTTTATTTTTGAAATATTGGGGGGGGGGGGGGGGGAGAAGGATTTTTCACTTAAACACGACGAAATGTAATGAGGAGCAGATACTTAGAAATAAAAGTGAAATCTCTACCGAAATGGAAAAGATGTCGGCGATTCTGCGTCTGGTTTCGGAGTTGCAGTGAATCAAAGGAAGAAAGGCGGCCAGCAGCCGTCCATGTAAATGGATCCATCCCGATTGGACATCTGCGAGCATTGGGCATTGTGACATCACACGATGGGAATGAATCAAAAGGCAGAAAGGCAGCCGGACGGCAGCCAGACGGATAGCACGAGAGTTTTATATATTAACTAGACCAAGTGCAGACCTGTTGGGTCTATTACCCTAACGGCGTTTGCGGGGGGGGGGAGGGGGTTGCGGCATCACACTCACATTAACCACCCCCCAAACACACAGGTGGGGGGAGGGGAGGTGAGAAGAGGGGAGGGAGGGGAGAGGAGGAGGAGGAAACGGGACAGATTTGGGAGGGAAAGGAGAGCGGGGTAGGAGGTGAGAGAGGGGGATGGGGAGAGAGACGTGGGGGATGGTGAGGGAGGGGAGGATGGAGGGAGGGGGAGAGGGGTGGGGGGAGAGAGGGGAAGGAGTGGGGAGAGAGGAGGGGGAAGGGGGGAGAGAAGAGGAAGAGTGGGGAGGGAGGAGGAGAGGGGTAGGGGGAGTGATGGAAGAGGGACAGAGGGGTAGGGGGAAGGGGGCGGGGGGAGAGAGGGAAGGGGTGGGCTAGAGAGGGAAGGGGGGTGGGGGAGAGAGGGAAGGGGGGTGGGGGAGGGATGAGGGGAGAGAGAGGGGGAGAGGAGTGGGGATGGAGGGAGGGGAATAGGGGTAGCGGGATTGGTGGAAGAGGGACGGGGGAGTGGTGGAAGAGGAACAGAGGGGTAGGGGAAGGGGTGGGGAGAGAGGGGAAGGGAAGGGAAGAGAGAGGTGTGGTGGAGGAAGAGGGGTGGGGTAAGGGGAGAGAATTGGAAAAGTGGGGAGAGAGGGGTAGGGGGAGTGGTGGAAGAGGGCAGAGCGGTATGGGGGAAGGGGGAGGGGGGAGAGAGGGAAGGGGGTGGGGGAGAGAGGGAATGGGGGTGGGGAGAGAGGGATGAGTGGGTGAGGGAGAGGGGTGATGAGAGGGAAACATAGAAATTAAGTGCAGGAGTAGGCCATTCGGCCCTACGAGCCTGCACCACCATTCAATATGATCATGGCTGATCATCTAACTCAGTATCCTGTACTTGCCTTCTCTCCATACCCCCTGATCCCTTTAGCCACAAGGGCCAGATCTAACTCCCTCTTAAATATAGCCAATGAACTGGCCTCAACTACCTTCTGTGCCAGTGAATTCCAGAGATTCACCACTCTCTGTGTGAAAAATGTTTTTCTCATCTCGGTCCTAAAAGATTTACCCCTTATCCTTAAACTGTGACCCCTTGTTCTGGACTTCCCCAACATCTGGAACAATCTTCCTGCATCTAGCCTGTCCAACCCCTTAAGAATTTTGTAAGTCTATAAGATATCCCCCCTCAATCTTCTAAATTCTAGCGAGTACAAGCTGAGTCTATCCAGTCTTTATTCATATGAAAGTCCTGACATCCCAGGAATCAGTCTGGTGAGCCTTCTCTGTACTCCCACTATGGCAAGAATCCAATCAGTCCTATTCTCCAGCAACCGGGGTCTCCTGCACTCCACGTTTACTCCTCTTTCTCACAGTCACCCACCTTCGCTCCTCTGGTATCCTTGGTGTGACAACCTCACTGAAAGTCTTGTCCAGGAAACTCTCATTTTCCCAGATAGCCCTGAGGTCATCCAGCTGCTTCTCCAGTTCCCCAACACATTACTTCAGGAGCTGCACCTGGACACAATTTCTACAGGTGTCGTTTTCAGATGCACCAGCGGTGTCCCTGACTTCCCACATGCTGCAGGAAACACACTGTACCAACGTGCCTGCCATTTCTTCAGTGTAGCCTCCTCGCCTCAGCCTCCTCGCTGACGACTCTCGAGCCAAAGACTCGCGCTCTACTCACCAAGGCACTTCACCACAACAAGGCAGCTCCCAACAAGGCCGCTCCGCTACATGTGCACTTCTTTATCTCTAACCTAATCAACTACTTTAAGACTAATTTGTAAATTACTCGAACCTGGGCCTTTGGCACTCTTTTTAAATCTTCTTTCTCTCTGACTCGCCTACTTCCAGCAAATACTCGCTCTCGCTGCTTCTGGCTGCTGCTTCTGGCTGAAACATAAAAAATAACACTGTATTCAGTATAGTAACTGAAGTACAACAAAACTATTCTAATCCCTTACATTTACGTCAATAAAAATGTTTAGAGAGATATGGGCCAAACTCAGGCTAGTGGGAATTAAAGGGAGTTCTTTTAGGAAGGAGATGAGGAAGAATTTCTTTAATCAGAGGGTGGTGAATTTGTGGAATTCTTTGCCACAGAAGGCTGTGGAGGCAAAGTCAGTGGATATATTTAAGGCAGAGATAGATAGATTCTTGATTAGCACGGGTGTCAGAGATTATGGAGAGAAGGCAGGAGAATGGGGTTGGGCGGGGGAGACAGATCAGTCTTCAGTGAATGGCAGAGTAGACGATGAGACGAATGACCTAATTCGGCTCCTATCACATGATCTTATGGGATTAATATACAGTAGATGGGGCACGTTGGTCAGCAGAGGCTAGATGGGCCAAAGGGTCTGTTTCCATGCTGTATGACTAAAAGCATTTTAGAAATTTGCATTCTACTTTTTAGATGCATCAAATGAATTGTCAAAGAGCTTTTATTGGAGTCACACTTCAATATGTTGTGTGCAGCAGCCATCATTCAGGTTATGTATTGACATCCTTTATAGGACAGTATAACGGGACCAACCAGATATTTTGTTTTGGCGTGTGTCGGTCTTTGTGAAAAGTGGTCCAGAGAGAAGAGAAAACAAATTTGCAGATGAAAGTGATAGATATAATTACAAAAATAAACATACATTTTCTCACAAAGCACAGCCAGTTTATTTACAGTAGATGAACACAAGCAGTGCCAACATTGGCTGTACCATACGATACAAGCAAAGAGCCGTGGACCCCAGCCATTTGAAATCAATGTGCCACATAGAAACATAGAAACATAGAAAAAAACGTGCAGGAGTAGGCCATTCAGCCCCTCAAGCCAGCACCGCCATTCAATATGATCATCGCTGATCATCCAAAGTCTGTACCCCATTCCTGCTTTTTCCCCATATCCCTTGATTCCTTTAGCCCTAAGAGCTAAATCTAACTCTCTTGAAAACATCCAGTGAATTGGCCTCCGCTGCCTTCTGTGGCAGATAATTCCACAGATTCACAACTCTCTAGGTGAAATTCCACAGAATCACAACTCTCCAGGTGAAATTCCGCAGATTCACATCTCTCTGGATGAAATTCAACATATTCACAACTCTCTGGATGAAATTCCACAGATTCACAACTCTCTGGGTGAAATTCCACATTCACAACTCTCTGGGTGAAATTCCACAGATTCACAACTCTCCAGGTGAAATTCCACAGATTCACAACTCTCTGGGTGGAATTCCACAGACACAACTCACTGTGCCACAAATGGGGTTAGAGGTTTATGTAATCTCCCCATTATTCACATTCAAGAACAAGCAATACTCCAATCTTCTTCTTGTGTAAGGCGTGCACAACCTAAAGTTGTAGATCAAGGGTAGACATCCAGGCCAGGACAGCATCAGTTACTGGGTGGATGGCTTTAATGCCCCCAGGGAAAAACATCAGTGGGCAGTCATTCACGATATATGGGATGGTCTGGTCTGGATGTTCGCAGCCACAAGTAGGGCTGTCTTTCATCCCCTACTTATGCAGGTGATGGGCTGTTCTTGCATAGAGAGTGCGGATTCTGTTCAGGGTTAGTTATTGCTTGCGACGGAGGTCAAAACCCGGTGGTTTCACTGTGGGGTCTGTGATGACATCTCCGTTGTTGGTGCTGGCATCTCTCCAGACTCTGCGCCACTCAGTCTTGGAGTCAAAGTCTTCCAGGGATTTAACGGAAGACCAGAAGGGTTTGCGGGACTTCAGGTGCGTGTTGGGCATGTTGGGCATAATCCAATCATTTTACAGCTGAAATTTAACACACCATTTTTAAAAAAACTTCCACTTAGTTTAAACCTGGCAAGACTTGTCATGGTAGCTAATGAGCAGAGATTTTATTTTGTTGTTGCAGGAGTTAGTTAATTCTTGAACATTCTTGCATGATCTAAAATGATCAGAGAAATAGGAATATAAAATACAGCCTGAACCTTTTGCATGGAATATTACACAGGCTATACCAGCTTTTCACTAGAATAAATAGGCAATGAGTTATTCAGCAGAATATCTCCTATAGTAAATCAGAAGTTTGGCTATGTATAAAAATAGTTCAAACTTTTCCATAATATTGATAGCAAAATTACCAGTACTTTCCTTTGATACTGCCCCCAAAAATTACTGGAACATTTATAACGTGAAAATGCACACGTCCTGATTCATGGACAGTTTCTTCTCAGTTGCTATCAGGCAACTGAACAATCCGACCACAACTAAAGAGCAGTCCTGGACGACTACCTACCTCATTGGAGACCCTTGGACTATCTTTGTTTGGACGTTACTGGCTTTACCTTGCAATAAATGTATTCACGTTATTCCCTTTATCATGTAGTATCTGTACACTGTGAATGGCTTGATTGTAATCATGTATTGTCTTTCTGCTGACTGGTTAGCACGCAACAAAAGCTTTTCACTGTACCTCAGTAAACCTGACAATAAACTAAACTAAACCAAGCTAGACTAAACAAAACAATAAAGTGCGTGAGGAAGAAACCTGTGCAAGCATTGTAAACTTCAGCTCCAAAGGATTACAGAATGTTTTCTTTTGGTTTGTTTTAAAGCAATGCAGTTTAACGATTGTTAATTTAAACATTTAATTATCTATTAACATAAAAATCTTTTTCACTTTGTAAAAAACATCTTCTTGATAGTTTGTAGCCTTAATTTTGTTTTAATGCACCAAAGGTTTACTTTGCATAAAAGTTTTCTTTACAGTTTGAAATTCTAAGCATTTCCAGCTACACCTGAAAGCACAGTTTAGGCTTCAGTCACTTTTGAATTTTGTGGAAAGACATAATTCCGAATTGATATCACTTTTGCACCTTTATATCACTCTGACCTCAAAGGACATGTCTTGGGAATGTATACCCTGTTCTATTATAGTTAACACTAGGATGATTGCTGAAGTTTAGTTTATATCAAGGTTAATGGCAAAAGGTTGTCATGTTGTACTATCTGCATAATCCGAGCCAATAGGGTTTTAAAGCTATAAACCAGGAAGTATGAAATATATGTCGAAAGACTGCATATTTACATTCTCTACTGAGAAATGAACATAAATTACGCGCTTGATTTTGTTGGTAAATGCGGATGCATTTGAATGAAAGCATTGACGTTTACTTGCTTAAGTGCCAGGAAATTTGGGACTTCTGCATGTGAGTAGGAAACACAATGCCCGTAGATTTTAACTGAGATTGCGGTGCTGCAAGGACGCAAGGTGAAGAAGATAATCCCTTGTTGCTAGGCTGTGACATTTTAATGCCACATTGGGGGATTTTTGTGCATTTTCCAAATCTTCAGCGTGAACAGTTGTGCCATTATATGTGGGATCACAAAACCGTGAAACTTTACCAACATAAAAGCTGTAATTCAGTTCACTGTTCATGTTAAATATTTTTTAAATAATCCAATCAGTCCTATTCTCCAGCACCATCCATATAACATTCCAACATTTTCCCTCATATTCCTCTCCAATTTGGCAGTGATAAGCTCGCACCTTTTGTCTCACACCTTCTGTCATTTCACTCTCTGGCCTTTCTCCAACCATCTGTCTGCCAAATAACTTTCCTCACCTGTGTCGGCTTCTTACCTGCCAGGCTCTGTCCTGTCCCCTCCTCTCTTCCAGCTTCCCCCACTTCCCTCCTCCACAATCAGTCTGAAAAAGGATCCTGACCTGAAACATCACCTATCCAAATTCTCTTGAGATGCTGGCTGACCCACTGAGCCACTGCTTCACTTTGTGCCCTCTCCAGTTTTGAATGAACATTATTTCAAAGCATTACAATATTTCAATACTAATACTTGGAATTTACAAAACATTCACAGCAAAACATTCCAATATTTCTGCATATTTTCTTGTGGATGAATTTGAAGCTGTTCAGTACTAGTGAATCTTTTTTTTTAGTCCTAAATCAGTCCTTGTCTCATAAAATGGTTTGTATTTACCTAATGTTAGTTTTGAATTGCCTTAGTGTTTGGGTAATATTGACATTTACATAGCCTTACTATTTAAATTCCAATATTGACCTTTCATTAAATAATATTAATATTTGAACTATTATTACTTCTATTTGAGAATTTGAAAAAATTGCAAACTATAAACCGTGGGTTATACTCATCAATATTTATGTTTACACTCAGAATTCGAGTTACAAACAAAGTTCTTATTGCCCATTGTAATGAAAGTGATTAGATTGCCATGCTTCCAGTTTTAACTGGTGAATCAAGTCAATTTAAATTGCCGTGCTGTTAAGATTCCAGTGTTGTCACATTAGTATAGCTGCTCACTGTCACGAATAATTCAAATATATTATGAAGCACCTTATTATTCTCTGTATTGTGGGAGATGTTACATGATTAACTGTGCAAAACTTCAAATAAAGCATTAAATAGATTGTTGCATTGCAATTATCAAAGTTTATTCAACAAAAACCGTAGGCACATTATTTTTTTCAATTGCAAATTAAACTTAATTAAAATGCTGGTGAACACATTCTGTCTCTAAATAGCTAGGAATTTATGGTTGGGGTATTTGTATTAAACAAAATATAATGTTGAAGTGATTGATTTTTTTTCTCAGTTTTTTTCCCTTTTTCTTGATAGATTTTGAGTTTAATGCAACACGTTTAAATGTTTTTTTAAAGGATTTACTTCACTTGTTATTACAATAATATTATGAATAGTCACAGATTTTTTTTTTCAAGCGCTGCGTGAAATGCTTTCAGAAGTTACAGGGACATAATAAGTGCTATCCAAATGGAAAGCCACTTGTTATTACAAAACAAGTATACATTATTTTTTAATTTAAAGTGCAATCAGAAGAGACCACAGTTAGATTTTAGATTTATTATCCCATAGGGAAAATGATTAATCCGTTCCCTTTTTTAACTTTTTAATACTATATTTCAACGTTCACTTTCCCCAGGCCTGCCACTGGTTGACAGAAAGATAACATTATTTCTTTGCCAAAGGTCACATAAATCCACTTTTTTTCAAAATTGTATGTAGCCTATTGTGTATTTCATCGAGTCATACAGCATGGAAACAGGTCCTTCTACCTAACTTGCCCACACCGGCCAACATGTCCCAGCTGCACTATTCTCACCTTCCTGCATTTGGACCATATCCCTCCAAACCTGTCCTATCCATGTACCTGCTAACTGTTTCCTTATTGCTATTATTATGAAATAATTTTAACAACAGATAGTTTTGGATTGGATAGATATTTAAGGTACATTAACATCAAGATTTGAAGCCCCCCCCCCCCCACACCCACACACACACACCCACACACACACACCCACACATATGCTCCCCCCACACACACACACAAACACGTGCCACACACACGGATAGGTTGCTTTGAGAAAGCGAGCAGTAAAAGGTTTTGGTTTAGATTTATTATTGTCACATGTAGCGAGGTACAGTGAAAAGCTTTGTTTTGCATGCTATACAAACAGATCAGTTATACCATACATAATACAATCCAATCAAAGGCAAGTACAATAGATATAGCAATGGGGAAGATACAGTCTGCAGAATATAGATTAGGAACATATAAAATAGGTGCAGGTGGGGGCCATTTGGCCCTTCAAGCCTGCACCGACATTCATTGTGATCATGGCTGATCATCCACAATCAGTAACCCGTGCCTGCCTTCTCCCCATATCCCTTGATTCCGCTAGCCGCTAGAGCTCTATCTAACTCTCTTTTAAATTCATCCAGTGAATTGGCCTCCACTGCCTTCTGTGGCAGAGAATTCTACAAATTCACAACTCTCTGGGTGATTTTTTGTTCTTTCATTTTTAATGGCCTCCCCTTTATTCTTAGATTGTGGCCCCTGGTTCTGGACTCCCCCAACATTGGGAATATTTTTCCTGCATCTAGCTTGTCCAGTCCTTTTATAATTTTACATGTTTCTATAAGATCCCGTATCATTCTTCTAACTTCCAGTGAATACAAGCCAAGTCTTTCCAATCTTTCCTCATATGACAATGCCGCATCCCGGGGATTAACCTCGTGAACCTACACTGCACTGCGGCCATAGCAAGGATGTCCTTCCTCAAATTAGGAGACCAAAACTGCATACAAAACTCCAGATGTGGTCTCACCAGGGCCCTGTACAACTGCAGAAGGACCTCTTTACTCCTATACTCAAATCATCTGGGTATGACGGCCAACATGCCATTAGTTTTCTTCACTGTCTGCTGTACCTGCATGTTTACTTTCAGTGGCTGGTGTACAAGGACACCCAGATCTCATTGCACTTCCCTTTTTCCTAATCTGACACCATTGAGATAATAATCTGCCTCCTTGTTCTTGCCGCCAAAGTGGATAACCTCACATTTATCTACATTGTACTGCGTCTGCCATGCATCTGCCCACTCACTCAACCTGTCCAAGTAACTCAGCAATCTCCTAGCATCCTCTTTACAGTTCACACTGCCACCCGGGTTTGTCTGCAAATTTACCAGTGTTACTTTATTCCCATCATCTAAATCATTAATATATATTGTAAATAATTGCGGTACCAGCACCGAGCCTTGCAGCACTCCACTCGACACTGCCTGCCATTCTGACAGGGACCAGTTTATTCCTACTCTTTGTTTCCTGTCTGCCAACCAATTCTCTATCCATGTCAATACCCTACCCCCAATACCATGTGCTCTAACTTTGTTCACTAATCTCCTGTGTGGGACCTTATCAAAGGCTTTCTGAGAGTCCTGACACACTACATCCACTGGCTCACCTTCATCAATTTTACTTCACATTCTCTAAAAAAAATCCAAAAAATTAGTCAACCCTAACTTCCCTTGTCAGCCACAGTTGCCTCTTACTCCCCTTGGAATCTTTCTTCCTTTTGGAATGAAATGAACCTGCATCTTCTGGATTATGCCCAGAAATTCCTGCTTTTGCTGTTCCACCGTCATTCCTGCTTGGATCCTTTTCCAGTTGACCTTGGCCAGCTCCTCTCTCATACCTTCATAGTCCCCTTTGTTCAACTGCAACACTGACACTTCTGATTTAACCTTCTCCCTCTCAAATTGCAGATGAAAAATTATCATATTATGGTCACTACCTCCTAGTGGTTCCTTTACCTTTACTTCCCTTATCTGGTTCATTAGGCAACACTAAATCCAGAATTGCCTTCTCTCTGGTAGGCTCCAGTACAAGCTACTATAGGAAGTTTTTAGCATTGTAGCACATTGTATTGCATCACTTCCACAGACAAAGTCAAACTGTCCACAATAGGGTATGGACGAATCGTACAGTACCTAACTTATGGAAGGACTATTCATAAACCTGATAACATTGGGGTAAAAGCTGTTCTCATTCTGGTGGTGCCGCTTTCGAGCATCGGTTCCTCTGCCAGATAGGAGCAGGGAGAAGAAGGAATGAATGAGGGGGGATAAGTATTTGATGATGTTGGCTGCAGTTCCATGAACATTGAGGGCCATGAGGAGCAAGAGACCAACATAAATCATCTACCCCTTCTCCATAACGCAAAGCATAATGTCTCCCTCTCTACATTGTAAACTTTTTCCCTGAATTCAGAATTGTCTGAATTCACCAACACCATTACTACAACCGTCGTAACAACCTGGAGCTCAATGCTGTTAAGACAGTGGAGTTGATAGTAGACTTTAGGAGAGCTCACCCCACTCACCATCAACAACACCACAGTCACATCTGTGGAGTCTTTTAAGTTCCTTGGAACCATCATCTCCAAGGACCTGAAATGGGGGGCCACTATCAACTCCACAGTCAAAAAGGCCCAACAGAGGATGTACTTCCTGCGGCAGCTGAGGAAACACAATCTGCCATAGGCAATGTGGCAATGTGTCCTATTCTATACTACCATCGTCGAATCTGTCCTCAACTTCTCCATTATGGTCTGGTTTGGCTCAGCCACCAAGCACGACATCCGGAGGCTGCAGCGGATTGTCCGATCAGCTGAGAAGGTTGTTGGCTGCAACCTTCCACCCATTGACGAACTTTACACTGCAAGGGTCAGGAAGTGAGCAGGTAAGATCATCTCTGACCCCTCTCACCCTGGCCACAAACTCTTTGAATCACTTCCCTCTGGAAGGTGACTACGGACTGTCAAAGCTGCCACAGCCAGACATAAAAACAGCCTTTTTTCCCACAAGTAGTAGCTCTACTCAATAACCAAAAGTCTGTAGCCTCATTTTTCACTGGTATTTTATTTCATTCACATGTTTAACTACTGTTTTATTATTAATGTTTAATGTTTTATGTGTCATTCTTAATTGTTACTGTATATCATATTGCTACTTGCGAGCGGCGCACCAAGGCAAATTCCTTGTATGTGTAGGTACTTGGCCAATAAACTTATTCATTCATTCATTCACTGGGATTAAACCTTATGTTTAATCAAGGATTTTTTCTGACTCTCTGTCATCAACTTGGGAAACTCAAGCTTCATGCAAACTGAATTTCAGAGCATGCTTTAACGTTTATAGGTTAGTACACCACACATTTAAAATATAAAGCAGGTTGAATGTCAAAACATTCTCATCTTGTTTGGTCAATGTGTGTGCATGTGTATTTCTGTGGTTGTGCACGCATACATGTGCATGGGCATATTGAAGTTCAAACCCATTACTATCTCATCTGCAATCAATGGCAATAAAATAATATAATCACAACTGGTAGCACCCGTAATGGCCACCTAGCCAGCAGTCTGTCTTGTCTCTTCTCTGTTTTTATTATTTTAAGTATGTCTTGAATGTTTGTTTTAATGTCTCTTGGTATGTTTTATGTGCAGGGTGGGGGGGGATCAGGGGAAACTTTTTCCAATCACTTACCTCGACGGAGATGCGATTTTTCTCCACATCGCATCTCCATCCCCCCATGTGGCCTACAACGTGGGGTGGTGCGGCCTTTCCTGGAGACCGGCCCAGAGCTTCAAGCCGCGGGTGCAGCTCGGACTTACCATCGTGGACCCCTGGGATCTTTTGCCGAGGATCACCAGTGTTGGAGCTCCGACTGCGGGGCCTGTGGACTTTAACACCGTGAATCAGCGTCTCCGTTAAGAAGAGGCCGACTCGGGAGCTCCATGCCGCGGAGTGTTCCAATCCGTCCCGACGCTGGATTCGATCATCCCGACGAGAGGGCTTGAACAGCGGACCGTCGGCAACGGTAGTGTGGAGGGTTCAAAGGCCCCGACCATGGGTGAACAAAGGAGGAAGATGACTGAACGTTATTGCCTTCCATCACAATGAGGAATGTTGATTCCGCTGTGGTGGATGTTTATGTTAAACTTTATTTTATGTGCTGTCTTTCTTTGCTTTTTACTTAGTATGGCTGTATGGTAACTCAAATTTGACTGTACCTTAATTGGTACATGTGACAATTAAATTGAATCTTGAATCTTGACGAAGCAACAAATGTAACATTGGTTATGTGAATTCTGGGAGGATAAATAAACTATGTGAAGGGACAAACACGATTAACTCCCTGTTCCATCGTAACCTTCCATTAGTGTCCAACCTTCATGGATCTCCGTCTTTAATTTATTCTTATTGTAAAGGAGTTAAGTCTGACACACTGTAACTTTACTGAGTCTTTAATAAAGGCACATGTCAAACACGTCCCAGTACTGGCTGCATCTAGTCTTCAGGCATACTGGAACCAAGGGAGGAGCAAGGGGAAGATATCACAGTTATACTGAGATGACTGGGCATGGTTAGTGGTATTGAGGTAGCTACATTATAGGTTGCATGCATAAACCATCTACATCCTTTCCCTTAGAAATCTAAAATTGAAGTTATAACAGTGGCAGTGTGATTATACAACACATGCAAATTTAAACAAAATCTCCGTAGCGGACAGGAGGTTGACAACCCGACCCGAGCGTGTGCGTATAGCACCATCACCCTCCCCACCAGATAGAAGAGGAGGCGGAGCAGTAGCAGCTGAGAAGGAGAAAGTCGGCGGAGACCCAACCGGGAATGCGGGAGGTGGCCCAGCCGGCACGGGTGATCCAGGAGGAGGAGACGGGGGAGAAGGAGGAGAAGGAGAACGAGCAAGGGAGGTGATCATCTGCCCAAAACCAGGAAGCGCAGAGGGAGGAGAACGCGGCAAGCGAACTGACTGGGGCATGCAGGGAGCTGTGGGGTAATTAGTAATGACAGGCTTGAAACGCAACGGAGGAGCGTAGGGATCCGCAGGAGGAGGCAGAGGCTCGTTAACGGCCAACAGGTGCTGGCGGCTCCGGCGGTAGACAGTTCCATCAAAGTCCACCAGGTAAGATCTCGGGGAATCGTCCACACCAACAACGGTTGCGAGTCGGGAGAATCCGGTGGCTGTCTGCATGCGGACGACCTGGCCAGGCAGTAGTGTTGAGAGCGGGCGGTAGGACTTGTTGTGAGAGTGGCGCTGTACCTCATGCTTGTGAGCAATCCATTGCTGAACGGCGGCGGGCTGGAGGACCTTGGGCACCAGGGATTGTTGGGCAATCGGCATCAGTGGGCGAAGCACGCGAGACATCAGACGCTGGGCAGGGGATCGCATGGTAGGGTCCCGTGAGATGTTGCGAAGGTTTAGTAGACCCAGGTAGAAATCACCATTGGAGAGACGAGACTGCTCGAGCAAATTCTTGGCACTGCGGACAACTCGCTCGGCCAGGCCGTTGCTCTGCGGGTATTCGGGGCTGCTGGTATAGTGAGTGAAGTTCCACTTCACAGCGAAAGCCTGGAATTCTGCACTGGCGAACTGACGGCCGTTGTCGGTCTGCAAGCGGACCGGGGACCCAAAGGTAGCAAAGTGTCTGTGCAGCTTACTTATAACCATTTCACAGGTGATAGCAGGGAGAAGGTCCACTTTGAACCAGTTGGAGTATGAATCAACCAACACCAGGTAGTGCTTGCCTTGCCATTCGAATATGTCAGCCGGTTCTCTGGATACCTTCAAGAGAGAGCTAGATAGGGCTCTTAAAGATAGCGGAGTCAGGGGATATGGGGAGAAGGCAGGAACGGGGTACTGATTGGGGATGATCAGCCATGATCACATTGAATGACGGTGCTGGCTCGAAGGGCCGAATGGCCTACTCCTACAAATATTTCCTATTGTCTATTGTCTATTGTGACCTCTGATCACCCTGTCGCTCCTTCATGTATTTTTAAAATACATAATACACCGGGGCATGGTGGCGTGGCAGTAGAGTTGCTACCTTACAGCACCAGGGACCCGGGTTTGATCCTGACTACGGGTGCTGTCTGTATGGAGTTTATACGTTCTCCCCTTGACCGCTTGTGTATTCCTCGGGTACTCCGGTTTCCTCCCACATTCCAAAGACTTTCAGGCTTGTAGATTAATTGGCTTGGGTAAGGATTGTAATTTGTCCCTAGTGTGTAGGATAGTGCAAGTGTATGGGTATCGATGGTCAGTGCAGACTCTGTGGACCGAAGTGCCTGTTTCCGCGTTGTATCTCTAAACTAAACTAAACTAAACAGTAGATCTATTAACTACATTTTTATGCCAATCCATTAAATCCTCATAATACAAGAATTTGTTGTGTTCGCAATATTTTCTCAAGCAGAGCCCTAATGCAGCAACCTTGGAGAGGACTGACCTGGTTATATGTGATATTGTCTCCATTTGCCAGATGTTTTCTGCAGGCCTCTGAGATTTAAATGTGCCCGTGTGTTCTGGTGATTCCATTACTGACACAGATAAAGTAAATACAGCTCATTTCAGTCGTGGCCATTAGTTGACAACTTATTGTTCTATCTATATGGTGCAATAATTCTATAATGAGAATCATTGCTGTAGCACAAATCACTGCAAATGTTAACTACTTGCCTCTATATGAGCCAAAATAATTTTGCATCATTAAGTTTTAGAATTATTTCAATATGCGAAGCTTCCTGAATCATTTTTGCAGCTGAACATCTCGGTAGGCATGAAGTGACAATGAAAACCATATAGATCCCCATAGAGAAGGGGGAAGTTGATTGGTATTAAGAGAGAATAAGAGAGAAAAACAGGAATGGGACTGATGGCAATGCTCTGGCAGCAATCATAGACTCAATTTACCAAATAGCCTCCTTCTCTGTCATAAGAAAGAGTAGGAATCCATCAGATATCATGACACCTTTATTGTTGGTGGTAACGGTTTAGTTTAATTTAATTTATGATTGCCATGTGTACCGAGGTACTGTGAAAAGCTTTAGTTTGGTGCTAACCAGTCAAAGAAAAGACTATATATGATCACAGTTGCCCACAGATAAAGGATAAAGGGTGCAACATGTAGTGCATGACAAAATCCAATTAAAAATAGTCAAAAAACTCCAGTGAGATAGATGGGGGAGGCATGTCTGCCCTCTAGCTGATGAGGGGATTGTTCAGTTGCCTGATAACATGTGGAAAGAAACTGTTCCTCAATCTGGAGGTACTGTATGTGTTTTCAAAATTCTGTATCTTGCCTGATGGAAGAAGGGATAAGAATAAGTGACTGGGTGCGAATGATCCTTAATTATGCTGGTGGCCTTACCGAGGCAGCCTGAAGTGCCTCCCATCCGGGAGACACTACAGGTCTCTCCATTGCTGGACCAGCAGGTCCAGGAACAGCTTCTTCCCTGCGGTTGTTACATTACATAACTCTGCACCTCGGTGATTGCCAGTCACCCTCTCCCCCCTCCGGACACTCCTTCCCCCAGAAAAATTGCACTACTATGACTGTATGTATGTATATATATTTATTGCTCATTATTCTATGTTCGCTCTTCTGGGGAGATGCTAACTGCATTTTGTTGTCTCTGTACTATACACTGCACAATGATTGAATCTGAATCTGAAGTGTAGATGGAGTAAATGAAAGGAGGTTGTTTTATGTGATAGTCCAGGCTACATCCACAACTCTCTGCAATTTCTTGCAGCTTTGGATGGAACTGTTCCCAAGCCATGCTGTGATGCGTCCCGGTACAGCAGGCAGTGAAGAAAGCTAATGGCATGTTGGCCTTCATAATGAGAAGATTTGAGTATAGGTAATTCTACAGTTATACAGGGCCCTGGAGAGACCACATCGGGAGTATCGTGTGCAGTTCTGGTCTCCTAATTTGAGGAAGGACATCCTTGCTATTGAGGCAGTGTAGCGTAGTTTCATGAGGTTAATCCCCGGGATGGGGAGACTGTCATATGAGGAAAGATTGGAAAGACTTGGCTTGTATTCACTGGAATTTAGAAGGATGAGAGGTTATCTGATAGAAATGTATCAAATTATGAAAGGACTGGACAAGCTAGATGCAGGAAAAATGTTCCCAATGTTGGGGGAATCCAGAACCAGGGCCCTCAGTCTAAGAATGAAGGCGAGACCGTTTAAAACTGAGATGAGGAAAAAAAAATTTCACCCAGAGAGTAGTGAATTTGTGGAATTCGCTGCCACAGAATGCAGTGGAGCCCAATTAACTGGATGAATTTAAAAGAGAGTTAGATAGAGCTCTAGGGGCTAGCGGCACCGGTTACTGATTGTGGATGCTCAGCCATGATCACAATGGATGGCGGTGCAGGCTTGAAGGGCCAAATAGTCTCCTCCTGCACCTATTTTCAATGTTTCTATGATAAAATGCTTTCTACGGTGAAACCAGTTGTGAAACAGAATAATGCTGCATTTTCTTCTTTGTTTCTGACTTTGAGGGATATTTGGTCATTCTTCGTGCAGATTGGAATCTCTTATCTTTAGCAATCCATCAAAATTGAGGATGAATTGCTTCTCCTCCACTTTCATGGGCTCGGAGGTAAGTGATGAGGCCCAGGTGGACACGTCAGACCCTTGCACAGTTGGGCAGGTGGTGCCTGTCAGTGCAGTCGGTTGACTGATCTGTGAGATGGCGGACACCTTTTGCCAATCACACAGGGCTTCTGCGTGCTCCTTCTCTACGGCCCCGAGGTTCTCAATACCATCTCATATATTCCTTCTCCACTTTCTGTGGTCATGAATCAGGGATTCCCAAAAGTCATTGGGGATGTTGCAATTTTCTTTTAAGCAGCTTTTGATCACTTCCTTGAGGCTTTTCCTCCCTCTGCTTGGCAAACTCTTACTGTGACAGAGCTCGAAATAAAGTATCCCTATCAAACCGGTGACACCGACACCATTATTAAAAAGTGGGCCATGTCACTGAGGAATAACTGGCTCTGTCCATCCACAAAAATAGATGGATACAGGCAATCACCACGGAGCTTAGAGAATAAATAGTATTTGTAAAGCAGATTTTCATAGTGCAAAAAAATCACTCACGCTGTCTGTACTTCATGCCAAACAGAAGAGCATTTATTTTGATCGATCTTGCGCTTGCAAGCGGGAGAAAGTAGTTCACACTTTCTCCTCAGAGTGTGGCATTTTTAAACATAACAGCGGTGTGGTGTAGTTATTCTCCCACCAGCACTGAGCTGATCAGATAAAAGTGACATGATAAACTGGAATGTGCTATGTAAGTCCCACCTACAGTATACTGTGAGAAAGGAAGGTATTATCCAGCCACGATTAAGTGTTTAAGAACAATCTAACTTTCTCTATTTCTGCATTCTTCACAAAAGCACCTCAGTGGTCTTTGCCACAATTGCTGTGAACACAGCTGGAGAACTGGGGAGGGGGAGAGAGGAGGTGGAATCAGAGAGGGAGGAAGGTGGGTGGTCGCATATGGTCTCAGTTCTGACTGCTCACTGTCTTGGTGAGACTCACTCTTCATTTTTATAGTGTTCCGTGCAATACAACAGCTTCTACAGCCTTCCCACATAGTGTAGTTCACATTGGTACACAAAAATGCTGGAGAAACTCAGCGGGTCCAGCAGCATCTATGGAGCGAAGGAGATAGACAACGTTTTGGGCCGAAACCCTTCTTCAGACTTTTTATTTTGTAGAGTTGGAGGGAAGGGGGAATCACAGAGGGGGAGCAGTTAGAGAGGAGGTTGTGAAACTGTCTCCAGAGGGAGGAGGAGAACTTCTGTGTAGTACACATTGTTCTTTATGCTATTTCTACTGGTCATTCTGGTTCAGATTCTCACAGATTGCTAGCTACGTAAATAAAAGAAAGGGAGCAGATGAGTTCAATATCTTTACTGATATAGTTATTAACTCACTATACTACTCATCCTTTGTAACACAAAAACCCTCTACATGGATTAATGTAGAAATAAACTTATATTGATCAAGTCAATGTATAGTTATTCTTAATTCTACATTATAGTTATTCTTCATGCAAAATATCATTGGGGTATTTTTCCTCTTTTTCCCCAAGAGGTGTAAGTTTATAAGATTAGTGATGGAGAAATATTTGTAATATATTTGGAATTGGACTGTAGAGTGTTGAACCAAAAGTTTTGAGAAACTGATCTGGAAAATGATCACACGGTGATAGTCCTGAAGATTCATCAAGAAATAAGGATCTATGTACTAGATTTAAAATATAGATAGAAGGTGTTTTGATTTTTGCCAACACAGAACATTGGTGTTGATATTATTGGACAACAGAGTCCACCGAGTTACTCCATGAAGTTCAATGGGAGCATTTAATTGTGATATAATCACAGTCTGTGGTCTGCTGATCAGCAGAAAGCAACAGTTACTATTGCACTTTTCATGCACACATTTGTGCAGCTGCAATTTTTTCTTCGGGAATGAAAGATCTTGTAATTGTATTTTTACACCAAAGTTGATAAAGCTTGAAAAATAAGATCTGTATGTTTGAGTCTAAAAGACTGCTGGGTTTATATTCTGGTTACTTTGCAGCTCAGCTTCAATTTGGATCATGTTGATTTTTATTAAATCTGAGATATCTACAGCTCGGCTAAGGTGAATGTTGAATGATATCAAATTACAGTGCAAGTCTAATACACACTGGTAAAAAACAAATGGGAATTCAAGTCAAACTGTTTATACCAACATGATTTAAATCTACTTATACAGAAATTAGTTTTAATTTTAATTCAGCATTGGGGATAAAGCTGTTTCTGAAATCAAAGCATGTGTATTTTAATATCATCAATATCTTGTATGTACAAATCCAAACTCTACATTGTTGAAAAGCAACATGATCATGATAAATAAAGTGCATGATTTTAATAATGCTTCATTTACAATTAAAAACATAAAAAAACCATAAATAAAATAAGCAACAAAACCATTATAAACTTGATCTAAACTCAGATAACTACACTACCTTAAATAAAGTTTCTTGTTTTGTTCCATTTGTGCTTCTTACTATTCCGGAAAGCTTGTAAGACTAAAGATGATAATAGTAATGGCAAAAGGCCAGCACAGAGTTTTCTACAGTTTGAACCTTTTCGGTTTGGCTAATTCATTTCTAATTCTTCATTTCAGGATCTCTGGAATCAACCATGTTGAAGAAGTAGGAACTATAAACCTAAATTATAGTCGGTCAGATTTTATTCACAGCTGAACTGCTAGACAAATTGCAGCTCATAAAATTTGCCATGGGTCAGAAGACTGAGTAATTTCATTTTAATCAGTCTTATTTGAACCAGGAATAGAATTGCGCAGCTGACTGCATTGCCTGAATCCCTGCTATGCAGCAGAGCCGAAGCATGCTTTATGCGAACAGCTTTAATACATCTTCTGGTATTGTGAAATTCTACTGAAGTGAGATGCTTTTTATAATTCAATAATTATAGTCTACATAGGCAGAGGAGATCAATGTATATGTTAAATGTGGTACATGGTACAAATCTTTTGTTGGTCATGCAGGGTTTCTGCTATTTGGCTCAGCATTTGAAGAAAGTGAATTTGATATAAAAATACTATGAATGACAAGCAAATAGAGTAAACAATAAAAAACAAACACATTTCCTGAATTAAAACCTGGTGCTATTGTGAGAGCAACAGTTAAATTTATTTGTCTTCTAATTCAACTATTTACTCGTGTTGTATTAAAAAGTGGTTAATATAGTAGAAAAATCAGTTGATAATTCACAGAACAATAATCTTGCATTGTATTTTAGAATCACTGGTCGTCTTTTGACCTTTTTTATTTAATTACAGGCATTATAAAAATAATAATCTTGAAAATCTATTCTCCTGATAAAAACACAGTTGATTGTTCATTCTAATCTTTATCTATTGCTGTGATAAAACGCATATGCAGATCCTGCCTCTATCAAAGGATTGTTCGAGAAACAATAGATTAATCCTGCTTTTTTTATTCTGCAGCACAGATGAATACTGCTGAGCTCCAGCCAGTCAGCCCACACATCTCTTTAAATAAATTAAAGCTGCATTCAAAGGCTTTTTAGGGCTAGGCTATTCACAAGAGATTGCTGTTCTATATTTATTTGAATGTAATATATTAACTGTGGTCATCTGGAATTAAACAGCCACATGAATATTCTTTAGAATGCATTGAGCATCAGTAATAAACTGGTATGAATATTTAAGTACACTCGCTGCAGAGCCCCATTCATATCAATACTGGAGTTGTTCCAGCAATATGGGAATGCAGGAATAATTTCAGCTGAGACTGTCATAACACCAATTTTTAAAGCTTCGTTGCCAAAGTGGTTTTATTACATTTGCAACAGCTTTGATTCCATCATAGAACATTTTAATACTGATCAGCTTCAATAGTCATGTGCTCATGTTTAGGCAGATTTAATTTAGTTTAGCTTACTAATGTCACATGTACCAAGGTACATTAAAAAGCTTGTTGTTGCATGCTATCCAGTCAAAGAAAATACATGATTATGTGATATGTACAGATGCTAAAAAATATACATGATAATACTGATATACCTTTGTATTTTACTATTTCTGTTCTCAGTTTAATTGTAAAACTGAAAAGACTATATGAAAATCACGTGTTTCCTGTAGATACTATGGACTTTAACCCAAGAACATGAAACTCATTTATTTGGAGTGATAAACACAAATGGTCTCAGATGACCAACATTGTAATTCCTTTAAGCCATACTTAAGGCTAACATTTATTGCCTAACCCTAATTGCTCCTGAACTGAATTTCTTATTATAGTCTTAGAGTCATGGAGTCATACCATGCGGAAACAGACTTTTCTGCCTAACTCTGCCATGTCAAACAAGATGCTCATATAAGTTAGTCCCATTTGCCTGTATTGGACCTGTATCTCTCTAAATCTCTCCTGTCCATGTTCCTTTAAATGGTGTTATGGTACCTGCCTCAGATTCTTGTCTTTCTGCTGACTGGTTCGCATGCAGCAAAAGCTTTTCACTGTACCTCGGTACACGTGACAATAAACTAAACTAAACTAAATTAAGCTAGCAGTTATTTCCATATATCACTCTGTGTAAAAAAGTTGTCCCTCTCACTTTAGTGAATCACTTCAGAGGTTAATTGAGAGTCAACCTTATTTCTGTCACATATGTAGATTCATGCCTAGGCTAAGCGGGTATAGGATACAATACTCCTTCCCAGAATAACTGTAGACAACAATACACCATTCATTTCAGGGTTGCCATTGCTGTTAATAGCATTTTTTTCCAGATTCATTTAAATGGATGTAAATTGGGTTGTCAGCTCATTGTTATTAATCTAGTAACATACCCACTGTGGAACCAGGTAGGGAATTGTGCTGCTGAAGAAATAAAAATACATATTTAGCTCACTAAAATGACCTGTGCAGTACAATAACAAAGTTCCATGGGTTGAATAAACAGAAAAGCAGGCAGAGATGTTGTGGATGAATATATATATATCTCCATACATAACCAAAAAATGGTATGCACAGATATACATAACTCAATTCACATGATGGTGCAATTACAACATAACCATTTGGCTCATTGAGTCAGCATCATTTCTTTATAAAGCAATCCAGTTATTCATCGTGGTACTGCAATTCTCTTAACCTTCTATAAGGAAAAAAAAAGGGTTGAAAATGCAACCAAGCAAAATAATCATTAATTGTCCATAACTTTTCAATGGGGAGGCAAATGGTTGATTTTACTTTGCTTCACAACCATAGGTTATTTGATATGGAATATTAGCTGTACAATTTCAAAAAACAATTAATATTTATATAAACACCTTAAGCAGTAAAATGTCCCAAAGCATTATGAAATAACAACTTGACACCAAGCCACCAGAGATTTGACTTTAAATGACCTACAAATCAGACAAATATATAGATTTTAAAGAACATCTTACAGAAGGGAAGAGAAGGGGAGAGGTGAAGAGGGTTTTAGAGAACATTTCAGAGCTATTGGCCTCAGCAGTTAAAGGCATAACAAGATGTGGCCGAACAATAAACACAAAATACTGGAGTAACTCAGCAGGATAGGCAGCTTCTTCGGAGAGAAGGAATGGGTGATGTTTCAGTTTGAAGCCCTTCTTCAGACTGAGAGTCAGGGAAAAGGTAAACAAGATATGGAAGGATGCAAAGAAAATGTACCCTTTCATATCGAATTTCCCTCTCCCCTGATTCTGTAGGAAGAAGGGTCTCAACCCGAAACATCAACTATTCCTTCTCTCCATAGATAATGCCTGTCCCTCTGAGTTACTTCAGCATTTTGTGTCTATCTTTGGCGTAATCCATCATCTGTAGTTCCTTCCTACACATGTGATAGAACAATTATCTATAGGGATACTTAAGGGACCAGAATGTAAGCAATGCAGAGCGATATAGGTCTAGAGAGATAGGACAAGGCCATGTAGCGACCTGAATTCAAGGGTGGCTATATTCAAATATATTGTTTTTTTAAATAAATGGAGATAAAAAAGTTTGAAAAGAGAATGCCAAAGTTATATGCAGAACATGGCTAAGGTTATATGCAGAAAAAGAACTATCAAACAATGTTTAACAAACAAAAATAAAGTTTAATGGCCTTTTACATGACTTAAAAGCAAAGAGCTAAATCAGAGCCTCAGTGAATCCAAATTCCCATCACAGGCTCATGTTGGTAGATGCCAATTCAATAATCCATCACATTCATTTCAGAGTATACCTGTGAACACAATGCTTTCAGTCCAGAGTGGAAAGTTGACATTAACACACAATTCCACAAAGTATGGAACGCTGAAGGCATGGGAAACTGCAGATGCTGGAATCTTTGGCAACACATTAAATGCTGGAGGAACTCTGCAGTCATGCAGCATCTGTGGGGGGAACTGCACAGAGTACGCTTCTCGTTGGATCCCCTTGATGGTGTATAGGGGAGAGAGTGGTAAAGAGTGGTGGCGGTGGAGCACAACATGGAGGTGATAGTTGGATATCGATGAGGTGAGGTGGTTAGCAGATAGGTGGAGATAATTCCAAAATCTAGACGTGAACTGGAGGCAAAAGGTTACCAGACAAAAGAACAGACACACTTTTGTCTGAATTTCACCTCTAGCATTTGTTACGATTTCCACCTAGAAACATAGAAACATAGAAAATAGGTGCAGGAGTAGGCCATTCGGCCCTTCGAGCCTGCACCACCATTCAATATGATCATGGCTGATCATCCAACTCAGTATCCTGTACCTGCCTTCTCTCCATACCCCCTGATCCCTTTAGGCACAAGGGCCACATCTAACTCCCTCTTAAATATAGCCAATGAACTGGCCTCAACTACCTTCCGTGGCAGAGAATTCCACAGATTCACCACTCTGTGTGAAAAATGTTTTCCTCATCTCGGTCCTAAAAGATTTCCCCCTTATCCTTAAACTGTGACCCATTGTTCTGGACTTCCCCAACATCAGGAACAATCTTCCTGCATCTAGCCTGTCCAACCCCTTAAGAATGTTATAAGTTTCGATAAGATCCCCCCTCAATCTTCTAAATTCTAGCGAGTACAAGCCGAGTCTATCCAGTCTTTCTTCATATGAAAGTCCTGACATCCCAGGAATCAGTCTGGTGAACCTTCTCTGTACTCCCTCTATGGCAAGAATGTCTTTCCTCAGATTAGGAGACCAAAGCTGTACGCAATACTCCAGGTGTGGTCTCACCAAGACCCTGTACAACTGCAGTAGAACCTCCCTGCTCCTATACTCAAATCCTATCTGCCAATCAGCCCCCCCCCCCCCATTAACTATATCAACCTATCACTTGCCAGTTTTTCCACACCCTTCCTTTCTTTACCAGCTTCACTCTCCATCGGTCTGAAAAATGACCCCGACCTAAAATGCAATTGGTGTAGGGCGGAACTGCAGATGCGGGTTTACATCGAAGATAGACACAAAATCTGGAGTAGCTCAGTGGGTCAGGCAGCATCTCTGGAGAAAATGAATACGTGCATTTTGGGTTGAGACCCTTCTTCAGACTGAGGATCTCGACCTGAAAAGTCACCTATTCCTTTTATTCAGAGAGTCTGCCTGACCCGCGGAGTTAATCCAGCTTTTTGTGTCTATCTAAAATGTCATCTGTCCATTTCCCTCCAAGTGTCAAGCTTCAAGAGTATCTTATTGTCATATGTATGGAAACGGAACAATGAAAATTCTTACAAATTATACCTGGCCTATTGAGAGAAGGAATGGGCGACATTTCGAGTCGACACCCTTCTTCAGATCCATCTTGACCCAAAACGTCACCCATTCCTTCCCTCCAGAGATGCTGCCAGTCCCGTTGAGTTACTCCAGCTTTTTGTTTCTATCTTCGGATTAAACCAGCATCTGCATGTCCTTCCTACACACCTGGCCTATTGAGTTCCTCAAGCACTTTGTTCTGGCTCAAGTATGAAATTCTGCCATATTTCAATACCTATGTATTTCTGTCCATCTTACCGACTACAAAATTGCAATTTAATTTATTTGCACACATGATATTATGACCAATATCAATGATCTATCTATGTAATATTTTAATATTAGAATTAACGCGTTTCATATACATTTGAAGGAAATTCTTTTTAATAGGGACAAATATATGTTGAGGAGACTGAAGTGTGAATTCCCAGAAAAATCTGGAGTTGTTTGAAAGCCAGCACCAACCTTTTGACTTCTGCACTGAACTGTAGTGTGCTAGGCTGTAGGAAAGCAACACTCACCAGCAAAGGCAGGCTGTCAATTATTTAATTTTAGCAATATTTTTAATTTTAGCAATGATTTTTGGAATTTAATTTTGTCTCCATGTATTTTCCAAGCCACAAGGCAATATAAGAGCATCAGTTGAGAAGACTGGTCGACACGAATAAATTAGCCATTAATTAAAGGATGATACCAACCAATCACAACTGCGAATACTGTGAAATGGTTTATTTTTCAGTATTTGTGCTAAACGGTTGTTTTACATGCTCTAAAGTCTATTGACAAACTTTATGTGTCAGCTTTATCTATCATATCATCTTTCACTGCGCACACAAATTGAACCTATTCTGAAGGCCAAGATAACACCAACAGGGCCATCAATAGGTTGCAGCAACAACAACTGGATAGCCAACAGAAGTATTATCAACAACGCAGGAGGGAGAGTTTTAACAGAAAGATGGACCTCATAGATCATAACCATCTACAATCAGAATATAGGTTTCCTCGCAATCTTACAATGTAAGTGTCTCAGGATGTTCTCAGAGGTGATGCTAGGTATTTTCAGCCTACCAGACCATATCCTGGGATCAACTGAGATTTGGTAATCATGTTTCAGCAGTGGCTAAAAATTGGTCTCAACATTTTTGCATCTGAATTGTTCAAATGTTTCGGTAGAGACAGTGACTGGGTCTCGGGTAGTGGCCTAATAATCAACCCAAGTGACTGGCTGGTTCCTTTTCTGGACCAGGGGTGGCAGAATGGTGCAGCGGTAGAGTTGCTGCCTTACACGCTTACAGCGCCAATTTATAAATGTAAATTGGCCCTATTGTGCGTAAGATAGTGTTAAGGTGCGGGGATCGCTGGTCGGCGCGGACTTGGTAGGCCAATGGGCCTGTTTCCAAGCTGTATCTCTAAACTAAACTAAATCAGAGAAGATGCTAGCTAATGTAAGTAAGTACTTGTGTTTCCAGCTCCAGTTTCTATGGGGAATGGTCCTGACCAAATAAGTCAGCTATTATGACATTCAGATGTCACCACCTGTAAGAAAGCACCAATTTATTAATAATATTGGTGTTCCAATACTCAAAGATGTTAGATATAGAAACATAGAAACATAGAAAAAAGGTACAGGAGTAGGCCATTTGACACTTGGAGCCAGCACTGCCATTCAATATGATCATGGCTGATCATCCAAATTGAGTACACCATTCCTGCTTTCTTCCCCTATCTCTTGATTCCGTTAGCCCTAGGAACTATATCTAACTCTCCCTTGAATACATTATGTGGCAGAGATTTCCACAGATTCACAACTCGCTGGGTGAAAAGTCTTTCCTCATCTCAGTCCTAAACGACCAACCACTTATTCTTAAACTGCGGCCCCCAGTTCTGGGCTCCCCAAAATCCGGAACATTTTTCCTGCATCTAGCCTGTCCAAACCCTTAAGATTTTTTTATGTTTCTATAAAATCCTCTCTCATCCTTCCAAATTCCAGTGAATGTAAGCCCAGCCGACCCATTCTTTCATCATATGTCAGTCCCGCCATACCGGGAATTAACCTGGTGAACCTACGTTGCACTCACTCAATAGCAAATTGTCCTTCCTCAATTTAGGAGACCAAAACTGCTCACAATACTCCAGGTGTGGCCTCATCAGGGCCCTGCACAACTGCAGTAGGACCTCCTTGCTCCTATACTCAAATCCTCTCTCTATGAAGGCCAACATGCCATTTGCTTTCTTCACTCCCTGATGTACCTGCAAGCTTATTTTCAGTGACTGATGTACAAGGACACCCAGGCTGCGTTGCACCTCCCCTTTTCCTAATCTGACACCATTCAGATAATAATCTGCCTTCTTGTTCTTGCCACCAAAGTGGATAACCTCACATTTATCCACATTAAACTACATCTGCCCACTATCCCAACCTATGCAAGTCACCCTGCAGCCCCATAGTATCCTCCTCGCAGCTCACACTGCCACACAACTTTGTGTCATCCGCAAACTTGCATTCTTTTTTCTCCAGAGATGCTGCCTATCCCATTGAGTTACTCCAGTTTTTTATGTCTTTCTTCAATGCTTCATTTAATTCCTTTGTCTAAATCGTTAATTATATATTGTAAATAACTAGTGTCCCAGCACTGAGCCTTGCAGCACCCCACTGGTCACTGCATGCCATTCTGAAAAGGACCTAGGTATAGGTATGGTAAGATGCCATGATGACCAGACACATTTCAGAATAGCTGGAAGCTGTATTGCCCTGAAACTGAACAGCCAGTTGCCTGTCCTGAGCATGTGATCAATGCTGGAGATCTGTTAAAGCATACTTGAAAACCTTTAAAGTATCCGGATACAAAAAAATCCTTGAGGCCAGTGGTGAGTTTGAAAACCATTGTTAAAATCTCCAGCTGCTAATCGGGTTAATCTACTTGCACTGTGGTTTAGACTTTACTTTAGACTTTGAAGGTACAGTGTGGAAATGGGCCCTTTGGCCTCCCGGGTCAGCCCCGACCAGCAATCAGCCCATACACTAGCACTAATCTACCAATTCGGGACAATTTACTTTTTTTTTTACCAAAGTCAATTAACCTACAAACCTGCATGTCTTTGGAGCGTGGGAGGAGACCGAAGTACCCGGAGAAAAGCCATGTGGTCACATGGAGGACGTATAAACTCCGTTCAGATAGCATTCATAGTCAGAATCGAACCCGGGTTTCAGGCGCTCAAAGGCAGCAGCTCTACCGCTCCACCACTGTGTCACCCCGCTGTGTTAAGATATAAGCCACCAGGGCAATACACATACCAGATTGTGAAGTTTACTCCACAGTCATTTACCTAGAGTTGAGGACTCAAGAACCAGAGGACATAGGTTTAAGGTGAACAGGGAAAGTTTTAATGAGAATCTGAGGGGCAACTTTTTTACACAAAGGGTGGTGGGTATATGGAATGAGCTGCCAGAGGAGGAAGTTAAGGCAGATACTATCACAATGTTTAAAAGATATTTGGACAGGTACATGGATAGGATAGGTTCAGATTTCCATGTCCTTTTTCATCGTTATCTCCTTACATCCAGCTTCAAACCCTGATAATAATAATCTGCAGGCTGCAGCAAATTTGAATGGTGTTGAATCTGATATTCTTGTTGTCAGTATATGGGCCAAACACAGGCAAGTGGGACTAGTGTAGATGGAGGCTGTTGGGCATCGTCGGAAAATTGGGCAGATAGGCCTGTTTCTACACTCTATGACTATGATGGTCCTGTATGGTATGGCTGCCCAGCCTGCAGCTGTCCGTTTTTTCTCTTTTTAAAAATTTTTTAGTTAGTTGAGTTTTTTTGTTCTGGAGTTCTAGCCTTTTTTACGTGGGGGGGGGGGGGGGTAGGGGGAAACTGCTTTTCTACGGTCCCTACCTGGTCAGAGAGGCAGCTTTTCTCCAGGCTGCACCGTCGACCTGTCCTCGCGGCCTACCAGCGGGCCTGGAGCGGCGTTTCCTGTCGGGGACCGCCCAGAACCTCGGCTTCGGCAGCGGCACATCGCGGAGCGGGCGATGCCCTACCCGGGTCGCCGCGCTGGAACTCCAGTGAGCTGAGACCGCTGATAAAAACATCGCGGAGCTGCGAGTCTGAGGAGCGGCCGGCTGCGGGTGGCGGCGCTGACTTTTCATCGGGAGCCTGGGATCTCTCAGCGAGATCACCAGTTGTGGAGCTCCATCCGGCTTGTTGGCTTTGGAAGCCGCGGCCTCCAGTACGGAAGCGGCCGTTCCAGGTGTCCCAAACCGCTGTGAGGATTCTCCCGACGCCGGAGCACCATCATCCGGCGAGAACGGCCTGGAACATCGGGCCTCCGTGGAGACAACTGTGGAGGCCTCAATAGGCCCGACTATGGGTGAACTGGGGATGGGGACTGGACATTGTGCCTTCCCTCATAATGCGAACCATTGTGGGGGGATGTTTTTATGTTTCAATTTCTTTATTACTGTTATGTCTGTATTCTTTCTATATGTGCTGCATGGCAAGAAGCATTTCACTACACCTAGGTGTATGTGACAATAAAATAACCTTTGAACCTTTGATTTTATGATAGGATAGGATCTCTTTTTTTTCCCCCAGGGCAGGGAAGTCTAGAACCAGTTTTAAGGTGAGAGGGAAGAAACTTAAAGAGATGAGAGGTGTGTTTTTCACACAGAGGATGATGAAAATCTCAAGTAGCTGGCCAGTGGAGGTTGTGAAGGTAGATACAAATACAATGTTTAAAAAGCTTTTGGTCAGGTATTTTGATAGGAAAAAACATAGAGGGATATGTTCCAAATGCAGGCAAATATGATTAGCATAGATAGACAGTATGGTTGGCAAAGAGAGACAAGAAGGCCCATTTATGTGTTATATGTTTTCATACTTCTTTAATTCTATGATTCTGTGATGCAGGCTGCCCAGAATTTGCTTACTCCAAGGACTTGATCAAAGATTACTGTGCCTGCACTACTGGGAGTTAAACTTGGTCACTGGGACAAGAAGCTAAGTGCAGGTGGCTGGATGATAGTGGTAACAAATAATGGAACGTTTTGAGTTGAGTTGAGTTCAGATTTCCATGTGCTTTGCCATTATCATCTCCTCACATCCAGCTTCAAACCTGCTAATAATTATCTGGAGGCTGCAGCTGCAAATTTGAATGGTGTTGAATCTGGCATTCTTGGTGTCAGTGAGACAATTCAAGGCAACGTTGTGTGCCAGTGACTGGCGAAAGCCTGCAAGCATTGATGGGATTATTATCCCTACCACCCCTGCCATCTCTGCCTTTGTCCAACTCAATCAGTTATCCACACAGCCTCTCTCCCAATTGCCAAGCCTAACTTCCAAAGTGCAGATAGAACAGTCTGCTTCCAGCTTTGCCAAAGCCACATCTGAAATGGTAAAGTGGAATTAAAATGATATACACATTTGGGGTTGTACATTGAATAAATATTCCATATAGATGTCATGCTCCCTCTTTCCCTTCATCCCCCTCTCTTTCCCCATCCTCTCCCCTGTGTCCAAGCTGGACACAACATTTCTCTTTAGCCTTTCAGCTACATTCCTTACTCTTGCTTCACAATTTACAACACTTTAACCCTTTTGAAACACATATTCTGTCCTTTTTTATCTCTGACCTCTGTCTACCATCTCCCATTCATCTGTATCAACCTTTTACAGACCAAGCTTTGCCCCGTGCTTCTCTTCTCTTCCAGCTTTCTCCCCCCACTCCACAATCAGTCTGAAAAAGGGCTCAATTCAAAATGCCACCTATCCAGGTTCTCCAGAAATGTTGCTTTACCCACTGAATTACTCCAGCACTTTGAGACTTTACATATAAATGTAATGCTTGCTGTAGATGGAAACTCTCCCTATGTCAAGGATGTCATTGCAAAAGCCCACTCCTGATGAGATTAGCTCCTATGTAATCACTGTAGGCAAGTATCATGTGCCAGAAATGCAACCATGAACTCTACATTCCTAGTTGCCACACAGTACCTAGCCAAGTCAACATATGCATGCTTTTCTCTCAAAATAAAAAGTATAGCAAATCTACCATAATGACTAGTGGAGTACCAAGGTAGATCTTCCTTTCTTTTACCTTACTTTCTTTTACCTTCCTTTCTTTTTCCTGCCCCCCCCCACATCAGTCTGAAGAATGGTCTCGACCCAAAAGATCCCCTATTCCTTCTCTCCATAGATGCTGCCTCACCCGCTGAGTTCCTCCAGCATTTTTATCTACCAGTGGAGTACCAAGGATCGGTTCTGAGAACGCAGCTATTTACAACATTTATTGATGAATTAGATGAGGCGATTGGGGGTAACATTAGCAAATTTGCAGATGACACAAAGGTGGGTGGCAGTGTGAACTGTGAGGGGGATGCTATGAGGATGCAGGGTGACTTGGACAGGTTGGGTAAATGAGCAGATGCATGCAAGATGCAGTTTAATGTGGATAAATGTGAGTTTATCCACTTTGGTGGCAAACACAGGAAGGCAGATTACTATCTGTACGGTGCCATGTTAGGAAAAGGTGAAGTACAACAAGATCAGGGTGTCCTAGTTCATCAGTCATTGAAGTTAAGCATACAGGTACAGCAGGCAGTGAAGAAAGATAATGGCATGTTGGCCTTCATAACAAGATAAGTTAAGTATGGGAGCAAAGAGGTCCTTCTGCAGTTGTACAGGGCCTTAGTGAGACCACACCTGCAGTATTGTGTGCAGTTTTGGTCTCCAAATCGGAGAAAGGACATTCTTGCTATTAAGGGAGTGCAGCGTAGGTTCACGAGGTTAATTCCTGGGATGGAGGTATCATATGTTGAAAGAATGGACTGACTGGGCTTGTAAAAACTGGAATTTAGAAGGATGAGAGGGCATCTTATTGAGACATACAAGATTAATTAGAGTAAGTTGGGCCCATTGGGTCCCAGCATCGCCCGGGAGGGCTGGTCCCCCAACGCAAGATTCCACCTCTCCACCAATTCCCATTGTGGGCCAAATGGGTTCTTGGGCTGGCGGCTCAGTCACTCAAGCCTGTTGTGCTTGGAGCTCACTCACTCACGGCTGGTGGACTAGCAGTTGACTCACGGCTATTCCTTGAAATTCCATTTCAAGCAGGGTGCAAGGCCACCAAATTCAAGTGCAATTTCTTACCACTTCATGCAGGGTGCAAGACCACTAAAGACAGCGAGTCATGACCTCTCCCTCCTCCATCTTGCAGAGACTGAGCCATGCCCACACTTCTGGGTTTCATAGTCCATCCCCCCTCCCACCAGAAGGGGCATGGCCTTCATGGTGTGATTGACAGGAGAGAATCTCACCATTTTTAAAACTCTAACAACTCTTTTATTTTTCATCAATGTGAAAAATCCTCGGCACCTGATGAGCGGAGGGGGACTCTGAGTAAGATGGCCAAAAATCACAGCCGTAAGTGGCAGCGCTTTTTCTAAAATCAATATAAAGAACAACAGGAAGTGGACAAAACTTATGTAATATACATAAGGGATTGGACACGCTAGAGGCAGGAAATATGTTCCCGATGTTGAGGGAGTCCAGAACCAGGGGACACTGTTTAAGAATAAGGAGTAGGCCATTTAGTATGGAAATGAGGCAAATATTTTTCACCCAGAGAGTTGTGAATCTGTGGAATTTTCTGCCTCAGAAGGCAGTGGAAGCCAAATCTTTGGATGCTTTCAAGAGAGAATTAGATAGAGCTCTTAAAGATAGTGGAGTCAAGGGATATGGGGAGAAGGCAGGAACAGGGTACTGATTGTGGATGATCAGCCATGGTCACAATGAATGGCGGTGCTGGCACGAAGGGCCGAATGGCCTACTCCTGAACCTATTGTCTATTGTTTTGATCATTAACAAAGGAGGTGCCATCAATTTTAATCACATAACTGCGGGAAAGCAATCAATTGTTGGCCAGTTCACAATAATAAATAAAGGGCGGCACAGTGGCGCAGCGGTCGTTTTGCTGCCTTACAGCACCAGAGACCCAGGCTCAATCCTGACTACTGATGCCGTCTGAAGAAGGGTCGCGACCCGAAACATCACCCGTTCCTTCTCTCCAGTGATGCTACCTGTCCCGCTGAGTTACTCCAGCATTTTGTGTCTCTCTTCTGTCTGTACGGAGTTTGCACATTCTCCCTGTGACCACGTTTGGGTGCTCCGGTTTCCTCCCACACTCCAAAGATGTACAGGTTTGTAGGTTAATTGGCTTTGGCAAAATTGTAAATCATCCCTAGAGTGTAGGAGAGTGCTAGTGTACAGGGTCCGCTGGTCAGCACGGACTCAGTGGGCCGAAGGGCCTGGTTCTGCCCTGCATCTATAAAGTCTAAGGTCTATGGCAGAAATCAGAGGACTAACATTTCACACACATCCTTTCAGCTGGTTAAACAGTAGATAACTAGGAATTGATAAGGGAAAGTATGTCTGATCGTAATCATACATATAATTATAAAGATAGAGAAGAACATCTGCAAGGCATTTTATTTGGTAACAGTTTCCATTATTCTCTTTGTAGTTTGGAAGTGTGCCCAAAGGGGAGCATTATATAGACTGTGGACAAGAGTTTCCAAGCTGTGGACAGTGTAGTCATGGCCACTGGGGCACTCAAGCCTTGGGCTATGCTTCCCCTTTTTCTCTCTGCAGCCATGCTTGTCTTCAGGCAATATATAATTATTTCCCTTGGTTCACCCCACCGCAAGTGACATCAGGAACGGAGAAAACCATGACCCACGTGACATGGCGCTCATAATGAGAATTATATTCGGCATTGTCACAATGCCCGTGTTGGGAAAATTCAGGAATTTGAATTCTATCCACAAAAATTAACCAGACTTATTTTGAAAGCAATTAGGATTTACATTCCATAATTCTCATATTATTGTACTAAAATGTTACTGTATTAACCCCCAGGGTTAATCTTCATAATCTATCTTTATGGTGCACAAGTTGTATATTGCAGTCTGCAGTTAACTTCTTGCTTGGCTAAGAATTGCTGAATGAATGAATTAGTCAACAAACACAGTTTGATTTGCTTTATATAATACATCACCTTAATGATTAAGTTATGCAAATGTAGTAATTAGTGCTTATATTTCTCTAAACACTTGACTAAAATGCTGGGGTAGCACTTTTGCCTTCAGCTACTAATTTGACGAGATTATCTGTGTCATTTTATTGACTGAATTTCATTATGCAGCAATACAATCCCTCACCCCCCTCCCTTTTGCCCAATATTCATGACCATAATTCTATACACTATAGTTGCCAAGATAAAATGGCAGTAAAAAAATGGTGCTTGCACCACATGCTGCAGTAGTTGTTAGTGCTCAGCATGTTCCAAAATGTTTGACTGGTGTTATAGATCTGTAATAGTCGACTGTACAGTGAAAATATAAATCAAAACATTTCTATTGAAACTACTTTCATGCATCCCAAAGCACAGTCCAGCCTTGGTGATAACACAAGGCTACTTTCTGACCTTTTATGAACAGGGTCAGGAGACAAAAGTACCCGCTGTGCCTGCTGACGTAATGCTGAGGAAGCTGGGTTTTAACAGTTCCAGACTGAGCCACTGGATGGAGTGCTGTGCTGTGCTGGGTTGCCTGAGTTGGGGCAAGGAGAAAACAGGACACAAAATATGACGACAGGTGTGAATGTGGCTGATTTGACAGAAATCTGCTGCAAAGAAGTCCATTCATGAGAAAGCCGACAGGAAAAATAATGTGTTCATTGGGAAATGGTTTCTTGGGTAAGGTTATGATCAAAAACGTACACATCATTCATCACTGCCGACAGTTACAATCATTTTTGTTTAAATTCAGTTAGATTTAATTCTGTAACAACATTGCTTTGTTACAAAACATTTATTATTCAGCTGATATTGCATTTTAAGTCAGATTTCATTTGGTTAACCAATATCTATTGCTTGCCCCTACCCTATTAAGGACTTTGGACTTTGTCTATGGGGCCGATGGGCTACAATGCTGAGAACTATATTCTATACCCCGTATATTCCCAGTTCCCAACATTTTTTGTCCCGTTTACCCCTGGTAACTTTAATACAGGTGCACAACCTTTTATCCGAAAGCCTTGGGACCAGACACTTTTCGTAATTCAGAATTTGTCGGCCTTCGGAATGGAAATTTTTTAGTGTAGATTTTAATGGCTGGCTCAGTGGTAGAGTGCTCGGCTCATATCCGCAAGGTCGCGAGTTTGCGCCTTGATCCCGGCAGTTACTCGGTCGCGAGTTTGAGTCTTCAATGTCGTTTTATCTTGCAGAATAAATGTCTGTATGAAATGCATTGTGTTGGATAAATTCCTGAATTTGTAAATGTGCCCGCAGCATTGAATCACCTCTCGCACTCATGTCACCCTAGCGGGGCTACATGCCCTTAGGCGGGCTACCTCGGGGATTCTTGATTCCCCGAGCTAGGTCGCGAGTTTGCGCCTCGATCCTGGCAGTTACTCGGTCGCGAGTTTGAGTCTTCAATGTAGTTTTTTCTTGCAGAATAAATGTTTGTATGAAATGCAGTGTAGGAGAGGTGTACTGACTGTGTGGGCCGAACTTTGGAAGTGATTGCCCACCAGTCTAAAACGCCGCTGTGTCTCCCTGTCCCTGGGATAGCAGGCGGCGATCAAACAGCACAATACCCCCATCGCCCTCCAACTCCAGAGGTATCCGCTCCCCGATGGGCCGCAACGGCGACAAGTGGCAGTTTGCCCACAGCCCGAGCTGCGCCCCCTCATCCGCCACCCCAAGAACAAGACGTACCTTGCACACCATCAGCTTCTGCCCCTACGTGTTCCTCCGGAGTTGGAGCGGGGCTGGGCTGGAGTTGCTGCTGGCTGTGGGTCTCTGGGATCTCCGTGCTTGCAGTGGGCCTGGGGGTCGGTGTCCCGTTGGTCCTGACGTCTCCGGCCACCCCCCTGGACAGGAGCTGAGACTGGGAACTGTACCGCCCTTGCCCCCTCCCTCTGCAACTGCAAACAACCCCACTCTCCTGCAAGGGCGGTACAGTTCCCGGAGAATGGCAGGTGGCCGGAGACGTCAGGACCAACAGGAACCCGCTCCCCGATGGGCCCCTACGACGCCCCGAGCTGCGCCCCGTCATCCGCAACCCAGGTTCCTCTGTAGTTGGAGCGGGGCTGGGCTGCTGTTGGCTGTGGGTCTCTGGGATCTCCGTGCTTGCAGTGGGCCTGGGGGTCGGTGTCCCGATGAGGGGGCGCAGCTCGGGGAACGGCTTCTGGTGGTCCTGACGTCTCCGGCCAGTTTGCAGTTTTCCTCTGGAGTTGGAACGGGGCTGGGCTGCTGCTGGCTGTGGGTCTCTGGGATCTCCGTGCTTGCGGTGGGCCTGGGGGTCGGTGTCCCGTTGGTCCTGACGTCTCCGGTGACTGGCACTGACCTGCTGGTATCGCCGACGTGAAGACAATGCAAAGCCCCCGCGCCGGTGCAATGAGCGGGGAGCTGGAGAGGGGAGGGAAGGGGTCACACACATGGCCGGGAAGCAGAGGGGTGTAGGTGAGGTGAAACTTAAGGGAGCGACAATCTGCTGCTGCCTGCCCGCTGAGTTAAAAAGTTCCCACGCAAGACTCACGATACACTGTGTATCGTGAGTCTACCGTGGGAACTTTTTAACTCAGCGGGCAGGCAGCAGCATATTGTCAATTATTAACCCTCCCGCGCAATATACCCTCACCTTCTCTTTTATGAATGGGGATTTAGTTCCCCTTTCTTCGAGGACCGACCGGAGGTTCCGCTGTCACCTCTGCGGGCTGCCCTCGGTGAACGTTTTCAAGGACCTTTCTTCAAGGACCGAAAAAATGTCCGCTATTCGGAGGTTTTCGTTATTTGGATCTTCGGATAAAAGGTTGTGCACCTGTAGTAAGATTAAACGAGAACTTACCAGTTCGAAGTTTGATCTTTATTTTATGAGGAGTAACGTTGAGGGAATACATGAAGAACCCGCTAGTCCGCATGCGCGTCATTCTTCAAAGCAGCGGTGTGAATCACAGATACCTGTAATGACTTAAACATAGTAAGATTAGAGAAAAAGATACCAGTCAAGTTTATGATCCAGGGTGGGGGCGGAGGGCATGTATTCTCTCAACGTTACTCCTCATAAAATACAGATCAAACTTCGAACTGGTAAGTTCTCGTTTAATCTTACTATTTTACTTCGGAGTCACGTGAGGGACTCCATGAAGATTTCAAAGCTCTGTGATTCTTGCAGTGGACGAGTCCATGACACACATCTGCCTTGGTATAGGGGAGAAATATATTCGACATCCATACAGTATGTAGATGCAACAAACAAATTTGTTAACAAAAGAAATCATAAACCCCGTATATTCATGGGGACAAATTATATTACGGAACTTAAAATAGTTTTTGAAAAAGTTCCAGTTTCCTCCACTGGTTTATTATAAAATTTACGGAAAGTTCCTTCTGATGACCATCCTGCCGTCTTGAGGATCTGATCCAATGGAACATCCAACTTGTATGCTGCCGACGTAGCTGCAGCCCTGGTGGAGTGAGATTTAAAACAATTAGTATCTATACCTGCTTTAGTAGGTACTTGTTTTATGCATTTGGAAATGGTCTGTTTTGTTATTCGTTATGAGGCTGTCTGTGGCTAAAGAGCAGTGCCTTTTTTGTGCCTCTGATGGTTTTGGTTTGTTTAATGTATTCTTTTAGATGTGTTACCACACACAGTCGCTCATCTGCAGGGTAGTTTTTGAAAATCACTTTTAGGCCTGCCGACCCCTGTCTGTTCTGTTTTACCAGTTCCTGGATGTAAAAATGTAAATTTTCCTGCGAACTGGTCATGTTATCCAGCCTCAATTTGTGTAGGGAGTGCGTCCTTTGTGCTGTGACCAATGCCATCAGCATGACCGTTTTTAAGGTCAAAGTCTGTAATGACAGGCTAGTGGCTGGAGTCCAGTTCCTTAGTAGATTCAGAATGATGCCAACGTCCCATATATGGGAATATCTGGCCTTAGGAGGGTTAGCATTGAATATGCCCCTCATGAGCTTGGTTACCAAAGGGTGTGACCCCACAGGCTGTCATTCTGTTTCTCTCCAGAGGTAGGTAGACAGGGCACTTTTGGCACAGTTGATGGCGCTGTACGTAAGTCGTTCGTCATGGTGTAAATTTACCAGAAATTCCAATACCGGTTGAATGTTCGTAGGTCTGTGGATAATGTTGTTCTGGTTGCAATACCTGTGCCATTTTCTGATATATACTAGGTATTGATTTTTTGTTGGGCTCCAGCGATCTTGTTCATAGCTCTCGTTGTTAAGCCCAGGTGTAATAAAGGAGCTTTCAGACTCTACAAACCAAAACGTTAATGTGACAATGACAAGGATGACTTATCCTAGTTGTTGGATTTACCAGTAGATCCGGTCTGTGTTGAATGGTGATGTGAGGTTCTAATATCATCTCCTGTACCACTGGGAACCATGGTTGGGTAGGCCAATCGGGTACTATTAAGTACCAGATGCAGAGTCTTGTCTTATCTTACTTAGTACCTGACTGATGAGGCAGAAGGGAGGGAATGCATAAAAGAACAATTTCTCCCAATGCAGCGAAACAGCATATTGTAGCTGCTGCCCCAGGGTCTGGTTCCCATGATACATATTTTGGCACTTGGTGGTTAAGCCTGGATGCGAATAGATCGACATCTGGTGTTCCGTATCATGCTGTAATTTCAGCAAATACTTTTTTGTCCAACATCCATTCGATGTTGTCATTGAATTTGCGTGACCTGGTGTCTGCCACTAAGTTTTGTCTACCTGGTAAGTAGGTAGCTGATATCCAAATTCCTCTGCGGATACACTATTGCCAGATCTTGTTTGCCTGATTGTCACACGATTTGTTTCCACCCATGTGGTTGATGTATGCTACCACAGTGGTGTTATCAATTTGTAATCTTACACGCTGGTGAGATAACCCTAAGCAATATGACTTAAGGCCGTGAAAAGCTCCCAACATTTCTAAGTAATTTATGCCCAAAGTGTGTAGTAATGATGACTCCTGTTCATTCCATCTCCCACCACAGCTGGTGATGGAATCCGTGGAACCGCATCCGAGAGCACTAGCATCCGTTTGTAGTGTGATAGACGGATTGCTGATAATGATTGGATTGGAACAATGCCTAATGTTTTCTTTCCACCATTGTAGTTCTAGTATGGCTTCTTTTGGTAGTTCCATAGGTCTATCAAAATGACCTCCATTGTTTTTTAGAGCTGTTATTTTTGCCCTTTGTAAATTCTGAGAATATAAAGGTCCGAATTGTGCAGCTGGAAAAGCTGCTATTATCTTGCCAATCATTCTCGCCACCTGTCTAATAGATGGTTTGCTGGTGTCAATGATTTTGCTGCAATCCTCCTCGAGGGCTATTGCTTTGTCTTGTGGCAAAGTCACTGACATAAGAACTGAGTTAATGGTAAATCCCAAGAAATCCATTGTTGTTGAAGGTTTCAATTTAGATTTAATTGGATGGATAATGAATCCTAGGCTTTCAAATAATTGTATGGTGGCTGTTATTGTTAATTCTGCTTGTTTTACCCTTTTGCCCAATATAAGTATATCATCCAAATAAGCCATCACAATGTGTTTATGTTCCCGTAGGAAAGCTAAGGCTGGTTTTTAATAATTCAGTAAATAACCTAGGTCCATTTGGTAGTGCTCTGTATTGCCAGAGTTGATCCATCCAATTAAATTTCAAATAACATCTGTGGTCACCTGTTATGGGTACTGAATAGTAAGCATCTTTTAAATCAATGCTTGCCATATAGTAACCTTTGGAGATTAATAGTTTAGCAGTAGCAAAGGTTTCCATTTTGAAGTGAATATATTTTACAAAAACATTCAAATTACTCAAATCTATGATGATGCGGCAACCACCATCTTTCTTATGTTTAATTAAAATGTTGGACACGAATTCTAAAGGTTCGTGTTGGGTTTGTTCAATTATCCCCATTTTATGGAGTCTCTGCAGTTCAGCATGTGCTTTTGCTTTATCTTCGCCCTTAAGCCTGAACACTCTGTTCGGTACATGCTGGACTGGAGGATTACGTGGGTGTAAGAACTCTATCGTGTATCCCTGGATACTGCTTAGGATATAAGTATCTGATGTTAAATTATACCATGCATCCAGAAAAAAGTGTAATCTGCCACCAACACTCATGCTTTCGTTAATAAGTAAGGGACCAGACCCACCTACCTCTATGGTTACCAGTGCTCTTATTTCTTCCCTTGTCCCCGAGGACGTTGAGGCCCCGGTGTCTTGATTTGTGGTGTTGTAGATGGGTGCAACTTCCATGAGGGCCGGCCTGGGCCATGTCCTAAAAAAGACCGCTGTTGGATTGGTCTTGCCCTCGACTGTTCCCCGGAGCAGTCCTTGCGACCCATGAGTGCATAGGGGTGGTACTTCTGGGGGTGGCGTTTGGTTGCTTTTATGATTCCCAGGGCTTTGGATTCTTCGTCCAAATCTTTTACCTGTTTTGGTAGGTCCCCTCCAAACAAGTAAGTCTTTTCGGTGGTCGTTTCCGTTCTGCATTAACCTGCAAATTTTGGTTCTAGTACCGGCTGTATGCTCTTCTTTCTGATATTATTTAGTTCATATTGGGTATTGCAGAAGAGGGCCAGGGCATCTTTTTGGTGTTGATTCATATCTACCTCATCCAGCGTTCGTGTGAATGCTGTTATCCCTGCGGTGAGGGTTTTAAATACTTTTTGCAGTAAGACATCCCTGGTCCTGATGCTTGCTCCTACATGCTTCCAAATACATGCGTTCACGGTTGGGACAATAAGGGATTTACCGTTTCCAGGTTGCAAGTGACGCCCCATGGTGTCAATTAGGGCTTGTCCCTGTAGCTGGTTCAGGGACATGTAATTAATACTTGCCGCTCCATCAATTCCTGTTCAGGGTCAGTCCAAATCTGCCCCGCTATGCTGTACTGGGAGGCAATAGACGCCAAATACAGCCCTGAATAAGGTACTGCAGAGGGGCTGAATGTCTGCCCAGTAGAGCAAGACCCCCTCTGGAGTATTGCCTCCATCAGCCGCTCCATTTTCGTCCAGTGCTCTCGGGCACCTGGCTCTAGCGGCTTGTCCTGGACCAGCTGCCGCTCCAACGCGGTACAGAGCTTTCGAGCTCTGACCGCTCGCGGTCGCTGGTCCCGCAGCTCAAACGCGTTCCAGTGATCTCGGTCACTGGTCGCTTGCTGCTCCTCCAATTCCTTCAGCCCACAGGCCCCTGAGCGTAGGTGGCGTGGGGCTGTTCGAAATCCGAGTCGTCCGAAAGAACGGCTCTGTCGGTTTTACGCTTAGCCTTTCCACCCGCCGGTGGTGCGGCTAGCTCTGGCACAGGTGCTCCCGACAATGGAGACAGCCCTGCCGTCTGCCGCCGCTGGCTGCCCGTTCCTGCACGGCTCTCCCCCGCCAGCTTTTTTGCAGCTTTGGTTCGTCTTCTGTCCATCCTAAATGTAAGAAAAACGTAGATCTCTTACCTGTCTTCGCTGATTTTATACACCAGCCGTTTAGGAGGAACGTCCTTCCTCCATCGAAATGACTCGTGCAATGCGTGTAGTGTAATGACGCGCATGTGGATTAGCGGGTTCTTCATGGAGTCCCTCACGTGACTCCGAAGTAAAATAGCACATAACAATGTTATTTCACTTATTTACGAACAACTAATGATGAACAGATACCAGAACCGAACACAGTCAGTCAATGAGAAAAAATATGTACAAATCCAGAATCAACAGATTTACCCCCTGGGTAGACAAAATTTACCCCCTGGGGGTAAATTCGTCCCAGGTTGGGACCCTTGCTGTAACTATTGTACTTGGAATTAAAACAGATGTATTTATGTATAGTTTTTCTGACCTGTTTGGATACCATGCAAAACAAAACTTTTCACTCCATCTTGGTACACTTGACAATAATAAATCTGAACCTAAGCCTTAGAGCCGAGGAATTGCAAATGTTTGTTTACAAAAAAAGATACTAAGTGCAGGAGTAACTCAGCAGGCCAGGCAACACATCTGGAGAACATGGATAGGTGACTTTTCGAGTTGGAACCCTTCTTTGCATCACAACACCAAATGTTGCCGATCCATGTGCAAAACAAATACAGGCTGAAACTGATGAACCTGAAAAGTCACCTGCCCATCCCCTCCTCAGATGCTGCCTGACTGCTGAGTTTCTGCGGCACTTTAGTTTTTGCACATAATTATATTTCTTCACCTCTTGCCTTTTGTGACTAATACTGCTTCACACCAATCACATCCACCATCCACCAGACCCCTATTTATCGATATCCCTCACTTCAGGTAGCCCCGGCATTCCCTCTCTCTCTATCCCTCCCCCACCCAAGTCGCACAAGCTTCTCGTTTTCACCCAACAAACAGCTAATGGCCTGTTTCCTTTATCATCATTACTTTTTTGCATTTGTTTCATTCATTGTTCTTTATCACATCTATATCTCATTTCCCTTATCCCTAACCAGTCTGAACCATCCCTAAGGGTCTCAACCTGAAACATCATCCATTCCTTCTCTCCAGAGATGCTGCCTGTCCTGCTGAGTTACTCCAGCTTTTTGTGTCTATCCTATTTATCGATTATGGCCTTCAGTGCCATAATACTATCAAAAACACCTCCAACTACCTGGACCTAAGAATCAGCGCCCCACACTGCCACTGGATTCTCGACTTTCCAACCCATGGACCAAGAAGGAAATGGGGAACTTAGTAGAGTCAAAGAGAGTCACAGTCATACAGTGTGGAAACAGGCACTTTGGCCCAACTTGCCCACACAGACCAATATGCCCCATCTACATTAGTCCCACCCGCCTGCTTTAAGCCGACAGTAACAGTGTCAGGATATTAACCTCTCTCTCAATGCCTGCAAGATGAAGGAGCTAGTTATTGACTTTAGGAAGCAGGGTGGAGGACATGCTTCAATCAGCATCAACGGTGCCAATTTGGAAATGGTTGAGAGCTTCAAGTTCATTGGTATTAATATTATCAATGATCTACCATAAACCAACCACATCGATGCAACAGTCAAGAACTTACTTACTTACTTACTTACTTACTTACTTACTTACTTACTTACTTACTCACTTACTCACTTACTTACTCACTTACTTACTCCTCTACAGTTCGACGCCAGGTGGTTTTGGGTCTCCCTCTTTTCCTTTTCCCTTTTGGTGTCCAGTGCAGGGCTATTCTTGGGATGCTGTCTGGTTCTCTTCGGCTTTCACCATTGACATTCATCCAAGCATCTGTCGATAGCCCAGGAAGTCTATCACGCCCAGTAGTGTTGATTCCTTCAGTAGCTGTTTCCGTAACATATTTGTTTTACGAGACAGGGTTGGTAGCCCTGTGCTCAACCTCCAACCTGGAGGACCAGTGGATCGCTCTTCGTCTCGCCTCTACCCTTCGACCTGTCCAGCATGGGAGACCCTAACAGGAGACGAATCTCCCGCTGGCATAGCTCTAGGGGTCACTGAGACACACAAGCCCCCCGACCACGACAAGGTTGCAATCCAATGGGGAGAACAGTCAAGAAGCCACACCATTACCTCTACTTCTTTCAGAGTGATGAAATTCCGCATGACTCCAATGTCTCTTATAAACTGCTTCAGATGCATCACAGATAGCATATTCTCGGGTTGCATCAGAGCTTGGTTTTGGAACAGCTCTGTATAAACCACACACTATTGCCAAGTTGTGGATGTAGCTCAGTCCATTATACAAACCAGACTTCCCGCCATTGACTCCATCTACACTTTATGTTCCCTCGGAAAAGCAGTCAACAAAATCAAAAAGTGTTCCCGCCCCTGTCATTCTTTCTTCTTCCTGCCCCCATTCGGCAGAAGGTACAAAAGCTTGAAAGCGCACGCCACTAGCCTTAGAAATAGTTTCTTCCCCTCCATTATCAGGCTCCTGAAGGGATCTTCCATAAGCTAGGGTACTGTCCGATTAACCTCTACTCCATTGTAGATATTGGGCAGACTATGGAACTGGTGTGCTGCAATGCTGAGAACCACATTCTGCACTCTATATTATCCCCTTTGCTCTGTGTATTATATTTGATTGACGAAAGTTCATAAGTGATAGGAGCAGAGTAAGACCTTTTGGTAAATCAAGTCTACTCCGCCATTCAATCATGGCTGATCTAAAGGGGCTGTCCCACTGCGGCGACCTAATTCGCGAGTTTAGAAGAGTTTAGGAGAGTTTGAAAAAAATGTGATGTTGAAGGCCTCCTTCGACTATGAAGAAGACCTCCTTCGACCTCCTTCGACTATGTTAAAGTCTAGCTTCGACTAGCTTCGGGAAAATAGGACACCGAATAGTGGAGAGTGAAGACCACCTCCTTCAATCTCCTTCAACCTCCCTTCGACTATGATGAAGACTATCTACGACTACATTCAACTACCTTTGATTACCGTTGACAACCCTCGATTACCTACGAATAAAATGCTGACCTACTACGACCTACTTCGACTAAACCTACGAGTAAAAAAAGTAGCAATTTTTTCCATGGCAACCTTTTATTACTCGCGGGTATTTTTCAACATGTTGAAAAATACGCCCCGACCTAGCTGAGACCTCAAGTACGCGGGGACAGCCCTCGAACAAGAAGGAGAGTTACAAAGACCTCCTAGGACCTTGTGTCGACCATGCTGCGAGTATGAGTCGAGGGCAAACTCGTCAGAACTCGCGGATTAGGTCGCCGCAGTGGGACAGGCCCTTAACTCTCCCCCTCATCCCCATTCTCCTGCCTTCTCCCCATAACCCCTGACATGATTGCATTTTGTATATAGTATTATCTGGTCTGATTGGATAGTATGCTTTTCATCTTGGTACACGTCACAAACCTAAAACTAAAATATAAACCTAAACCACTAGCCCGTAAACAGAGGTTCCCTTTTTATTTCAATGCACTCACTTGCATTTGATAAATCCACCAACTGTATTACCTTTCAAAATTATTTATCATTATTATTTATTATATCAAGGAACCAACATGTTGCAAAATCTGCCTACCTCTCCTCCATATTCACTGATCCCTGCCTAAACCACAGAACCCTCTTCTCCACAGTGGGCAACCTCCTCAAGCCTCGAGCCAACACTCTCCCTACCTCTACTCCGGTTCTCTGCAACTCATTCCTCCACTTTTTCGCTGATAAAATCAGCACCATCTATCAATCTTTATCCCCTGTACCCGACTCCCCAGCACCTACTCCACCACCTACCAAGGCCCCTCCTTTCAACATCTCCACTGACCTCCTTACCCCTCCTCCACACTGCTTCCTCTCCCAGTTTGACCTGGTCACCCCTATTGAAATCTCCAAACTCATCAGCTCTTCCAAACCCACTACCTGCTCCCTCGACCCTCTCTCCACTCCCCTGTTGAAGTCCTGCCTCCTCGTTCTCTGCCCCTACCTCACTAATCTCTTCAACTCCTCATTGTCCCAGGGAATTGTCCCCTCCGCTTTCAAAACTGCTGCTGTCACACCAATCTTAAAGAAACCTGGTCTTGATCCCTCCTCTCTCATTAACTACCGCCCAATCTCAAACCTCCCCTTTCTTTCAAAAACCCTGGAGCGTATCGTTGCGTCGCAACTTCATTCCCACCTCCTTGCGTATAACCAACTTGAACCCCTCCAATCTGGCTTTTGCCCCCTCCATAGCACAGAAACTGCTCTCCTCAAAGTCCTCAACGACCTCCTCACCTCTGCTGACACTGGTTCCCTCAATATCCTCATCCTCCTCGACCTGAGCGCAGCCTTCGATACAGTGAACCATAACATCCTGCTCACCAGACTCAAAGACCTCGGCATTGAAGGCTCTGCACTCAGCTGGCTCCGTTCCTACCTTTCCAACAGATCCCACTTCATCTCTCTCCAGAACCACACCTCTGCTACAGCCACAGTCACTCAAGGCGTTCCCCAAGGCTCCGTACTCGGCCCCTTCCTCTTCATCATCTACATCCTCCCCCTTGGTCAGATACTCCGCCACTTCAACCTGGACTTCCACTGTTACGCCGATGACACCCAGATCTACCTCGGCACCAAATCCCCCACACCCCCCCCCCCCCCCCCCCCCCCCCTCTCCCATATCAACTCCTATTTGTCAGCTATAAAAACCTGGATGCAACATAACTTCCTCAAACTCAACAGCGACAAGACAGAATTCCTCCTCATAGGCTCCAAAGCCACACTCAGCAAAATCAATAACCCCACTCTCACCATCGACGGCACCACTGTCTCCCCATCTCCCAAGGCCCGCAACCTTGGTGTGATCTTTGATTCCACCCTCTCCCTTGAGCCTCACATCCTGCCATGTCATTAAAACTTCCTTCTTTCATCTCTGCAACATCGCCAAACTCAGACCCTCTCTCACACCTCCCGCTGCTGAAAGACTCATCCATGCCTTCATCTCCTCCCGACTGGACTATTGCAACTCACTTCTCCTTGGCATCAGCTCCACCTACATCAACCGACTCCAACTGGTCCAGAACGCAGCCGCCCGACTCATCACCCACACCAAATCCTGGCATCACATCACTCCAGTCCTCAAACAACTTCACTGGCTTCCCATCTCCCACCGGATCACCTACAAAATCCTGATCCTCACCTACAAAGCCCTCCACCATCTAGCCCCCCCATATCTCACTGACCTCCTCTCCCCCTACCAACCCTCATGGTCCCTCAGATCCACATCAGCCGGTCTCCTCTCCATCCACAAGTCCAACCTCCGCAGTTTTGGGGACAGAGCCTTCTCCAGGGCAGCTCCCAGGCTCTGGAACTCCCTCCCCCAACTGATCCGCAATTCCGTGTCCCTCACCATCTTCCAGTCCCGCCTCAAGACCCATCTCTTCACCTCTGCCTATCCTTAGCCCCACGTCCCCCTCCCTTTTCATCTGTGCATTAATTGCCTCATATTGTGTTTTGAATTATATTCTGTCTTTACTTTGTGTACTAGTCATGTCTCTACTATTTATTTCATTCCCCTTACATGTTTTTCCTCTACCTGCTAAATATTTGTAAGGTGTCCTTGAGACTCTTGAAAGGCGCCCATAAATAAAATGTATTATTATTATTATTATGTTACGAGTGATTTGTTCTCCTTTAAAGAACAGACAATTTATTCTTAAATAAAACAGGATATAAAACAATTTATCTTAACCTCAAATGTATTCCCTTGGAACATTTTGCTAAGTTTTGCTTGACCATCTGTTGCTTCCAAATATTACCCTGGGATAACATAAATGTACACCTTGGAAGGTTTATACCATCTGCTTAGATGTGATTGGTATCTGCTCTCCCATCTAGTCAACCAACACATCTGAGCATTTTGTTTTAGGTGGTCCACTGGTTCACTTCCATAAATTCAAGGCTGACAAGTGATATCTCAACATTTAGGTTAGACTGTGATTTTACAAGAAAAATAATGGAATGATAAAATTGGATCCTAAATTGAACATCAGACACGGTGTCCGTATAATAAAGATTCAATATTCAATCTGGGTCCTGCCGATAAAGTACTGAAATAGAAGGTGTTCTTTGATTTCCCTGAACTTTCCTCAATTCAAGATGCAGATTAAAATAAACAATTAAATATTCATAATCAAATGATTTTGTTCTTTTCAGGCACTCTGTCAGGATCAGGGATAATGTGCAGCCGCCTCGACGCCGTACACACCGCCTCGACGGGCGTGCGCAGCGTCTTGACACCGTACGCAGCGTCTTGACGCCATACATCACGCGCAAACTTCCCGCGGACTTCGCTCGAACTTCACATCACTCACTTGACCTCCGCGCGGCCCCCGCTTCTGGTTTGGTCGCGCTCGCCACATGCAGGCACATGCTGGTGGGAAAGGCCCTGTACAGTGATCACTCGACCTCCGCGCGGCCCCCGCTTCCGGTTTGGTCGCGCTTGCCGCATGCAGGTCGCATGCTCGTGGGACAGGCCCTTTAGGATTTCATTTTCTATTGTTGCTACATATAAACACTCTAGTCTCTTGATTCTTCTCCCAGTGCAGGGCCTCAAGGCTCTTAATACCATTCCAAAAGTGCCATCTTGGTAAATCACCGGGCAACATCCCTGTCAATCATTACTGCACCCTTTCTAGGTTAATAACATTCCTCCTATAGCTGAGCAACGAGATCTGCTCACAATACTTCGAGTGTGGACTCATCAACATCTTTTACAGATATATCATGATGTTCCAACAATTGCACTCTACACAAAATGCTGGAGTAACTCAGCGGGACTGGCAGCATCTCAGCAGCGAAGGAATGGGTGACGTTTCAGGTTGAAACCCTTCTTCAGACTCGAAACATCACCCATTCCTTCTCTCCAGAGATGCTGCCTGACCCGCTGAGTTACTCCAGCATTTTGGGTCTAGCTTCAGTTTAAACCAGCATCTGTAATTCCTTCCTACACATTGCACTCTCTACCCTGTCTGATGAAGGTTAGCATGCCAAATGCCTTCTCACAACCCCATTTCACCTGTTTTATCACTTTCACGGAACTATGTGCTTGTTCCTCCAGGTCTCCCTGTTCTCCAATCCTCGCCAGATTCTGGCAATCACTGTGTATGTTCTGCCCTGGTTAAACTTACCAAAACGCAACACTAAACATTTCTCTGAGTTACATTTCATCTGAGGCACAGTGGACAATATCCTAAATGTGTGTCTGTTCATATTTGCCTAATAATTTACAATAATATAATTTAAAGATTGGACTAAAATCGGATGTTGAAGAACTTCACATTTAATTTCAAAACAATCTTAATATTTACAAGGGTAGAAAGTGGGAGTGAATCAGACATTGCCAAATTCAGAATTGCAGCTTTGACGTGGAAGGATAAGTGTCTCAATGCTTTGTTTAAAATTCTGTCAACAAGCCATTATTTCATACAAGAACACAAAGGACATGACAATTAGGGGTAAATGTCTCTTTAATGTGTCAAAAAGTAAATATGTTTTGAAAGAAAAAAATTCTATGATTAAATATTGCACTGTACTTTGGGAGCAATAAACTTTTATTTTACTATGTGAATGACTAACAAGTTAATGCAAGACCCTGGAAGGGAATGACACTGCACTGAATTTGTATTTAAGGATTCTATCTGTGCAGTCGTTTAGGTGTGTAATGACCACAAATTGAAGCTGCAAACATTTAAATAGTCTGATAAACGGTTCACCAAACTTTCTAAAGATTTGTGAATTGTTTTATTTAACATATATGGATCATAAAGCAGGTTCTTCTGAGACATCTGATGAGGATTCCCACATGAGTGTAGTAGATACCAGAATAAGGACATGAAAATAATCCTGTAAGATGTTATCTATTGCAATGATATAGTTCCCTTCAATCTCACATTCACCTCCTGTACACTGTGCTCCCTTCTTCAATCAGCGATTCTTTACGAATCCTCGACAGTGGGCGAAAATACCTGTTTCCCTGCTTAATGACACTGAATAGGAAATGGGTTCATTAACGATACGGTCACAATGAAATGGGGTTCACTTCCTTCTATACCCCATACCTAGAGATGGCAATGGAGAAGTCTGGCACACAATCTTTGTCAAACTGCAGCTAATTAGTTTGAGGGATATCTCTCCTAGTTAGAACAACTATCCCCTGATGTTTGCAATGCCAATTGGGCTAGGAAAAATGTTTTTCATGTCCATATTTTCTTTTGCCCTTAGTCACTGCCTGGTGGTCTGTCTGTTTTTATTCTTTCTTTTGATGTCCAGGTTCAGGAACCGCTTCTTCATTAGGCTATTAAACACTACAACCTCAAATAAACTCTGAACTACATAGATAATTATTGTTACTGTTGCACTATTATTGTTTGTTTGTTTTTTATGTGTACCTATGTAAGTGTATATATATATATATATATATATATATATAATATATAATATATGTGTGTGTGTGTGTGTGTGTGTGTATATATACACATTTATGTGAGTATGTGTATATATACACACTGAATTTTTTTTATTGTTTACAGCGTACTATGTTTACATATACTTTTGTGCTGCTGCAAGTGAGAATTTAATTGTTCTATTTGGGACATACGACAATAAATCACTCTTGACTCTCTTGACTCTTGACTTTAGATCTTTGAATATAACAGTGGTGTACAACTGAGTGGCTTGTTGGCCACCACTGTATGCTGAGAGTGAACCACATAGAATGGATCTGAAGTCATAGATAGACCAGAGTACTCCACTTCTCCACTTCTGAAGAGGTGTTAATGTACCAAATAGAAACATAGAAACATAAAAAACAGGTGCAGAAGGAGGCCATTCAGCCCTTCGAGCCATTCATTGTGATCATGATCATGTCTGATCGTCCCCAATCAATAACCCATGCCTGCTTTCTCCCCATATCCCTTCATTCCACTAGCCCCTAGAGCTCTATCTAACTTGCTCTTAAATCCATCCAGTGATTTGGCCTCTGTGGCAGGGAATTCCACAAATTCACAACTCTCTGTGTGAAAAAGTTTTTTTCTCACCTCAGTCTTAAATGGCCTCTGCTTTATTCTAAGACTGTGTCCCCTGGTTCTGGACTCACCCAACATTGGGAACATTTTTCCTGCATCTAGCTTGTCCAGTCCTTTTATAATTTTATATGTTTCTATAAGATCCCCCTCATCCTTCTAAACTCCAGTGAATACAAGCCTAGTCTTTTCAATTTTTCCTCATATGACAGTCCCGCCATCCCAGGGATCAATCTCGTGAACCTACGCTGCACTGCCTCAATCACAAGGATGTCTTTCCTCAAATTAGGAGACCAAAACTGTACACAATACTCCAAATGTGGTCTTACCTAGAGCCCTGTACAACTGCAGAAGAAACTCTTTACTCCTATACTGAAATCCTCTTGTTATGAAGGCCAACATTCCATTAGCTTTCTTCACTGCCTGCTGTACCTGCATGCCAACTTTCAGTGACTGGTGTACAAGGACACCCAGGTCTCGCTGTAGCTCCCCCTTACCTAACCTAACCCCTAATAGGACTCAGCAACAATCCAGTGGCTTCTGGGGTCAATGCTACAAAGACTAATTGGCATTATTATAAATTTTGCAGATTATGAAGCAAATTTTAAATTCACAATTTATGTAATTGAACAAGTATCTGGATTGTTAATCCAGCTATGTGGACTCCTCATCAGCAACATTGACAATTCCACCACTGTAATGCCCTTAACTAATGTTTGGCATAAGAGTCAAGTTACCACAATTTTCTTTGCAGTGGTTTTTAAAACATCATACAAGAAGCCCGCAAATCTGATCACAATCTCTGAGATATATTTTTCATCTGGCGGCTTTTGATAATTGAGTTTATTTGTGGGTCATTAAGGATCTACCAAAAATTAACATTTTTGCTAATTAACATTTTTGTTGATTATGGGATGATCAGCCATGATCACATTGACTGGCGGTGCTGGCTTGAAGGGCCAAATGGCCTACTCCTGCACCTATTGTCTATTAAATATTTTGATGCAGTGATACCAATCCGTACATGTTATCTGAATGGTGGCCGAATAGGAAAAGGGGAGATGCAACGAGACCTGGGTGTCATGGTACACCAGTCATTAAAAGTAGGAATGCAGGTGCAGCAGGCAGTGAAGAAAGTGAATGGTATGTTAGCATTCATAGCAAAAGGATTTGAGTATAAGAGCAGGGAGGTATGGCTTTAAGAGAGAGTTAGATGTGGCCCTTGTGGCTAAAGGGATCAGGGGGTATGGAGGGAAGGCAGGGATGGGGTACTGTGTTGGATGATCAGACATGATCATATTGAATGGCTCGAAGGGCTGAATGGCCTACTCCTGCACCTATTTTCTATGTTTCTATGTTGAGAGGTTTTAATTATTTTTCATCCTTTATTAAATGTTTAAATGTTACACCAAACTAATTTACCGGCAGACAATCTTTTCACTTTTTATAGAATTTTAAAGACTACTAGACCAAGTGCAGACCCGTTGGGTCTGTTCCCCCAACGTGCGGTTGTGGGGGGGGGGAGGCAGCATGCAGCATCACACACACTAACTATCCCCCCCCCCACCCAAATTAATATTATTAATTTGCTCCTTTTACCCCGTAACCACCCTATCTACTGACGCATAGCCCCCAACTTACAGTCACATCTAGAGAGAGGGGGGGGGGGGTTAGAGAGTGAGGGCAGAGAGAGAAAGGGCAGAGACAGAGACACAGAGAGAGGGGCAAGGGGGATAGGGGGGTGGAGAGGAGGAGAAGAGGGAGGGTGAGTGAGGGGGGAAAGGGTGGGGAGGAGGGGAGGAGAGAGAGAGGGTGAGAGTGAGGGGGAGAGAGATGGGGTGCTGAGAGGGGGGTGAGGGGGAGAGGTGGGGAGCAGGGAGGGGGAGGGAGGGGGAGGGTGGAGGGAAGAGGGTAGGGGTGTGGAGGGGAGGGGGTTTAGGGGAGGGAAGAGAGGGGGGGAGGGGAGTGAGAGGGGGGGAGGAGAGAGGGGAGAGGAGAGAGGGGGGAGGAGAGAGGGGGGAGGAGAGAGGGAAGGGGAGCGAGGGGTGAGGTGAGGGGAGGAGGAGGTGAGGGTGGGAGAGGGGGGGGAGAGAGAAGGGGGCGAGAGGGGGGGCGAGAGAGAGGGGGGGGGGAGGGGGGGGAGAGGGGGGGGGAGAGAGGGGGGGAGGAGAGAGGGGGGGAGAGAAGTGGGGGAGAGAGAGGGGGGAGAGCGAGGGGGCGGGGAGAGAGAGGGGGGGAGGAGGGGGGAAGGAGGGGGAGAGGAGGGGGGAGAGGAGGGGGGGAGAGGAGGGGGGAGAGAAGTGGGGGAGAGAGAGGGGGGAGAGCGAGGGGGCGGGGAGAGAGAGGGGGGAGGAGGGGGGGAAGGAGGGGGAGAGGAGGGGGGAGAGGAGGGGGGGAGAGGAGGGGGGAGAGGAGGGGGGAGAGGAGGGGGGTGAGGAGGGGGAGGGGGGAGAGGGGGGAAGAGAGGAGAGGGAGGGGGGGAAGAGAGGAGAGGGAGGGGGGAGAGGAGAGAGGGGGGAGAGAGGAGGGGGAGAGAGAGGAGGGGGGAGAGAGAGGAGGGGAGAGAGAGGAGGGGAGAGAGAGAGAGAAAGGGAGAGAGACAGGGGGGGAGAGAGAGAGAGAGAAAGAGAGAGGGATAGGGAGAGATAGGTGGGGAGAGAGAGAGGTGGTGAGAGAGAGAGGTGGGGAAAGAGAGAGGTGGGGAGAGAGAGAGGGTTCCTTTTTACTTCAACCCAAACAACCATTTGCAGGCAGTGCTTTTTTCCTCAAACTAACCATATTTTCATTTTCAAACCACATTATGGGTACTCACAGCTGTGGAGACATTTGTTCAGTGTTATTCAGAGCTCTGATTGAGGCACACCACTTGCAGAGACTGATTGAGGTACACCACTTCCTGGTTTTATAGTCCCTCCCCCTCCCTCCAGCAGGGGCAGCAGAGAGAATGGGGAATTTTGTAAAAACATTAATATCTCTGTCATTTTTCATGGACAGGAAAAATCCTCGGCACACATGCGGCGGAGGGGGGTTCTGAGCGAGGTGGCCAAAAATGACAGCCGTAGGTGGCGGCGTTCTCTTGGAAATCGCAGCCCAAAGGCCAAAAGCGGTCAAGAACAGAGATTTAGTAATATAGATTAGCTGTAATCAGGTTTTCTGCACATTGGATTGGATTAGGGAGGTGGTATGTATGGTGTAATGAAATGGACAAAGAAATGGAAGATTCTACCTGTTCAAATGGTGAACGAGTCAAATGATGTATGCCTGGAATTTCATCCCCTGTCCGTAATCCACTACATAGAAACAGTTGTATATTCTGCTTCTTGTACAATATTCAATTTCATTGTTAATTCAGAAACAGGCTACAATACACAGCTTCTACTACTAATAAGAATTAATTAGAATTTGATTTGAAAGATTGCATACATATTTTTGTTTGTTTTCTCATAGCTTGAGGTGCTACAGACTATAAAGATCACATTTAGCAGTTTGTGGAATACACTATGTATTCTATTGAAGATATGTAATTATAGGAAGTGGCTGGCAGGCTTTTGATGTAGCCATGTCAAAGATTAGAATTCTCAGCCCATCAACTGCCTTTGGAGTTGGTTCGAGCTTAAGAGAGGGCTATTATTTCAAAGTGGCTACAATATCTAAGTGGTAGTCTAGCTCTAGAAAATAAAGGGAAAGAAAGTTTTATTTTTGTTGGAGCAAATGTGGCAGGACATACAAGGAGGTCCACAGTCGAAATGCAAAATGAATGTTATGGTATTAAAATAGGAGGGCTGGAGTAAGATTTGTCCATATCTTCATGAAATTCAATATTGTTCAATCTAATGTTGGTCGAAAATATTCGACACACTGAACTTAAAAAAAAACACACACTGAACTTTTTTTTCTCATTTATTATATTGTTTACAATGTACTATGTTTCCTTATTCTGCTGTGCTGCTGCAAGTAAGAATGTTGTTGTTCTATCTGGGACATATGACAATGAAACACTTTTGACTCTTGAAATATATGCTGTTGTGTTTTAGCAATTATGAGAACTTTACTTTTACAGTTTGTCATGGTCTTCCATACCATTTACACGGACAGTATAAATGTGAAAGCTTTTGTAGAGCTTTACAAGCAAAACGCTATATTTCAAGTGACAGATGGTCAGCTGGCTTTTGCAGAAGTTCAGCAAAATGAGTCCACACTGACCATCAATCACCCTTTCACACTAGTTCTATTTTATCCCACCATCCACTCCCTCCACACTAGGGGTGATTTACAGAGGCCAATTAACCTACAAATCCACTTTGGAATGTGGGAGGAACTGGAGCACCCAGAGGAAACCCATAGAGTCAAAGGGAGAATGTGTAAACTTCACACAGACGACCCCGAGGTGAGGATTGAACCCAGGTCCCTGGCGCTGTGAGGCAGCAACTCTACCAGCTGTACAACTGTGCTGTCCTAAATTTCAGTTGTATAAGGAATTCACATTAGAACTCAAAAGTTTCATTTGCCAGAGAAGTAAATACTATGATTTTATTCTGCAACCCGATCATTAGAAAAAAATAACCAGAATTGGGACAAGCCTGTTACAATTATGTTAAATGCAATCAAGCTCAGTGAGATAAATACACACTTCATTTAAATACTTAGTGGTTCTTCCACTGCCATTTACGCCAATTCTATCCAAATGATTGCCTTGGAAGTATTTCTTTGGAGATGACATTTTTTTGTTGATAAAGTTTATTAATCAATTCTGATGTACAATCACAAGATCTGTAACAGTTTCAGTGGCACACAGAATGGTAGGCAAATAGCCCTTGCTGAATGTGATCCTCCTCTGAATTTTGCTTTATTAAAATACGAAAAATGCTTGAAGTTGTATGGGTCATTTCATTCAACGAGTAAGAGAGTCGTAGAGACATACAGCTCTTCAGCAGTTGCCCACGCTGACCATAACGCCACATCTACACTAGTCCCACCTGCCTAGGTTTGGCTCATATCCCTCTAAACCTATCCTATTCATGTCCCTGTCCAAATGTTTCTCCACTACCTCCAGAAGCTTATTCCATATACCTACCACCCATTGTGTAAAAATGTTGCCCATCAGGCTCATATTACATCAACATCCCCTCACCTTAAACCCATGTCCTCTGTTTTTTGGATCTTCTCCTCTGCGTAAAAGACTGTGCATTTACTCCATCTATTCCTCTCATGATTTTATACACCTTTATAAGAGGTTTGTTTTATCCGGAGTACGAGAAGATTATCTTTCTATGAGGAAATTCGGAATCCCTACTTATGCAAGTATAGGTTATGTTTCAGGAATAGAATTAATATACTTTATTGTCATCTAAAATAGACAATAAGTCAAAAATATGAAAAAATATGGATTGTTTTCAAGAGAGTTAGATTTAGCTCTTTGGGCTAAAGAAATTAAGGGATATGGGGAAAATGCAGGAACGGGGGTACTGATTTTAAATGATCAGCCATGATCATATTGAATGGCGATGCTGGCTCGAAGGGCCAAAATGGCCTACTCCTGCACCTATATTTATATGTTTCTAACAATTAGCTACTTCTTGAGAAAAATAATCAGGAGCACAAAACACTATGACTTGTATACAAGATTATTCCTTTAAAAATAGGATGAAAGATTCATTAGTCCAATTATTGAATAGCGAAAATGTTAAATTATACTTTTTCTGTAAATAGTATCCTTATCCAACTCACGGTTTATTTCTGTTTTTTTGTATTGGCAATAATCAACAGTTTCTTTCTGGTAAAAAGAACAAAACAGAAAAATCCTGGACACCATCAATCAGCAAGTCAAGCAGCATTTGTGCAAAGAGAAACAGAGTTATCAGTTCAGATCTGAACCCCTTCATCAAAATGGGGAAAGAAACCAAATTATTTGTAAAGATTTTTAAAGATTCTGTGAAGGTGAGAGAAGGATGGAAAGAACAAAGGGAATACTACTGAAACATGTAATATTGTTAAATGCAGTTGTTAAAAAAAACCCAGTAGGTTAGTGGAGATAAATAAAACAAATAAAAACTGTTGCAGATTGATAACTTGCAGCAGAACTGATCAGTTCTGATACAAACAGAGAAGGTGAATTACCTGAAGTTTTTGATGTTAATATTAAGTCAAGGAAGCCCCAACATGGCCTGATGGAAGCTGACGTGATGTTCCTCCATATAACAGTGCAGGCAGCCACTGAGTGATAGATAAGGATGGAGTGACCTGCAGTATGAAAGTTTCAGACAACAGGATGCTCAGGGTTGCCTCTATGGACTGAGCATAGGTGTATAACAAAGTGACCTCCCAAAGAGTAATAGAGAGGAAATTACATCCTGGTTTACCTTCTCTTCTTTGCCATTCATATACATTTTTCAGCTTAAAATATTCATGCAAATGTTCAAGTGGCTTGAATGTTTCAGAATTTCATATTTGAAAACGTGTCATGCTGAATACAGCAAGGAATAAAAAAGGGCATTCAATAACCAGGAATTAGTGAGTGGGTCCATCACTGGAACGTCCTTTGGGAGCAGCTCTCTTAGGGCTCAGCTTGGAGGATGTGTAGTTCATGATTTTCCATTTTTTCAACCACATTAAATTTATCACATTAAATAGATAGTTAGAACTCTCTGTGCTTGCTTTCTCTAAGTCTTGGCTCATTTTAAAGGACACTCATTAAGACTGCCAGGTTTCCAAAATCCCCTGTGGTTATCTCTAATCACTTTTTTATCCATATTTCTATATTTAACTTTTACATCCAGATTAATTGCAATGAAATGAAAAAACTGACCAATTAAGTCCACATGACTCTTTAGTTTCATAATATATATAATTTACACTTTCATTAATATTCTTATACTATTTTGTTTCATATGAACGATTAATTAATATTGATATTACAAGTGTTTAGTCAACTTATGATTGGCAGGCCAATTTAAGATTTGATTTGGACAAACCAAACCAACTTATAGAACTATTTGTAAACCATATGAAAGAAGAAAAATATGGTTTTACACTGTTTGATAACTGCAGCTTTAGGGATGACTTACTGTATATCTGCTTTGTATGAATAACTGGTCACAAAAAAATACATCCCCAATACTTGAGCACAAACAAATGTTGATATCTGTAACAATCTTTGTATGCTGCATTAACATGATCTACCAATTAAATGGAAAAGCTACTCTGATATGAGAAGAATCTAGTAACAATAGTTTGCACTCTTCTCAAATTTAAAATGTTAACTTTTGTCATCATGTAAAATATCGTGAAATTATTAATAAACCACTCATCAATGTTTAGTTCTTCTGTGTCCTTCAGACTGTGAAAAATGGATCAATGATCATTAGCAAGACTAAAGCTAGTTTTTCTTTTCTTGTTAAGGTCTTCTTAAGGTTGTTAATGAAGTACTTATCCAGCATTTCACATCTCCACTGTCAGAGCTGTAGTTAGTGAGCTTAATAGGTCAAATGACCTTTTCGTTTGCCATGGTTTCTGATATTTGCAGGTCAATGTACACGACCTACATCATTTTGGAATTTATTGTTTAATTGTCCTTCCCCACTAACATTTATAATTTTTGCAGTGGAGATAAATTTACTCACTGTACTTTGCTAGAAAGCAGTAATTTACGTTTGACATTATTGAGAGCAAGGTGACAATATGTCATGATTAATGGACAAAGTTCAAATTTTAAACATTGGATCTAGTAATATGTTTAATTTCCATTTATTATAAATGCCTAATTGTCTCTAGCACACAGTACTTCCAATTTTATGATGTATGTGTCTCTACGGCTAATATAGTTTAATTTGGCACACAAATTAAAAGAAACAGCACAAGAATTTAGGTCAACTTCCATTTGAAGTTTGGATCTTCCCAAGAGGAACTATTTGAAGAAGGTTATGAATGTTATCCCTGTGGATTATATTTTAATGGGGTTAACTTCTCTAACTTTATTATTTCACTGCTTAAAAAGTGTTAAGGAAGGTCGTAAGTGAGCTTTTATTGTTTACTAACATTAAATATTGCAGAATACTAACACTTTATTACAAACCCATGAAAAATATTAACATACCCTGTAAAATAAATGGGGTTTATTCCTATATGGATGCCAGGGTTGAATTAACTTTATGTTTGGGCAATTGTAAGGATTATGTTTTCTTACTTTTTTTTTGTTCAGCAGCCAGCAAGAACCCAGTGGCATCTGTAGAATGTATTCTAACATTTCCTCTGCAAAAAGGGGAACCTGGTCACAAAACCGAGAGAAGAGGAACATTGTCCCAAATTATTAGTGGCTGTCTAATTTTCCACAATCATTTTAATTAAAATCGATCTCAATCACTTAGAATAGTTCCAAGGAATATAAAAGGAGAATAATTATCCCATTAATTATCCATTTGCCAACTAGCCAGAGGAAAAATACATTAAAAACCTGAAAAAAAACAAGCTTTCTTGCCAGCTTTTGGAAAGTGACAATACACTTAATCACAAGCAATGTGTCACTACACCTTTCTTAACATTTTCACTGTATCTGATCTTAAGTAGAATGTCATATCCTTCTAGTTCCATTAATTAGCTTCTATACTAAATTACTGAGAACAATGGAAATTATTCTTAAATCAGTTTATATGCAACTTTCCATTAAAATAACACAAAGGAAGTCGGTCATATGAGAAAACTATTAAAATGAACATCGTGGGTCTTTTGATATGTAGGGTTTATTTTAAGGCCAATAAAATAATGATGACTGGGCGAAGCACTGAAATCTATTAAGGTCCCCCCCCCCCCTTGGATAAAGTGGCCCAGAGACTAGAGCCATAAGCCCAAAGGCTGTAATATGTCAAAAACATTTGGCAATTTATTCAAGTAGATTTCTGAACGGTCCTTACGTAGGCTAGGGTACTGCCCAATTCACCATTATCCAATTGTGGACATTGGATTTTGTCTATGGAACTGATGCACTCCAATGCTGAGAACAATATTCTGCACTTTGTATCTTCGCCTTTGTTCTATCGGTTGTACTTCAGTTTGACTTAATTGTATTTATTTGTAGTATTATCTTTGTATTACATTAGTATCTTAGGGCGACACGGTGGTGTAGCGGTACTGCTACCGCCTTACAATGCCAGAGACCCAGTTTTGATCCTGACTACGGGTGCTTGTCTATCTGGGGTTTGTACGTTCTCCTTGTGACCTGCGTGGGTTTTCTCAGTAATAATGGATGGGATTTATATAGCGCCTTTCTAATACTCAAGGCGCTTTACATCGCATTATTCATTCACTCCTCAGTCACACTCGGTGGTGGTAAGCTACTTCTGTAGCCACAGCTGCCCTGGGGCAGACTGACGGAAGCGTGGCTGCCAATCTGCGCCTATGGCCCCTCCGACCACCACCAATCACTCACACACATTTACACACATTCACACACATTCACACACAGGCAAAGGTGGGTGAAGTGTCTTGCCCAAGGACACAACGACAGTATGCACTCCAAACGGGATTCGAACCGGCTACCTACCGGTTGCCAGCCGAACACTTAGCCCATTGTGCCATCTGTCGTCCCTTCTTCGGTTTCCTCCTACACTCCAAAGACATACAGGTTTGTAGGCAAATTGGCTTGGTATAAAATATAAATTAGTCCCTCGTGTGTGTAGGGTAGTGTTAATGAGCGGGGATCGCTGTTCAGTACGGACTCGGTGGGGCGAAGGGCTTGTTTCCGTGGTGTTTCTCTAAACGAAACTAAAAAACTAAACAACAAAGTTTTTGCATGCAAAAGCTTTTCACTGTACCTCGGTACACGTGACAATATTAACCTTAAACCTAAACTTGAACCCAAACAAATTAATTGAGATTCCGAGTTAACTGCAAGAAGAGCTAGCCCATGATCTTTGAACACTCAATACTAGTTCACCATCACCTTTACTAGGAAAGAGGATCCCATGAGTGAACTGTGTGGTAGTAGATAGGTGCAACCTAGAGAGGGAGTTGATTGAAAATGCTACACCTTAGAAACTCTTTGATCACATCAGATGTTGCATTTATTAGCTATTGCTGATTAATTCTGTAGCAAACGACTGCAACACAGCATACAAAGGTTATGTGCATGGGACATTCCCTAGACTAACTCCATACCCTTCACTTTATGGTCTTAAGCCAGACAATGTATTATCGTCCTTAGCCAGAGAATTTTCCAAGATTCTTATAGTGACTAATGGTCATTTAAAATGTTACCTGTTCTTGAGCAAACCCATTAAAAAAAAATTACACATTATATCTTAGGCTGCACAGTGGCGCAGTGGTAGAGTTGCTGCCTTACAGGGAAAGGGAAAGGTACAGGCAGCCAGTGAACTGGATTTAATCCTGACTATGGAGTTTGCACATTCTCTCTGTGACCACATGGGTTTTCCTCATCTCCGTTCTAAATAGCCTACCCCTTACTCTTAAACTGTGGCCCCTGTTTCTGGACTCCCCCAATATTGGAAACATGTTTCCTACCTCTAGCGTGTCCAATCCCTTAATAATCTTATATGTTTCAGTAATATATCCTTTCATCCTTCTAAATTCCAGTGTATTCAAGCCCAGTCGCTCCATTCTTTCAACATATGAGAGTCCCGCCACCCCGGGAATTAACCAAGTGAACCTGATGAGGTTCACCTGATAACATTATTTGATAACAATTTTGTCCAATTGCAGGAACCCTGGTTGAAACTTGCGAGTCATCCTTAAATACAGGAGAGGTGCCGGAAGACTGGAGGGTGACAAATGTTGTGCCTCTTTTCAAGAGGGCTGCAGGGAAAATGCGCGGAACTATAGGCTGGTGAGCTTAACATCTGTAGTTGGTAAGTTACTAAAGAGTATTCTGAGGGATAGGATATACAGGCATTTGGACGGACAAGGGCTGATTAGGGATAGTCTGCATGGTTTTGTACGTGGGAGGTCATGTCTCATGAATCTGATGGATATTTTAGAAGATGTGACCAAAAAGGTCAATGAAGGCGGAGCTGTAGGTGTTGTGTACATGGATTTCAGTAAGATGTTCGACAAGGTTCCGCAAGGTAGGTTGCTCTGGAAGGTTATATCGCATGGGTTCCAAGGAGGGATAGCTAAATGGATAGCAAATTGGCTCCATGGAAAGAAGCAGAGAGTGATGGTGGAAGGTTGCTTCTTGGACTGGAGGCCTGTGACTAGTGATATGCCTCAGGGTTCGGTGCTGGGCCCATTACTGTTTGTCATCTACATCAATGATTTGGATGTGAACATAGAGTACAGGGCTAGAATAGTAAGTTTGCTGATGATACAAAAGTTAGTGGTTTTGCAGATAGTGAAGATGGTTGCAAAAGTTTGCAACAGGATCTGGATCGATTGGCCAGGTGGGCGAAGGAATGGTTGATGGAATTTAATACAGAGAAATGTGAGGTGTTACACTTTGGGACGTAGAACAAGGGCCGGACCTACACAGTAAATGGTAAGCCTCTGGGTAGTGTTGTAGAGCAGAGTGATCTAGGTGTACAGAGGCATGGTTCCCTGAGGGTGGAGTTGCAGGTAAATAAGGTGATCATATAGGCTTTTAGCAAATTTAAAACTCAGCTCTTTGACATAAAATTGATGCTCAGAATTAACTAATTGAACTGTTGTGTAATTCATTTATCATTTCCTTGTCACTTCATTCTTTTTGTCTCTGGCAAAACTAAAGCTCAGAAATAATGGGGTCAACCGGGAACCAGTAACCCGACACAAAATGCATTTTCCTGTTGGATTCTTCCTGGCTCTTCTTTGTACTTGTAATACTCCAGTGGCAAATCGAGGATGTATTGTTGAGATAGTGAAAACATAAGGAGAACATTGTACAAGAGTTACAAACATGTCTATAGTTGGTGACACAAAATCATTGGGCTGAGACCAGAGACTTGTAGCCGAGCTTCACATCGGCTGATGATGAACAGGTTTTCTACTTTTGTCATTCCAGGCCAGTACATGCATGTGCTTAGAAAGTAGACAATGGCTGACAGCATTATGGTGCAATTTGACATGTTCTTGAATCATCCTGTGAAGCTGAATCATTACCTCACTGGAGATTTGAAACATTTGCTTGCAACAGTTCTTGCACAAATATGGAAGGATTTGCTGCAGCTTAAAGTGTGCTATTAACTTACAAACACAATCTATCTCAAGTGTCTCTTGGACTGTATGTGCAACTTCCATAAAAGGGCATTGCAGAAGGTACAATAACAACATTTAAAAGACATTTGGATTGGTACAGAGTAAGGAAAGGTTTAGAGGAATATGGGTCACATGCGATTAAATGCTTAGGTGGGGCATCTTGGCATGGACAGGTTGGACCGGACCTACTTACATGCTTTATGACTATGACTCTAATTCTAATCATGATTTTTAATTAATATGTAATATTGGCTGTGGACGGTAATTGCTACTTCAAAGCTGTCACCCCTTTCATGAACGGATTGTGGGATTGCAAAAAAATTATCTCCAGAACTCTAGCTTCCAGAGTCTCAGGAGGCAATTTTAGACCCTGTAAATAAACTGCAAACATTTTGTTTGAGCACTTCTTAGAGTCATAGAGTCACACAGCATGGAAACAGGCCCCTTGGCCCAGCCTATCCATGCTGCCCAAGATGCCCCATATACACTAATCCCACCTCCCTGTTTTAATCCCTCTAAACCTTTCCTTTCCATGCACCTGACCAATTGCCTTTTAAATATTGTTATACCTGCCTCTATGACCTCCTCTGGCAACTCATTTCAGAAACCCACCACCTGCTGTGTGAACTCTTGACTCAGGTGTGCACACTGCAATAGTCTTCCCTGAGGCACATTTATTTAAAATCATCAAGCATATGTATTTCAAATCAATAATTGGCAAATATTTAATGACAATATTGTACTCAAATCACATAGCACCAAGCTTTCCCAGCAATTAAAAGTTGCTCTATGGCGTTATGAGACTGACTTCCATATGTTAATTTTACAAATAGTCAGTTGTAATGCTTATCTTTTTTTAATATCACAATTTTTAATTTTCAGAAACACAGCGTGGAAACAGGCCCCTCGGCCCATCAAATCCATGCCGTGCAACACCAGTACACTAGTTCGATCCTACCCGCTGGGGACAATTTACAGAAGCCAAACAAACTTGCATGTCTTTGGAATGTGAGAGGAAACTAGAGCACCCAGAGAAAACCCATGTGGTCGCAAAGAGAACGTGCAAACTCTGTACAGACAGCACCTGTAGTCCGAATCGAACCCAGTTATCTGGCGCTCTACCACTGTGCCACTGTGCCACCCCAAAATGTTTTGTAAACTGACGGTTTAATAGGTTGGGAAGAACCTCAGTTTCAGCATGACTTGTTTTTTATAGATCTTTTCCAATTCCTTATTTGCTGTCAGTTTCATTCAGTTTTCATTAGAATTTGGATCTTTCTATCAACTCCTCACTGTCAATCAGGTCACAGCTCATTTTTCCTACTTGAAGAATGTATTCCACAGTGTATGGATGATGTGGAAAGAAAGCTGCTGGAGCCGATGGTGTACTTGGCTGCAGTCTTAAATCCTGTGTGGAACTACTGGCTGGAGTTTCTACAGATATCTTCAACCCCTCATTACTAAGGTCTGGGGTTCCCACCTGTTTTAAATGGGCATCAATAATACCAGTGCTCAAGAAGAGTAAGACGATATGCCTCTATGGCTACTGACTGGTGCCACTAATGTCCATGGTGATGAAGTGCTTTGAGTCGTTAGTTATGGCACATGTCATTTCCTAGCTTAGCAAGGATCGCATCCATTACAATAGATCAACGAGGGATAAAATCTTGCTGCCTCTCCATTCTGCACTGGACCAATCAGGCTATTAGAACATACACAGCAGGCTGTGTTCATCGACTACAGCTTGGCACTCAACACCATCATCTCCTTCATCTTCTACGCATTCGAGTTGCTGAACCAGGCCGTGATGCAATATGCTTTCTACCATACACCTATAGATGTTGATGAGAGTATTTGTCAACATACCAAATCTTCTTAATCTTCTCAAGATGTTGAAGGATTAAAGACCAAGAAGACCAAGAAGCTAAATGTTGACTTTAGAAATGCAAAGAATAGTATCGATGAACCGTCTTCCTGGACGTGTTGGCAGTGGAAATAGTCAACAACTACGGGGTCCTGGGCATGCATATCTCTGAAGATCTGTCCTGGGCACTTGGCTTCTTAGTCTTGCTGACATTGAGAGAAGGTTGGTGTTCTGGCATCATTTAATCAGATTATTGGTCTCTCGCCTTTATTCAAACTCATGATTAGCCATACTTCCTGCTAAAACAGTGGTGTTGTCAGCAACTTTAAAGATGATGTTCGAACTGGACAGGTTCTTCTGGGCCCAGCACATTAATCCATTCATAAAGAAAGCCATCTTAATCCTTCCACACCCTGAGAAGATTAAAAAGATTTAGTATGTCGACAAATACTCTCATGAGCATCTGTAGGTGTATGGTAGAAAGCATATTGACTGGTTGCATCACGGCCTGGTTCGGCAACTTGAACGACCAGGAATGAGGAAGATTACAAAAAATGGTAGATACTGCCCGGTCCATCAGTGGTACAATGTCCCCACCATTGCAGAGATCTACAGGAGCCATTGATTCAAAACGGCAGCCAGCATATTCAAAGATTGACACCATTGTTGCCAAACACATTTTACTCCTACTTTCGGGAAGAAGGTATAGGGTTCTGAAAATTGTGACCACCAGGTTCACAAATCGCTTTGCAGCTACCCCCGGGCTCTTGAATACCACAAAATACTAACTAAGCTATGAACTATGGACTGCCTTCAGTTGCACTAATGACTTCAGGCTTTTTTACAACGTGTTATTTTGGGGAGGAATTATTCACCTATTGAATTATTTTTTTGTTTATTGTATGTTATGTAAATGTATTGTGTTTACAGGCCTGTTATGCTGCTGTAAGTAAAAATGTAATTTTTCCATTGTAAGTACATATGACAAGTAAACACTTGTGTCTCTTGACTGTCTCTTGAAATAATTTAAACATAAATTTGCATCTAAAATTCTGTTAGATTTTAAATAACTCAGTGACAATCCTTCAAGTGGATTCTGGATTCAAATTTATTAGTTGATAATTTATAACACTTATTTACAACATCATAAATGTGTCTTGACAAGCAAAAAGGTTGATGAGCATTCTCAATTCTCCTATTTTTCTTATGTACAATCTGTTGTTAAACCACTTGGTTAACATGAAGTATCTCATAAAGACTATGCTATTATACAAAGGATCATAGCTATCCCAGACTTGCTTTTATACCCATTTTTAGTAGCTTTCTCGGACCTGTATCAGTCCAGAATTATCTTTTTTTGGGTGTCAGCCCTATCAACATCACCATTTTTTCTGCTGACCAAATAAGTATTTTCTTTTGTGTAGGAAGGAACAGCAGATGCCGATTTACACTGAAGATAGATACAAAAGTCTGAAGTAACTCAGCGGGTTAAGCAGCATCTCTGGAGAGTAAATGGTGACATATTGGGTTGAGACCCTTCTTCAGACTGAGAATCAGGGGAGAGTGAAACTAAAGGTATGAAAAGATACAGAACAAATTAGAGAGACACCAATTTGCTTTAAACTTTAACCTGTCACCCGCAGCTGCTGGGTAGACTTATTGTCTAATGGCTTCTTTTGGGATCCATCTCCTCATCAGCTTGATGTACAGCTCTCACTTGCCCTGATCTCGGTAATCTTTCTCATGTCCACAATCCTCATTGATAAACCAGTGGCAGCCATACTTACAGCTGATGTGGCCTATTATGTCTGGAATACCAGCCTTAACTTGGTCCACATTTCCACCTTTCTTTCTTACTCAAGGTTTTCTTTGAAAATGTCATGCTAGTTTATACCAAAGATAGACAAAAAATGTTGGAGTAACTCAGTGGGTCAGGAGCATCTCTGGAGAAAATGAATAGGTGATGAAAGGTCCTGACCCGAAACGTCACCTATCCATTGTCTCTAGTGATGCTGCCTGACCCCTTGAGTTACTTCAGCACTTTGTGAATATCTAATAATAATGTCTTTATCTGATAGTTTGTAATGTCTTGGTGTGAAATTTATTTTTGTAATATTCATTTGATTCATCTTGAGTAGTTTTGATATTTTGAAGGTCCTATATAAATACAGGCTGATAGATAGTTAAACTATCCTAAAAGAGTTTAAGTTTAGGTTTTGGGTTTAGGTTTATTATTGTCACATGTATTGAATGACATGCATTTTTCTGCATGCTATCCAAACAGATCAGATAATATTATACATAAATACAATCTAGTCAACCTCAAGTGCAGTAGAGCAAAGGGGAAGATACCGAGTGCAGAATATAGTTCTCAATGCTTTTACGCATTAATTTCCATGGACAACGTCCAATGTCCACAATGAGGTAGAGGTAAATCTGGCAGTACCCTAGTTTTTGGAAGGACCATTCAGAAGCCTGATCACATAGTAGAATAAGCTGTTCCTGAGTCTGGTAGTGCACACTTTCAAGTTTCTGTAACTTTTGCCAGAAGGGAGTAAGGTAAAGAAGGGGTGACCAATGTGAGACAAGTCTTTGATTATGTTAGTTCCTTTTCCAAGGCAGCGTGCAGTATAGATCCAGTCAACAGTGGGAATTCAGGACTATGATGGACCGTGCTGCATCTCCAACTCTCTGCAATCAGTTATTTCTAATTTCCAGGATAGCATAAGTTAATACCACTTGAAAGTTGCCTCTGCAATTCTTTTGTTCCACCTGGCATTATTAATTGAACATGCTGCAGGATAGAAATTCCTTATAGCATAAAGTCTGGGGAGGCCTTAAAAAAACCCTTATATCTGATGCTGGCCATATTTGTAAGGTCAAGTTCAGGCTAAAGAACAGATGTCATAGTGAAACTGCATTTTGTTTTTTTGCCAAGAGCACCAATTTACAATTATTCCACATAGTTTATTCTGCTGAAGTCTTAGGGAAGGCAGACCTGACTGCTGTAAAGAGGAAGACAAGTCAATCTGTTACAGCAGGCAACACGTCTGTAAGGTTGGCAAGGAAGATTGTTGCACACTCATCTGTTTAATAAGCAGACCAGTTGCATTGTAATTAAAGTAATTTGTAAGACTTATCATGTCATATTGCAAAATACCCTAGAGATATGTTGTGCCTATCAAGAGTCTGAAGAAGCATCTCGACCAGAAATATTTCCCATTTCTTCTCTCCAGAGATGCTACCTGTCCCACTGAGTTACTCCAGCATTTTGTGTCCATAGTTTAGTTTTACCTTCAACTATATTGTGTTCCACTTTGTTTTTCATTAGATTCCATTGTAAAGGGAAATGCAGTAAACTTCGATAAAGCAGATTTACACAAAAGGAAAACCTCTCTGTTATAGGACCATTTTAATGCCAAATTATGACTTAAAATCACCAGAAAATGTTGGAAGTTTTCAAGATTGTTTATTAAATTATTTCATATACATTTTTCTTGATTTTTAGTTCAATAAAGTATCAAAAAGCTACGTACAACCAATATCCTTATCACTGCTAATTTTACACTGTTCACTTGGGCAATGAGTGTCACACAGATGGTTTGCTAATGTTGTTGAAGCTTACAATGAATAAACATATAGGTGAATAGATAAGTTCACCCCAGTTCACGCCAGCACACTCCACTCTATTAAGCAAAGTGAATATACACAACTACATTCACCACTCCTGGAAAATTTCACTAAATCAATGCTTGAGCATGTGAGCAAACAATATTTGATAAAAGAAAACAGTTCCCAGTACAATATCCTATGCATCATCACCCAATCTGTACAAAAAAAGATTTATTTGAGACATTTGAATATAAAGTCACAAATATGCAGAGTTAAATACAGGATCAATATATTTTCAGTGCCTGGATGAAACAATGAACTCTGAGACAATTCAATTTCAGAAACATAGTTTTAAATGCAAGAACAAAAAACACAAAATGCTGGAGTAATTCAGCGGGTCCAGCAGCATCTCTGGAGAACATGGATAGATGATATTTTCCTCAAGATTCCGGCATCTGAAGTACATTGTGTATTCATTTTCAAGAAGATAGTTTCACAGTGATAATGACACCCATGAAAATTAAGTACGCACTTTGAAAAGAACATGATGGGGATTTTTAGTGATATTTCCAAATGATAAAAGTAGTGGAGTCAGGGGATATGGGGAGAAGTCAGGAACGGGGTACTGGGGATGATCAGCCATGATTACATTGAATGGCAGTGCTGGCTAAAAAGGGCCAAATGGCCTACTCCTGCACCTATTGTATATTGTCTATTGTCTATAATGCAAAAATAATTAGAAAATAAAATAAACAGAACAGTTATGGTAATGACAGAATACAGCTTTAAGGATTAAAAAAAAAACCAAGGCAGCTTTAAGGGCCTATCCCACTGTACGAGGTAATTCAAGAGTTCTCCCGAGTTCGCCCCAGATTCGAGCTCGTGTAATGTACATAGCAGGTACGTAGCGGCTCGTACGAGTAAAAAGTAACAATTTTTTTCATCACAGGTATTTTTTTACTCGTGGACATTTTTTGCAGTGTTGAAAAAAACGTCACGAGTTTACCGGATTTCCCGAGTACCTACCGTTACTCGTATGAGCCGCTACGTGACATCTACGAGCTCCTATGTACCTGCTACGTACATTACACGAGCTCGAATCAGGGGAGAACTCGGGAGAACTCTTGAATTACCTCGCACAGTAGGACAGGCCCTTTCTGTACAGCCCTCTAGAATTAAAAAAAAATCAGCATTACAATACAATTTACAGTGAGGGAATTGAAGTAAACTTAACAGCTGTGGCAGCTATAAGCTGCAAAGCACTATTGAAAATAAGGATCTTATAGTGCATTATACACAGTGTGACAAATAGTTATGCATAACCCAATATTGAAGATTCACTATATATTCAGACAACAGATTAGAATAAAAAGGAGTAAAGAAGAATTGATTTGAGATCAATACGCACCAGTGTAGCTGCATTATTAGATAATCCATCAAAATCTGACTAAAGTTTAACAAGTCAATGTTTTTAAACCTTGCTCTAATTAATGAAGTTAAACACAGATTTGCTTGGTTATGTACAGGTAGGTTGGGTTGGTAAACAATGTGCAGTGCTTCAAGATAACCTGAGATTCCAAAATCACACACAAAAACAATTATGTTTTTAAGAGGCTAAAGGATTTTTAATATCAGTAAAATCCTTGCTCCCAGCAGAAGTGACCTGGACTGATTATAGGACAGTTTCATGGCTATCCAACAGTGTGAAATATTGGGTTGCTGTTTAGTTTTGAGATACTGCGCAGAAAAAGGTCCTTAGGCTAATCGGGTCCGCACCAACCAGGGATCCCCGCATATTAACACTACCCTGCACACAATGGGGTTAAATGTACATTTACACCAACCCAATTAACCTACAAACCTGCACGTCTTTGGAGTGTGGGTGGAAACTGAAGATCTCAGAGAAAACCCACGCAGTTCACAGGGAGAACATAAATTTCCATACAGACAAACACCCGTAGTCAGGATCGAACCTGGGTCTCTGGCGCTGTAAGGCAGTAGCTCTACCATGCTGGCTACCAGTTTTCTTTAATTTGACAGAGAAAACAAATTGTTTACTGTTCTTTGTTGAATGTGAAAGGGCAGTTTTCAAATATGAATAGAATTTGGTAAAATATGGCAGTGATTCTTGTAGCACTGCTAACTGTATAATGATGAGTGAACTGCTGCACTATGGCAGTGATAGACAGTAGCAGCAGTACCCTCAGTGGAACACCTTACTTGATATTGAGATTTTACTTAAGACTTTCAAATAATGGTCCCTTTATGCCTCTGTGACATTAATTTGCCATTGCCTGCAGTGGTTCTGCGGTAAGAATAAACAAGTAGAGCCCGATTCCTTTTTGAAGAGTAAAGGGATTTGAATAGCATTAGTAGCCACAGCTGTGAGATGATTAGGCTAAACACCAATACAACAAAGTATGAAATCTGGATTAAATCCAAATGTTCTCCGAGTTAAAACTTTGAGTACTTTTTACTCTGGTAAATATTTTTTTCCCCCAAGTGTCAATATAAGGTAAACATTATACCAGGCTTGTAGCACTGCTTCCTTATGCAGAGAATTCCACAGATTCAAAAAATCTTCAAAAAGAACCAGGCTGTTCTTTTAACAATGTCTGCTGACAAAATACAACAAACAGTATTCTGCCTTTAATATCCATTAAAAAAATTATGAATCACTTTCTCAGGCTTTACAGTATTAATAGATATATTTAAACTATATCTAAACAAAAAAAAAGACTGGTACAATCAATTCACTCAAATAGTATTTATTATATATATAATGGATGATACCATCTTGCATAAGAAGATCAACAGAGAAAGAAATAGACACACAATGCATCATGTTAAAAGGGTAGCTTTGTCCCAATATCATTCTTCTGTTAAAATATGACTGAATGTCTAATTTTCTATTTCCTTACTCTGTATTAATTTAGCTGTGATTTCTGTTTGGACACAGCTGATTAAAGTTGTATCGGGTGTCGTTTGTATCTGGGGAAGCAGATGACCAGACAGGTGTTATAACGCAGCAAGATTAAATAGGCTGGCACCATTCATTGTGTGTGGTTCACAAACAAAGAGCCATTTAAACAATGGGGAAGATCTTGGTGATATTTGCTTGTATGATGCATGTACATCAGCACCTAATAGGTGATTAGTTTTAGTTTTAGAGATACAGAATGGAACCAGGCCCTCTGGGCCACCGAGTCTGCGCCAACCGACAATCACCCCATACACTAGCTCTGTCCAACGTTTTTAATTTTAATTTTATGGATACAGCACAGGAAACAGGACCTTCGGCCCATTGAGTCCGCACCGACCAGCGATCCCCGCACATTAACACTACCCTACACACACTAGGGACAATTTACATATACGCCGAGCCAATTAACCTACATACCTGTACGTCTTTGGAGTGTGGGAAACCACAGATCTCAGTGAAACCCCACGCGGTCACAGGGAGGTCGTTCAAACAGGGAATACCCCTAGTCAGGATCACAACAGAGTCTCTGGCACTGCAGTGCTGTAAAATTTACCATTTGACAAATTCTAGGGACATAGAAACATAGAAACATAGAAAATAGGTGCAGGAGTAGGCCATTCGGCCCTTCGAGCCTGCACCTCCATTCAATATGATCATGGCTGATTATCCAAATCAATATCCCATACCTGCCTTCTCTCCATACCCCCTGATCCCTTTAGCCACAGGGGCCACATCTAACTCCCTCTTAAATCCAGCCAATGAACTGGCCTCAACTACCTTCTGTGGCAGAGAATTCCACAGATTCAAAAAATGAGTAAAAAATGATTTTCTCATCTCGGTCCTAAAAGACATCCCTCTTATCCTTAAACTGTGACCCCTTGTTCTGGACCTCCCCAATATCGGGAATAATCTTCCTGCATCTGGCCTGTCCAACCCCTTAAGAATTTTGTAAGTTTCTATAAGATCCCCCCACAATCTTCTAAATTTACAGAGGCCAATTTACAGAGGCCAATTAACCTACAAACCCACACGTCTTTGGAATGTGAGAGGAAACCAGAGCACCCGGAGAAAACCCACATGTCACAGGGAGAATGTACAAACGCCGTACAGACAGCACCCGAAGTCAGGATCGAACCTGGGTCTCTGGAGCTGTAATGCAGCAACACTACCGCAGTGCAACTGTGCCGCCCTTTCTGAACTAGTAGTTGGGTGAACAGATTCAATGACCCCAAAAAATATGTAAATCCCATCACACTAACTTGAGAATTTTACTCCCTTTTACTATAAAAATTAATCTGAATACATAACAATCACCATGGTGCCAATTTGTTCTAACAATCATATGATTTACAAAGTACTTTAGGGAAATAATTTTTTGTCCAGTTTGGTCTAAGTGTAACTCCATGCCAACAGAAGTTAGACACAATTTGCTGGAGTAATTCAACGGGTCAGACAGCATCTCTGGAGAAAAGGAATAGTTGACGTTTTTGGCCGAGACCCTTCTTCAGACCCAAAATGTCACCTATTCCTTTTCTCCAGAGATGCTGTCTGACCTGCTCAGTTACTCCAGCTTTTTGTGTCTATCTTCAGTTTAAACCAGCATCTGCAGTCAGAGTGAGAGGGAAACTAGAGGTATGAAAAGGTACAGAACAAACAGCAGGACCACTTTTGGGTTTTAGTTTACATCGCGGCCTCTGATGAAGGGGTGAAGTAAATCATACATGGAAAACATGGAAAGAGATTTATAGTAGAGTCCGAAGGGTAAAAATATGACCTGAAGGTTGAAATCAGGTTTCCTGACCAGTAGTGATGTCCTTATGAAGATGAAGCTCCACTTTTAGATTGAAGACACATCATAATATTGTATGACCAAACCTCTGTGACAAAAATAAAAGCATTAAGGATACTTCTAGTAACACAGAGCTGTACCATAACTGCGCCACCACTGAGAGAGGCACAGTGGCACACTAGTTGAGTTGCTGCCTTACAGCACCAGAGATCCGGGTTCGATCCTAACTATGGGTGCTGTCTGGACAAAGTTTGTACATTCTCTCTGTGACCATATGGGTCTTCTCCAGGTCTCCAGTTTCCTCCTATTTCCAAAGACGTGCAGGATTGTTGGTTAATTGACTTCAGTAAAAAGCTATAAATTGTCCCCAGTGTGTAGGATAGACCTAGTGTATGGTGTGATGGCTGGTCAGTGCAGACTCGGTGGGCTGAAGGGCCTGTTCCAAACTGTATCCCTAAAGTCTAAAGTAAAGACTAAAGTTGCTGCCTTACAGCACCAGTGACCCGGTTCTATCCTGACTATGGGCGCTGTCTGTACGGAGTGTGCATGTTCTCCTTGTGACCACGTGGATTTTCTCTGGGGGCTCCAAATTTCTCCTACATTCCAAAGACATGCAAGTTTGTAGGGTCATTGGCCCTACTGTGTAAAAGAGAACTAGTGTGTGCATGATCGATGGTCGGCATGGACTCGGTGGGTCAAAGAGTGTTTCCACGCTATATCTCTACACTAAACTAAACTGAACTAAACTAAATTAAACTAAACTTGTAATTGCCTAATCTTATTTCAGTACAAATGTACCTCTGTGGGCCACATCAAGCTAGCAATGTGAGTCCCCCCTAGCCTGACTTAATATCATCAACACAGTGTGTAGGAAGGAACTGCAGATGCTGGTTTAAACCAAAGATAGACACAAAATGCTAGAGTAACTCAGCGGGACAGGCAGCATCTCTGGAGAGAAGGAATGGGTGACATTTTGGGTTGAGACCCTTCTTCAGACTGAGAGTCAAGGGAGAGGGATTACAGAGATAAGGAAGTGTAAGGTGTGAAAATGAGACAAGGGGGATGGATTTCGAGGAAAATGTAGAATAGTAAGATTAAACGAGAACTTACCAGTTTGAAGTTTGATCTTTATTTTATGAGGAATAACGTTGAGTGTTTACGTGAAGAACCCACCAGGACGCATGCGTGTCAATCTTCAAAGCAGCGGTGTGAAATCACAGATAACAGTAAATGAACTGATCAGAGTAAGATTAGAGAAATAGGATACCAGTTGAACTTATGATCGAGGGTGGGAGCAGAGGGCACATAATCCCTCAACGTTACTCCTCATAAAATAAAGATCAAACTTCAAACTGGTAAGTTCTCGTTTAATCTTACTATTTTACTTCGGAGTCACGTGAGTGACTACGTGAAGATTTTAAAGCTCTGTGATTTCATGCCGTGGAACGAGTCCATGCCGCACGTCTGCCTTAATTGACTAAGGGAGGAATTGTGTTAACGTATTCAAACATGAATCAGACATTGAAAAAACCATGATGAATTTATTAACAAACAAAATTATAGGGTAAATCATGATACAGAACTTAAAATGGATTCTGCAAATGTCACAGGTTTGACCACTGGTTTATTGTAATATAGTTGAAAAGTTTTCTCTTTTGACCATCCTGCTGTCCCCAGGATTTGGTCCATAGGTACCTCCAATTCCATAGCTGCCGATGTAGCTGCAGCCCTGGTGGAATGAGATTTGAATATGTTAGTATCAACCCCAGCAGTCGTCAAAACCTGTTTCAGCCATCTGGAAATTGTTTGTACAGATACCCTATTATGGGGCTGTTTGTGGCTGATCAGTAATGCCATCTCATTGCCTCTGAGCTGTTTAGTGATCTCTATGTATAGTAATAAATGCATCATAATGCATAGACGATCATCTATTGGGTAAGCTCTGAATTCTATTTTGAGGCCTGACGATCCTGGTCTGTTCTGTTTAACTAATTCGTGGATGTAAAAGGTTATTTTATTAATTGAAGTGGTCATACTATCCAGCCTTAATTTATGTAATGACTGAACTCTTTGTGCTGAGACCAATGCCATCAGCATGACTATTTTATGAGTTAGTCTTTGCAGGGACAGAGCTGTTGCTGGTGACCAATTCCTCAGTAGCGTAAGGACTACACTCACATCCCATATTTGGGAATACCTTGTCCTAGGTGGATTAATATTAAAAATTCCCCTCATAAGTTTAGTTACCAGAGGGTGAGTCCCGACAGAATGACACACTGATCCTTGCCACAGATACGCTGAAAGGGCACCTCTGGCACAGTTTATGGCATTATAACTGAGCCCCTCATCATAGTGGAGGCTAGCCAGGAATTCCAGAACAGGCGTAATGTTCGCCATACAGTAAGTGATGTTGTTCCTAGAACAATATCTCTCCCACTTCTTGATGTAGACCATATATTGTTTTTTGGTGGACTGCCTGTGAGCCGCTGTGATTATATTCATTGTTCGGTCCGTCAGCCCCAGGTCCAGAAGTGGTTTCTTTAGATTCTACAAATCAACAAATTTGTCCTGTCATGGCATGGACGGCTTTCCCCCGTTACGGGATGAACCAACAAATCTGGTCGTTTCGGAACGGAGATGCATGGTTCTAAAACCATATCAAGAATCACAGGGAACCATGGTTGAGTAGGCCAATCGGGCACTACCAAAATACCAGATGACGAGTCTTGTTGTATTTTGCGTAATACCTGACTGATGAGGCAGAAAAGAGGGAATGCATAGAAAAACAATTTCCCCCATTGCAGCGAGAAAGCATCCATCGCTGCTGCCCCAGACCATATCGTGCTACAATATCAGCAAACACTTTGCAGTCCAACATCCTTTCGATGTTGTCATTGAATTTTCGTGACCTGGTGTCTGCCACTGTATTGAGGTTACCTGGTAGGTAACTAGCTGATATCCAAATATTTTTCTGAATACACCATTGCCAAATTGTGTTAACCAGATTATCACATTATATCGATTTGATTCCACCCATATAATTAATATATGCCACCATGGTGGTGTTATCAATCTGTAGTCTAACATGCAGGTGATGCATTTATGAACAGTATGATTTTAGACCATAGAACGCACCTAACATTTCCAAGTAGTTTATGCCATGTGTCTGAAGTAATGATGCCTTTTGTGCATCCCATCTACCTCCACAACAAGAGATGGAATTAGTAGCACCCCAACCATGAGCACGGGCATCAGTTTGTAGTACCACTGAAGGGTTGCTGACAATGATAGGGCTGGAACAATGCCGAATGTTTTCCCTCCACCATTGTAATTCCGTAATTGATTTGATTGGTAGCTTCATTGGCCTATCAAAATGACCAGTATTGATTTTGAGTGCTTGTACCTTTGCCCTTTGTACATTTTGGTAATGCAAAGGTGCAAACTGTGTGGCTGGAAAAGCAGCCACAATTTTGCCAATTACCCTTGCTACCAGTCGAATAGATGGTTCACTGATGTCAATGAGGTTGTTGCAGGCCTCAGTTAAGTCTGTTGCCTTGTCCTTAGGTAAAGTCACCGACATGTGAACTGAGTCAATGGTGAACCCTAAGTAATCCATAGTGGTGGAAGGCGTCAGCTGAGATTTAACTGGATGGATGATAAACCCCATTTTCTCAAACAATTGTTTGGTGGCTGATACAGCTATTTTGGCTAATTCCAAAGTTTTCCCCACAATTGATATGTCATCTAGGTAAGCCATGACCATATGTTTTTGTTTCCGAAGAAACGCTAGGGCTGGTTTCAAAATGTTGGTAAATAATCTGGGGGCGGATGTTAAACCATTAGGAAGTGCTCTCACTGCCAAAGCTGCCCCATCCAGTTAAACTTTAAATAACGTCTGTGATCCTTCCATATAGGCACCGAATAGTAAGCATCTTTTAAATCGATGCAAGCCATGAAGTAGCCTTTGGAAATCAATTGTTTGGCAGTAACAAAGGTTTCCATTTTGAAATGAATATACTGCACAAATGTATTCAGTTTGGTCAAATCTATAATGAAGATATTTGACACAAATTCCAGAGAGTCGTGTTGGGTTTTCTCAATGATCCCCTTAGCATATAGCCTCTTCAGTTCAGCATGCACTTCCAGTTTTTCTTGTCGTGAAAGCACGAACGTTCGGTTCGGTACATGCTGAACCGGAGGATGGTTTTTGTGCACAAATTCGATTGTATATCCCTGAATACTATGCAGGATATAAGTGTCAGCAGTTATTGCACTCCATGCCTCCCAAAAAAAGTGTAACATACCACCAATTTGTGTATTATTTACACTTCCTGTTTTTTGGAAGGAACCAGACCCACCTACCTCCATGGTTACCAGTGGAAAGTTTATTTCTTCCTGTTCTGTCGCCGTAGAGGTTGAGGCGCCGGAGTGTGGGGTATGCGCATCTTCCACAAAGGCCGGTCTGGGCCATGGCCTAAAAAAGACCTCTGTCCTGTTTGCCCGGCCCTTGAGCTTTCACCAGCTTCTGTGTGTCTTGCTCTGCTGGTGGGTGCGTAGGGGTGCTGTCATCATATGTAGGAGGTCCTGCCCGTTGCCGCCTTTATGAGCCCGAAGGTTTTAGCCTCCTCGTCGAGCTCTTTTACCTGTTTTGACAGGTTGCCCCCAAATAGTAATATTGGTGGTTTAGTACCTCCAGGTTTGCACAGCCCTGCAAACTTGGGGTTTAAGGCTGGGCGGATGGCGTTCTTCCTGAGACTATTAATCTCGTACTGCGTATTGCAGAATAATGCCAGAGCGTCTTGCTGTAGTTCCGACATCTCCTTTCCATCCACTGACCGGGCAAATGCTGTGATCCCTGCAATCAATAGTTTTAGGATTTTTTGAAGCTTGGCCTCCTGGCTTCTGACTCCTGCTCCAATGTATCCCCAGATGCAACTGTTCAGATTCAATTTTAAGATTCAATTTTAATTGTCATTGTCAGTGTACAATACAGAGACAACGAAATGCATTTAGCACCTCCCTGGAAGAGCGACATAGCAAATGATTTAAATAAATAATAATAAGTGATAATAAGTGTCCGGGGGGTGGGGGGGTGATTGGCAGTCACCGAGGTACGTTGTTGAGTAGAGTGACAGCCGCCGGGAAGAAGCTGTTCCTGGACCTGCTGGTTCGGCAACGGAGAGACCTGTAGCGCCTCCCGGATGGTAGGAGGGTAAACAGTCCATGGTTGGGGTGAGAGCAGTCCTTGGCGATGCTGAGCGCCCTCCGCAGACAACGCTTGCTTTCACCACGGGAAAGTTGAGAGATACACAATTTACTGGTGCTAGATATTTGGCAGTAGTGTCCTTTACAGCCTGTTCTTGTAGTGGTTTAAATGAGAGGTAGTCAATACTGGATGCTAATTTTAGTTCTATTGGCTGTCCAGTCTGCTCTGGTTGTACAAATGTGGACACCATTTCCAGCAGGTTTTCTTGTTCTTGCACCCCCTGCACACTAGTTGTTTCTTCAGCAAACCCCTCTTCAGAGCCAGCCCAGAATTGGCTCCCAGTGCTCCCCTCTGTCGAGGGAGATGCACTGTGCAGCCCTGGATAAGGTGCAGCCATGGGTATATTATAAGACCCATGGTGACTAGACTACATCTCCCGGAGTCTGTCACGGTGGAGCATCTGCTATTTTTTTATCGTTTTTATCATTTAAAAATAAATTGGATAGTTATATGGATGGGAAAGGAATGGAGGGTTATGGTCTGAGCGCAGGTATATGGGACTAGGGGAGATTATGTGTTCGGCACGCACTAGAAGGGTCGAGATGGCCTGTTTCCGTGCTGTAATTGTTATATGTTATATGGTTATAAGCTGCTCCATTCGGCCCAAGCAATCACGGTCGCTAGCCGCCCGCGGCATTCCCTCACAGTCCGACTCGTCTGAGTCAACGGCCCTGTCGGTCTTCCGTTTGGCCTTCCCGCCCGGCCATGGTGTTGATCTGGCCGGCGCAGGTGCCAAGTCGGGCACAGCTGATCGCACTATAGGTGATTCTGGTGCAGTCGGCCGCTGCTGGCTGCCCGCAACTCCGCGTTCCTCCCCAGCCAGCTTTATCGCAGCCCTTGTGGACTTCTTCATTTTGTCCATAGTTTCCCCCTGTAATACAGCACGGGAAAACAAAACGACCGTAGAGTAATTCACTTACCTGTCGGTCTCGGTTTTAAACTTACCGCTGCTGGGGGAACGCTCCACCCCGCCTGTCGTTTCGCAATGCGTGAAGCGATATGACACGCATGGCAGGTTCTTCACGTGACTCCGAAGTAAAATTTAAAATGTGGTTGTAGAGCAGGAGGAATCACAGAGGGGGCGCAGCAAGAGAGATTGTTGCAGAACTCATGTCAGAGAGAGGAGGAAAACATCTTCAAAGTAGGCATAACTTGAAAAAGATCGCAGTGGAGCAGACGAAGTGTGTAGGAAGGAACTGCAGATGCTGGTTTAAACTGAGGATAGACAAAAATTGCTGGAATAACTCAGCGGTACAGGCAGCATTCCTTCTCTCCAGAGATGCGTTCAGTTACTCCAGCATTTTTTGTCTATCATCAACACAGTGTCTTGCTTCAACTGTGCCTCCATGAAAATCCTTAACTGGATTACAACATCCAGTTATGTTTCTGGTACACATTGTTGCGTCTTTGAAATCACAACACTTTCAATGGAAAAGAAGCAAATAAGGGAGCTAATTGTTGGGGAGCTAAACAAATGAAAGATTGATAGTGAGCATTGACAATCCTGTTGAGGCTTAGACACAAGAGGACAAACAATATGTGTAAATTATAAGGGCTAATTTGCTATACTATAAGGAATTCAGATTGTAGATGTACAGCAACTCGATTTTACACTGTAATAAATTATAGCTCATGTGTAAAAATACTGCAGATCATTGTAACAGTCATATTTTCCTATTGAAATTTCTTCCATAACGTTCAGATAACAAGTAATGAGCTAAAGCTGTTGTATTAATTGCAAGACACCCAAGCCTTCCACTGCTGTACATATTTGGAAAGACAACCGCTTGAAATAATGTGAAAAATCATGCCCTGTAGCCTGCCAAGAGTGTTCAACTGCTGCAGCTTTATAAATACATAAAAGCAACAACACCACAAATAAATTATACAATAATCAATAATACAATAAATTACCAGTAATATCAGGAAATAATAGTGGTAACTGAAGTAGAGATTGCAGCTTAAACAAAGTCCACTGCAGATCATTGCTGTGGTAGAGTTGTGGTTAGGATTGTATAGTGTGGTTCAAGGGCTTGATGGTTGATGGGAAAATGGAAATATGAACTTGTACCTTCCAAAACCCTTGCTTTCCCTCTCTCTTCAACCCTTCCCTTCCCAGTTCTCCGACCAATCTTACAACTACAGTTTATCTCTGTTTGCTTTATCGTTACCTTCTCCCAGCTAACAAGGATCTATTCTACATTTTCCTTGACCTCCATTCCCTTTGCCCTGTTTTCACACCTTACACTTCCTTATCTATGTATCTCCCTCTCCCCCTTCTCTTCAGTTTGAAGAAGGGTCTCGACCCAAAATATCACCCTTTCCTTCTCTCCAGAGATGCCGTCTGTCCCGCTAAGTTACTCCAGCATTTTGTGTCTATCTTCGGTTGATGGGAAGAAGTGGCTTTCTCTCCCTGAAGTCACAAATCAACTTCTTGACCTTACCAATGTTGAGAGCACAATTGCTGTTCTAGCACAAATGAATCAGATTACAATCTCCATCCTGTACTCTGACTCATTGCTTGTCCAACCCCGGTCGTATTGTCGGTGAACTTTTTCTCTGAAACGTTGGAGCTTGAAGGAAGTCTTGATAGAATTATATAAAATTCTGAGAGGCATCTAAAATTATGTGAGGCATAGAAAAGGTAGACAGTCAGAACCTTTTTACCCGGGATGGAAATGTCCAACACTAGAGGGCATAGGAGGTCTATAAGGAGAGGGGGGGAGAGTTTAATGGAGATATGTGGGGGAATTTATTATACACTGAGAATGGTAGGGGCCTGGAACACACTGCCTGGGGTAATGGTGGAGGCAGAAACGATAGTGTCATTTAACAGGCTTTTACATAAGTACATGAAAGTGCAGGGAATAGAGGAATATAAATCATGTGCAGACAGATAGGATCAGTTAAGCTAGGCGTCATGTTCAACACAAACATTGTTGGCCGAAAGGGCTCGTTCCTGTGCTGCACTGCGCTCTATGTTGTACAGTATATAACTTAATGATGGTGTTGGAGAAAGGATATTTTGTACATTTCTAGTTGCTACACGACAGGAAAGACGTGGTCACAATAGAGAGAGATTGAAAGTTATAAACTTAAAGAGATTGAATAAGCTGGGTTGATTCGCACAAGAGGCATTGGATGCTGAATGGTGACTTTAAAGAGGTTCATAAGATTATGAGGGCATACAGTAAATTGATAGTCAAAGTCTTTTTGCCAAAGAGGGGAATCTCAAACAAGAGGAAAGTTCAAGTTCAAGTTCAAGTTAGTTTATTGTCATGAGTCCCTGTATAGGACAATGAAATTCTTGCTTTGCTTAAGCACACAGAAAATAGTAGGCATTTACTACAAAACAGATAAATGTGTCCATATACCATGATATAAATATATACACACATGAATAAATAAACTGATAGTGCAAATAACAGAAAGTGGTTGGTAATAATCAGAGTTTTGTCCGAGCCAGGTTTAATAGCCTGATGGCTGAGGGGAAGTAACTATTCCTGAACCTGGTTGTTGCAGTCTTCAGGCTCCTGTACCTTCTTCCTGAAGGTAGCAGGGAGATGAGTGTGTTATAAGATGAGAGGGTCGAAATTTACAGATGTAAGATATCCATTTTTCACAAAGAGGGAGATAGTTATATGGAATGAGCTGCCAGAGGAGGCAGGTAAAATTGCAACTTTTAAACATTAATTGCAAAAGTACTAGGATAGGAATGGTGTAAAGGGATGCAGGCAGAACCCAGACACATATAATTAGCATTGCTGTCCATGTGGACAAGACACATATAATTAGCATTGCTGTCCATGTGGACAAGATGAACCAAATAGTATATTTATGTGCTATTTATGTGCTGTTTGATTCTGTGAATCTATAATATAGCAATGTTATTGAAAACTGTTGGAAGACCAATCTGAATGGGATGAGAACAGATCTGACACGGGCAAATTGAATCAAAGGTTGGAAGACAAACCTGTAATTGAACAACGGCTTGCCTTTGAGGCTGAGGTGTTTCAGCTACATCCCTGGTACATTCCCACAAGAGGAATGAGCAGGAAAGTTAAATCAGGTCTCCCTGAACATTAAAAAAAGATATCAAGTAAAGTACAGCAGATAAAGAAATACATGTGACAGATGTCAGGTTGGTAACACAAGTGAGAATGAGACTGACTGCGAATAGTTCTGAGGGGAGATAAAAAAGGAACTAAGTGAAACAAAGTGAGAGCATGAGAAAAGACTGGCAGAAAACATAAAAGAGAATCTGAAAATATTTGTTAAGCATGTGAACCGCAAAGAAAAGATTGTTGGGTGAAACGGTTGAATAATCAGATAGGAACAGTAGCACAGCGGTAGATTTGCTACCTTACAGCGCCAGAGACCCGGGTTCAATCCTAACAGTGAGTGCTCTCTGTACGGAGTTTGCACATTCTCCCTGTGACTGCGTGGGGTTCCTCTCCCAGTTTCCTCCCACAGACATGCAGGTCTGTAGGTTAATTGGCTTTGGTAAAAATTGTAATTTGTCCCCAGTTTGTAGGATAGTGATAATGTAAGGGATGATCGCTGGTCGGTGTGGACTCTGTGGGCCAAAGGGCCTGTTTCCACACTGTATCTCTGTAGGGGTTTCATTTCCCTTTACTCCACTTCGGGCCCCACTGCCCGAGTTATTCTCTCCCTTGTCGGAGGGTCAAACGGCCACCACTCCACTCGAGCGATTCCCAAGAGAGAGAACACAACAAAAGGGATTCCCCTGGGTTCTAGACTTCGGAATTATGGTGGGATATGATAAAAGGTTGACTTGACCAGAGTGTGCTGATGAGAGAAAACAGAAACCAAGATGGACTCAAAGCAAGTCTAAAATTTACAGGCTTTATTAAACAATGAGAAATCGAATCTCACCAACACTACATAATACGCGGCTAAACTTATGCTTTAAACTAAGACTATGGAAGAAAAACTATCGGGCACGTCGTAAAACTTACTTTACACAATTTTACTTGCAAGTACACCCCCCTTCCCCCTTTTTCTCTCAACCTCTATCCTATTTCGGGAACTTCACCAGGTCACTGGGGTACTTACAGCTAGATTGATGCAGGGTCACGAGCTGTCCAGCAGAGCAGAAAGAGAAAACGAGTTCTGGCTTGACTCCTGCTTTTTATACCTGACAAAAGGATCTTTCGATGATTCCCAGTTTCGATCTGGCATGAACAATAGGCTTCCGATGATAAGGGGTTTGCTGATGTCATGATCCCTCAGCCTGATCGTTATCCCATCGTCTAGATGGGCTCCCATTGTCCCGATGGATGGGTCATTCACGATGGTGATTGTGCTTGCTGCTGGCCTGTTTACCACCGTCTGCTGAGGCTCGGTACTTTCCTTTGTGTTTCCAAGATAATCTTGTTATCTCCGCCTCAGCCTTTCCTGCATAGTGGTGTAATGCCCAGGCCCACAGACAGGTTCGAAACTGGTTCTTCCTTTGTGGATTGGGGTTTTTCCATTGCAGCCAGCAAATCTGGTTTAAAAATGTCCATGTCCTTATCCGAGTTCTTCCATATTTTGGAGGATTTGCCCCAATAACTTACATGCCCCTACGATACATCCAGACATGCACGGACTGTATCGATTGACAAAGTTAGTTGGCAACTCCTCCAGCCTCAAGAGCTGTAAACACTCCTGGCGAGATGGTGAAATTATGTACCCCGAAAGACCCCTTAATTGCTAAACTAGGCCCTCGAAGCACATTAACTTACACTATACACCTTTTACTTTAAATAAATCCCACAAACCATACAGTACCATCACGACCATTCCCTGAAAATGCAGGGATCACAACATATGTACGAAAACCATTGCACTAGAGTACAGACATTTTACAGTGATGAGCTGTCGTTACAGCAATGTCGGGCGGCTCGATTTACCAGCTGTTGTAATTTGGCCATCCTCCTCCGCCTTTTAAATTTGCAATTAATGCATAGCAAATACACCACAAATATCATCTGGCAGATGATCAGAACATGGGACACGATGCGGACCCATGCTGGAACTATGATCCAGGACTCCAGGTCCCACCAACATGGAGACTTGATCTCTTCGATCTCCCTGGCGATATCCAGTGTCTTTTGTTCCAGGGAGAAGAAGTGTTTGTGCGACAATTCGACCGCCACCAGCAACTCTTTTAATTTTTCATTCACTGGGGGAATATCATACCCAAAATGGGCAACATAGTTAAATAAGTCAGTTACATTTTCTCGTACCGAGAGGTGAACCGAAGAAGGTTCCGGGATGGGTAATATTCGCTGCTGTGCCACATGGACTTCTGCCCTGGGTTTAAAGCAGAAGCTGCTGTGCGGTATCGGGCACCACAGCTGTGATCCGTGCTGATACCGCTGGGCACTTGTGGTGACACAGTACGTCCCACTGCCTATATACACCACCTGTGGAGGTACATGGTCTGCCTCCATTGCCTCCATGGTACATTTTATAGGCTGTGCCCCAACAGTCCTGAACCCACACTGAGGCCTAGCCTCGGCGCCCATGTACTGGGGACACAGGATTACCTGTGCTCCCCGGCTCCGACAACCCAAAAGGTCAATGCCCGTCACAGCTTGCTCCCTCACTATGACATAGGGCGGGGCCTTCCCGTAGCGAATATGCACCCCCCCATGAACAACTCCCACATTCTCCACTCGGTACAGAGGAGCTGGTCGTGCCGAGGTTCCCATCACCGGGATTCTTACGACCACTCCCATTATGGTGTGATTTGACTTTCCGCAATCCACCGGTACCGGGTAGGCCTCGGAGGCCACACGAAGCTGACAAGGACTCAAAGTGCTGTTATAAGGGTGTAGCGCTGCTAGGTGCTGGTTGCTTATCCAGGAGGGGACCCGACCTTGCCTCAGGTCTTCCAGGTTGCTCCTCCCCTCCCCCAACAACCACGCACCATACATACACACACCTCATTCTGTGCAGCCTGATCGGACGCATTCCGGTCCTCTTTAATCAAAGCGTTTATCGTTTTTGCACGTGTCTCCAATTGTGCTATGATTTCTTTTAGATGTAGAGTCATTGCCAGCTCTTCGTGCAGTCCCGATCCTACCACCGCATTTTCCTCCCCCAGAACCTTTCGTAACTGGCCCTTCAACTGATTGATCTGCAGGGCCAGTTCTACGTTGTCCATGCTATTAATAATGGACGTCCCCGTGTTAAATGCTGTAAACCCGTCGTTAACCTCCCCTTGTCTTTGCCTACCAGACCCCATAGTGAAATCCCCTCCCCCGCGGTACATCTCTTCTATGTCTATGTCCCCGAAATCCAGGTTGTGGAATTTCTGGAACATGTCTTTTAACAGGGCCTGATATAATAATTCCGGAGGCACCATGCGGGTAACTGCACTTCAGTCAAATCCGATGGACTCCTCCGTGACCCCGCGACGCGCCACGCACATCCGGAGGCACATCGTTGCCATCATCCATACGGCAGGGCTACCCATCTGGAAAACAAAACAAAACACCTCCTTGCCTCCACAAAGCTATCCGCCTAATAATGGCATTCGAGGTTTTGGCTTTGTCTGTTGTAGTCTACATTTCCACAGCCCATCCCTTCGATGTAGCCGATGTTCCCGTACTGTCCGTCCCTGTACCCCCCTGTATCTATACAAAAACCCTATATCTTATTACCAAATGCTAACTACATCTACTCACACACAAACCAATGCTATATACAACACCACCCGCCTCCGGGTGGCCAACTCATAACTGGTCCACGTCACGCTGGGGCCACCCCTCTGGTGGGCCCACCCGTGCAGGCCAGAACTCCTCCTGTCGAGGGGCCTGACTGCCCCTCACCTCCCTTTGCACTACGGGGTTTCGAGATACCCCTACGTTCCCTGCAGAGACTGGGCTCCCTCCAGCCGCACTCCGTAGCGCCCTGTTTTGGCCACTCTCCTTCCCGGCCCTCCTGTGGCCGGCCCTAGCCCTAGGTTTAATCAGGGATGGGGACCACCTTACTGGGGGTTTAGGGACCCTGTTACTCCTACGTCTGACCGGGGGTTCCCACACCAGAGGTGATACCTCCATCTCCGCTGCTTCAGCTAGTTCTGCCTCTCTTAGGCAGTCTACGGTACCTGCCTGCGGAGGGCTGGAGTCAGCATCCTTCTCCGCTGCTTCCAGTCCTCGCCCTGGAACACAGCCGGTTACTTCTGGCTGACTACCTGTGGGCTCGCCTGGCTCCCCTACAGTTTCCACATCAACCCGGGTCTGTTCCTGATCCTGTTCTCTGACATGTACCCCTTTCTTACTTTTCCCTGCCCTTGTGGGGTCGAACAATTGGTTGATGTGGAACCATTTGACTCTACGGGGAAGCTGAATGGCATACACCATGGGACTGGCTTTGTCCACTATGTTGTATGGGCCAGCATACAAGGGTTCAAACACCCCTACCCTAGCATATCTCCTGACCATTACCTGGTCTCCCACTGCCCACTCGCAATGCCTGCGAGGCTCCAGCAGTAGCTTGTTTTTTTGGTGCTGGGCCCCCATGTTTCTGGCTGCCTGCCAGTGAACCTGCCTAAGTTGTTCAAATAGCCTCTTGGCAAACTTGTCCCGGTTCACTTCCCTGAGCTGTCCCTCTGTTAGGGCTGGGACCATAACGTGCATAGGCGTTCTCATGACCCGGCCCGTCATAAGCTCATGGGGAGAGTACCCCGTACTCCTGGACTGGCTGGTCCGAATCCCCATAAGGACCAGGGGTAAAACCTCCACCCACCGGTTGGGTGAGTCCCCTGTTTCCTTCCTTATCCTTTCCTTTATTGTCCGGTTCAACCGCTCTACCGGACCTGAGGACTGGGGGTGATAGGCCACATGCCACTTGGCCTTGATGCCCAGTGTTCTAAGGGTGGACTGCATGACCTGTCCCGTGAAATTGCTCCCCTGATCTGACTCCACGAACTGTGGGAGTCCCCACCTGGTGAACACCTCCCTAACCAGGATTTTTGCCGTCCCCATAGGGACCCCAAGGTTCTTTAGTAACTTGTCAGTTTCTTTGTTGAACTAAATTAAGGCGCATGTTGCAATCAAAAGCGCTTGAACAATTGGTTGGGAAGAAAGCCAAACTGTAAGAAAGACGACTGCGCCTCCTTTTCAAGAGCAGCCAGCAAGGGCTGTTCTGCAAGGGAAGGCCTCTACCCATTTTGAGAACACATCCACAAGGAATAAGCAGTACTTTAACCCCCTTGAGCAGTTGGAAGGGGTCCGATGTAGCCATGGCCCCTCCACCCTCCCGATGTGTCCCATAGAAACCTTCCTTTTCTGGGGGTCTGGGTTGTTTGCTGCGTAAAGCAGACAGCTTGCGCAAAAGTTGCGAACGTCTTCCCTGAGCCCTGGTCACCATCCTGCCATCTCTACTCACTGCCATGTGGTCTCTGGCCCGGGGTGACCTGCCCCTGGACCCTCATGGGCTAGTTTCAAAAATTCCCTTCTGTGCAGGGAAGGCACTACCCACTTATCTCTCTTGAATAACATGCCTTCCTTTACTGACATGTCTTTATCCCCATAAGGTCCCTCTATCTTCTCCTGCCTGCAAATGGCTGCTGAGGCAGCCTTTAAAATGGGGTCTTGTGCCTGGACCGTGGTCACGTCCGGGGCCAAAACCACTCCCGCACTCTCCTTTTCTCGAGACTGCTCCCTGGCTGCAGCTACCTGTCCTTCCTCATAGGGGTCCCATGCTTTCCCACTCCTGGCTCCTTCTCTGGCCAAGCGATCCGCCCTCTGATTTCCCTCGCCCCTTGGCTCCGTTTTGGAATGGGCCTTCACCTTATGGATATATCAATCCCCGCCCTTCCCTACGGCTGCTGCAATCCTCTCTAATAGGGGTTTAATGGTCAGGGGCTTCCCGTCCGATGAGGTGTACCCTCGGCAGGACCAGATGGCCAGATATTCCATGCAGGAATTGCATGTGAACATGCTGTCTGAACATATGGTGTATGGAGTGGGGAAACGCTCGGGATGGGTCACCACATACATTACCGCCACCAGCTCGGCCTGCTGGGCGCTTAACGTATGTGGGAGTTTAAGGGCTAGGGCTATCTCCGCCTCGGGGTCCCAGATCCCACAGCCCGTGAGCCTTATGCCATCAGACACGAAACTGGACCCGTCCAAGTATATTTCCCTACCCGTGGGATGTAACCCTGCTCTAAGCCCAAAGACTACCTCCCATACCCCTTCCACCGAGCAACGGTAGCTCCCCTGAATACACCAAATTGGCTGCGAGCTTGGGCTCACATAGCCTCTCAACCTGTATGGCCATTTGGGAAAGGAGAAGGGTCCAGCGAGTGATCCTCGCACTGCTAACGGTCCCATCCTTAATCCGACCGTCCAGCAGCATCTGGGTTGGGGTAGGGTGGGTCAGGAGGGTGATGGGGGACATTCTTATGAAGACCTGTACCTTCTTCACTGCCCAGTATGTGGCTAGCAGGTGCCGTTCACAATTTGAATAGGACCTTTCTACCTCCGTGAGGTCTCTGGAGGAATACACCACTGGCCTTAACTTGCCGTGCCGTTCCTGGAGGAGCACTGCGCTCAGGCCGTTGCTGCTCGCGGCTACCTCCAGGAAAAATTCCTCCCTGTAGTCAATGGCTCCCAGAGCTGGGGCCTTTTGCAGGTTCAGCTTCAAATGGACGAATGCCGACTCGCACTGCTCATCCCACTCCCACTCTACCCCTTTGCATAGCAGCCGGAGCAGAGGTGCTGCGGTCGCGGCATAGTCCTCTATAAAGTCTCGGCAGTAGCCCGTGACTCCCAGAAATGACCTTACCCCCCCCCACGTCCGTTGGGATTGGGAGTTCCTGCACTGCCTGCCTTCTTGCTGTATCGATACCCCTCTCTTCGGCCCTAAGGGTCAGTCCCAAGAACTTTACCTCTTCTAACCCTATCTGTGCCTTCTTGGGATTTATTTTTAAACCGCTCTTACAGAGCAGCTCCAGCAGTTCGTTTACTAGGGACCCATGTTCCTCACTGGTGTCCGTGAATAGCAAAATATCGTCCACATACTGGACGATTTTGTGGGGCTCACTAAATTCCTTTAAACATTCCGCCATACATTGGTGGAAAATGCTGGGGCTATTGTGGAACCCTTGGGGAAGACAGTTCCACGTGTACTGCTGCCCCTTGAATGTGAAAGCAAACTTGTACTGGTCTTCCTTCCTGACCGGGATAGACCAGAAACCGTTTGAGATGTCTAGCACCGTAAATACAGATGCAGACGCCAGAATTTCCCCTAATAGGTCTGCTACGGCTGCCACAGTTGGTGCGCAAGCCGGAATATTCTTATTCAGGACCCTATAATCTACCGTGGCCCTCCAGGAATTGTCTGGCTTCCGTACGGGCCAGAGCGGTGAGTTCACGTGGGTGGCTATGGGCCTCAAAACGCCATGCTTAACCAGTGAACTCAGGGCGACTTCTAAGTCAGCCTCCGCTTCTCGGGGAAAACTATACAGTTTCTGCGGTCGGGACATGGGATCCCCGTCTATCCTGACCTCTGTTCCTGTGACCCTTCCACAGTCGTGCTTGTGAATAGCGAATGCGGTCAAATTTCGCTAAACATGGTCTCGATACTCTGTTGGGGTCTGCCTCACTAGGGCCTCTACATCGTACCCCTCTCTGGGCTTCACGACACGCAGAGACCCTCTCTCTGGTGCCCTCTCGATGACCATTACCTCCTTCTCTCTCTCAGCCCCTTCTCCTGCTATGCCCCACAAACAGTGGTTCCTCAGGTCCACCAGGACCTGGTGGGCCACTATAAAGTCGGCGCCTAGTATCCCCTTTCCCTCCTGCTCCCAACTCATCAGGACACACTTCCACTGCACCTGGAGTGCTCCTATTTGAATGGGCAAGGGAACAGAGAAAAACCCCGTCTTCTCGTTTCCCATAAAACTGACAAGACTATAGGGTACCCCACTAGATAGAGGGGATGTACGGGGATTGTCCATGTGGACAATAGTACTGGAAGCACCTGTGTCCAGCAGGTAACTCCCGACCACATCCTGAACCTCCATCTTGACCCAGGGTCTCCCACATGGGCCATACTTTAACGGGCATAGGAATGTGGGCTGTTTCGCTGGCAGTCATAAAGGTGCCGGAGGTGCGGATACGGGCACGCCCTGGCCTGTTGCCATGGCTACCTGTCCGGACCCTCCCGCCGTTGACTTCAAATAGGTAATTAGATCTCTTACAGTTATTGTTACCGGCACTGCCTCTCCCTCTTCCGGGGCTGGGTCGGCTGTTACCGGGGTCCTATCCCCCACTGCTCTACTTGGGTTTCTGCACTCCCTCTTGTAGTGCCCGGGCTTCCCACACCCGTAGGACACCGGCCTCATCTCGGAAGAGGTCCGGCTGCCTTCCTGTTTCCACTCCCTCTTTTTGGGGGGTGCCGGTGCTATATTGTGCACCTTGCCCTTAGAGGGCTTCTCTTCACTTCTCTCCCCATTGCGATACGCAAGGGTGAGCTTCCTGATCACCTCCGCTTCATTAAGGTTTGGGTCCGCTGGGTCGAACCAGTGCTCGGCCTTTGCCCTAACTCGTGGGAGGCAATTCGCCACCAGAGTCTTCAGCCAATGGGCTGTTCTCTCATGTAAATTCTGCCTATCTAAAGGCATCCCACACGCTCCCTCATACACTGCCCACAGCCTGACTGCGAACATGTCCGGGGACTCAGCTACCTGCTGCTTCGTCTCGCCCACCCTGGCGAAAGGGCTACCCTGATTCAACCCCATGGCCTCCAGAACCGCTGTCTGTGCCGCTACCCATGTTTCAGGTCTTCCCCCTTCCCTGGAGGTCACCGCCTTGCATAGGTATGAATCCAGGGTCATCAGTAGTAGCTTTACCCGTTCTACCACATCGCAATCGTTTATGTCGGCTGCTTGCTGCACCTCCATAAAATGCAATGACGAGTCTCCCGCCCTGGTTAACCTGGGAACCTGAGCTACCATCCCCCTCAGCACGTGTGCCCCATGGGGAATGATGATATCACTCTCTATGGGCCCCCTATCTGCCTGCCCTACCTGGGGACCATATTTCCTTTGCCGTACCGGGCACACCTGCCCTACCCGGAGCTGTTGCCCCTTTACCCCCGGCTCTCCCACCATGATCGGTAACCCCACCACCTCGTGGTGTGCTACACATGGCGCAGACGCCGCTAACTGAGGGTGCCCTCCCGCCCCTCCTTGGGCCTGTCCCACCCCGGACAACCCGAACCCCACCTGCCGACCCGGACCTATTCCCGGCGCCTCAGGAGGCGGTCTATTCCCCTTTGCCCCTGGGGAATCATCTGCTGAGGGAAGCCCTCTGCCCCCGGGGGACCCCCCTGATCCTACCAGGTGAACCCATCCCCTAGTCTTGGACAGAGTCTCCTCCAGCTGCGCTATCCTTGCCTGGCAAGGCCCATGATCACAATCCCCTAGCTCGCAACGGGCCACCCTGTATGCTGCTTGGATATCTTGGAACTTTCCCTCCACCTCCGTGTACCTCTGTGTACTCTGAGCCAGGAGTTCCTGGGCGTTCCGTTCCCTCTCCTTTGCCTCTACCACCTGGCATCGGAGGAATTCCTGGGCATTTCTGTGGGACTCCCTATCCTGCAAGATACACTGCCTGGCTCCATATAGCCCTTCCCCTTCTCTAGCGCTTTCCTCAGCGCTGACCCTAGCTTCTCTCAGTTCCAGACTATCTACCTGTTTCTCCATTTTGGCTACCTGCTGTGATAGGCACGCTAGCCAAACTGCCTTTTCCTGCCCTTTATTATACCTTTTGCTTTCCGTCCATTGAGCAGCAGCTACTGCAGGCTGCTCTGCTCTCAACAGTGCTATCACCCATTGTTTGGTGAGATTGATCTTTTTAAACAGATACGAGGAGATTCTCTCCTCCATCTTGCTACGTTCTCTCACCCCCTCTGGCAAATCACATATCCCAAACCACCGAGGTCCTGCCATGGTCGCCATTCTGTAGGGGTTTTGTTTCCCTTTACTCCACTTCGGGCCCCACTGCCCGAGTTATTCTCTCCCTTGTCGGAGGGTCAAACTGCCACCACTCCACTCGAGCGGTTCCCAAGAGAGAGAATACAACAAAAGGGATTCCCCTAGGTTCTAGACCTCGGAATTATGGTGGGATATGATAAAAGGTTGACTTGACCAGAGTGTGCTGATGAGAGAAAACAGACACCAAGATGGACTCAAAGCAAGTCTAAAATTTACAGGCTTTATTAAACAATGAGAAATCGAATCTCACCAACTCTACATAATACGTGGCTAAACTTCAAAGGTATCAAAGGTATCAAAGGTATTTTATTGGTCACATTCACATACACCGAGGTGTAATGAAGTGAAATGCTTTTTGCCATTTTGCAGCACACAAAAAAAAGAATACAGACATAACACCAATGAGAGTCTTAAACACAAAGAACATCCCCCCACAATGGCTCCCACCATGAGGGAAGGCACAAAGTCCAGTCCCCAACCCCAGTTCACCCATAGTCGGGCCTATTGAGGCCTCCACAGTTGCCTCTACGGAGGCCCGATGTTCCAGACCGTTCTCGCCGGGTGGTGGTGTTCCGGCGTCGGGAGAGTCCTCACAGCGGCATGGGAACCCTGGAACGGCCGCTTCCGTACTGGAGGCCGCGGCTTCCGAAGCCGACAAGGCCGCGCCGGTTGGAGCTCCACAATTGGCCATCTCATCGCGAGATCCAGGCTCCCGGTGTAAAGTTCAGCGCCGCCGCCCGCAGCTGGTCGCCCCACAGTCCCGCAGCTCCGCGATGTTGTACCCGGCGGTCTCAGCTCACCTGAGCTCCAACGCGGCGACCCAGGCAAGGCATCGCCCGCTCCAAGATAGCGCTCCAGCGCTGTGCCGCCGCCGAAGCCGAGGTTCTGGGCGGTCCGCGACAGGAAACGCCGCTCCAGGCCCACTGGTAGGCCGCGAGGATGGTTCGAAGCTGCAGCCCGGAGAAAAGCTGCCTCTCCGACCAGGTAGGGACCCTGAAAGGCAGTTTCCCCCTCCCCCCACCCCCCACACAAAAAAGTCTAGACCTCCAAACAAAACACTTTAACTAACTAAAAAATAAAAATAAAACAGTGAAAAGACAGACAACTGCTGGCAGGGCAGCCGTGCACAGGACAGCGCCCCCTCTAAACAATGCTTTAAACTAAGACTATGGAAGGAAAACTATCGGGCACGTCGTAAAACTTACTTTACACAATTTTACTTGCAAGTACACCCCCCTTTCACCTTCTTCTCTCAACCTCTATCCTATTTTGGGAACTTCACCAGGTCACTGGGGTAACTACAGCTAGATTGATGCAGGGTCACGAGCCGTCCAGCAGAGCAGAAAGATAGAACGAGTTCTGGTTTGACTCCTGCTTTTTATACCTGAGTTTCTCCCTTGAAACCCCCCAGGTGGTCCTCTGGTCAAAAGGGTCTTTCGATGATTCCCAGTTTCGATCTGGCATGAACAATAGGCTTCCGATGATAAGAGGTTTGCTGATGTCATGATCCCTCAGCCTGATCGTTATCCCATCGCCTAGATGGGCTCCCATTGTCCCGATGGATGGGTCATCCACGATGGTGATTGTGCTTGCTGCTGGCCTGTTTACCACCGTCTGCTGAGGCTCGGTACCTTCCTTTGTGTTTCCAAGATAATCTCGTTATCTCCGTCTCAGCCTTTCCTGCATAGTGGTGTAATGCCCTGGCCCACAGACAGGTTCGAAACTGGTTCTTCCTTTGTGGATTGGGGTTTTTCTGTTGCAGCAAGCAAATCTGGTTTAAAAATGTCCATGTCCTTATCAGAGTTCTTCCATCATTTTGGAGGATTTGCCCCAATAACTTACATCTCTAAAGTCTAAAGTATAAAGAAAAAGGAAATTTATTGATGAAAATAGAAGTTAAATGTGTACTTGCATGTGTTATTTATCAAGGAGGTACAATTCTGCATGAGGGGAAAGGATATCTAGGGAGAAAATAGTTCCCCTTAAGGGTTTATGTGAGCAGCCACAGAATGTAGGAGAGATACTAAATAAATATCTATCAACAGTATTTGCTGTGGAGAAGGTCATGAAGGCTATGGAATTAAAGGAAACGAATAGTGATGTACTGGAACATAACTGAATTGAAAAAGAGGAGGTGCTGAAGGTATTTTGACATAGTAAGATGAATGAATCCCTGGGGCCTGATCAAGGGTATCACTGGACATTGTGAGATGCTAGGAAAGAAAATACAAGGACCCCAGCAGAGATAATTGCTTCATCTTTAGCAACGGATAAGGCACCAAGGGTGGTTAATGTTGGTCCTTTAATTAAGAAGAGCTGCAAGGGCAAGCTAGGTAACTAATTCACAGAAAAGCTTCAGAATTCATCTGAGCAGTCATTCTCATACATGCATGGTAAAAATAATGTCATTTGTTGACTGAGAAGATACAATATTAAGTCAACTCTGAAGCAGTGGAATCAAATAAACATATTGATTGGGATACTCCTTCTTACATTTGGCAAATACTATGATGGAAATCTGTTCAATTTCTATATTTGTCTTGATTTTAGAAGGTTCAGAAAATGATAAGTTAACCTGCCTTGTTGGCATTATATGAATTTGCAGGTGTGACTTTTGTCAGCAGAGCCTCAACAAATCAAAACAGTGGCATTGAATTACATAATTGATAATTTTGACATAGTTTTACATCGGGCAATAATGAAAATAAAGCCTGACATTTTCAAAATAGTCTTCCAACATCATTGAAACATATCACATTAAACTTGAGGAAGTATCCAGTGGTAAATCTATATTGTATTAATTCATAAATAAGTGAATGTTTAAAAATCAATAATGAGAAGTTGGTCAGATCAAAAACATACACAGATTCCAAGAGCAAAAGGAATCGTAAAAACTATTTGAAACAAATTATGCCGTCAGTCACCTATGAACACTAGCTATAGACGACTACCTTCAAGCAACAAAACTAGAATTAGCTTCTTGCTGCTTGCAGACATGTTAACATAAAAATAGGCTGTTGACAAATTTTGACATGTGTGTTTTCAGTGGAAATATCAGTATCTAATATGATTAAAAAGACATTTGCAACCCTCAGAGGTGAGTCCATTTATCAATATGCATTGTCAATTTGTTCACCACAGATTAATGTTAAGTTCAATGGAGAATGTAAGAGGCCATTGAGGATTATAGTATTGATGTAGAAACATAGAAAACAGGTGCAGGAGGAGGCCATTTGGCCCTTCGAGCCAGCACCGCCATTCAATATGATCATGGCTGATCATCCAAAATCAGTACCCCATTCCTTCTTTCTCCTCATATCTCTTGATTCCTTTAGCCCAAAGAGCTAAATCTAACTCCCTCTTGAAAACATCCAGTGAATTGTTTCTTGGATTCTATGCAGGTAATTCCACAGGTTCACAACTCTCAGGGTGAAAATGTTTTTCCTCATCTCAATCCTTCTTAAATTGTGACCCCTGGTCTGGACTCCCCCAACGTCGGGACCATTTTTTCTGCATCTAGCCTGTCCAATCCCTTAAGAATTTTACATATGTGTTGGTAAAGAAGCAAAATAAGAGCATGTTAAAAAGGTAGCAACTAAGCAGCAGCACAACAGAATATGTAAACATTGCACTCTGTAAACAATATAATAATGGAGAAATTCAGTATATTTATATATATATATATATGTTCACTATTTTAAAAGTATTTAAGAAGTTATTAAGGGGCATAGCTGTAAGGTGAGAGTGCCAAAGTTTAAAGTAGGTATGTTACAATACTTACCTTCAGCAGCGCTGCTGTTCTGCCACTGGCCGTGTGCGCGATTTTGGCGCGTTTGAGGGGGGGGGGGGGTAGGGGGGGGGTTAAAACGCAATTTTCTCTTACCTTGTCCTGGATTATATTTTGTCAGAGTCCAAGCATTTGCTGAAGAATCGTTCCGACGGCCGTTCTGTGTCTTTTTATTTTAAATCGCCCGACAATTTCAACGCTGGAGTCATTTTAAAAGCAGCTTCTAAAGCCGTAAACGCCGACAATGGGGACGGATTTCATGTAGGTGACAGGTAAAAGAAAGTAGTTTTTTTTTATGTATAAAAGTGTTTCTTAAGATGCCTTTAGTACACATTTTAAGTTGCGAAACGGCGATTTAGTCCCCATACGAACCGGCATGCCGATATGGGGGTATAAATCACCACAACCTCAACGTTCCAAATGGTCCCGTTCCAGTAAAACCCACTCGCAAGTTGATTTAAATGGCCATTAATTTACAGGTATTAAACATTAAATTCCTTCCATTTGGCCTATAAATCCATGTCAATGAGATTTAAAAAACGTTTTATCGTGAATTCTTGTGTGAATGTTATTTGGACACTTAGGCTATTTAAAAATGTTAATCTATTCTTAAGTAATTGATAGATGTTTAGATCTAGTAATTGAATTTTGTAATTAGCTACAATTAGGTAACTAACTAATTATATGCTTTAATTCCGAGTATGAAAATGGTCATAACTTTTATAATACTGAAGATATGAAAGTGAATTAGGTGTCAAATTAAACTTATTTTTATGCTTTATCGGATGGTATAAATTACAGACTTGATTTTTAAAATCTCAAAATTTTGTAACATTGCTATTTAAAGGAGTTGTGTGGGGCATTTTTACACTGAGGGAGATGGAGTGCCTGGAATGTACTGCCCGTGGTGGTGGTGGTGGTGGTTGAAGCAGATATATTAGTGGCATTTAAAAGACTTTTGGACAGGCATATAGAAATGCAGGGAATAGAGGGATATGGTTATGTGCAGGTAGTTAAGAGATGGTCCTGGCATTGTGTTCAGCACAGGTTTTGTGGGCTGAAGGGTCTGTTCTTGTGTTGTACTGTTCTGCGTTCGATGTTCTGTGAGTTACCAGAAAAATGCCCATTCTCAATGAATGTGCAGCCCAAAATATGACCACCAAAGATGAGGCTGAGGCATTTGCAAACGTTAGGAATTGTGGCGGAGTACATGCCCCTATCAGCATCAATGGTGAAGAATAGTGAAGAATAGTAAAATTAAACGAGAACTTACCAGTTCAAAGTTTGATCATTATTTTATGAGGAGTAACGTTGAGGGATTACGTGAAGAACCCGCCAGGGCGCATGCGTGTCATTCTTCAAAGCAGCGGTGTGAAATCACAGATAACAGTAAATGACTGAACATAGTAAGATTAGAGAAGAAAATACCAGTTGAACTTTATGATCAAGGGTGGGAGCGGAGGGCACGTAATCCCTCAACGTTACTCCTCATAAAATAATGATCAAACTTCGAACTGGTAAGTTCTCGTTTAATCTTACTATTTTACTTCGGAGTCACGTGAGTGACTACGTGAAGATTTCAAAGTTCTGTGATTTCATGCCGTGGAAACGAGTCCATGCATCACATCTGCCTTAATTTACTAAAGGAGGAATTGTGTTAACATGTTTAAACATGAATCTGATATTGAAAATCTTATGGGGTGAAAATCATATTACAGAACTTAAAATTGATTCTGCAAAAGTTCCAGGTTTAACCACTGGTTTATGGTAGAATTGTTGGAACGTTTTTTCCCTTGACCATCCTGCTGTCTCCAGGATTTGGTCCATCGGTACGTCCAACTCCATAGCTGCTGATGTAGCTGCAGCCCTGGTGGAATGATATTTGAATATGTTAGTATCCACCCCAGCTGTTGTTAAAACCTGTTTCAGCCATCTGGAAATAGTTTGAACTGACACTTTCTTGTGGGGTTGCTTGTGGCTGATTAGTAGTGCCATCTCATTGCCTCTGATGTTTTTGGTGTTCTCCATATATAACAATAAATGTCTTATTATACAGAGACGATATCTGTAGGGTAATCCCTAATTCTATTTTGAGGCATGATGATCCCGGTTCTGTTCTGTTTGACTAATTCGTAATATGAAACGTTATATTCCTGTTGAAGAAATCATATAGTCCAGCCTTAACTTATGTACGACTGTACCCTTCGTGCCGTGACCGAAGCCATCAGCATGACTGTTTTGTGCGTCAGTCTTTGCAGGGACAGAGCTGTTGCTGGAGACCAATTCCTTAGCAACGTTTGGACAATACTCACATCCCATATTTGAGAGTACCTGGTTCTTGGGCGATTGATATTAAAAATTCCCCTCATAAGTTTGGCTACCAGGTGGTGAGTCCCAACAGAATGACGCTCTGATCCTCGCCATAGATATGCTGAAAGGGCACTTCTTACGCAGTTAATGGTACTGTAACTGAGCCCCTCATCATAATGGAGGCCTGCCAGGAATTCCAGAACAGACGTTATGTTCATCGAGCTGTAAGTGATGTTGTTTCTGTGACAATATATCTCCCATTTCCTGATGTATACCAGATATTGTTTTTTGGTGGACTGCCTGTGAGCCGCTGAGATAATGTTCAATGTTCGGTCTGTCAATCCCAGTTCCAGTAGAGGTTTCTTTAGACTCTACAAATTAATAAGTTTGTCGTTTTATGACAGGGATGGCTATCCCCAGTTACGGGATGAACCAACAAATCTGGTCTTTTCAAGATGGTGATACATGGTTCTAAGACCATGTCGAGTATCACAGGGAACCATGGTTGAGTAGGCCAATCGGGCACTACCAAAATACCAGACGCCGAGTCTTGTTGTATTTTGCGTAATACCTGACTGATGAGGCAGAAAGGAGGGAATGCATAGAAAAACAATTTCCCCCAATGCAGCAAAAAAGCATCAATTGCTGATGCCCCAGGGTCTGGTTCCCAAGAAACATAGTTTGGTAACTGGTGATTGAGTCTAGATGCAAATAGATCGATATCTGGTGTTCCATACCGTGCTACAATTTCAGCAAATACATTTATATCCAACATCCATTCGATGTTTTCATTGAATTTGCGTGACCTGGTGTCTGCCACTGAATTTAGGTTACCTGGTAGGTAAGTAGCTGATATCCAAATATTTCTCTGGATACACCATTGCCAAATTGTATTAGCCAGATTGTCACATGATGTCGATTTGATTCCACCCATATGGTTAATATATGCCACCACGGTGGTATTGTCAATCTGTAGTCTAACATGCTGGTGATATATTCCAGAACAGTATGACTTTAGGCCATAGAACGCACCCAACATTTCCAGGTAGTTTATGCCAAGTGTATGTAGTAATGATGCCTCCTGTGCATTCCATCTACCTCCACAACTGGAGATGGAATCGGTTGCACCTCAACCAAGCGCACTGGCATCAGTTTGTAGCACCACTGAGGGGTTGCTGATAATAATAGGGCTGGAACAATGCCAAATGTTATCCCTCCACCATTTTAATTCCATAATTGCTTTGATTGGTAGCTTCATTGGTCTGTCGAAATGACCAGCATTAATTTTGAGTGCTTGTATTTTTGCCCTTTGTAAATTTTGATAATACAAAGGTCCAAATTGTGTGGCTGGAAAAGCAGCCACTATTTTGCCAATCACCCTTGCTACCAATCTGATAGATGGTTCACTGATGTCAATGAGGTTGTTGCAGGCCTCAGTTAAGACTGTAGCCTTGTCCTTTGGTAAAGTCACTGACATGTGAATTGAGTCAATAGTGAACCCCAAATAATTCATTATGGTGGAAGGCGTTAGTTTAGATTTAACTGGATGGATGATAAAGCCAGAAGGCTTTCGACAAGGTCCCACATAAGAGATTAGTTTACAAACTTAAAGCACACGGCATTGGGGGTTCAGTATTGATGTGGATAGAGAACTGGCTGGCAAACAGGAAGCAAAGAGTAGGAGTAAACGGGTCCTTTTCACAATGGCAGGCAGTGACTAGTGGGGTACCGCAAGGCTCAGTGCTGGGACCCCAGCTATTTACAATATATATTAATGATCTGGATGAGGGAATTGAAGGCAATATCTCCAAGTTTGCGGATGACACTAAGCTGGGGGGCAGTGTTAGCTGTGAGGAGGATGCTAGGAGACTGCAAGGTGACTTGGATAGGCTGGGTGAGTGGGCAAATGTTTGGCAGATGCAGTATAATGTGGATAAATGTGAGGTTATCCATTTTGGTGGCAAAAACAGGAAAGCAGACTATTATCTAAATGGTGGCCGACTAGGAAAAGGGGAGATGCAGCGAGACCTGGGTGTCATGGTACACCAGTCATTGAAAGTGGGCATGCAGGTGCAGCAGGCAGTGAAGAAAGCGAATGGTATGTTAGCTTTCATAGCAAAAGGATTTGAGTATAGGAGCAGGGAGGTTCTACTGCAGTTGTACAGGGTCTTGGTGAGAACACACCTGGAGTATTGCGTACAGTTTTGGTCTCCAAATCTGAGGAAGGACATTATTGCCATAGAGGGAGTGCAGAGAAGGTTCACCAGACTGATTCCTGGGATGTCAGGACTGTCTTATGAAGAAAGACTGGATAGACTTGGTTTATACTCTCTAGAATTTAGGAGATTGAGAGGGGATCTTATAGAAACTTACAAAATTCTTAAGGGGTTGGACAGGCTAGATGCAGGAAGATTGCTCCCGATGTTGGGGAAGTCCAGGACAAGGGGTCACAGCTTAAGGATAAGGGGGAAATCCTTTAAAACCGAGATGAGAAGAACTTTTTTCACACAGAGAGTGGTGAATCTCTGGAACTCCCTGCCACAGAGGGTAGTCAAGGCCAGTTCATTGGCTATATTTAAGAGGGAGTTAGATGTGGCCCTTGTGGCTAAGGGGATCAGAGGGTATGGAGAGAAGGCAGGTACGGGATACTGAGTTGGATGATCAGCCATCATCATATTGAATGGCGGTGCAGGCTCGAAGGGCCGAATGGCCTACTCCTAGACCTAATTTCTATGTTTCTATAAACCCCAGTTTCTCAAACAATTGTTTGGTGGCTGATACAGCTAGTTTGGCCAATTCCAAAGTTTTGCCCATAATCAATATGTCATCTAGATAGGCCATGATCATATGTTTTTGTTTCCGAAGAAACGCTAGGGCTGGTTTCAAAATGTTTCTAAACAGCCTGGGGGCTGATGTAAATCCATTTGGTAGAGCTCTGTACTGCCAGAGCTGCCCCATCCAGTTCAATTTTAAATAACGTCTGTGGTCAGTCCGTATAGGCACTGAATAGTAAGCATCTTTTAAGTCGATGTTAGCCATGAAGTAGCCCTCGGAAATCAATTGTTTGGCAGTAATAAAGGTTTCCATTTTGAAATGAATATATTGCACATATGTATTCAAGTTGGTCAAATCTATGATGATGCGACAACCACCATCTTTTTTGTTTTTGGTAAAGATAATAGACACAAATTCCAGAGAATCGTGTTGGATTTTTTCAATTACCCCCTTTGCGTGAAGTCTCACCAGTTCAGCATGTGCTTCTAATTTTTCTTTTCGTGAAAGTACGAACGTTCGGTTTGGTAAAAGCTGAACTGGGGGGCTATTTTTGTGCACAAATTCAATGGTATATCCCTGGATACTGTTTAGGATATAAGTGTCTGTTGTCAATGCACTCCATGCCTCCCAAAAGAAGTGTAATCTCCCACCGATATGTGTATTATCCACACTTCCTATAATTTGTAAGGGACCAGACCCACCTACCTCCATGGTTACCAGTGGAAGGTTTACTTCATCCTGTGTGGTCTTCGAGGAGGTTGAGGTGCCGGTGTCCGGGTTTGGGTTTGGGTTTGAGTTTGGGGTTTGCGCATTTTCCACGAAGGCCGGTCTGGGCCATGGCCTAAAAAAGACTGCTGTCCTGTACGCCCGGCCTTTGAGCTTTCACCAGCTTCGCCTGTTCTGCTGGTGGGTGCATAAGGGTGCTGTCTGTGGCTGTGGGAGGTCCTTGTTGTTGTCGCCTTTATGAGCCCCAGGGTTTTTGCCTCCTCATTGAGCTCCTTAACCTGCTTGGACAGGTTTTCACCAAATAATAATATTGGTGGCTTTGTGTCTCCAGGTTTGCACAAGCATGCAAATTTTGGATTTAGGGCAGGTCGGATGGCACTCTTTCTGACACTATTGATTTCATACTGCGTATTGCAGAATAGTGCCAGTGCATCCTGTTGCTCTTGCGACATTTCCTTCCCATCCACTGTGCGAGCGAATGCTGTGATCCCTGCTGTTAGTAGTTTTAATATTCTCTGGAGCTTGACATCCATGCTTCTAATTGCTGCTCCGACGTGTTTCCAAATACAATTATTCACGACTGGAACTTTCAGGGATACGCAATTTCCTGGTGCCAGATATTTGGCAGTGGTGTCCATCCCAGCCTGTTCCTGTAGTTGTTTAAATGGCAGGCCATCAATGCTGGCAGCTAGTTTCTGTTCTAGGTTCCGTCCAATCTGATCCGGCTGTAAGTAGTTGGACACCATGTCCAGTAGATTTTCGCCTTCCTGCACCCCCTGCACACTTGTAGTCTGTTCAGCAAACCCCTCTTCGGGGTCAGCCCAGAATTGACCCCCAGTACTCCCCTCTGACGAGGGAGATGCACTGTGCAGCCCTACGTAAGGTGCTGCTGTGGGTGTTATCCCACGGTGACAAGACTCCATCTCCCGGAGTCTGTCACGTTGGAGCATTTGCTCCATGAGCCGCTCCATCTGGCTCCAGCGCACACGGTCGCTGGCTGCTTGCGGCTCCTCAAAGTCGGACTCATCAGAGTCAACGGCTCTGTTTGATTTTCTTTTTGCCTTCCCGCCCGGCCCCGGTGTTGATCTGGCCGGTGCGGGGGCTAAGTCGGGCACAGCTGATCCCATTAAGGGTGATTCCTGTGCCGCCGGCCGCTGCTGGCTGCCCGCAACTCCGCGGTCCTCCCCCGCCAGCTTTGTCGCAGCTCTGGTTGCTTTTTTGGATTTGTCCATCGTTTCCCCACCTGTTAAACAGTGTGGGAAAAATAAAGACCGCAGAGTAACTACTTACCTGTCGGTCCCGGCTTTTAAACTTGCCGCTGCGGGGGAACGTCATTCCACCCCGCCTGTCGTTTCGCAATGCGTGTAGCGATATGACACGCATGCGCCCTGGCGGGTTCTTCACAGTCACTCACGTGACTCCGAAGTAAAATTGAAAGTTGTTAAGAACTTCAAGTTCCTTGGCACTAATATTACCAACGATCTGTTTTAGTCCAACCACATTGATATGACAAACCAAGTAGATGAGGAAATTCAGCATGTCTTCCATGACTCTTATAAGCTTCTATAAATGTAACATACTGTAACATAACATAAATGTAGCATACTGTTGTGTTGCATTACAGTTTGGTTTGGGAACATCTCTGCCCAAGACCTCAATAAATTGTAAAGAGTTGTAGATGTAGCCCAGTCCTTCACACAGACTGGACTCCCCAATGGTGACTCTATCTTTACTTCACGCTGCATTGGAAAAGCAGCCATATATTCAAAATTCATCTCATCCTGGTCATTCTTTCTTCTCCCTGTTCCCATCAGAAAGAACAGAAGCTTGAAAGTGTGCACCACCAGACTCTGGAACAGCTTCTTTCCCTCTATTATCAGGCTTCTGTATGGCCTTCCCTCAGCAAGGATACCGTCCAATTCCCCACTTCCCCATTGTGGACATTGGATTTTGTCTATGGACCTGATGCATTACAATGCTGAAAAGTATATTCTGCACTATTATACTTTTTTGTATGGTATATATGATGTGATGTGAACACCATCGTGAAGTTTGCAGACGACACAACAGTGATTGGGCTGATCACCAACCGTGATGAAACAAAATACAGAGCGGAGGTGCAGAACCTGGCGGACTGGTGTGCACGTAACAACTTGTCACTAAACACCTCCAAGACCAAGGAGCTGATTATTGACTTCAGGAGGTTCCATAATGGAGAATACGCCCCAATCTCCATTTATGGGGAAAGTGTGGCGAGAGTGTCCAGCTTTAAGTTTCTGGGCACTCACATCAGAGGACCTTACATGGTCTACCAACACCGCTGCGCTGGTCAAGAGGGCACAGCAACGACTGTTCTTCCTGAGGACATTAAAAAAGACTGGTCTGCCCCAACAGCTGCTGACAACGTTCTACCGATGCACCACTAGAGAGCATATTAACGTATGGCATCTCTGTGTGGTATCTCAGCTGCACGGAGGCGGAGAGGAGAGCTCTTCAGCGCGTCATCCACAGAGCGCAGAGGATTATTGGGACACAGCTACCAGCCTTGGAGGGCATCTACCACACACGGTGCCTCAGGAAGGCCGTCAGCATCCATAAAGACTCCTCACACCCTTGTAACGGACTGTTCGAACTACTTCCCTCCGGCAGACGTTACAAGGCCTTCTACGCCCAAACCTCCAGACTCAGAAACAGCTTTATTCCCAGAGCTATAGCGGCTCTGAACCGGCCCTGCTGAGTGCCCCCCATCCCCCCTGGACTGTCTCCCTCGGATGGTCATGTCACACAGCTTATTTATTTATTTTACTTTTCTTTACATCGGTTGGAAGCTGCATACTAAATCTCATTGCACTGATGTGCAATGACAATAAAAGATATTATTATTATTATTATTATTATTATTATTATTATTATTATTATTATTATTATTATTATTATTATTATTATTATTATTATTATTATTATTATTATTATTATTATTATGATGATGAAATCAGGAGGCAGCTCGAATGTCGGCGAAACATCACTCCCTGATGAGCTCAATACGTTTTACGCACGCTTTGATAGGGAAAAAACCGATGTGCCTTCCCGATCCCCCATTTGCTGTGATGGTATTTCAGTCTCAGTCACAGAAGCCGACGTCAGGAAATCTTTCAGAGGGGTTTACCCTCGAAAAGTGCCTGGACCTGATGGTAGACCTGGCCATGTTCTAAAAACCTGTGTGGACCAACTGGCTGGAGTTTTTACGGACATTTTCAACCTCTCACTTCTGAGGTCTGAGGTACCCACCTGCTTCAAAAGGGCATCAATTATACCAGTGCCCAAGAAGAGTAAGGTGATGTGCCTCAATGATTATCAACCTGTGGCACTAACGCCTGTGATGATGAAGTGCTTCGAGAGGTTGATCATGGCGCAAATCACCTCCTACCTTAACAAAAACCTGGACCCACTGCAGTTCGCTTATTGCCACAACAGATCAATGGCGGATGCGATCTCGCTGGCCCTCCACTCCGTTCTTGACCACTTGGACAACAAAAACTCATACATCAGGCTGTTATTCATTGATTACAGCTCGGCATTTAATACAATCATCCCCTCCTAGCTGGTTACCAAACTCGCAGAACTGGGTCTCTGTGCATCCCTCTGCAATTGGATCCTCGACTTCCTCATTCTCAGACCACAGTCTGTTCGTATTGGTGGAAATGTGTCAGACTCAATAACAATCAGCACGGGAGCACCTCAAGGCTGCGTGCTAAGCCCCCTGCGGTACTCACTCTATACTCATGACTGCATAGCCAGTCATAGTGCGAACTCCATCATCAATTTCGCTGACGACACCACTGTTGTGGGACATATCACTGATGGGGATGTCAGAGAATAGAAGAGAGATAGAGCAACTGTCCATATGGTGCCAGCGCAATAACCTGGCCCTCAACACCAGCAAAACCAAGGAACTGATTGTGGACTTGGGAAGGGGTAGGATGGGAACCCACACTCCCGTTTATATCAACGGGTCGATGGTTGAAAGGGTCAAGAGATTCAAATTCCTGGGCGTGCACATCTCTGAAGATCTTTCCTGGTCCGAGAACACTGATGCAATTATTAAGAAAGCACATCAGCGCCTCTACTTCCTGAGAAGATTACAGAGAGTCAGTTTGTCAAGGAGGACTCTCTCTAACTTCTACAGGTGCACAGTAAATAGCATGCTGACCGGTTGCATCGTGGCTTGGTTCGGCAATTTGAGCGCTCTGGAGAGGAAAAGACTACAAAAAGCAGTAAACATTGCCCAGTCCATCATCAGCTCTGACCTCCCTTCCATCGAGGGGATCTATAGCAGTCGCTGCCTCAAAAAGGCTGGTAGTATCATCAAGGACCCACACCATCCTAGCCACAGAGTCATCTCCCTGCTACCTTCAGGTAGAAGGTACAGGAGCCTGAAGACTGCAACGACCAGGTTCAGGAATAGCTACTTCCCCACAGTCATCAGGCGATTAAACTTGGCTCGGCCAAAGCTCTGAACATTAATAGTCCTTTATCTGTTATTTGCACTTCATCAGTTTATTTATTTATGTGTGTATATATTTATATAATGGTATATGGACACACTGATCTGTTTTGTAGTCAATGCCTGCTATGTTCTGTTGTGCTGAAGCAAAGCAAGAATTTCATTGTCCTATCAGGGACACACTGAAAAACCCAAACATAACACTAAGCCCACCACAGTAAAATGTGAAAATAATTAACCTTACCTTACCTAACCTAACCTACAGTACAGAAATAGACTGTTTTGGTCCATCGGTGATACCTAGCTACACTAATCCTATATACCGGCATTATCTTCTCCTCATCCCCTCCTCATTCCTGAAAGCTGTGTGAAAAATGTGTATTCATATCTCTTTTAAATTTCTCCTTGCTCTTCCTAAACCTGTATTCTCTAGATCTAGAGTCAAGAGTCAATAATGTTGAATTGTCATATGTACTGCCAATGGAAAAATGAAATTCTTACTTGCAGTAGCATCACAAGCTTATAAACACAATACACATAGATAATAGAAACATAGAAACATAGAAAATAGGTGCAGGAGTAGGCCATACGGCCCTTCGAGCCTGCACCGCCATTTGATATGATCATGGCTGATCATCCAACTCAGCATCCCATCCCTGCCCTCTCTCCACACCTCCTGATCCCTTTAGCCACAAGGGCCACATCTAACTCCCTCCTAAATATAGCCAATGAACTGGCCTCAACTACCTTCTGTGGCAGAGAATTCCACAGATTCACCACTCTCTGTGTAAAAAATGATTTCCTCATCTCGGTCCTAAAAGTCTTCCCTCTTATCCTTAATGCTCATGCACCAAGGCAAATTCCTTGTATGTGAATATTTGGCCAATAAACTTACTTACTTACTATCTTTGCTATCTACAATACCATCCACTTTTGTGTATTCTGCAAATTTACTAATTATGCCTTGTACGTACTCATTCAAATTGTTGATATAGATTACAAACAATAATGACCCCAGCACCAAACCATGAGGTAACCACTAGTCACATGCCTCCTTTTGTGACAAAAAACAACATTCTACCTTTAGTCATTGCTTCCTTCCATGAAGCCTATTTTTATCCAGTCGGCTGTCTCTCCTTGGATGCCATGTTATCTAACCTTCCAGAGCAGCCTACCATGTGGAACCCTGTTGAATGCCTTAGTGAAATCCATATATACAATGTCTTTAGCTTTGCCCTCTTCAACCCATTTCACCTTTTTTTAATCTGTGGTAAAACTTAACAATGAACAGAGTGAGGAATCTATTGTGGCTAATTTGGCAACAAAACCATTAGAATATTATGCATTTACATCAGCAACTAATGCCAAATGTGGATGCAAATGTTAATTGTTACCGGATGTGGGAGATGAAAGAAGGAAGATGACGTGCGATGGAAGTGTAGAAAGGATGAGGAGAAAAGAAGAATAAGACGGAGAACATTTGGAAAAAATTAAGTAATAGTTTCATTTCGGCAATTAAAGTTAAAATGCTCATGCAAATTGAAATTTATGCTCCAAAATAAAACTCTACCAGACTTATTTTAATAAATATTAAAATCTTCCAGTACGTCCAAAATCTAACAATATCTTCCAGTATGTTCCAAGCTATCAGACCTGTAGGTTAAGCTGAAACGCTCTATTTTGTTTTGTCTCCCTGAATATCAGCTAGAGTAGCTGATGCATAAACTGAACTTTTGAGTAGCATTTCTTCGCAATCTTCTGGGGAATTTTGGATAGTGACCAAATATCGAATAGTTGAGAATGTTTTATTTTCTGGCCAACATGAACAGGTAGATGACAGTGACCAAATAGAGGCGGGCACTACAATAATAAAGGATCGCGTGTGAAAATGAGCTTTCTGTCATGCCTGATTTCATTCATTGTACCTCAGTATATGTAACAATAATAAACCTAAGCCTAAACATAATCCTCTTCTTCATTTTGCTACAATCAAGTCTGTAACAATATAGAATCTATAACATGAGCTGTTATTTAAAATAAGGGTCTTATTTAAATATAATTAAATTTGTGAATAGATAGTAATTCTCATGGAAACCCAGTTTACTTCCCATCTACTTTCATATGCATCTGAATGTGAATGTAGCATGGAATCCTACATCATATTGATCCAGCACCCTTATACGATACGATACAATAGAATATTTATCCCAGGAGGAAAATTGATCTGCCAACAGTCATAGAACACAAATTCACAAAACATAAAATTAAAGAGATGAGTGGGAAGGCTTGGGGATGTGCAAAGATTCGGGGGGGAAGGGGAGGCAGTCTACACCTCGATAGAAGGGGAAGGAGTTGTACAGTTTGATAGCCACAGGGAAGAACGATCTCCTGTGGCGTTCTGTACTGCATCTTGGTGGAACCAGTCTGTTGCTGAAGGTACTCCTTAGGTTGACCAGTGTGTCATAGGGGGGGGGGGGGGGGGGGTCAGTGGTATTGTCCAGGATGCTCTGCAGTTTCAGGAGGATCCTCCCCTCCAAGACCCCATGACTCCAACTCTGTCCCCGAAGACGGAGCCATCCTTCCCGATGAGTTTGTAAATCCTGTTGGTGTGTGTGACCTTCACCTTACTGTCCCAGCAAACCACAGCGAAGAAGATGGCACTGGCCCCCATTAATTGGTAGAACATCTGCAGCATCTTGCTACAGATGTTGAAAGAGCGGAGCCTTCTCAAAAAGTACAGCCCCGGCTCTGTCCCTTCTTGCACAGGGTCTCAGCATTCCTGGACCAGTCCAATTTACTGTCCAGGTACACTCCAAGGTATTTGTACTCCCTGGGAAACTGCACATCCACACCCTTGATGGAGACTGGGGACAGTCCTCCTAAAGTCCACCACTAACTCCTTAGTCTTGTCGTTGTTGAGCTGCAGGTGATTTAGTCCACACCACTAAACAAAGTCATTGGCTACACCTCTGTATTCAGCTTCCCTCCCCTCACTGATGCAGCCCCCAGTTGCAGTCATCCGAAAACTTCTGCAGGTGGCAGGAGTCCAAGTTATATCTAAGTAAGTAAGTTTATTGGCCAAGTATTCACGTACAAGGAATTTGCCTTGGTGCTCCGCCCACAAGTAACAACATGACATACAATGACAGTTACGAATGACTTAGAAAACACTAAACATTAATAATAATAAGACATTAATGATAAAACACCATTGATCAAGCATGTGAACCAACAAAATACCAGATCAAAGGGAGGCTACAGATTTTTGGCTGTTGAGTAGAGCAACTACTCGTGGACAAAAACTGTTTTTATGTCTGGCTGTGGCAGCTTTGATAGTCCGGAGTCGCCTTCCAGAGGGAAGTGATTCAAAGAGTTTGTGGCCAGGGTGAGAGGGGTCAGAGATGATCTTGCCCGCTCGCTTCCTGAAGTCTGAGGTGTAAATGGTGAACAGGAAGGGCCCCTGTGGGGCCCCTGTGTTGCTCACTGCCATGTCCAAGGCACAGTTATTGACTCTGCCTTGTTCTTCCCAGATTAGCTGACATAAAATTGGGCAATGTGATTGCAGCTTTTGTAATTGAGCAGATTGGAGAGTGTTGAGAAATAAAATTATGTTGCAGTCGAGACACCATGAGCCTTTCAATGAGAATGCTCTAGATGTAGCCGATACACATGTTGGGCAATGAGGCCTTCATTTTCTTGGGTCTAACAAGGCTCTCACACTACATTGAATGCTAGCAAAACAGCAAAGCCCATAATTTCCCATGTTGGATCATGATTCCACTGACTACTCAAATTCTAGACACTGCATTATGTCAACTTGCACCACTTAGAATTTTGTACGCTTAATTTAGATTGCAGTCACAGACTCATTTAACTTTTTTTTCCTGTTTGTAACTCAACTCACATCTGAGTAACTGTGCTATGGGCATCAGAAGTCAAACTCTTCTCTGGTGAGGTTTACAAAATTAATGCCTACATTAAGATTCAGGATTAAAGATTGCTCTTGTGTTTCAATCAAACTGCCAGAGGCAATTAATTCCTGGTGTAATGGACTAAAATGAAAATGGAAATGTGTTATGCACAAAGAAAGCCTATTTGCAGCATAATGTTCAACCTTCATAACCCTGTTTAGACTATTCGTGATGTGGGGAAGTGTCTACTTTCTCCTTTTAAAATAAATCATATGCTGGAATAACTCAGCGGGACAGGCAGCATCTCTGGATAGAAGGAATGGGTGACATTTCGGGTCGAGATCCTTCTTCAGACTGAGAGTCAGGGGAGAGGGAAATGGGAGATATGGAAGGGTAAGGTGGGAAAAATGATAAATGAAAGGGCATGTAAATCAAGGAAAATGTAGAATAGATCATTATTAGCTAGGGGAAGAAAATAATGAGGCATTCATTGTAAAATTTAATCAGGACAGTCATACTGGTCGGAGAACTAGGATGGGAGAGTGGTGGAGAGTGAGGGAAAGCAAGGGCTACTTGAAGTTACAAGGTCAATATTCATACTGCTGAGTTGTAGCTGCTCAAGCAAAATATCAGGTGCTGTTCCTGCAATTTGCGTTGGCCTCACTGATAGTGGAGGAGGCCCAGGACAGAAAGATCAGCATGGAAATGGGAGGGAGGGTTAAAGTGTTTCGCTACTGGGAGATAATGGTAGGTGTAGGTGGACTATGCGGTGGTGTTCAGCGAAAAGTTGGAAATTAGTAGTGAAGTTAATGGTCTGGAATTTCTGCATGGGTGCAGGAGGCAACCCCGATCAGGCACGGAAATCGCTATAAAAATATGCGGGGGACAGGGGGGACAGAATGTCTTGGCGGCCGCGCGTGCATGCGCACACTCACACACACACGCACGAGGCTTTGGTGGCTCAATCCAGCGCTAAATGCAGCTCAACTCTGCCTGTCTCGCCGGGTTAACCTACAGCCCTGCCTGGACTGATGGGACATCAGCGCTGCTTCTCCGCACTGGCTGTAAACCTGGGCCATATTTCCCGCATCCAGGCAGGGCTGTAGGTTAACCTGGCGGGACAGGCAGAGTTGAGCTGGGTTTTGCGCTGCTTCTCTGCGCTGGCTGTGGGCCTGGGGGTACAGGTCCCGTCTGACTCCTGACCTCTCTGGCCACCCCCGGGCATGGGGGTGGGAGGGGGGCACTCAGGTGTGGATGGGACAGCACCAGAGAGCCGGGAACGATCCTGGCTGCGGATGAGGCGCAGGTCTGTGCCGAGAGTGTTTTGGCACATCTCCCTCCTCCAATCACTGCATTCTATCCTCAGTCCCCCCCCCCCCCCATTCCTCCCTCCTCCAATGATGGCGCTGAATCATCATGTCCCGCACTCATGGCCTGCTGACCGACATCTATCTCGTCCAATCGGCGCCCTCGATCAGCAGTCCCACCCCCACTGTCTCGCGGAAAGCGGAGATTTCACCAAGTTTTAAAATCCGGATTACAAAAACTTGGGGGGGGATGGTCCCCCACCTCTCAAAACAGAGAAAGTTTGATTTAATTCTCAGAATGCACAAGAAACACTGATAGTATAAACAGTGTTAGTAAATCAGATAGAGGCCTCTTTCAATCAAGATTCAAGAGATCCAAGAGAGATTCAAGAGAAATGTATTGTCACATGCACCAATTGGTACAGTGAAATTTGGGGTCACCATTCGAATAAAATGGGAAAAGTGCCAGTCATTAGACAAACTTCCTTGGAAAATTTGTAGAGTTAGAAATCACTGGTCTTGTAACAAGGCATGTGTCCAGAATATGAGAACTCTGACCTACATCTACTGCTCCGCTACCCACTCTAGCATTCTTCACTCACACCCACCACTCCGCTCACAGTCACAATTTCAGATGTGTGTTTATTCATTTCTATCATTTGAATGTGTGCTGACATGGATTTAGTTTAGTTCAGTTTAGTTTTTAGTTTAGAGATGCAACATGGAAACAGGCCCTTTGACCCATCGAGTCCACGCCGACCAGCGATCCTCATAAACTAACCATATCCTACACACACTAGGGACAATTTACAATTATACAAAGTCAATTAGCCTACAAACCTGTATGTCTTTGTAGTGCGAGAGGATACATGAGATCATGGAGAATACCCATGCAGATCATGGGGAAAACGTACAAACTCTGCACAGACAGCACCCGTAGTCAGGATCGAACCCATGTATCTGGCGCTGTAAGACAGCAACTCCATCACTGTGCCGCCCTTAGGATTTAGGTTGACACACTGACATAATGTACAAATTTATGGTAATTCACCCATCAATGTCCTCATATTGCCACAATAACAAAGGCTAAGACTGTGTAAGTCCATTTTTCCCTGGTATTCATCACAGAAAAGGAATCATTTCAATGCATACCCAAAGATTTTATTATCAGGTGAACAGCATTAACTATGTAAGTTATTGGTAAAGTTATGAAGAAGTAAGCACCTGTGATCTTCTGCACAGAATTGAGAAACCTGATAGCTGCTTACTCAGGAGAGTCCATCAGAATGACTTTGTTTAGTTTACTAGTTTAGTTTAATTTGGAGATACAGTGTGGAAATGGTGTCTTTGGCTAACAGTCTGCGCTGACTAGCAATCACCCAGATTGCCACTTTTCTGCTGCTGAAAAGTTGCTTTATTTTCTTTGTTCCCCAGTTCAAATAAAGGGTCTCAGACTTGAATTTAAAAAAAAAAAAAATTTCTCTTTTCACACATGCACACTGATGTGATGGGAGTTTCCAGCATTTTCCGTTTTTATTATAAGAGTTATCTAGCTTCTATTAGTTTATGCTCAGATTAGAAAACTGTTATCCAAAGTATTAATGATCAACAGAACCCAGTAAATTGTCTAAATGAAGTGGTCTCTCCCTCAAATAGGCTGAGTGCCTTACTTTAATGTGAGTTGAAACACATGGCACTATGCCGACTTTCACAGTTGTTTTAATTGGGCATGTAACAATAGCATCCTCTTGTGACCTGGATTGGATTCTCATGATTTCCGTCTTCTATATGAGAGGCTAAATTTGCAACAGTAGAGGTGAGACTAGGTAGGAGGTTTTATAAATCAAGGTGAAGATAAAGCTCAACTTGACTTTTATCCAACATTCCAAATTGTCCTCATGTTATATGTAAATATTTAATATGCTGCACCATACCACTTTGTCGGGTCACCTTGCTTGGCTTAAAACTAATTTCCCCTCTCCAGTGTCCCATCCTTCTTGCAGTCCTCTGCAATCTGATTGTCCCCATCACTTACAGCTCCCTCTGTTTATCAAAAGCCGGAATTCAGTGCCAGCTTTTAATCATGCTGACTACAAATCCCAACCCCACCCCCTTCCCCCTTGTCCCCAAGACCAAATTACCTAACCTGGCAAGGACTTTGACTGAATTCAAATGAATAGAGCTGTCACTCGAGCAGTACAAGGAGCAACATGAGAAGGTCAAACTATTTTTCATGACTGCAGGATGCTGGTCAAGAGGTCCATTCTGAAATTAATCCTTACTAGCCAATCGCATTGAATAAAGATGTAATAACCTGAGGGCTTTTTCAGTTTAAAACCGGCATTTGTAAAATGTTTGACAAAAGACCAAGCTGTACTGTGGCAGAGTGTGGAATTCTGAAATGTATAATTTAGACCCTCCTCATTCTTTCTTGCTTTTAACCTTTTTTAATTTCAAATTGATAGAAAATGTATTGCACAGAAGAAAGTAATTTGGATTACTGTGACTATGCTGCTTGAGAGAGAAAACATTGCAGCAGAAGCCAACCTTCCAGTGCTGTGGCCTTGTACGTCACAGCTATTCAAGTACATATCCAAGTACTGTTTCATAAGTGTTGAGCATTTCTGCTTCGACCACTCTTTCAGTTCATAAGTTCCAGAGTCTTACCGGGTTTGGTTTAGTTTATCCAATCCAATCCAACTTTATTTGTCAAGCACTTTAAAACAACAAGACATCATAAATAAACAAGACATAAACAGACAACATAACAGAACATAACATAACAGCTCACATAAGGCGCAAAAATTACATATGAAATACAACAATAAATTAAAAGACATAAAACATGAGTAAAAATAATAGCCACGCAATAAAAGCAATCAAAATAAGAAATTAAATCAAGTAAATAAAGTCGACATCTTACTGGGTATCAAAGGCCACGGAGAAGAGATGGGTTTTAGTTTAGAGAGATACAGCACGGAAACAGGCCCTTCGGCCCACCGAGTCCACGCCGACCAACGATCACCCTCGTACACGAGCAATATCCTACATACACTAGCGACAATTTACAATTTTAGCAAAACCAATTAACCTACACACTTGTACGTATTTGGAGTGTGGAAGGAAATTGGAGCACCTGGAGAAAACCCACGTGTTCACAGGGAGAACATACAACTCCGTACAGAAAGCACCCGTAGTTAGGATGGAACCCGGATCCCTGGAGCTGTATGGCAGCAACTCTACTGCTGCGCCACTGTGCCACCCTGAAATATTTTTCTCACTTTCCTTTAATCCTTCTGCAAATGAGTAAAAAAAAATTCTGATCACTTTTATTTCTGTATTTCTACATTCTTTACACTCTTTCTTCTTCTGTGCAGTATTCACATCCTTATAACTGTTCCCCTCCATTGGAACCAAAGCTGGGTATTAGAGCACAAGGAGAACTGGAAATACCGCTGGCACCTTGATTGCTTGATTCCCTACATCTAAAGCAAAGTAGTAAATAATAGAAGATGATTCTGTGCATTAACTGGAGCGAATGGCCACTGGTCTCAATTATTCAATGAATTTATCACAACAATACAGCCCTAAAATTGTGTTTTCTTCCACTTGATCTGTTCCACTGTTGTAAAAGGACTGTTGTTGTTAATGATTGCCTACCCTTATTGTGGTAAAACCATCATTAAAATAACGTAGTAGCAAGCTGGAGCCAAATGAAACCCATGCCAATCGTTCCAATATCACAGTATCATCAGAATCTTTTCTATTTTCTGCTAATCTTTTGTTGCAGTTTTTCTATTTCAATTTACTGCTTGTATTCCAAAATCTTTATATTGCCCTTCTTATATTGCTGATTTATTGTATCAATCCTTTTTTTTATTTATTTTTTTTATATTTTATTTTATTAGAAGTAAGTACAGTCATATGGCACCAAAGTGCCTAATATATATTTTCATAATACATTTTATGTACAACTTCTTTTTTTTTTTTTGTTATATTGAAAAAAGTGTATAAATCCTTACAGATAATATTTGTGATACTTTTTACCAGAGCATGCCTCATTCAAATTTCACCTCCAATATTTAAAAATCAATCATTATTTACACAAAGTTAAACATTTTTAGTAACCAAATAATATCAGAAGTAAATTGAAAAAGGGATATTTGCAATAGCTTGTACCGTCATTTCTGTACAAAAATGGTGAAAATACATTCATTCCTGGCCTTGTTGTTTTCTAAAGCTTATTAGGATGGATGTAGTGTAACGAAGTTTTCAAAATAAGAAAACACATTTCAATGAAATGATTTACAATTTAATTAATTCACACTAATTAAAAATGGAGCAAGTCAAATTAACACAAGGTTACACTTATCTTAGAGCAGCAGTGACCAAACACACATCAAGTAAGCTCTCCTGCCATCTGACTTCCCCTTATAATGTCAATAAAGTTCATTAAAGGTCAGAGTTTGCAAATTAGGCTAATTTATCTTCCAATATTGTGCGTAATTTGTTTTAGAAATGGCATGCAGTACTTCATACCATAGATTAATAAACATTTATCAGTTGCAACATATTGTCTGGCAAATATTATTAGAAATTATATAGAGTGAATATACTTTCATTGAACAAAACAATAATGATTATTAATAGACTTACTTTGAACATCATCTAAAAGATACACTGAAATGTTCAGTGGGGCTCTTTTGAAAGAACTCCCCAAATCTGCACAAACTTGTCAATGCTAACAAGGGCAATTGTAAGCGCCATCATCTCTAAGTCCATCTTCAGATCACACACTTCTCCGACTTGGGCAAGTATCAATGTTCCTTACTGTCACTGGCTAAAAATACTGAAAACCCCAAGATTCTTAAGGCTTTTGTTATAATTCATTCTCCAGCTACATGTCCACCTTTGCCTCTTCTATGCATTCCAGTATTTCTCCATTGTGCACCAGTAACCAGAGCTTCCCTGAACAGAACATTTTGTGCAATTTGAGTGCAACAACCTCTGACTCACATAGAATTGTTTATCTCAATAAAAAAGATACAGAGTGCTGGATTAACTCAACTTTCTTATCTCTGTACCGCCCACTCCCCTGACATCAGTCTGAAGAAGGGCCTTGACCCAAAATGTCACCCATTCCTTCTCTCCAGAAATGCTGCCTGTTCCGCTGAGTTACTTCAGCATTTTGTGTCTATCTATGATTTAAACCAGCATCTGCAGTTCCTTCCTATATACCTCAAGCTGCCTTGAAATAGCAGCCAACATAATCATTGACCTTTCTCATCCCATTCATTTCTTCTTCTCCCTGCTCTAGTCAGATCAAAGATACAGAAGCTTGAAAGCACACCATCCAGAAGTGGCGGCGCTGTTAACAGCTGCGGCTCGCCTGCAGTCCGTCTGTCTTTACTTTTTTCTGTTGTTTTTTTTGTCTTGTTTTGGTTAAGTTTTAGTTTGTTGGGTTGTGTTAGAGGGAGGGGGTGAAACATGTTCTCTGTCTCTTCCTTCGGGGGAATGCGACTTTTTCGTGTGGTATCCCCCTTCTCTGCCTCCGTCTGCGCTGAGGCCTAATGGCGGTGCTGGCAGCCTCCAGCCTGCGACTGACCCCGAGGCTCCGGAGGCAGAGCCAGCCAGGACTCACCAACGAGAGGCTGGCTGTCTTTGGGGCTAAGGCAGCGGTGGCCCGACTTGCTGGTGCGGCGTTCTGGCTTTCGGCGGCGGCCTGGAGCTGATGCAGCGGGGCTCGGAGCGGAGACTGCGGGACCCGGAGCTGGGGCAGCGGCCCGGAGCGGAGACTGCGGGACCCGGAGCTGGGGCAGCGGCCCGGAGCGGAGACTGCGGGACCCGGAGCTGGGGCGGCGGCCCGGAGCGGAGACTGCGGGACCCGGAGCTGGGGCAGCGGCCCGGAGCGGAGACTGCGGCCCGGAGCTGATGCTGTGGCGGGCCGTCTCGGAGCGGAGACGGCGTTCCGGCTTTCGGCGGCGGCGACATCACCACGGAGGTCCGCTGGACTGGAGGGCGGCATCTCCGGCCTGGATCGATCGCCTCAGCGCAGAGGGAGAACAAAGAGGGAAGAGACGGAGACTAAGACTTTGCCTTCATCACAGTGAGGATGTGCTTGGTGAACTCACTGTGGTGGATGTTTAATTTGTGTTTATTGTATGTTTTGTTTTTATTGGTTCTGTGTATGACTGCAGGCAACATAATTTCGTTCAGCCCGAAAGGTCTGAATGACAATAAAGGAATCTAATTCTAATTCTAATTCTATCAGACTCTGGAACAACTTATTCCCCTCTGTTATGTGACTTCTGAATAGTCCTTTCATAGCCTATGGTACATTTCGATTCTCCTCTACCTCATTGCAGACATTGGACTTTTTCTCTGAAGCTATTGTACTACAATGCAACAAGTCTTTTGCTCAGAGTAGGCGAATCGAGGACAAGAGGACATGGATTTAAGGTGAAGGGGAAAAGATTTAATAGGAATCTGAGGGGTACCTTTTTCACAAAGGGTGGAGGATGTATGGAACAAGCTGTCAGAGGAGGTAGTTGAGGCTGGGACTATCCCACCATTTAAGAAATAGTTAGACAGGTACGTGGATAGGACAGATTTGGATGAATACAGGCGAAACGGGGGCAGGTGAGACTAGTATAGCTGGGACATGTTGGCCGTTGTGGGCAAGTTGGGTCGAAGGGCCTGTTTCCACACTGTATCATTCTATAACTCTATGACTAACTTTGTATCGTTTTCTTTGCTCTGCACGTTGTACTTGAGTTTGGCGTGATTGTATTTATGTATAGTATTATCTGATTTGAGGGGATAGCATGCAAAGCAAAGTATTTCACTCTACCTCGGTGTACAAGACACTTGTGATCCTAAACTTAATCTTAAACATGAAGGAATTGAATCCTTTTTAATGATTTATGATGAATGGTGTTAGGCTTTCTGAATATTGTTGAAACTGCCTTCACTGGAGAATATCTAATAATTACATTCTCCAGCATGCTAGATGTAGGCAGCAGAAATGGGGTATCTCTAGCCTATGATCTGCTGTTACAATAAAGTATTTATGTGGCTGATCCAGTTACGTTTCTAGTCAATAGTGACCCCTGGAATGGTAATGGTGTGGTTCTTGGTTTGGGTAATGTTTTTAAACATCATTTTAAGTGACCAGGTTTCCCGTGTTGGATATGTTCTTTACCTGGGAGTGGTATGGCATGACTTGTGGATTACTAGACATGCAGCATAGCCATTACACCACTTTACTTTTAAATGTTGAGATATTAAATTCCTCTGTACTTTTCCCCCCACCACATTAAAAGTATCAAGACTAGAATGGCTGAATGTGAAATATAAAAGTTACGAAGAGTTGCATTGAAGGGTGACTCATCTTCAACATTGCAGGTCAAATGCAATCACCAGCTCTGTCAATGTTCAAGCTGAACAAAGCTAATTTGATTTCTAGTCACAAATATGTGACAAGTGACCTGGCAAGAAGTGAGAAATGAATGGGAAATAGAATATGGTGAGGGTTGAAATGCTGAGTTAATGCCTCCCTTACAATGTAGGTTTACTCCACTGCTTTTTATTAGTTAATATTTATGAATGAATGGAAATAAGAGCAGAGTGCACATTGTCATAATTCACTTCCACCAGGCATTTATTGCAATTGTCCAACTGAGTTTTAATGCATTATTCATATCAAATGTCACTGGAATTGAATGAAGCCCACTAGTAAAGCTGCTATTTGGTGCCAGCTTGACATGTTTACTCCTGTTTCCAAGTTCCCCAAATGCTGGTAACCTTGAAGTGCTCACAGTACGTGCAGTTAATGTTATAGAAATAAATTGGACATGGTTTTAATATAATAGGCATGCTTCAGCAATATTTGAAAGATAGGTCATAATTATGCATCACATCGCATATGCATTCCAAATCTTACTGAAAATCAACATTTGGTGAAATGATGGAGAATTTGAAAGCGATGCGAGGGCATTTAAAATGCATGATTAAACTAAAGCCAGTACAATAAATAACAGTAATATATTCAATGGTACGCCTAATAGAATTTTCTTCAAACAGGATAGATATGGCTGTTGGATTAACAAGAGACTGCAGATGCTGGAATCTGGATCAAAACACCAAGTGCTGGAATAACTCAAAGGGTCAGCGGCAGCATCTGTCGAGGGAGTGGATAGTCAATGTTTCAGATTAGAAACATAGAAACATAGAAAATATGTGCAGGAGTAGGACATTCGGCCCTTTGAGTCAGCACCGCCATTCAATAAGATCATGGCTGATAATCCAAAATCAGCATCCCTTTTTGCTCGGAGGTACACAAAATTGCTGGAGAAACTCAGCGGGTGCAGCAGCATCTATGGAGCGAAGGAAATAGGCGACGTTTCGGGCCGAAACCCTTGTGTTAGAGAGGAGGTTGTGAAACTGTCTCCGGAGAGAGGAGGAGAACTTCTTCAAAGTAGGCATACCTTGAGGAGATATCGCAGTGGAGTAGACAAAGTGTTCAAAGGGGAACTGCAGATGCTGGAATATCGAAGGTACACAAAATTGCTGGGGAAACTCAGCGGGTGCAGCAGCATCTATGGAGCGAAGGAAATAGGCGACGTATCGGGCCGAAACCCTTCAGTGCTCTCTACTCAACATTTCTGCTCTCTACTCAACAGCCAAAAATCAGTAGCCTCCCTTTGATCTGGTATTTTGTTGGTTCATGTGCTTGATCAATGGTGTTTTATCATTAATGTTTTATTATTATTAATGTTTAGTGTTTTCTGAGTCATTCGTAACTGTCACTGTATGTCATGTTGTTACATGTTGTATGCATTTAAAGACTGCATGGATGAACTACAACAATTGTTCATCCCAGTTTGGCAAAATAATAAATCAGGGAAGGTAGTGCATCCGTGGATAACAAGGGAAATCAGAGATAGTATCAAAACAAAGGGTGAAGCGTACAAATTAGCCAGAAAAAGCAGCCTACCAGAGGACTGGGAGAAATTCAGAGTCCAGCAGTGGAGGACAAAGGGCTTAATTAGGAAAGGGAAAATAGATTATGAAAGAAAACTGGCAGGGAACATAAAAACTGACTGCAAAAGTTTTTATAGATATGTGAAGAGAAAGAGATTAGTTAAAACAAATGTAGGTCCCTTGCAGTCAGAAACAGGTGAATTGATCATGGGGAACAATGACATGGCAGACCAATTGAATAACTACTTTGGTTCCGTCTTCACTAAGGAAGACATAAATAGTCTGCCGGAAATAGCAGGGGACCGCGGGTCAAATGAGATGGAGGAACTGAGTGAAATCCAGGTTAGCCGGGAAGTGGTGTTGGGTAAATTGAATGGATTAAAGGCTGATAAATCCCCAGGGCCGGATAGGCTGCATCCCAGAGTACTTAAGGAAGTAGCCCCAGAAATAGTGGATGCATTAGTGATAATTTTTCAAAACTCTTTAGATTCTGGAGTAGTTCCTGAGGATTGGAGGGTAGCTAATGTAACCCCACTTTTTAAAAAGGAAGTGAGAGAGAAAACGGGAAATTACAGACCAGTTAGTCTAACATCGGTAGTGGGGAAACTGCTAGAGTCAGTTATTAAAGATGGGATAGCAGCACATTTGCAAAGTGGTGAAATCATTGGACAAAGTCAGCATGGATTTACGAAAGGTAAATCATGTCTGACGAATCTTATAGAATTTTTCGAGGATGTAACTAGTAGAGTGGATAAGGGAGAACCAGTGGATGTGTTATATCTGGACTTTCAGAAGGCTTTCGACAAGGTCCCACATAAGAGATTAGTATACAAACTTAAAGCGCACGGTATTGGGGGTTCAGTATTGATGTGGATAGAGAACTGGCTGGCAAACAGGAAGCAAAGAGTAGGAGTAAATGGGTCCTTTTGAGAATGGCATGCAGTTACTAGTGGGGTACCGCAAGGCTCAGTGCTGGGACCCCAGCTATTTACAATACATATTAATGATTTGGACAAGGGAATTGAATGCAACATCTCCATGTTTGCGGATGACACGAAGCTGGGGGGCAGTGTTAGCTGTGAGGAGGATGCTAGAAGGCTGCAAGGTGACTTGGATAGGCTGGGTGAGTGGGTAAATGCATGGCAGATGCAGTATAATGTGGATAAATGTGAGGTTATCCACTTTGGTGGCAAAAACAGGAAAATGGACTATTATCTGAATGGTGGCCGATTAGGAAAAGGGGAGATGCAACGAGACCTAGGTGTCATGGTACACCAGTCATTGAAAGTAGGCATGCAGGTGCAGCAGGCGGTGAAGAAAGCGAATGGTATGTTAGCATTCTCCTGACTGAAACATTCTCCTCTGCCTGACTGAAACATGGCTAACCTCGCTGATTCCGGATCAGGTAATCTGCCCAACCGAGTCCTTCACTGCCCACCGTGCTGACAGAACAGAAGCATCTGGGAAATCCAAGAGTGGAGGAGTCTGCTTCATGACCAATAACAACTGGTGCAACCCTGGAAATATCAAGATGCTTTCCCGTTCCTGCTCGCCGGACCTGGAGCACCTGACGATTTCATGCCGCCCATTCTACCTTCCCCGGGAGTTCGGCTCAGTGATCGTCACAGCCGTCTACATTCCACCGCAGGCGGACACCGACGTGGCACTATCGGCCCTACACGATGAGCTATGTCGACATCAAGACAAGTACCCGGATGCGGCTATGGTGGTGGCTGGAGATTTAAATAAATCAAATCTCAAGAAGGTCATGCCGAACTTTTACCAACACATCACGTGTGCCACCAGGGGGGAGATAACTTTGGACCACTGCTACACACCGTTCAGGAAAGGCTACAAGGCCGTTTCACTCCCTCCCCTAGGGAAATCTGACCACGCTGCCGTTTACCTGTTGCCGGAGTATAAACAGAGGATAGTTCGGGAAGCGGTAGAGACGAGGGACGTAAAGCGGTGGTCCGACCAGTCAGAGGCCATGCTGCAAGATGCACTCAGTGAGTTCGCGGAAGCAGTCACGGACTTCATCGCCACAGTAACCGACAACATCGTTCCCACGATAAGGGTAAGCACCTTTCCGAATCAAAAACCCTGGGTAGACAGGTCTGTTCGTGTGGCCCTGAATGCTCGCACCGCTGCCTACAACTCGGGCCTGGCATCAGGAAACATGGACATCTACAAGGCAGAGTCCTACCGACTGCGAAGGGCGGTGAAGGACGCAAAGAGAAGGTACAGAGACAAGTTGGAGTTACAGATGGAGCAGCAGGACACCAGAAGCCTGTGGCAGGGGCTACGGATTGTAACCAACTACCGGAGCACCCCTCCCTCATCCGCAAGTGCCGGCACCTCCCTAGCTGATGACCTGAACTCCTTTTACGCTCGTTTCGAGAGGGGCAACACCACTCCAGGTCTGCCGACTATCGACAATACCGCCAGCGGGCTGGCTACCGAAGCTGAAGGGAGGAATGTGCACACATTCTCGCTGTCCGAGCACGACGTGAGGAGGGCTCTGACACGGGTGAACACGAGAAAAGCTGCAGGCCCCGATGGCATCTCGGGGCGAGTACTCAAGTCCTGTGCTACGCAGCTAGCTCCAGTGCTCACTACATTATTCAACCTCTCCCTGGACAAGTCCGTGGTCCCTGCCTGCTTCAAAAAATCCATCATTGTACCAAAAAATGCCTCCCCAGCCTGTCTGAATGACTACCGTCCGGTGGCCCTTACCTCGGTAGTCATGAAATGCTTTGAGAGGCTGGTGAAGAAACACATCTGCGCCTTCCTCCCTCGGAACATGGACCCGTTGCAGTTCGCATACCGTCCGAACAGATCCACGGACAATGCGGTCTCCCAGGTCTTGCACACTGCTCTCTCCCATCTGGACAGCCAGAAGGGGGGCTACGTGAGGATGCTGTTCATAGACTACAGTTCAGCCTTCAACACGATAGTCCCCACCAGACTGGCCGGGAAGCTAATGGAATTGGGGCTCAACACCTCCCTGTGTGCCTGGGTCCTGGACTTTCTCACTGCCAAGCCCCAGGTAGTCAAGATGGGAGGGAATACATCGAAGTCCCTCACCCTGAGCACAGGATCACCCCAGGGTTGCGTCCTCAGCCCCCTATTGTACTCCCTGTACACACATGACTGTGTGGCTAGGTTCAGCTCCAACTCAATAATTAAGTTTGCTGATGACACTGTGGTGGTGGGCCTGATCTCAGACAACGACGAGAAGGCCTACCGGGAGGAGGTGGCTGGTCTAGCACTCTGGTGCCAGGATAACAGCCTCCTCTTGAACATCAAAAAAACGAAGGATCTGATCATGGACTTTAGGAGGGCACATCATCCCAGGACGTACACTCCATATATGTGTGTTATGATTGTGTTTATAGTTTGTTTGGTTGTTTGTCTTTTGCACAAAAGTCCGCGAGCATTGCCACTTTCATTTCACTGCACATCTCGTATGTGTATGTGACAAATAAACTTGACTTGACTTGACTTGACTTCATAGCAAAAGGATTTGAGTATAGGAGCATGGAGGTTCTACTGCAGTAGTGCAGGGTATTGGTGAGACCACACCTAGGGTATTGTGTACAGTTTTGGTCTCCAAATCTGAGGAAAGATATTCTTGCCATAGAGGGAGTACAGAGAAGGTTCACCAGACTGATTCCTGGGATGTCAGGATTTTCATATGAAGAAAGACTGGATAGACTCGGCTTGTACTCGCTAGAATTTAGAAGATTGATGGGGGATCTTATAGAAACTTACAAAATTCTTAAGGGGTTGAACAGGCTAGATGCAGGAAGATTGCTCCCGATGTTGGGGAAGTCCAGGACAAGGGGTCACAGTTTAAGGATAAAGGGGAAATCCTTTAGGACCAAGATGAGAAAAACATTTTTCACACAGAGAGTGGTGAATCTCTGGAACTCTCTGCCACAGAAGGTAGTTGAGGCCAGTTTATTGGCTATATTTAAGAGGGAGTTAGATGTGGCCCTTGTGGCTAAAGGGATCAGGGGTTATGGAGAGAAGGCAGGTACAGGATACTGAGTTGGATGATCAGCCATGATCATATTTAATGGCGGTGCAGGCTCGAAGGGCCGACTCCTGCATCTATTTTCAATGTTTCTATGTTTACTTGTGGGCGGAGCACCAAGGCAAATTCCTTGTATGTGAATACTTGGCAAATAAACTTACTTACTTACTTTTCTCCTGCATTCTCTCCATATCCCTTGAATCCGTTGACCCTAAGAGCTATATCTAACTTTCTCTTGAAGTCATCCGTGAATTGGCCTCCAATGCCTTCTGTGGCAGAGAATTCCACATGTTATTCCATTGGGATATTTCTTCAGACTGATTACAGTATATGGGATAAAGCTGGAAAAAGATGAGGGTGGGGCAAAGCCTGGCAAGTGATAATTGGATGGAGGGGTCTATTGGCAGATACATTATGTGTGGATAAATTATAAAGGCTAGGGTGAAAAGAAGATAACAGGGTGCCAGATATGGAATGGAGTGAAATGCCAAGCCAGAGGGAGGAGTACAGGGGGATGGAGACCAAGGAGAAACGTGGAAAAATAGTGGAAGAAATGGGTGTACACCAGGTTGGAGAACAGGAAAGATAGAGGGGAAAGAAAAGGTTTGTTTAAATAATTCACTGTTGTGTTGAAAGGTACCCATGCTGAATATGAAGTGGAGTACCTCCAGTTTAGTGGGGTGATAGATGTGGACCAGGGGAAGGAAAGCAAGAGCAGAATAGCGGATGAAGGATCCATCCAGAACAGCAGGAAGGAAACCATGTTTACTGATAAAAGAAGGCATCTTGGATGTCCTGGACTATAATAAATCAGAGGTATACAGGTCACTGAAAAGACAATATAAAAGTTAATATTGCAGATAGACGTCCCTTGTCAGGCACTCTTGATGCTCTTAACACCTGAAACTCAGACATATTAACAGTCGACTACAGAAATGTTATTTTTCAAGTCTTTACTTAGCACAGGACCATTGCATATGGTTTGCATGGCTGGCTATGCCTATGGTAGCATTGTGGCCTATGGTGGTTTATACAACATCTAGGACAAAAAACAATTACAACACTGAAATAAGGAAGTCAAATGAAATGGGATATTTGTCTTGCAGTGCAAAAACAAACAAAAAGGTTTACCAAAGTACATTTGTCCGAACTGAAAACTAGATTAGTGTGGAACCTTGATATGAGCGAGTGAACACAAGAACATAATTAAATTGGAGCAGGTCACTGGCCTCCTCAAACCTGACCTACCATTCAATATGATCATGTATAACCTGCCCTAGGCCACAACTCCTCTTCTGCACCAGATCCCCTTGGTTCTCTATTCCCCAACCTTTCAAAAATGTATCAACATTAAATATATCTAATTATCTAGCTTCCGCGATCTTCATGTGAAATTTCCTCTCTTCTCACACTCCCAACCTCCCTCTCCCATTGGGAAAAAGGTATAGAAGTGTGAAAACACACACCTCCAGATTCAGGAACAGTTTCTTCCCAGCTGTTATCAGGCAACTGAACCATCCTACCGCAACCATAGAGCAGTTCTGAAATACTATCTATTTTATTGCGGACCCTCAGACTATCTTTGATAGGACTTCACTGACATTAATCTGTACTAGACATTGTTCCCTTTATCATGTGTCTGTACACTGTGAATGGCTCGATTGTACTCACGTATTGTCTTTCCACTGATTGGTTAGCACGCTCTTCATTGTACCTTGGTACATGTGACAATAAACTGAATCTGAAATTGAAAACTGAAACTAAACTTAAACTGAAAAAAATTCAAGATAGACACAAAATGCTGGAATAACTCCAGGGGTCAGGCAGCATCTCTGGACAGAAGGAATGATTGACTCTTCAGATTGAAAGTCACGGGAAAAGGAAATGAGACATATAGGCTATGATGTAGAGAGGCGTAGAACAGATGAATGAAATACATTTGTTCTACGCCTCTGTGTAAATACATCTGTGTAAATACATTTCGGAGCACCTCTATATTAAATGACTAGCCCCATGTCTTTTACTCGCACCTCTTTGTTTGAGGTGCTCCCAATGGTAAAACCATCTCATCACCTGTGCTGTCCGAGCCACATAGGATATGTCTCATAGGATCAACCTTCACTATTTTGAACTCCAGGGAATACAAATCCAAACTGTTCAGCCACTTGTGATATGACAATCCTCTAATCCCAGGAATTACCCAAGTGATTCTTTTTTCAACTGTCCTCAATGCTTCTATGTCATTTTGTTAGTTATGAGGATCAGCTCTGTGTGTAGTTCTGAGATGTGGCCTCAACAGCACCCTAAATAATTGTAGCAAAGTGTCTCTAAATATAAAATCTGACCTATTTGCAATAAAGGCCAATAGGCCATTTGCCGCCTTAAGCACTTGCTCTATCTGTCTGCTAACTTTTTTTGAGTTTCATGCATGAGAACACCTAGATTTCTCTGCAATGTGAAAATAATACTTGAGTTAGTCAGGAAGGATATATAAGTTTATAATAGGATCTAGATCAGTTTGGACAGTGGGCCAAGGAATAGCTAATGGATTTTAGCTCTGACAAGTGTAAGGTGTTGCAATGTTCTGTGTTAAATCAGGGCAGGACCTACACAATAAATGGTGGAGCCCTGGAGAGTGCTGCAAAACAGATGGATCTGGGACTAAAGGTGCATGGTTCCTTAAAAGTGTTGTCAGATGGACAATGTGATTAAGAGCGATTACTTCATTGGGAATGGTACTGAGTACAAAATATAGCATATTATGAAACAGCTGTACAAGTCATTGGTGAGACTACATAGAACATAGAAATAGAACAATGTTTGTGTCCAACATGATGTCAAGTTAAACTGATCTCATCTGCCTGTACTTGATCCACATTTCCATTCCCCTCACTTCCATATGCCTATCCAAAAGCCTCTTCTATGCCACTATCATATCTGCCTGCACCACCACCCCTGACAATGTGTTTCAGGTCTCCACCACTCACTGTGCGTACAAAAGCATGCCACACAAATCTCCATTAAACTTTCTTCCTCTCACCTCATAGTTAAGACCTCTAGAGTTGGACATCTACCATCAGAAAAAAAGGTTGACTGTATACGTGTATACGTTTATGCTGATCATAATTTTATATTCTTCTATCAAGTCTCCCCTAAAAGATGCCATTGACTCCACTCGAGTGCCCTGTTCACAAGCTGCACAAGGTACCTTAGGACTAGGAACATGAGAGGGCTGAGAGGAATGCTGCGTTTCTATACCAAAAAAAGTCTGCCCATCTTATTAAATACTGGGCTTCCTTCCCTTCAAGGTCCACACTAACCACTGTGCTCTTGCTGAATTTAGTAGTCGTCGGGGCCACTTCCCCTTTATTAGTTACCGGGATCAACTTTCCCTTAAGAGTCTCCGCTCTTCCCTGCTCCTGCTTTTGATCTTTAATGTCATTCGCTTTCTTTTCAGAAATACCCAGAGAACAATCAGCTCCCACTTTCTCCAACTTTATCCCCAGTCTTGAGGCGGCCTTCCTCCAATTTGTTAGCCTAACAACTTCTTTGTTCAATTTCCTCTTCGTATAATACATTCTCCATATTTCTATAAGTTCATTTCCTTCTTCGCTATCTCCACACTGCCGGATAATTTTCTCTATGTACCTTATCTCCGTCACTGACTTCAGGCCACCCATCGGCCATCGTTCACTTCCTAACTCTTTATTTAACTTTCCCGAAAATGTTCGTAACCTCTCGGCTTTTTGAGGGAATTCATTACATATTATTTTTAATGGGATTTCGGAAGTGGTAGTTATATCCTTCTCTAGGCTATTCCCCATGTCTTTCACAATAGAAATAATACAGACAAGTTTCTGAGTCACTCACACCTCTTCAATAATTCACTCCTTCCTTTCAGTCTCCGAGGCTACCAAGATCGCTGCCGAACAATAGCCAACGTCTCCGAAACGCTAACATTCTCACACCTTTCTCAAACAATCGCACAGTCAATCTTCCCAATCTACTATTCAATCGCTATTCAATTGTTCTATTCAATCGCTCTATTCAATCGCTCTATTCAATCGCTCTGTTCAATCGCGCACCTAACTCTCTTTGCAGTTCCTTCTCATTCACAACCCCTCATCCAACTTCCAACCTGTAAACAGTTCCGGAAGGATCCTTAGTCTCCCAGATTAAGGTGCTTAATATTCAAGTATACTTTTTAGCAGCAATCTCTCTCACTCAAAATACTTCAATTTAACAGAGACAAATAAACCCCAAACCGCACAAGCAAAACTATGCCCAAGCAAGAAACGATACCACCTATTATAACTAAACAGAAACAAACTCCAATATAAACTACAAGCATTCACTTATTATCACAATTAAATCACACACTATTCTAATTCCTCCTTATGGTGTGCTCGGTCAACAGAACAATCCCTTCCCCAAAACAATCGATCTGAAGGATATGAACCTTGATCGAACAACCACAAATCGGACTCCAATATTAATACAATCCCTACCAAGCCAAATCATATATATTCACTTTAACCCACTTCTACCTCAGTTTTCTAATACCCAAAATCCCTAAACAATACACAATCAGTACAATGCAACAATTTACGATCTTAAAGGGCCTGTCTCACTGTGGGGACCTAATTTGCGAGTTTAGAAGAGTTTGCCTTCACCACAAACTCGCAGCATGGTCAACACATGGTCCTAGGAGGTCACTGTAACTCTCCTTCATGCTTGAGAGAATTTCCCGCATACTCACGGCCTCAGTTTTGTCAAGGAGAATTTTTTAGTATGCTGAATAATTGTCCGCGAGTAAAACTTGGTCGGCATGGAAAAAAATCGATATTTTTTTACTCGTAGGCTTAGTCGAAGTAGGTTGTAGTAGGTCGGCATGTTATCGTAGGTAATCAAAGGTTGTCAAAGGTAATCGAAGGTAGTCGAAGGTAGTCATAGGTAGTCTTAGTATAGTCGAAGGTAGTCGAAGGTGGTCGTCTTCATTCTCCATTATTCGGTGTCCAATTTTCCCAAGAGCATCGGCAAGTTAATCGTAGATAGTCGAAGCTAGTCTTCAACATAGTCAAAGGTGGTCGAAGGAGGTTTCTACATGGTCATAAGAGGTCTTCTACATATTCGTAGGAGGTTCTCTACATAGTCGAAGGAGGTCTTCGGAGGTGTTCTACTTTGGCGATACAACAAGACCATGGCACTCTCCTAAACTCTCCTAAACTCACAAATTCGGTCCCCACAGTGGGACAGGCCCTTAACGCACTCCAAATGTATCTTACAAGCAACAAAGTATTTATATGAAAGAAATATGCACACTTGAAATTTACTAAATTCTATCACAGGCAATGCAATACACGATAAACACAATGCAATAACAGCAATCTTTAATATACAGTTCCAAAAGCAAATCACAATATTTAAATCCCGCGTCACGTTGCTATCAACCAGTGAACCCCTCCCTCTGATACAGAAGACTTTCCCCTTCCTAGGGTACTCTATGCTGAGGGGTACTTGTCTTAATTAGCTACTCTTTACCTTCAGGTACTTTTTTCTCACACTAAATGCTTAGACTTAGGGGTACCTATCCTGTCAGGTTACTCTTTACTAAAAATTACTTTCCCTCTCGCAGTTACTCTTCGCTATCAGGTACTAATCAACAATGGATCAGAGGGGGTACGAACTCCAAGTTGATCAGCCACGATTCGGAATCGATCTTACACAAACATTATACACACTTCGAAGTTTTATTATAATACACAGATATGTGCACACTTTATAGACCAGCACCTCAATATGAGATTCTGAATATCAGATACTTTAAATCGAAGAATTTCAACTCGTTCAGCTCTGAACAATTAGCTTTTTGGTGCGTAACTCGACGTACGCAAATTCGAATTCAAATTTGTTCAGATATAGAATTCTCAAATTGATTAGAGTATTTTCAACCAATCTATACTTTAACCACTGAATGCCCGATACCTTTACAAGGGTCCTCTCCCGTCCTTTCATAGATCTGGATACCTCAAACAGGTGTGGACTTTAACCAACATAGGCTCACCCTGTCAAAAATGCTTCTTCCTTTCCACCTGCTTGGCACCGGGTGTCAGCTCGTAACCTCTTCACGCTGGCAGTCAATGCCGATTTTTCTAGCGCGCTTCTAATCTGCACCACCAGCAACGACGCAATGCTTAGCCGCTTAGCACTGTTACATCCAGATTGTCTTGAAATATCCAGTCAATTGGATACCCGATCTGGATAGGGCCTCGAAACTCTATTTTTATTTTTTTATGGAATAGATTTTTGTTTTTTGACAGCAGCTGCAGCTACTGAATACGACCAAGTTTTATGGGCCTTTAACCCATGGGCCTTTAGCCCAACCCTAGTTTTATGGGCATTTAACCGAATTCTAGTAGGGCCTCTAACCCCAAAGGCACTTTTACCCCCAGTGCTTGCTAGACTCTGTTCTACGATCTCATTGGGACCCTTTCCCAAGCCCAATCGGATCAATCTGCTCCAACTAGCGAAGTGACGAAAACCGATGTGAAAACGGCACCATGGCACCAATTTCTGCACTCGCGATCGGGAACAGCTCAACACCCTTAATCACAAGCTTGTGTTTGGGGGTCCATTGAGATCCCGGATAAGCCCCCAATGTAAATACGCTCTTCTAAAGCTTAGCCCCCAGTCTAGTTCAGTCAAAAACCACTGAGTCAAGCACTGGAACAACTAATCGATATTTTTGGATTGAACAATAAATCCCCCTATACAATACCTAAACCACCGCAGGTTCGATCCTTGTCTCCGCATGGCTAAGCCCTTCAGCCTCGTGCAAGCAGAAACACTCCAAAAGGTCACACAGTCCCAAGCGTACTTCCAGAAGATCGACACCGATCTAAGATGGAGAAACCTTTTATAGGTCCACGAACCTTGAGGGGCAGAACTACATAGGGGTGGTCTATTTACAATCCGATCAAACATATTAATTACATCAGTACATATTGACAGTTCCCCAAACCAATAACAGAGTCTCCCATACATTGTTTCTACAGAAGCTTCTGGATGGAAGCTAACTTAACAGAATAATGCAACATTTACCCTGGAACTCAAACAAACCTGCCAGGGCTTAACACTTCAGCCAATCAACAAACAGCAGGGTAACTGTCTAGCAACATTATTTACAATAATTACAATGCTGTTGCTGTAATCCAATCAACTTCATGCCTTTTACACTTCTTTGGAGATCTCCTACAGAAATCTCATTCATTCTGTCAATTGAAGAGATACTCATACATTTCTTATCTGCAATATTGCTCTGGGCTCTAGACTTACTGGCACCATTACTGGCAGCCTGTCTTATTTCTACAGAAGCACAGACTTGACCAAAATAGCTTAGCAATGGGGAGAGAAGGGGAGCAAAGGGGAAAGAAGGGGAGAGAAGGGGAGAGACGGGGATAGAAGGGGAGAGAAGGGGAGAAAAGGGGTGAGAAGTGGGGGGATGAAGGAGTGGAGACACTTATAAGAAGTCAGACAACTTATAATAAAGTTTAGCGGGCATTTAACCTATCGGTCGGTTTTCCTTAGTCCTAAAACTCCAATTAAAATGCCCGGTCAGTGAAGGAGATTGCCCTCGACTGCATATAATTACATAGCGACCCCACTCCACTGCACTACGAGTTCAAAAGAACCATGCCGATCAATTTTTACTTGCGGAAAATGTTTCAACATGCTGAAAATCTTTCCGCGACCAAACTGAGGCTGCAAGTATGTGGGAACTTCCCTCGAGCATGAAGGAGCGTTCCAGTGCCCTCATAGGACCTCCTAGGACCACATGTCGACCATGCCGCGAGTTTGAATCGAAGGAAAACTCATCTAAACTCACAGATTAGGTCACCGCAGTATATAAATAATTGTGAAATCAATACTTGCTGTGCAACCATCGTTACCCATTATAATCACAACAGCAGCCATTAAAAAATATAGATCTATTCAAATATTACATGCACATCTGCTACCTGGTTATCTGAAGAGTGATTTGTATATGGGTATAGAAATATATCCAGGCAATGGTACCCTAATTAAATCAGCATACAAAATAGACAACCTTACCTAGAATTACTATCACGATTAGTCTAATTAGAAGCTACCTAATCAATTATCTCCTTATTTCCTTCATCACGTGTTGTGTTTGTTTTTTGTTATTAGCAACACAAATGTGGCCTTGATTTACAACAATGTGAATTGGAGCAGAATTCTAGTGCAGCAAAGAATCTCAGAGCTGAATTAAGCCATTTTGAAGACATCCCCTAAAACCATAGAAAGTGCCCGTTTTCTAGCAAATAATTCCAATTATTTTAAAAATCTTTGCCTAAATTATTTTTTAAAAAGTAATTTTTTTTTAATGGATAGATCGTTTGGATTTCCAGTTATTAAACTTTTGCATGACTTTGGATGGTTATTTATTCAATCATGTCCATGGTAAACAAAAAGTCCCAAAGCAATGGTGCAGTGAAACATTTGATAGAGCTGCTGCCTCACGGCATCAGAGACATGAGTTTGATCAAGGCCTTGAGTGCTTTCTGTGCAGATGGCATTAATGGTAGGAAATCTGGTCTGTGTGATTGACTAGGATATGTACGCAACTGTAATTTCTTGGGGTCTTGAGATTGGACAAATATATCTTCTGAGATCATTTGAAATTGATTATAATTATCCTAGTGGATCATTTTTAAGTCCCTACTGGTGGATGCCTGTGTGTGTTATCCACTAATGTGATAATGTCACCTCCAAGAAGCTACCTTAACCCATTCCTTCGCATCCTGTATAAAAATACAAAATTTCTGGATGGGAATATTCGTTATCATCTCTAAAACACTTAAAATTCAACTGGATTGAGATGTAAAATTAATAATATAATAGGAATGTCAGAGGGCTGTTCTAAGTTAACGACATTCCAATCACATTTCCTTGACTACAGATTAATAACTGCGAAGAAACTTATACTCAAATTCTGGAAAAAGACAACAGTTCCCACAGTGAAGATGTGGATCACTGAAATGACCGAGACATTACATTTAGAAAAATTTGGCTTGTTTTGGCTGATAAATCAGACCAATTCTCCAAAACATGGTCTCCTTTCACTGAATTTCTTCTCACACATCTTTGGCAGTTCAGGGGTCTTTTCTTCTCTCTTTTTTGTATCTTTCTTCTTTTTCTTCATTCTTTCCTGTATAATTGTTATGCCGATTGCTTCAAATAAAATAAACATTAAAAAAAATAAAAAATAAAATAAATGTTAAGTGGAAGTCAATTTTAATCTGATTTCTGAACTGGAGGTGGGAGACTTATGGTGGAAGGTATCATTCATAATTTAAATTTGATATCTGAGGGTAAATCCAATTTGCAACAAAATAGTTTGGCCGTGTGCAAGTCTACAGTCACTGTGTTTTAATAGTAAGATTAAACGAGAACTTACCAGTTCGAAGTTTGATCATTATTTTATGAGGAGTACGTTGAGGGAATACGTGAAGAACCCCACCAGGACGCATGCGTGTCATTCTTCAAAGCAGCGGTGTGAAATCACAGATAACTGTAATGACTGAACATAGTAAGATTAGAGAAGAAGTTACCAGTTGAGTATATGATCAAGGATGGGAGCGGAGGGCACGTATTCCCTCAACGTACTCCTCATCAAATAATGATCAAACTTCGAACAGGTAAGTTCTCGTTTAATCTTTCTATTTTACTTCGGAGTCACGTGAGTGACTACGTGAAGATTTCAAAGCTCTGTGATTTCATGCCGTGGAAACAAGTCCATGCATCACATCCGCCTTAATGACTATGGGAGGAATTGTGTTAACACGATTAGACATGAATCCGACATTGAAATCCATGATAAATGTATTAACACCAAATTATAGCCCCTATTTATGGGGTGAAATTATATTACAGAACTTTAAATTGTTTCTGCAAATGTTCCAGGTTTAATTACTGGTTTATGATAAAAATAGTTGTAATGTTTTCACCGTTGACCATCCTGCTGTCTTGAGGATTTGGTCCATCGGAACATCCAACTGCTATTCAGGATGGTGATGCATTGTTCTAATATCATGTCGAGTATCACAGGGAACCATGGTTGAGTAGGCCAATCGGGTACTACCAAAATACCAGACGCAGAGTCTTAGCTGTATTTTCCTTAATAACCGACCGATGAGGCAGAAAGGAGGGAATGCATAAATAAACAATTTCCTCCAATGCAGCAAAAATGCATCTGTCGCCGCTGCCCCAGGGTCTGGTTCCCATGAAACATAGTTTGATAACTGGTGATTAAGCCTGGATGCGAATAGATCAGTATCTGGTGTTCCATACCGTGCTGTAATATCAGCAAATACTTTTTTATCCAACATTCATTCGATGTTTTCATTAAATTTGCGTGACCTGGTGTCTGCCACTGAATTTAGTTTACCTGGTAGGTAAGTAGCTGATATCCAAATATTTCTCTGGATACACCATTGCCAAATTGTATTGGCCAGATTGTCACATGATGTCGATTTGTTTCCACCCATGTGGTTGATATATGCTACCACGGTGGTATTGTCAATTTGTAGTCTAACATGCTGATGATATAACCCAGAACTTTAGGCTATGGAATGCACCCAACATTTCCAGGTAGTTTATGCCCAGTGTTTGTAATAATGACGCCTCCTGTGCATTCCATCTACCTCCACAGCTGGAGATGGAATTGGTAGCACCCCAAGCAAGTGCACTGGCATCAGTTTGTAGCACCATAGAAGGGTTGCTGATAATGATGGGATTGGAACAATGCCGAATGTTATCTTTCCACCGTTTTAGTTCCATTATAGCTTTGATTGGTAGCTTCATTGGTCTGTCAAAATGACCAGCATTAATTTTGAGTGCTCGTATTTTTGCCCTCTGTAAATTTTGATAATGTAAAGGTCGGAATTGTGTGGCTGGAAAGGCAGCCACTATTTTGCCAATTATTCGTGCTACCAATCTGATGGACGGTTTACTGATGTCAATGAGGTTATGGCAAGCCTCTATTAAGGCTATAGCCTTTTCCTTTGGCAAAGTCACCGACATGTGAACTGAGTCAATGGTGAACCCCAAATAATCCATTGTGGTGGAAGGCGTTAATTTAGATTTAACTGGATGGATGATAAATCCCAGTTTTTCAAATAATTGTTTCGTGGCTGTTACAATTTGTTTGGCCAATTCCAAAGTTTTGCCCACAATAAGTATGTCTTCTAGATATGCCATCACCATGTGTTTTTGTTTCTGCAGAAACGCTAGGGCTGGTTTCAAAATGTTAGTGAAAAGCCTGGGGGCTGATGTTAGCCCATTTGGTAGTGCTTTATACTGCCACTACTGTCCCATCCAGTTGAATTTTAAATAAGATCTGTGGTCACCTCGTATAGGCACTGAATAGTAAGCATCTTTTAAATCGATGCTAGCCATGAAGTAACCTTTGGAAATCAATTGTTTAGCAGTAACAAAGGTTTCCATTTTGAAATGAATATATTGTACAAAAGTATTCAAATTAGGCAAGGCAAGGCAAGGCAAGGCAAGGCATTGCAAGGCAAGGCAAGGCAAGGCAACTTTATTTATATAGCACATTTCATACACGAGGCAGACTCAAAGTGCTTCACATAAAAACATGTCATACAATAAATGAAATAATAAAATGAAATAAAATAGAAGAACTAAAAGAAATGAAAAGCAAAATTAAAAATGCATTATAAAAAGTGCAAAAGTTAAACGTGCAATGTAGTTAAGATTTAGCTGAAAGCTAAAGTAAACATAAAAGTTTTCAGTCTTGTTTTAAAAGTGGTCAAAGTTGAGGCAAGTCTTAAATCTTCAGGAAGTTTATTCCAGCTATTTGTTGCATAGTAACTAAATCCTGCTTTCCCATGTTTTGTATTTACTCTGGGAATCACTGGCAGATTGGTTTCAGAAGATCTTAGCGGTCTAGAAGGCTTATATAGTGGAAGCATGTCAGTGATATACTTTGGCCCTAAACCATGTAGTGATTTATAGGTGAGCAGCAGGATTTTAAAATCAATTCTCTGACATACAGGGAGCCAATGTAAGGATTTAAGAATTGGTGTAATATGCTCAAATTTTTTGGACTTTGTTAGAACTCTAGCAACAGCGTTCTGAACAAGCTGTAGCTGCCTGACAGTTTTTTTTGGAAGACCTGCAAGGAGACCGTTACAATAATCTAGCCTACTATTAATAAAGGCATGTACAAGTTTTTCTAAGTCTTGAGCTGACATGAGTCCTCTTAATCTTGCTATGTTTTTGAGGTGATAGTAGGCCGATTTTGTTACTGATTTGATGTGACTGTCGAAATTTAAATCTGAATCCATAATGACCCCAAGATTTCAGGCTTTGTTTGAAGTTTTCAGGGACAGAGAGTGAAGGTGTTGGGTTAATTTAAGCCTTTCTTTTTTAGCACCAAAAACAATTATCTCCGTTTTTTCCTTATTTAGTTGGAGAAAATTTTGGCACATCCAGTCTTTGACTTGCTCAATGCACTGGCACAACAGATCTATGGGGCGATAGTCATTTGGTGATAGCGCTACATAGATTTGAGTGTCATCGGCATAGCAGTGGTGGTCAATATTATTATTTCGCATGATTTGCCCTAGTGGGAACGTGTAGATGTTGAATAAAAAGGGCCCTAAGATCGAACCTTGCGGTACTCCACACGTCACGTTGGTTGGTTCTGATACAAAGTCGCCAATGGAAACAAAATAGTTCCTATCTTGTAAATATGACCTGAACCAACTTAAGACTGTGCCTGAGAGCCCCACCCATTTTTCCAACCTGTCCAAAAGTATTGAGTGATCAACAGTGTCGAATGCAGCACTGAGGTCTAATAGCATTATTATAGAAACTTTGCAGGGTGTGTGTTAAGACGGATGTCGTTTACAACTTTAATAAGAGCGGTCTCGGTGCTATGAAGAGGTCGAAATCCTGACTGGAAGTTGTCGTAGCAGCCAGTTGAAGCCAGGAAGTGATTAAGTTGCTGGAGGACAACTTTCTCAATGATTTTACTTATGAAAGATAGGTTTGATATTGGTCTATAGTTGTTAATAATAGAGGCATCTAGGCTCCGCTTTTTTAAAAGAGGTTTAATAACTGCAGTTTTCAAGGCTTTTGGGAAATTGCCTGATTGAAGAGAGCTGTTAACTATTTGCAGTATGTCTATTGCTAGGCAGTCAAAAACATTCTTAAAAATTAGTCAAATCTATGATGATGCGACAACCACCATCTTTTTTGTTTTTTGTAAAGATATTAGACACGAATTCCAGCGATTCGTGTTGGGTTTTCTCAATTACCCCTTTTACGTAAAGCCGCTCCAGTTCAGCATGTGCTTCTGATTTTTCTTTACCTGAAAGTACGAACATTCGGTTCGGTACATGCTGAACTGGAGGGCTATGTTTGTGTATTAATTCTATGGTATATCCCTGGATACTGCTTAAGATATAAGTGTCTGTAGTTAACATACTCCATGCATCCAGAAAGAAGTGTAATCTCCCCCCAACCTCCATACTCCCTGCAATTCATAAGGAACCAGACCCACCTACCTCCATGGTTACCAGTGGCAGGTTTACTTCTTTTTGTGAATCTTTCGAGGAGGTTGAGGCTCCGGTGTCTGGGTTTGTGGTTGGGTTGGTGTTGTTGTTGAGGGTTTGCGCATCTTCCACGAAAGCCGGTCTGGGCCATGGCCTAAAAAAGACCTATGTTCGGAGTACCTGGCCTTTGAGCTTTCACCAGTTTGTCTTGTTCTACTGGTGGTTGCATAAGGGTGCTGTTTATGGCTGTAGTAGGTTCTTGATGAAGTCGCTTTGATGAGCCCCAGGGTTTTTGCCTCCTCATCAAGCTCGTTGACTTGCTTGGATAGGTTACCTCCAAATAGTAAAATTGGTGGATTTATGTTTCCAGGTTTGCACAGACCTGCAAATTTCGGGTTTAAAGCAGGTCGGATGGCACTCTTTCTGATGCTGTTTATTTCGTATTGTGTATTACAGAGCAGTGCCAGTGCATCCTGTTGATCCTGCGACATCTCCTTTTCATCTACTATGCGGGTGAAAGCTGTTATTCCCGCTGTTAGGAGCTTTAGTACTTTTTGGAGTTTGACATCCATGCCTCTAACTCCTGCTCCGACGTGTTTCCATATGCAATTATTTACAATAGGAACATTCAGGGATATACAGTTTCCCGGTGCCAAGTGTCTTGCCGTGGTGTCCATCACAGCCTGTTCCTGTAGCTGCTTAAATGACATATAATCAATACTGGCAGGTACATAAAAATGCTGGAGAAACTCAGCGGGTGCAGCAGCATCTATGGAGCGAAGGAAATAGGCGACGTTTCGGGCCGAAACCCTTCGAAATCAATACTGGCAGCTAGTTTTGGTTCCAGGTTTTGGCCAGTTTGGTCTGGCTGTATGAATTGGGACATCATGTCCAGTAGATTTTCATCTTCCTGCACCCCTCGCACACTTGAGTTCTGCAAACTCCTCTTCAGGGTCAGCCCAGAATTGACCCCCAGTACTCCCCTCTGACGAGGGAGATGCACAGTGCAGACCTACAAGAGGTGCTGCTGTGGGTGTAATAAATTGCCCACAGTGACTAGACTCCATCTCCTGGAGCCTGTCACGTTGGAGCATTTGCTTCACAAGCCACTCCATCCGGCTCCAGCGTTCACGGTCGCTGGCCGCTCGCGGCTGCTCGAAGTCGGACTCATCCGAGTCAACTACTCTATTAGATTTTTGTTTTACCTTACAGCCCGGCCGTGTAGATCTGGCCGGTGCGGGGGCGAAGTCGGGCACAGCTGTTCCCATTACGGGTGATTCATGTGCCGCCGGCCGCTGCTGGCTGCCCGCAACTCCGCGGTCCTCCCCCGCCAGCTTTGTCGCAGCCTTCTTAGTTTTCTTTGTTTTGTCCATTGACTCCACACCTGTAACACAGTATGGGGATAACAAAAAAGAACGCAGAGTATCTCTTACCTGCAGTTCCCGGTTTTTAAACTTGCCGCTGCGGGGGAACGTCGTTCCACCCCGCCTGACTGTTTCGCAATGCGTGTAGCGATAAGACATGCATGCGTCCTGGCGGGGTTCTTCACGTAGTCACTCACGTGACTCTGAAGTAAAATTGCACATAAACATAATGACTTGACTAAAGGAATTAAATATATTTATATTGCATTGCGTCATGTTGCTAAAAACAATGTTTATAATTCCTGGTCATATGTTTGTTATGTTGACAAACATTTTGTGCATGGGCTTTTGATCTGACAGTATCCCCCTGCTTGACTAAAATCCATTCTTTACTGCTAACCGCAGGTCAGATTAGATTTGACAGAGTGTTGGCATCTGGTTGCATTCTTGTAACTATGTCCGAAAGTCCAGTTTTTAAACCAACCTCCAAAACTAAACTTGCGAGTTAAGAATCCAGGATAATATGTCCTTCTAGTTCACTCTAAATACTGCCTACAGCTAATTCAATGTGAAGTATCCTTTGGAATGTTTGGATGAATGGAAGAGCTATCTCAATATCATTATTAACATTGCTCCTGCAACCAATTCTACAATGATTATTTATTTATTTAGTGAATTATTTGAAGACAACTGTTGTGCACAATATGCTTGTCAACATAACAATCATATGACCAGTAATTTGGAATACACTATATTGTTTAATGACATGCTATGATAAATATAGTTCCTTCCTTTAGAGTAATGGAATTTCTTCATGTTTAATTATATTCCAGTGCCATTTTATTATCCATATTAATTAGTGTACTACAGAAACAAGGAGCTGCAGAGGCTGGTTAAAAAAAAGGAAACAAAGTGCTGGAATATCTCAGCAGACAGGTGCTGCACAATGCTGATCCACCTGCATGGTTTAAAGTAGCAGTAAATAGCTTCGCAATGAGATACAACATTGGATATTTTTTATTTTATTTACGTTGAAGGAAACCCCATTAAAATGAATTTCAAATATTGGAACATTTAGATTTATATCAAGTATATAATTCATTCAAGAAAATTCCATGACTATTTGTTCCTGAAAAGGTTTCCTACATTCCAAATTTGCGATTAAATGTTCCTGTGGCAAAATTGTAAATGACACATCCTGTGCTTGCTACTGTACATTTCACACATTCTGCAGAACAAAATAAACTTAATATTTGCTATTAACAAGGTAAATTGGAAATAGAAATACACTTTTCCAATGTTACATTGAAATTGCTTTCACGTCATTTTGCTCCTCAAAAGGGAAAAAAAGGGTTAAATTAAGAAAAGAAACAGGATTATACGACTGCATGTTCTCTCTGGGAAAACTGCTCAGAAAAGATTTTTGATTATGAGCATCGCCATATATCGTCTATTATAACAACTCTATGCTAGGAAGCATGAAATTCAGGTTTGTGGATCCTTTGTTCGAGCGATTCAAGCAACATTTGGGTAGTTCAGTACATGCATGCACCTATGGTGAAAGGGTGTCTTACAGACATGCAACACCTACTGAGACTATGAAGGCAGATGACGACAGTAATCAGCATGCAACCTAATTTGACACCTGCACTGTAACATCACATAAACAACATTTGTCCACCATTATCATCACAGTAATTTAAAATCTGTTTTTTAAAATGTAAAAATAGAATATGCTTCAAAGGCTTGCCAAGCATTTTAAAAAGTGAAAGCACAGTTTGGTTCCAAAGTCAAGTCAACCCAAGTGGAGGTTATTATCATATGCACTAGAATGAGCCAACACAGCAGCATCACACATATATAGACTCAGACAACACACAAAAACATACATTATACAATATTCGGTGTGGCCAAGTTGAGCCGAAGGGCCTGTTTTCATACTGTATGACGCAATAAATGATATAAGTTACACAAGGTGTTGCATTTTGGGAAGTCTAACTTGGGCAGGACCTACACAGTGAATGGTGGAGCTCTGGGGAGTGTTGTAGAGCAGAAGGATCTAGGAGTGCAGGTGCATGGTTCCTTGAAGGTCGAGTCATCGGTAGATAAGGTGGTCAAAAAGGCTTCTGGCACATTGGCTTTCATCAGTCAGAATAGTGAATATAGAATTTGGGAGGTCATGTTCCAGTTGTATGAGATGTTGGTGAGACTGCATTTAGTATTGTGTTCAGTTCTGGCTACCATGTTATAGGAATTATGTTGTCAAGCTGGAATGAGTGCAGAGACGATTTATGAGGATGTTGCCAGGACTAGCGGGTGGCAGCTATAGGGAGAGGTTGAGTAGGTTGGGACTCTATTCCTTGGAACCACAGGAGAATGAGGTGCGACTTATTGAGATGTATGAAATCATGAGAGGAATAGATCGGGTAGATGCACAGAGTTTCTTGCCCTGAGTCAGTGAATCGAGGACCAGGGGAATAGATTCAAGGTGAAGGGGAAAAGATTTAATAGGAATTTGAGAGGTACCTTTTTCACAAAGGGTGGTGGGTGTATGGAACAAGCTGTCAGAGGAGGTAGTTGAGGATGGGATTATCCCATTGTTTAAGAAACAGACAGGTTTGGAGGGATATGGACCAAATGCAAGCAGATGGGACTAGTGCAGTTAGGACATGTTGGCCAGTGTGGGCAAGTTGGGCCGAAGGGCCTGTTTCCACACTGTATCACTCTATAACTCTATGACACTTAGGCAGTGAAAAGAAAAATAGCAGTACTACACAAATACAATCCATCAGTTAAAATAAATTGAGAAAAGATGATGTACATGATAGTTAGACAAAATGCTGGAGCAACTCAGCGGGACAGGCAGCATCTCTGGAGAAAAGGAATGGGGGACGTTTTGGGTCAAGACCCATCTTTAGACTAATGATCAACCTGATGTCCCGATGATCAGTCTGAAGAAGGGTCTCGACCTGAATAGTCACCCATTCCTTCTCCCCAGAGATGCTGCCTGTCCCGTTGAAATATTTCAGCATTTTGTGTCTATCTTTGGTTTAAGCCAGCATCTGCAATTACTTCTTACACATGTACATACTAGTGCAAGATGTGGTATGTAGTATTGTTTTGTTGCTGACGGTAGGAATAGGATTGTACAGGTCAGTTCAAGAACCTGTTAATTGCAAGAAAATATCTGTAACTGATCTGGTTATACAGTCCTTAAGCAGTCTGTATCTTCTGCCTGTGAGTATCAGAAAGAAGCAGGCATGGCCAAGATGGTGGAGATCTTTGATGATCGACGCCACCTTCCTTAGACAACACCTCATGTAGATGCTGCTATGTGATGTTATGGGCTAAGTCCGCTAAATTCTACAGCCTCTTGTACATCTGAGCAGGCCATATTCTACAGTGCATTTGTAGAGGTTTGTAAAATTATTCAGTTAATGCTGAAACTCTTAAAGTTTTGAAGAAAGTACAGGAACTGGCGAGCCTTCTTCAAGAATTACATCTGTGCACTGGGCCCTAGGGCAGGTCATAACAAGATGTTAATTTCCCAGACATTTTAATCTGCTAACCCAACAATGAAAACTGGCGCGAGGTCTCACAACTTCACCTTTCTGATCAGCAATTGATTCCTTGGTTTTGTTGATGATGAGCATGAGATTGTTCCAGTATCACTCAACCAGCGTTCTCTGTGTCGTTGTTATGTTTGTGTGCAGGTCTTTCAGCAGAGAAAATAGATAGAGTGTTGACTGAACCACAACAGTTATAGAGATCCATCCCTTCAGTAGATGGGATAGTATTCACTGATTCCATTGTAAAAAAAATTATGCTTATAAATGTTGCAACACATTTTACTGGTAAAAAGTAGATTTTCTCTTAGATTCAACGTCCATTTTTTTCTCCATGTTTTGTATATTAAGTGAAGTGAACGCTGTGTACATTCAAGACTGTAATTAATGTATATTTGAATTCCAAGGAAATCGAGAGTTTTGGCGATAAGGCAATTTGTTAGTTAAGCAAAGTAAACTCAAGGGATACAGAGCCTTCCCTTTTTCCTGTTTCTCATTTTCTCACAGGAGACCAATTGTGAATAGTTTTATGCTACATGTTATCTTGCGCAATCTACCATCTGCTTTTCCTTGTACTAACAGAAAATTTACAATGAAAAGTACTTTGTAAACAAACAACATTTATGTGAATGAATGTAAAACGACACATTCTCCAGTCAGCCTATTTTCCATCTGGTGTAACATAAAGCAGACAGTCAGTATTGAACCATTTCTGTCATGGGCCAACTCATTACAACAGTCTGTACATGTTATACGCCAGCTGAAAATCTCTCAGCCTACCTGCCTGGTTGGAGACAACATCCCCCCTTAACTATTGAAAGCTGCTTCTTGGAGAGGAGAGAAAATAAGTATGCTTTTTAGCACTCATTTCTCAGTGTATCCAACAAAGTTATACATTTGGACTGCATTGTCCACCACATAACGTCACACTAGCCCTACGATCTGGCATAATCACTGAAAACCAGTTTAGTCTTTAGTCTCTACAAATTAATGTGATTTCGAAGAATGCACAATTTGATTTATTTTTGCATTTGACATTTCATCTATTCATCCTTAGCACTATTCTAAATTGTTTATATATCCCTGCCAGTAATCACTTTGAATAATCTGACCATATCAAAATTATACCATAAATTGGACCAAAATCCCTTCAGATAAGCAAACATCTTCAGCTATTGCAGTTGTCAAAGATATAAGGAATTTAACTAAAACTGCAATACATGCTTCCTATGTCCAGACCAGAGTTCCCACTATGGACTCCATTTAGTCAAGTCGAAAGGCAAGATTGTTTCATTGCTATACTGTATGTACCAAAAACAGAACAATGACATCGCTACTTGCAGCAGCAGCACAACAGGCTTGTAAACATAGTACTCAATAGATAACATAATAAACAAACAAAAAACAGGTTCAATACATGTCACCAAAAAGGTTAATGAAGGCAGAGCTGTAGACATTGTATATATAGATTTCCTCAAGACATTCGACATGGAGAGATAGCTGAATGGATAGAACTGCTATGGAAGGTTAGATGGCATGGGATCGAAGGAGAGATAGCTGAATGGATAGAACATTGGCCTCATGGAAGGAAGCAGAAGGTGATGGTGGAAGGTTGTTTTTCAGACTGGAGGCCTGTGACTAGTGGTACGCCTCAGGGTTCGTTGCTGGGCTCATTGCTGTTTATTGTCTGTATAGATGATTTGGATGAGAACGTACATGACATGATTATCAAGTTTGCAGATGACACAAAAGTGGGTGGTATTGTAGATAATGAAGTTGGTTGTCAAAAATTGTAGCAGGTTCTTGAACAATTGGGGAGGTGGGCTGAAGAATGGTTGATGGAATTTAATACAGAGATTTGTGAGGTGTTACATTTTTGGAAGACTATCATAGGCAGGACCTACACAGTGAATGGTGGGGCTCTGGGGAGTGTTTTTGAACAGGGGGATCTAGGAGTGCAGGTGCATAGTTTGTTAAATGTAGCATTACAGGTAGACATGATGGTCAAAAAGTCTTTCGGCGCATTGGCCTTCGTCAGTCAGAGTATTGAGTTTAGAATTTAGGAGATCATGTTACCATTGCACATCTAAAAGAACCCAAAATATGCAGCAAACCTGAAACCTTTCATATCTGTACGAGGCAGTGCTGCACATTCACCCCCGACAGCTGAGTTTTAATGAGAGATTCAGTGTTAGCTGTCACTATTTTAAAGTTTACCATCAGGTTGCAAATTTATTCTAAGTGGTTTATAAATATCACTTTATGAGGTGCTAGATAAAAGTATACTTAAGGGCAATGAACACTGTGAAGTTAGTTCATTTACATAACCAATCTATGTGGAAATTAGGTATAGAGAATATTTTTTTAGATGCATTGTGAAATAGCCGAGGAGAAGATTGATCTCAGTGCCAGTATCAACCTTCTCAATTAAGTGTACAATATTTGCAACTCTGTGCCTCAAGAGTTATTCTCTGCTGCTATAATTTTTCTAAGTAGTTTACAGTGTTATTATAGTTAACAGACCAGAAATACTGAGGCTGAATGACAGAGAAGCAGTTTTTTGCAGCATGCAAGGATCATTATATTACAAATGGAGGTTCACCAGAACTTAAATTATTTCTTCTCTCCTGAAGAAATAAAACTCCAAGAGCACATGGATCCTAAGTAATTTAATAGAAAGCATTGAAAACATAAATGGAGTTTAAAACCAGTTGAACAGGATGGTAAAAATCATGAACAAGTAATGGCAGCCGAGGCATAGTACAGATGAGGAATCACAAGAAACAGGAATCTTGAGCAAAACAAAAAGTTGAGGGAACTCAGCTGGTCAAGCAGCATCTGTGGAGGGAATGGACAGGCAATGTGGGAGCCGGAGGACATACTGCCAGGAACGTGGGGGAGAGGAGGGGAGAGGGGGAGGGGGGAGGGATGGGGAGAAGGAGGGGGAGGGGATGGGGAGAGGGAAGGGGAGGGGATGGGGAGAGGAGCGGAACAAAGGAGGACCTGGCATTGAATACTTTGTAACTTTATCATCGCCATTTATGTGGCAGCTCTTTGCATACCTTTGGTACGCAAAACAAAGTATTTCACTGTGGCTTGCCACAGTTGACAATAAAGTATTCATTCATCACGTTTCTGTCAGGTCAAATCTGAAGAAAGGTCCCGACCTTAAACAACGCCTCTCCATTTCTTCCACAGATGCTGCCTGACTTGTTGAGTTCCTCCAGCACATATGTGTTTTGCTATGGATGAGAAAAGTTGATAACAGGCTTGCATCTCAGAAGAAACTACAGGAATAATTTTAAATCCCTCTCCCCAATAGAAACTGGATAAATTGCCCGTGTTCCACTTATTGCACAAGCCCCTGAATTACAGAAGACCTGAATTGTAACAACCTGGTTTTACCTGGACTCTGCTCACAGGTATTGTACTCTGATCTCTTTGATCTGTTATCCTGGAAGGAATACAGAGGCCGCTCACTGAAAAAACCCCAATAACGTCTCCAAACTCTCCTTTAGGTAAGATCAAATGTTATGAAGGCTGATTTACCTCTCATGAGAGCACATTTTACTTAATTAAATTGCCAATCTTTTATTGCAGATTAACAAATCAAGGGCGGCACAGTGACGCAACAGCAGAGTTACTGCCTCACAGCGCCAGAGGCCGGGCTCAATCCTGACTATGGGTGCAGTCTGTACGGTGTTGGCATGTTCTCCCTGTGATTCTGTGGGTTTTCTCCAAGTGCTCCGGTTTCCTCCCACATTCCACAGACATGTAATTTGTAGGTTAATTGGCTTCTGTAATATTGACCTTGGTGTGTAGGATAGAACAAGAGTGTCTGTCCCCTAGTGTGTAGTGTATGGTTGATCATTTGTTGGCGTGACTCGGTTGGTCGAAGGGCCTGTCTCGACACTAAATCTCTAAACTAAAATAAACTCCTATCACACTACTCTGACCCTCCACCTGTGACTCTCTGCAAATTAAGAACTTGCATTACCATTTGGGGGGAAATGGTAATTTTCCTAACATGGAAAACCCAGTTTATAGACCATTCTCAGGAACAGACCACTTATGTAAATTGGGATGCCCTCTATTTATTTTCATCTCCCCAACTAGATTAACGGCACATGAATAGCTCATCTGACCCTAATGGAACCCCCAGAGCCATGTGCAAAGTAGTGTTTTGTTAAGGGCCCGTCCCACTTGGGCATTATTATCTTGTTAGGACATGGATACTACTTCAAGTTCTAGTTGTCTAAGATCCAGAAAAAGCTGATTGTTGTTTAGTGGATGTCTGACCCAGTAAACAAAATGGCTGCACTGTAGAGTCCCTTCGCAGTAAAACCTGTCAGTCAGTCAATAGATTTGAAATTGAATGAAACCAGGTAGATTCAGCATGGAAGTCAGTAAAAACAGGAAGATACTCAAAAGAGGAATAGTTCCGTTTTCCTGGTTGGTTCATCATTAGGTGAGGCACGGTGGCGTAGTGGTAAAGTTGCCGCCAAACAGTGCCAAAGACCCGGGTTCAATCCTGACTACGAGTTCTGTCCATAAGGGATTGGTACGTTCTCTCTGTAACCTGCGTGGGCTTTCTCCTAGTGCTTTGGTTTCCTACCATACTCTAAAGACATACCATACATGTTTGTAGGTTAATTGACTTTGGTAAAATTGTAAATTGTTCCTAGTTTGTGTAGGATATTGTTAGTGTGCAGGAATCGCTGGTCAGCATGGACTCGATGGGCCGAAGGACCTGTTTCCGTTCTACATCTCTAAACTATAAACTAAAGGGAAGGTTATTTAAGATGAACCAGACACCCCTACATATAAGTTTCCCATATGTTCTGTGGTTGTGCTATCTAATTCAAACCTTTCCTTTCACTCTTTGAAATGGCTCACTGTGTCCTGAATAATAGTAAGATTAAACGAGAACTTACCAGTTTGAAGTTTGATCGTTATTTTATGAGGAGTAACGTTGAGGGATTACGTGAAGAACCCCGCCAGGACGCATGCGTGTCATTCTTCAAAGCAGCGGTGTGAAATCACAGATAACTGTAAGGACAAAACATAGTAAGTTTAGAGAAGATATACCAGTTGAGTATATGATCAAGGGTGGGAGCGGAGGGCACGTAATCCCTCAACGTTACTCCTCATAAAATAACGATCATACTTCAAACTGGTAAATTCTCGTTTAGTCTTACTATTTTACTTCGGAGTCACGTGAGTGACTACGTGAAGATTTTAAAGCTCTGTGATTTCATGCCGTGGAAACGAGTCCATGCATCACATCTGCCTTGATTATGGGGAGAATAGTGTTAACATCATTAGACATCAATACGATATTGAAAACCCAACGATAAATATATTAACACCAAATTATAGCCCCTATTTATGGGGTAAAATTATATTACAGAACTTAAAATTGTTTCTGCAAATGTTCCAGGTTCAATTACTGGTTTGTTATAAAATCGTTGGAAAGTTTTCTCCGTTGACCATCCTGCTGTCTTGAGGATATGGTCCATAGGAACATCCAACTTCATAGCTGCCGATGTAGCTGCAGCCCTGGTGGAGTGAGATTTAAAAATGCTAGTGCCTACTCCAGCCTTTATTAGGACCTGTTTTAGCCATATAGAGATGGTCTGGACTGTCACTTTTTTGAGTGGCTGTTTGTAGTTGATTAAAAGTGACATTTCTTTGCCTCTGATGATCTTAGTATACGCCATATATAATAGTAAGTGTGTTACAATACAGAGACGATCATCTGTCGGGTAGGCCCTGAATTCTGTTTTAAGCCTGCTGACCCCTGTCTGTTCTGTTTGACTAATTCCTTGATGTGAAAAGTTAAATTTCCAGATGAAATAGTCATGTTGTCCAGCCTTAGTTCCTGTAGCGACTGGACCCTTTGTGCCGTGACCAAGGCCATCAGCATGACTGTTTTCATAGTCAGTTTCTGTAGGGACAGAGCTGTAGCTGGAGACCAGTTTCTTAACATGGTCAGTACAATGCTCACATCCCATATTTGGGAGTACCTGGTTCTTGGGGATTAACATTAAAAAATGCCCCTCATGAGTTTGGTTACCAGGGTGTGTCCCAACAGAATGCCGCTCTGTTCCTTGGCACAGGTATGTTGACAGAGCACTTCTGGCGCAGTTGATGGCACTATGACTGAGCCTCTCATCGTAATGGAGGCTTGCCAGGAATTCCAGAACAGACGGGATGTTCATAGATCTGTGGGTGATGTTGTTGTTGTGACAGTACTTTTCCCATTTCTTGATGACACCAAGTACTGTTTTTTGGTGGACTGTCTGTGGGCCGCTGAAATAATATCCACTGTTCGGTCCGTCAGTCCCAGGTGTAGTAGAGGTGCTTTCAAACTCTACAAATTAATAGGTTTATATAATTATGACATGGGTAACTTCCCCTTGTTGCGGGATGAACCAGTAAATTAAGTCTATGATGGATGGTGATGCATGGTTCTAAAACCATGTCGATATCACCGGGACCGATGGTTGAGTAGGCCAATCGGGTACTATCAAAATACCAGACGCGGAGTCTTGCTGCATTTTCCTTAATACCCGACTGATGAGGCAGAAAGGAGGGAATGCATAAATAAACAATTTCCCCCAATGCAGCAAAAATGCATCTGTTGCCGCTGCCCCAGGTTCTGGTTCCCATGAACATAATTCGATAACTGGTGTGAGCCTGGATGCGAATAGGTCGATATCTGGTGTTCCATACAGTGCTGTAATTTCAGCAAATACATTTTTATCCAACATCCATTCAGTGTTTTCATTGAATTTGCGTGACCTGTTGTCTGCCACTAAATTTAGTTTACCTGGTAAGTAGGTAGCTGATATCAAAATATCTCTCTGGATACACTATTGCCAAATTGTGTTGGCCAGATTGTCACATGATGTCGATTTGTTTCCACCCATATGGTTGATATATGCTACCACGGTGGTGTTGTCAATTTGTAGTCTAACATGCTGGTGATATAACCCAGAACAATATGACTTAAGGCCATGGAATGCACTTAACATTCCCAGGTAGTTTATGCCCAGTGTTTGTAATAATGATGCCTCCTGTGCACTCCATCTCCCCCACAGCTGGAGATGGAATTGGTAGCACCCCAACCAAGTGCACTGGCATCAGTTTGTAGTACCATAGACGGGTTGCTGATAATGTTTGGATTGGAACAATGCCTAATGTTATCTTTCCACCATTTTAGTTCCATTATGGCCTCTGTTGGTAGCTTCATTGGTCTGTCAAAGTGACCACCATAATTTTTGAGTGCTCGTGTTTTAGCCCTCTGTAATTTTTGATAATGGAATGGTCCGATTTGTGTGGCTGGAAACGCAGCCACTATTATGCCAATTATTCTTGCTACCAGTATGATGGATGGTTTTGTGATGTCAATGATTTTGCTGCAAGCCTCCATTAAGGCTGTAACCTTTTCTTTCGGCAAAGTCACTGATATGTGAACTGAGTTAAGGGTGTACCCCAGATGATCCATTGTGTTAAATAACATCTGTGGTCACCTCTAATGGGTACTGTATAGTAAGCATCTTTTAAATCGATGCTTGCCATGTAGTAACCTTAGGAAATCAATTGCATAGCAGTAACAAAGGTTTCCACCTAGTAATGAATATATAGTACGAAAGTATTCAAATTAGTCAAATATATGATGATGCGGCAACCAGCATCTTGTTTATGATAAAGATTTTGGACACGAATTCCTGTGATTCGTGTTGGGTTTCATCCATTACTCCTTTTTATAAGGCCACTGTAGTTCAGCATGCGCTTTTGATTTTTCTTTGCCTGTAAGCACGAACATTCAGGTTCAGGTACATGCTGAACTGGAGGATTATGTTTTTGTATAAATTCTATGGTATAACCCTATACTTCTGAAAATATAAGTGTCGGTAGTTAATTTATTCCATGCATCCAGATAGAATTGTAATCTCCCACCAACCTCGTAAGGAACCAGACCCACCTACCTCCATGGTTACTATTGGTAGGTTTGTTATTTTTTCGGCATCCTCCGTGGACGTTGAGGCGCCGGTGTCTGGATCTGTAGTTGGGTCGGTGTTGAGGGTTAGCGCATTCCCCAGGAAGGCCCTTCTGGGCCATGGCCTAAAAAGACCGATGTTGAGTGTTCCTGGCCTTTGTGCTTTCACCAGTTTGTCTTGGCCGACTGGTGGTGCGTAGGGGTGCTTTTTCTGGCCGAAATAGTTTTTAGACGTTGCTTTAATGAGCCCCAGGGTTTTACCCTCTTCGTCAAGTTCTTTTACCTGTTTTGATAAGTTGCCTCCAAATAGTAATATTGGTGTCTTGGAGGTTCCAGGTTTGCATAGGCCTGCAAATTAGGGTCTAAAGCCGGTTGGATGGCACTTTTTCATAATACTGTTTACTCGTATTGGTAGTTGCAAAATAAAGCCAGTGCATCCTGGTGATCTAGTGTCATGTCTTTTTTGTTTATTGTGCGGGCGAAAACCGTAATTCCCGCTGTTAGGACTTTCAGAACTTTCTGTAGTTTCAAGTCCCTGGCTCTGATTGAGACTGCGACATGTTTTCAAATACACTGGTTGACACTGGGAACATTCAGTATTTTGCAGTTCCCTGGTGGTAAGTGTCTTGCTGTGGTGTCCAATAATGCCTGTCCTTATAGCTGGTTGAATGACAAATAGTCGATACTTGCAGCTATTTTAGGTTCCAGGTTATGGCCAGTTTGGTCGGGTTGAATAAACTGGGACACCATATCCAATAGGTTTTCTTGCACCCCATGTGCACTAGGGGTATGTTCTGCACACCCCTCTTCAGGGTCAGCCCAGAATTGACCCCCTGTACTCCCCTCTGATGAGGGAGAAACACTGTGCAGCCCTACAAGAGGTACTGCTGTAGGACTTACTAGCTGCCCACTGTGACTAGTCTCCATCTCCCGGAGCCTGTCACTTTGGAGTACTTGCTCCAACAGCCGCTCCAACTGGCTCCAATGCTCTCGGGCACCGGCCACTCGCGGCTGCTCCAGTTCCTGCAGCCGCTCCAACCGGCTCCAATGCTCACGGGCACTGGCCGTCGCGGCTGCTCCTGAAGTCACTCCTGCTTCAGTTCCTGCAGCCGCTCCAACCGGCTCCAATGCTCACGGGCACTGGCCGTCGCGGCTGCTCCTGAAGTCGCTCCTGCTCCAGTTCCTGCAGCCGCTCCAACCGGCTCCAATGCTCACGGGCACTGGCCGTAACGGCTGCTATTTTTCCCCGCTCCCAGCCGCTCCAACCGGCTCCAATGCGCATGGGCACTGGCCGCTTGCGGCTGCTCCTGAAGCCGCTCTAACCGGCCCCAATGCTCACGGGCACTGGCCGCTCGCGGCTATTCAGAGTCGGACTCATCGGAGTCAACGATCCTGTTAGTTTTTTGCTTCGCTCTACCGCCCGGCCGTGGCTGGTGCGGGAGCGAAGTCGGGCACAGCTGTTCCCATTTTGGGAGATTGGCGTGCTGTTGGCTGCTGCTGCTGGCTGCCCGCAACTCCGCGGTTCTCCCCCGCCAGCTTTTTCGCAACCTTCGTGGATCTGGTCCATGTCTCCACCTGTAAGGTAAGTGGAAGGAACGCAGAGTCTCCTTACCTGCTGTTCCCGGCTTTCAAATTCTGCCGCTAAGGGGAACGTCGTTCCCCTTGCTGTGACTCGTTGCAATGCGTGTAGCGATATGACACGCATGCGTCCTGGCGGGGTTCTTCACGTAGTCACTCACGTGACTCCGAAGTAAAATTCAGATTTTCAGCAAGTAAACAACATGAAAGCACACTTTTTGTTTTCAAATGAGAAAGTGAAAAGAAGACCATGCTTGAAGAACTAACAGAAACGTCCACCTCAGCAAGACATAGACAAATAAGACTTGTATGTGTGTAGGAAGGAACTGCAGATGCACTGAAGATAGACTCAATGTGCTGGAGTAACTCAGCGGGTCAGGCTGCATCTCTGTAGAAAAGGAACAGGGGATATTTTGGATTGAGACCCTTCTTCAGAGGGTCTTTCTTCAAGGATTTGTATGGTGTGTTAAGTACTTCAGGAATGTGGATTTCAAATATGTCGGAAACGGCATATCTGCAAGAAATGCGACTCCTTCTAGCAGGTAAAGCAGACCAATTCTTATTGATTCTGTCACCTTTTATCGATTTCTTACAAGCATATGGTGCAACACAACCATAGAAATAAAATGTTTTAGAATCAGGTGGCGAGTGGCCTGGAACATAAAATAGGTATATAGCTTTCAATCTCCCTTTTCCTTTTCTTCTTTTATTTTTATTTTATTTTTTTTCATCTCTTTCTCCTTCTACTTCTTCTTTCTTCTTCCTACTTTTGGACTATCTTTCTCTCACGCACCACTTATGTCAATCTCTTCTTTTCTACTCTTTTCTTCCTTATTCCTGTTTTGCTATTAAATAAAAAAATAAGAAGTCGTATATGAAATGTAATATGTCAACAAGTATTAGGTACTGAGGTACCACAGTATTGTACTTACTTCTAACACAAATTTAAAAAAAAAAAGTTCTTCAGGAAGCTAATGAACAAGTTCAAAAGTACTGCATCAAATTCTTGGCTTGCACCTTGTAGATGATAAAATAGGTTTGAGGTATCAGGGAGTCAGTCAGTCGCTTCAAGATACCTATACTCTGACTCACTCTTGTTGGCACAATGTTTAATGGAATTTCTGTCAATGTTCACCCCGGAGAATGTTCATAGTTGGGAATTGACAATGGTAATACTATTGAATATCAAGAGTAGGTGAGTATATTTACTTTTGATGTTAATGTTCAAAGCAGGGAACTGCTGTGGCACAACTATTTATCAGCCCCTCTTTATATGTTGTAAATGTGTTATTACATAGAGGCACAGGTTGCTGTGATTTCTTTGTGGGTGGACATGAGTACTGTATAACCAATAATGATCCATCCTCTTATAAATAAAGGAAGTTCAAGGAATGAAGTACCTGAATATGATTGTGCCTCAGATATTGTCCTGATGATCTCCTGCAATAATTTAAGACACAAAATGCTGGAGTAACTCAGTGGGTCTGGCAGCATCTCAGAGAAACATGGATGGGTGACGTTTTGGGTCGGGACCCTTCCCCACTCCATTCTCTTCCCCTCTGAATGTACAGCTCTCTTTTTTTAAATAGAAGAAGGGTCCCGACCCGAAGCGTCACCTATCCATGTTCTCCAGAGATGCTGCTTGACCCGCTAAGTTACTCCAGTACTTTGTGTCCTTTTGTGTGCTAAAGGGCTGTTTCTGTACTGTATCTCTTTACGACTTTATGATTATTTATGAAAACACATAGTTCTAGTTCCCAGGCTTCTGCACTACAGCATGTGGGAAGGGGATTGGGTATCAGGGGAACAGTCACAGAAATGATCGACCACATCTACTTTTGGATTTGTTACACCATGTCAACACACACCTTAATACCTGTGGCCACCTTCATCCCAAACAGCAGATACCTATCTGGTGGGTAATGTTCTTTCTTGGTCAATTCAGGAATTGGTGTATATATGGATGAAAGTCGATTTGGCCCATTAAAAAGCAGCAGGGAACTGTCTATGAAGACTGGATGACTGGTAGAAATGATTAGTCCGCTGGGAGGTAGTGACTGTTACATTGGGGACATTTGTAATTTTGAGCAGTAATAATTTGTTTTTGAGTTCTCACTAATGCCAAGTCTGCAAACATCAAATGTTGAAGATACTTTGTGCCACGAATCAAATTTGCTGTTGATTATTTTTGATTTTTTGATTTGTGATTTTTTAAAAATTTAGTTTAGATAGAGTTACAGCATGGAAACAGGCCCTTCGGCCCACCGAGTCCGCACCGACCATCGATTCCTGCACATTAACTCAATCCTTCATACACTAGGGGAGTTTACATTTATACCAAGGACATTACATAGAAACATAGAAACATAGAAAATAGGTGCAGGAGGAGGCCATTCGGCCCTTCGAGCCAGCACCGCCATTCATTGTGATCATGGCTGATCGTCCCCAATCAATAAACCGTGCCTGCCTTCTCCCCATATCCCTTGATTCCACTAGCCGCTAGAGCACTATCTAACTCTCTCTTAAATCCATCCAGTGATTTGGCCTCCACTGCCCTCTGTGGCAGGGAATTCCACAAATTCACAACTCTCTGGGTGAAAAAGTTTTTTCTCACCTCAGTTTTAAATGGCCTCCCCTTTATTCTAAGACTGTGGCCCCTGGTTCTGGACTCGCCCAACATTGGGAACATTTTTCCTGCATCTAGCTTGCCCTGTCCTTTTACAATTTTATATGTTTCTATAAGATTCCCCCTCATCCTTTTAAACTCCAGTGAATACAAGCCTAGTCTTTTCAATCTTTCCTCATATGACAGTCCCGCCATCCCAGGGATCAATCTCGTGAACCTACGGTGCACTGCTTCAATCACAAGGATGTCCTTCCCCAAATTAGGAGAACAAAACTGTACGCAATACTCCAGATGTGGTCTTACCTGAGCCCTATATAAAGAAGAACCTCTCTACTCCTATACTGAAATCATCTTGTTATGAAGGCCAACATTGCATTAGCTTTCTTCATTGCCGGCTGTACCTGCACGCCAACTTTCAGTGACCGATGTACAAGGACACCCAGGCCTCACTGTACCTCCCCCTTACCTAACCTAACCCCATTGAGATTATAATCTGCCCCCTTGTTTTTGCCACCAAAGTGGATATCCTCACATTTATCTATATTATACTGCATCTGCCATGCATCTGCCTCGTGATTTTAATGAGGCATTAATCCATTTGAAATGAAACTAGTCACAGAATCAAATTATTTAAATAAGTAGCTGAAAAGTGTGATAAAAAATGTGATGCAGATTTACTGTATATTCTAAAATAAGCAACTTTAATTTCTAGCCTCATGAAGAAGTCCAAAGGGAATGACTAAAGAAATATTCCACTTTCTTTATGATTAAAGGGGAGGTGAAAGCAAGCTTGTTCTTTAAAGTGGTCTGGAATAGAGCCCTGAGGGCCTATTTCAGTAGTATCTTTCCAGCTGTGAGCCCACCACAGGGAAGAAAAGAGGCCAGTCAGACATAGTTAACACAAAAATAAAGCAACTTCTTTACTCAGAGAGTGGTAGCTGTGTGGAATGAGCTTCCAGTGAAGGTGGTGGAGGCAGGTTCTTTTTATCATTTAAAAATAAATTGGATAGTTATATGGATGGGAAAGGAATGGAGGGTTATGGTCTGAGCGCAGGTATATGGGACTAGGGGAGATTATGTGTTCGGCACGGACTAGAAGGGTCGAGATGGCCTGTTTCCGTGCTGTAATTGTTATATGGTTATATGGTTATTATTCTCTTGCCTGCAAATATTTGTATGCTATACAGTGAGCATGTCATAGAGTCATACAGCATGGAAACAGTCCCATCGGCCCAACTTACCCACACCAACCAAACATATCCCATCTGAACTAATCCCACCTACCTGTGTTTGTCCCATATACATCTAAACCTGCCCTATCCATGTACCTGTCAAAATGTTTCTTAAATGTTGTGATAGTACCTGCTATAATAATACTTCCTCTGCCTCCATCGATGCTGCTTAACCTCCTACTTACCCAATGTGAAATTGATTGGGTTACATCAATGCTGATCCTAACTGCTTGACTCCCAACACATAGTTGGCAATGTTGGCACCACCCTTATGAGAGACTCAGGCTGTAAACAATGGGAAAGAAGATCCCCACCTGCCCATAGACTGACTGGTTGGCTTCAGGCAGTTTATGGGCGGTTTCAGAAGGCCTATTCATTGTTTGCAAATCACTTGGTAAAAATTAGAAGAGAAAATAAAAAATGCTGGAACGAATCTGCAGGACAGGTAGTATGTGCGTAAAAGGGAACGGGTTATGTCTGCCCTGAAATGTTAACTCCCTTTCACTTTTCACTGATTCTGTCAAACGTGCTGAGTTTTTCAGCTTTTTTATTATTCACAGAATATCTGTTTGACACCAATTTTGAGTTCCACACCTTGGAAGTTAGTGAAGATTCGCAAGCATAACCAAAAAGATTGGTGAAGAAGGGTCTCGACCCAAAATGTCACCCATTCCTTCTCTCCAGAGATGCCGCCTGTCCATGCTGAGTTGCTCCGGCATTTTTATGTCTATCGACAGATCATAGTTATGGGGGTTAAACTGATGGAACGACTAATTACCTATCAAGTAGATTTGATAGAGATAGATTATGAAAGGTTGAAACAGAATAATGGAGACTGTTTCCACAGGCAAAATCATTGCGAGCAGTGCTCACAAATATAATGCAACCAGCAGACAGAAACAAAAATATTTCACAACTGCAATTATGAACATGTTCGCTGAGTTACTCCAGCATTTTGTGTCTTTCTTCACTATTCACGGTGGCGCAGTGGTAGAGTTGCTGCCTTACAGCGAATGTAGCACCGGAGACATGTGTTCGATCCGGATTACGGGAGCTGTCTGTACGGAGTTTGAACGTTCTCCCCGTGACCTTCGTGGGTTTTCTCCAAGATCTTCGGTTTCCTCCCACATTCCAAAGACGCACAGATTTGTAGGTAAATTGGCGTGTTAAATGGAAAAAAATGTTCCTAGTGGGTGTCGCATGGTGTTAATGTGCGGGGATCACTGGTTGGCGCGAACCCGGTGGGCCAAAGGGCCTGCTTCCGTGCTGTTTCTCTAAACTAAACTAAATAAGTTGGTAGATACGGACTCAATGTTAGACATGTAGGGATTTGGAGAAATTGTGAGTTGGAAGGAAAAAGAATTGCAGGGATCTGTACAAAGAGCGGGAGAGTGGGACTATCTGGATTATTCTGCTAAACAATCAGCACAGTCTCAATGGGCTGCCAATGTTCCTGGTCCAACTGAACATTTTGATTTGAGAAAATCCACAAGGAACAAGCACATATATTGATATATTGTGCTTTACAGCACTTCATGGTCAATGTAGTATATTAGAAGTGTAGTCATTGTTGCAGGAAATTAGTTGGCCAATTTCCAGATGAACAACAATAAGATAAATAATCAAATTGCCTGATTTGGCTGGTGACAATGGGTTACTAACATCCTGCACATAATCTAAAATCTCATCTTCTCTCTCTCTCAAAGTCTCCGTTTAATATATCCAAAACTCAACATGTCCAGGGGAGCAGCACCCTCTGCACTACAATGGAAATCCCAAAGATAGACACAAATTGCTGGAGTAACTTAATGGGTCAGGCAGCATCTCCGGAGAAAAAGGTATGGGTGATGTTTCGGATTGGGAGCCTTCTTCAGACTGAAAGTAGGGGGTGGGGTTGGGGGCGAAGAGCTGGAGGCAAGAAAAGAGCAATCAAGGCCAGCCACAAATGACCTCAGGCAGGGCGGTGCCTGGTCATAAGGTCATGTCATAAGCGATAGTAGTAGAATTAGGCCATTCAGCCCATCGGCCCATCAGTCTACTCCGCCATTCAAGCATGGCTGATCTATCTCTCCCTCCTAACCCCATTCTCCTGCCTTCTCTCCATAACCTCTGACACCAGCACTAATCAAAAATCTTTCTATCTCTGCCTTAAAAGTATCCACTGACTTGTCCTCCACAGTCTTCTGTGACAAAGAATATCACAAATTCAACACCCTCTGACTAAAGAAATTTCTCCTCATCTCTTTCCTAAAAGAACGTCCTTTAATTCTGAGGCTGTGGCCTCTAGTCCTAGTGTCTCCCACTAGTGGAAACATCCTCTCCACATCAACTCTATCAAAACCTTTCACAATTCTGAATGTTTCAATGAGGTTCTCCCTCATTTTTCTAAACTCCTGCGAGTACAGGCTCAGTGCCGACAAACGCTTATCATAGGTTAACCTACTCATTCCTGGGATTATTCTTGTAAACCTCCTCTGGACCCTCTCCAGAGCCAGCACATCCTTCCTCAGATATGCTGCCCACAATTGCTCACAATATTCCCAATGCGATCTTACCCGTGCTTTATAGAGCCTCAACATTACATCCCTGTTTTATATACAAGCCATCTTTGTTAGCTTTGAGCTTGTTTACCTTACTACCAATTCGACTTGCACAAGCATTCCCAAGTCCCTTATGCTCCACCAATGGTAAGCCCATTGTTGGCGAGGTGTGATCTCAAGATGGACAATTGTGGAACTGGTAAAACAACTAGGGTGGAGAAAAGGGCCAAGGGGGGAAGGGGGAAGGAAGGGGAGTGTAAGTAGAAGTTACTTAAAGTTTTAGAATTCAATAGAAAATAGAGAACTAAGTCGTAAGCTCCCCAAGCCAAATATAAGGTGCTGTTCCTCTAATTAGCATGTAGCTACACTATGGCACTGGAGCAGGCCCAGGACAGAAAGGTCAGTATGGGAAAGGGAAGGGGAGTTGAAATGATTACTAACCAGGAGATCCCGTAGGCTTGAATATCTGAATTGGGACACAGCCAGAGGCAGAAAATACCACCTGTAGTGGCCATTTGATTGTTTTGTGTGTCATTAATGATGGCATGTATCTTTTTAGACTGTGGGTGGGATTTATAAAGTATTTTAGGGCGTGTCTGGAGCTAAGTTTCTCGCGCAGAAGCTTAGTTTTTAGTTTTTAGTGGACCAGCATGGGGAAGGTATACCCTTTGACCATGCGGAGTGTAACGGAGACAAGAGGAGTTTTCAAACCTTTAAAGCGATATGCTGGAGTTCGATGAAGATTATGGTGTACGAGACGAAAGAAGTTTGGATGTACCTTATTGTTTTTCATGAATAATAAAGAATCTATTAAACAAAAGCTTATGTTATGTGTTATGAAGATTTATCTGTGAAGAAGCTCTGAAGGTCTCTGACGGAGAGCTCGCATGCGTATAATGACATTCCCCTTAACCATGTAGTCCACTTAGCGGCTAGAGGAAGTAATCTCTTGAACGATATACAAATCTGCTGCTACATTAAGTCAAAGGATACCTCTGGGAGGGGAGTGACAGCCAGTCCCAGAGAGTGGGACAGAAAATTTGGCCAAGATCTCGAAATAGGTTTTGGACAGAAGACCGGTTCCAACCGAGGAACTGAAGACAATAGATCTCGGCCAGAGATGGCCTCGAGGCCTATCAACAGCGACACGACTTATCTGAAGGTCTAAAGACATTATCACAGATATTGTGAGTAAAATCGACTATTATTTCTATGAATTTTGAAGCTGCAATGTTTTAATTTTAAGTGGCTTCTGTAAGAAGAGCCAGAAAGTGTTTTTCCACTGTCTGGAGATTCCCACCAGTTCGACCTTGGATTGTTTTGAACTCTTGGTAACACGCATTCCTTTTGAACTATCATCATCTTTAAGCTCATGGATGTTTGAGAGATGTTGTCTACAATATCAGTTTGTTACTGTTTTGAGAAATTTGTTTTCAAAATAGCCACTCGATGTTTACACAAAGTTGGAGCAGAATTCAGAGAAGACTTTGTTTGTTCAATTTAAAGACTTAGCAATCTGCCAAGACCTCTTTAAAATCATGGAGCCAGAAGATGAAGAAAGAGCCATGCCTGAGGAACCACAAGGTGGCGGTCTAGCTTAATCAAGGACAACCTGCCTGTCTGATGGAGAATAAGAAGGAGGAAAACTCAATATGGGAACAAGTTAATGAGGCAATTGAAAGCTACAGTGAACATGTATCGAGAAGAAACAGATAATACACATGTTGCCTTCTTGAAAGAAACTGAGAAGGAGAGAAACAAATTATGGAAACAGGTTACCAGATTAATTGAGAAACAGAAGAAACTAATGGATTCAGTACAGAACACGATCAAAGTGAAATCTAATATGAGCCATCTATGGAACCTCTGCCAAGAGGTTGGAAAGATACAAAATGTGCTTCTGTGTTCACAGCCGTCTCGGGAAGAATGCATAAGTCACACACAGTGGTGGGAAGACAAGCTAAAGATATTCAATGGTTTCATGGATGGCAGAGGAGTAGTTATCTGAAATTATACCATAATTTCCAAGCTTAACAGCTGGAAGTACAAGACAACAAGGTGCCAGAAAGGAAGATGAGATAACACCACGAGATAATATCTTGAAAGTATCTACACGAGGATCAGGACATAAATCTGGTTCCACAGCCAGTTCGGTATCAAGGGTTTCTGCTCATTTGGGAGTTGAAGCTGATCTAGCTGCTCTGTCAATAGAAGCGGATGCATTGAAGATGAAACATGAGATTGAGCATCAAGAAGAGGAGATGAGGCTTCAAGAAGAAGAGCTAACGCGACAAAAGGACGAGGTGACGCGACAAAAGGAAGAGATTAAATGACGAGAAGAACAGATGAAGGAAGAGACGATGCGACAAAAAGAAGAGGAGATGAGGTGACAAATGGAACAGATGAGGCGACAAGAAGAAGAGATTAGACGACGAGAAGAACAGATGAAAGAAGAGATGAGACGATGAGAAAACAGATGAAGGAGGAGATGACATGACAAAAGGAACAGATGAGGCGACGACAGGAGCTGCTGAGGCGACGACAGGAACAGCTGAGGCGATGAAAGGAACTGGAACTAGACACAAAGATGGCAGTGGTCAAATCAAAGAAGGAGATACTGGAATGTAACGGTTCAAGAGCAGCTCTAGATCATTGAAGACGATGAGCTCTAGACCAAGAGAAAAAACTGCTCCAAATGAATCAGCAGTTGGATCAATTCCACAATCGAGGTCCACCTGATTTCATGGCTTTGAAAACCTATTGGAACAGAATAAGATGGGTAAAACTTCATCTCAGCAAATGCGTGCTAGATCGAAACAAACAAATGGAGCATCTGTGGAGGCACGAGACAAACCAATAGTGGACCATGCTCTTCTGAGGCCTGATGCACAGTCTCGAGCAGGCAAATTTAAGTCACAGAGGCCTGTTTACCAACAGGTGGAGCCAAGCCAAGGTTATCAGGATGGATTATTGGCATTGGCATACAGTCAAGCTGAATTCATTGCTCGACAAAATACCTCCCTCATTCTACCACTAGCAGCAATTCCTACATATGATGGAGATCCTTTGCGGTATGAAGCTTTTGTAAGGGCATTAGAAGATGTATTAGAAATGAAAATTATGGATGAAAAGGAGCGCTTACGATTTCTGGTGAAGTACACAAGCAGAGATGTTCAGGTACTTGTAGAAAGTTGTTAAAATGAACCAGGCAGCCACGGCTATCAAAAGGCGACAAGATTACTTAAAGAACATTTTGGCAATGATCAGAGGATTGCTAACGCATACATGGTGAAGGCCCATGCTTGGAAAGAAATCAAGTCAGAAGATGGGATGGCATTGAGCAAATATACAATATTTCTGAGAGGTTGTTGCAGCTCGATGAAAAATCTCAGCCACATGGAGGAAATGAATCTTTCGAGGACATCTAGAGTCATCATTAGCAAGTTTCCCAGAAGACTGAGGGAAAAGTGGAGAGATAATAGACAATAGATAATAGACAATAGACAATAGGTGCAGGAATAAGCCATTCAGCTCTTCGAACCAGCTATGTGATCATGGCTGATCATCCCCAATCACTACCCCATTCCTGCCTTCTCCCCATATCCCCTGACTCCGCTATTTTTAGGAGCCCTATCTAGCTCTCTCTTGAAAGCATCCAGAGAACCCGCCTCCACTGCCCTCTGAGGCAGTGAATTCCACACTCACCACTTTCTGTGAGAAAAAGTGTGTCCTCATCTCCGTTCTAAATGGCTTACTCCTTATTCTTCAACTGTGGCCCCTGGTTCTGGACTCCCCCAACAACTCCCTGCCTCTAGTGTGTCCAATCCTTAACAATCTTATATGTTTCAATGAGATCTCCTCTCATCCTTCTAAGCTCCAGAATGTACAAGGCCAGCTGCTCCATTCTCTCAGCATATGATAGTCCCGCCATCCCGGGAATTAACCTTGTAAACCTACGCTGCACTTCCTCAATAGCAAGATTGTCCTTCCTCAAATTAGGGGACCAAATCTGTACACAGTACTCCAGGTGTGGTCTCACTTGGGCTCTGTACAACTGCAGAAGGACCTCTTTGCTTCTATATTCAATTCACTAAGGGGCAGAAAACGCTAGTGGGTGATTTGTACAGGCCACCTAACAGTAGTAGTGATGTTGGGGATGGCATCAAACAGGAAATTAGAAATGCGTGCAACAAAGATAAAACAGTTATAAAGGGTGACTTCAATCTACATACATATTGGGTGAATCAAATTGGCAGGGGTGCTGAGGAAGAGGATTTCTTGGAATGTATGCGGGATAGTTTTCTAAACCAACATGTAGAGGAACCAACGACAGAGCAGGCTATCCTAGACTGGGTATTGAGTAATGAGGAAGGGTTAGTTAGCAGTCTTGTTGTGCGTGCCCCCTTGGGCAAGAGTGACCATAATATGGTTGAGTTCTTCATTAGGATGGAGAGTGACATTGTTAATTCAGAAACAATGGTTCTGAACTTAAAGAAAGGTATCTTTGAGGGTATGAGATGTGAATTGGCCAAGATTGACTGGCAATTAATTCTAAAAGGGTTGACGGTGGATATGCAATGGAAGGCATTTAAAGACTGCATGGATGAACTACAAAAATTGTTCATCCCAGTTTGGCAAAAGAATAAATCAGGGAAGGTAGTGCATCCGTGGATAACAAGGGAAATCAGGGATAGTATCAAAGCAAAAGATGAAGCGTACAAATTAGCCAGAAAAAGCAGCATACCAGAGGACTGGGAGAAATTCAGAGACTAGCAGAGGAGGACAAAGGGCTTAATTAGGAAAGGGAAAATAGATTATGAAAGAAAACTGGCAGAGAACATAAAAACTGACTGCAAAAGTTCTTATAGATATGTGAAGAGAAAGAGATTAGTTAAAACAAATGTAGGTCCCTTGCAGTCAGAAACAGGTGAATTGATCATGGGGAACAAGGATATGGCGGGCCAATTGAATAACTACTTTGGTTCCGTCTTCACTAAGGAAGACATAAATAATCTGCCGGAAATAGCAGGGGACCGTGGGTCAAAGGAGATGGAGGAACTGAGTGAAATCCAGGTTAGTCGGGAAGTGGTGTTGGGTAAATTGAATGGATTAAAGGCCGATAAATCCCCAGGGCCAGATAGGCTGCATCCCAGAGTACATAAGGAAGTAGCTCCAGAAATAGTGGATGACTTAGTGATAATTTTTCAAAACTCTTTAGATTCTGGAGTAGTTCCTGAGGATTGGAGGGTAGCTAACGTAACCCCACTTTTTAAGAAGGGAGGGAGAGAGAAAACGGGGAATTACAGACCAGTTAGTCTAACATCGGTAGTGGGGAAACTGCTAGAGTCAGTTATTAAAGATGGGATAGCAGCACATTTGGAAAGTGGTGAAATCATTGGACAAAGTCAGCATGGATTTATGAAAGGTAAATCATGTCTGACAAATCTTATAGAATTTTTCGAGGATGTAACTAGTAGCGTGGATAGGGGAGAACCAGTGGATGTGGTGTATCTGGACTTCCTGAAGGCTTTCGACAAGGTCCCACAATAGAGATTAGTATACAAACTTAAAGCACACGGTATTGGGGGTTCAGTATTGATGTGGATAGAGAACTGGCTGGCAATCAGGAAGCAAAGAGTAGGAGTAAACGGGTCCTTTTCACAATGGCAGGCAGTGACTAGTGGGGTACCGCAAGGCTCAGTGCTGGGACCCCAGCTATTTACAATATATATTAATGATCTGGATGAGAGAATTGAAGGCAACATCTCCAAGTTTGTGGATGACACTAAGCTGGGGGGCAGTGTTAGCTGTGAGGAGGATTCTAGGAGACTGCAAGGTGACTTGGATAGGCTGGGTGAGTGGGCAAATGTTTGGCAGATGCAGTGTAATGTGGATAAATGTGAGGTTATCCACTTTGGTGGCAAAAACAGGAAAGCAGACAATTATCTAAATGGTGGCCGATTAGGAAAAGGGGAGATGCAACGAGACCTGGGTGTCATGGTACACCAGTCATTGAAAGTAGGTATGCAGGTGCAGCAGGCAGTGAAGAAAGCGAATGGTATGTTAGCTTTCATAGCAAAAGGATTTGAGTATAGGAGCAGGGAGGTTCTACTGCAGTTGTATAGGGTCTTGGTGAGATCACACCTGGAGTATTGCGTACAGTTTTGGTCTCCAAATCTGAGGAAGAACATTATTGCCATAGGGGGAGTGCAGAGTAGGTTCACCAGACTGATTCCTGGGATGTCAGGACTTTCATATGAAGAAAGACTGGATAGACTCGGCTTATACTCGCTGGAATTTAGGAGATTGAGGGGGGATCTTATAGAAACGTACAAAATTCTTAAGGGGTTGGACAGGCTAGTTGCAGGAAGATTGTTCCCGATGTTGGGGAAGTCCAGGACAAGGGGTCACAGCTTAAGGATAAGGGGGAAATCTGTTAAGACCGAGATGAGAAAAACATTTTTCACACAGAGAGTGGTGAATCTCTGGAATTCTCTGCCACAGAGGATAGTTGAGGCCAATTCATTGGCTATATTTAAGAGGGAGTTAGATGTGGCCCTTGTGGCTATAGGGATCAGGGGGTATGGAGAGAAGGCAGGTACGGGATACTGAATTGGATGATCAGCCATGATCATATTGAATGGTGGTGCAGGCTCGAAGGGCCGAATGGCCTACTCCTGCACCTATTTTCTATGTATCTATGTATCTTGTTATAAAGGCCAACATGCCATTTTCTTTCTTCACTGCCTTCTGGAACCTATACAGATTGTGAGGAGCCAAGGTGATGGACCGTATGCTGCGAAAACCCAACTTGGATGGGTTATCTATGGCTCCTTGAAAAGGAATAATGAAAACGAGAATCAGATGAACTATCCTACCAATGTTGCTAATCAAATATCTAATGATAAATTAGAAAAGCCGGTGATGAAGCCATACAATCATGACTTCAATGAAAGTACCAGCAAGGACATCTCTTCAGAGATGTCGAATGAAGAGTTGAAGTTCATGGTTATTATGAACTAGTCAGGAAAGATTGACGGACACTATTGTCTGGACTTACCTTTCAAACAAGAAAGTGTTAATCTGCCGAATAATCGTCGTATGGCAGAGCAACATACCCAGAATTTGAAACGCAAGTTTGGCGAGAATACTAAATTTCATGAAGTAAGAATCTCTTTGAAGAATAATTTCTACGTGGATGATGGCTTAAAATCCATGTCTACTGTGCAGGAAGCAATTCAACAGGTAGAACATCTGACTTCCCTTTGCAATAAGGGAGGATTCACACTTTCCAAGTGGATCAGCGACAATTGTGAAAGCATTCCACGAGATGAGAGAGCCAAAGAAACCGGAGAGTTGGATTTGAACAAAGATGATCTGCCAATGGAAAGAGCATTGGGATTTACTAACATTGCACAACTGAAATATGTTAACGCAGAAGAAAATCCTGCGAATGAAGTTCCACAGTACTGACAGCGAACCACTTCTTAAGCGATAAGAGATGGATCAATGAACTAAAGTCTCTCTGTAAGCCAGACAGAGAATGGCCAAAGCTTGAGCTGGGATTTGAAATCTCTGCTAATGATCAAACCTAACGGTGAACTTTATTGCTAAAATTCCTGTTATTTCTCTTGAAGGATTTTCACATGTCAACATTGTGTTACAACACATCCTTGAGTTGATCGGACATGGAGGAAGACGTTTCATGCTATCAAAGCATTGGGCTGTTATGTTTTGGACTATATATTGAATATCATGCCTGATTTTAAGGGTTTGGTGCACACGGTACGACTTTAAACTAAAACCAGTGTTTTAATAAGATTAATAATCAAGTTATGCTTGCTTCTAAAAGGCGAAAGTGAAGATGGAAAAGTCGATGAAGAATTCTGATTGCAGATATATAGTGCATGCTGTTTTTTCTCGTTAGCAGGAGGCCGGGGTTCAATTCGCCGACGGGGAGCCATGGGGTTCAATTCCCTGATTTTTGCTTTTGATATATGTTAAACCTTCATGGCTACTTTTTTGATGTTCATTAATAATTGCTTCGATATATACTCGGAACAATTAGGGGCCGGAATGTAGTGGCCATTTGGCTTGTTTTGTGTGCCATTAATTATGGCATGTGTCTTTAAATTTTAGACACATTATATTAGGCCGTTATATTGTCGGTGGGATTTATGATGTATTTTAGGGCATGTTTGGAGCTAAGTTTCTTGCGCAGAAGCTTAGTTTTTAGATTAGTTTTGGACCAGCATGGGGAATGTATACCCTTTGACCATGCGGAGTGTAATGGAGGCACGAGGAGTTTTCTAACCTTTAAAGCGATATGCTGGAGTTTGAAGAAGATTATAGTGTATGTGTCGGAAGAAGTTTGGATGTACCTTATTGTTTTTCATCAATAATAAAGAATCTATTAATCAAAAGACTGTGTTTTGAAGATTTATCTGTGAAGAAGCTCTGAAGGTCCCTGACGGAAGCTCGCATGCGTATAACGACATTCCCCTTAACCATGTAGTTCAGTTAGCGGCTAGAGGGAGTAATCTCTTGAACGATATAAAAATCTACCGCTACACCACCAACTGAGTCATGGAAGCATTTTTAAAATTGATTCCCAGGAAATGTACTGCTTTACATGCTATAATAAAATTGTAGTTGCTTTGAATTTTTCAATCCATATTGTTTTCCAGTTTCTAAAACAGATAGTATTACCGGTATTTGGAGAAGATATCCAAGTGCAAGAGTAATTGAAGCTTTCATTCATTTTTTAATGCTTTCATGACGCTGTCTTCAGGCTTCATTCATTTCGATAAAAAGGAATTGTTCCACCAATTGCAGATTTTCTGAAGGTATAGATTGTACATTAATGCACATGTATTGAGATACAGACAATCACTGAACACCAACCAGAAGCAATTGCAATTTCTGTACATGAAAGTAGTCTATGATGTGCAGAATGATATTATCATTACAAGTTGTTTGCAGTAAAAGCTGTTTAGATTCAACATTGCAAGGATTGTTGTTCAAGCATGAAATAGGCAAAATCATAGTAAATTTGAAGATTCAACGGGGCATGCCTGATTTGAGTATGCACTGTGCAGCTGCTCAATTAGTCTTCTTAGATTCTTTTATGTGACTGTCAGAAGATTAAATGGAATAAAATTTTGACTAGGATTATTAGAATAATTACATTTTTTTTTAATGCATTTGTAACCAGTGGACAACTCAAAAGGCTAGAGCTACATTTTAAAATAATGTAGTCCCTGTTGTAATATGGTTCAATTAACGTGCAGGAAACTCCTACAAACAGCAATGTAATCGTAACTAGAGAATCTGTTGGTCAAGAATTCAGGGAATAATATCCATGCACTACTATGATGGAGTGCAAAGATGTAGTGGCAGGTCAGTGGAAAACAAAACTCAGGATGAAAGTATTTATCAGTTTTCTCTACTTCCAATCCAAAGTTATCGTCTCTATTGACCATTATCCCATTAACAAAGGCTGCTCCTTTGCACAATAAGGTATCCACTCTGAAGCAGGATTTTGTATTACATTTGCTATTTACAGGTACATATATTTTCCACTTGTGCAAGAGAGCTCATTTTGTTACATTACAGCCTTATTTTAAAATTGATTAAATTCATTTGTTTTAATCATCATTCCACACACAATACCCCAGAATGAAGAAGCGAAAACAGGTGCTTAGAAAGTAATTAAAAAGAACTAACTGAAATATCACATTTACATAAGTATTCAGATCCTTTGCTATGACACTCAAGATTGAGCCTAGGTTCATCCTGTTTCCATTGATTATCCTTGAGACATTTCTACAACTTGATTGGAGTCCACCATTGATAAATTAAATTGATTGGACATGATTTGGAAAGGCACACACCTGTCTATATGAGATCCCACAGTTGACAGTGCATGTCAGAGCAAAAACCAATCCATGAAGATGAAGGAATTGGCTGTAGCCCTCTGAGACAGGGTTGTGTTGAGACACATATCTGGGGAAGGGTATAAAACAATATCTGCAGCATTGCAGGTCCCAAAGAGCACAGTGGCCTCCATCATTCTTAAATGAAGAACTTTGGAACCACCAGGACTCTTCATAGAGCTGGCCGCCCTGCCAAATTGAGCAATCGGGGGAGAAGGGCCTTGGTCAGGGAGGTGACCAAGAACCCCATGGTCTCTCTGACAGAGCTCCAGAGTTCCACTGTGGAGATGGGAAAAACTTCCAGAAGGACAACTATATCTACAGCACTCCACCAATCAGTCCTTTATGGTAGAATGGCCAGACGGAAGCCACTCCTCAGTAAAAGGCACATGACAGCCCGCTTGGAGTTTGCCAAAAAGCATGACAAACAAGATTTTACTTCGGAGTCACGTGAGTGACTACATGAAGAACCCCACCAGGACGCATGCGTGTCATATCGCTTTCACGCTTGCGAAACGACAGGCGGGGTGGAGCGTTCCCCCGCAGCGGCAAGTTTGAAACCGCTACCTGCAGGTAAGTGATTTACTCTGCGGTAGTGTTTGTTCCCGCGCTGTTTTTACACAGGGGAGGGGGAAGCTGGACAAAATAGTGTCCACAAGTGCTGCGAGTGAAACTGGCTGGGGAGGACCGCGAAGTTGCGGGAGCCAGCAGCAGCTGAAGGCACAAGCCCCGTAAGTGGGATCAGCTGTGCCGACTTTTGGTCCCGCGCTGGCCAGAATACCACGGCCGGGCGGGAGACTATTCAGAATGGGGCCGTCGACTTTGAAAGTCGAAACGGCAGGAGGCGGGGTGGAACGACGTTTCCCCGTAGCAACAGTTTAAACCTGGACCTGCAGGTATGTGAAACTGCGGTCTTTATTCTCCCCATACTGTTTCACAGGTGGGGAAACATGGAGAGCTGTGCAAACAATGCCAAGTTTTAAGCCTGGACCTGCAGGTAAGTGATACTGAGGTCTTTATTGTTCCCATACTGTTCTACAGGTGGGGGAAACATGCACAAGACAAAGAAGTCGACCAGAGCTGCGACAAAGCTGGCGGTGGAAGACCGCGGAGTTGCGGACACCAGCAGCGGCCGGCGGCACAGGAATCACCCGTAAGGGAACAGCTGTGCCCGACTTTGCCCCCGCACCGGCCAGATTAAACACTGCATCTGGGCGGGAAGCCAAGAAGAAAACCAAAAGAGTCGTTGACTGATGAGTCCGACTTTGGGCGGCCAGCGACCATTAGCGCTGGAGCCGGTTGGAGCGGCTTATGGAGCCGAGCTCCAACATGAAAAAGAAAGTTGGAGCGGCTTATGGGGCCGAGCTCCAACATGAAAAAGAAAGTTGGAGCGGCTTATGGAGCCGAGCTCCAACATGACAGGCTCCGGGAGGTGGAGTCTAGTCACTGTGGGCACTATGTAAAACCCACAGCAGCACCTCTTGTAGGGCTGCACAGTGCATCTCCCTCGTCAGAGGGGAATACTGGTGGGGTCAATTCTGGGCTGACCCTGAAGAGGGGTTTTGACGAACAAAACTACAAGTGCGCAGGAGGTGCAGGAAGGCGAAATCTACTGGTCATGGTGTCCAAATACATACAGCCAGACCACGATGGACAACACTGCAAAAATACTTGGGATCAGGAAACTGCGCATCCCTGAATGTTCCAGTCGTGGAAATAGCATCTGGAAACATGTCGGAGCAGGACTTAGGAAAGCCCTGGGGCTCATAAAGGCGACAACATTAAGGATCTCCTACAGCCAAAGGCTGCACCCTTATGCACCCACCAGCAGAACAAAAGAAGCTGGTGAAAGCTCAAAGGCCGGGCATACAGGACAGCGGTCTTTTAGACCATAGCCCAGACCGGCCTTTCTGGAAGATGCGCAAACCCCCAACCCAAAAACAAACCCAGACACCGGCGCCTCAACCTCCACGAAGACCACACAGAAGAAGCAAACTTCCACTGGCAATGGAGGTAGGTGGGTCTGGTCCCTTACAAATTATAGGAAGAGTGGATAATACACACATTGGTGGGAGATTACACTCTTTTGGATATGGTGTATTTTAACTACAGACACTTATATCCTAAGCAGTATCCAGGGATATACCATTGAATTGTGCAAAAGGGGTAATGGGTAAACCCAACACGATTGGCTGGAATACATTGTACTATATATTCAGTACAAAATGGGAACTGGTAACTGCTAAAGGACTGATTTCCAAAGGCTACTCCACGGCTAGCATCGACCTAAAAGATGCTTACTATTCAGAGCCTACACGGACTGATCACAAACGTTATTTAAAAAAATTCAACTGGATGGGGCAGGTCTGGCAGTATAGAGCTCTACCAAATACATAATCATATGATCATACTAATTGAGGGCATAACTTTGGAGTTGGCCTAAATAGCTGTAACAGCCACCATACAATTGGGTGAAAACTGGGGTTATCATCCATCCAGTTAAATCTAAACTAACGCCTACCAACATAATGGATTATTTGCGGTTCACTATTGACAGCTCACATATCGGTGACTTTACCAAAGGACAAGGCTACAGTCTTAACTGAGGCCTGCAACAACCCCACTGACATCAGTGAACCGTCTATCAGATTGGTAGCAAGTATAATTGGCATATAGTGTCTGCATTTCCAGCCACACAATTTGGGCCTTTGTATTACCAAAAATCTACAAAGGGCAAAATATAAACACTCAAAGTTAATACTGGTCATTTCGACATACCAATAAGCCACCAATCAAAGCTTATGGAATTAAAATGGTGGAGGGATAACATTCGGCATTGTTCCAACCCTATCATTATCAGCAAACCCTTAGTGGTGCTACAAACTGATGCTAGTGCGCTTGGTTGGGGTACTACCAATTTCCATCTCCATCTGTGGAGGTAGATGAAAGGCACAGGAGGCATCATTATCACAGACACTGGGCATAAACTACCTGGAAATGTGGGGTGCGTTCTATGGCCTAAAGTCATACTGCTCTGGGATAAATCACCAGCGTGTTAGACTACAGAGTGACAATCTGACTAATACAATTTGGTAATGGTGTATCCAGAGAAATATTGGAATATCAGCTACTTACCTACCAGGTAACCCAAAATTCAGTGACAGACATCAGGTCACGCAAATTCAATAAAATAAGACTTAATCACCAGTTACCAAACTGTGTTTCTTGGGAACCAGACCCTGGGACAGCAGGGACAGATGCTTTTCACTGCATTGAAGGGGCAATTGTTTATCTATGCATTCTCTCCTTTTCTGCATCATCAGTCGGGTATTACGAAAAATACAACAAGACTCAGCGTCTGTTAATTGGTAGTGCCGATTGGCCTACTTAACCATGGTTCCCTGTGATACTCAACATGGGGTTTAACCATGCATCACCATCCTGAAACAACCAGATTATTGGTTCATCCCGTAACAGGGGAACCCATCCATGTCAAAAACAACAAACCTATCAATTTGTAGAGTCTAAAGAAACCTCTACTGCAACTGGGACTGGCGGACCGAACATTGAACATTATCTCAGCGTACCACAGACAGTCCACCAAAAACTATATCTGGTATACATCAGGAAATGGGAGATATATTGTCACAGAAACAACATCACCTACAGTTTGATGAACATAACGTCTGTTCTCGTATTCCTGGCAGGCCTCCATTATGATGAGGGGCTCGGTTACATTGCCATTAACTGCGCCAGAAGTGCCCTATCAACATATCTATGGCGAGGATCAGAGCGTCATTCTGTTGGGACTCACCCCTGGTAACCAAATTTATGAGGGGAATTTTTAATATCTATCCCCCAAGAACCAGGTACTCTCTAAATGGGATATGAGTATTGCCCTAACGTTGCTAAGGAATTGGTCTCCAGCAACAGCTCTGTCCCTGTAAAGACTGACGCACAAAACAGTCATGCTGATGGCTTTGGTCACGGCACTAAGGGTACAGTCGTACATAAGTTAAGGCTGGACTATATGATTTCTTCAACAGGAATATAACGTTTCATATTACGAATTAGTCAAACAGAACAGACCGGGATAATCAGGCCTCAAAATAGAATTTAGGGATTACCCTACAGATATCGTCTCTGTATAATAAGACAATTATTGTTCTATATGGAGAACACCAAAAACATCTGAGGCTATGAGATGGCACTACTAATCAGCCACAAACAAACCCACAAAAATGTGTCGGTTCAAACTATTTCAAGATGGCTGAAACAGGTTTTAACAACAGCTGGGGTGGATACTAACATATTCAAATCTTATTCCACCAGGGCTGCAACTACATTGGCAGCTATGGAGTTGGATGTACCAATGAACCAAATCCTCAAGACAGCAGGATGGATCAGGGGAAAATGTTCCAACTATTCTACCACAAACCAGTAGTTAAACTGGAACTTTGCAGAGCCAATTTTAAGTTCTGTATTATAATTTCACCCCATAAATAGGGGCTATAATTTGTCGTTAACAATTTATCATGGATTTCAATGTTGGATTCATGTCTAAACATGTTAACACAATTCCTCCCACAGTCAATTAAGGCAGATGTGATGCATGGACTCCTTTCCACGGCATGAAATCACAGAGCTTTGAAATCTTCACGTAGTCACTCACGTGACTCCGAAGTAAAATAGTAAGATTAAACGAGAACTTACCAGTTCGAAGTTTGATCGTTATTTTATGAGGAGTACGTTGAGGGAATACGTGCCCTCCGCTCCCACCCTTGATCATATACTCAACTGGTATTTTCTTCTCTAATCTTACTATGTTCAGTCATTACAGTTATCTGTGATTTCACACCGCTGCTTTGAAGAATGACACGCATGCGTCCTGGCGGGGTTCTTCACGTATTCCCTCAACGTACTCCTCATAAAATAATGATCAAACTTCAAACTGGTAAGTTCTCGTTTAATTTGTTGTTAACAATTCTCTGGTCTGATGAAACTGAGATTGAACTCTTAGGCCAGAATGCCATGCGTCACCTCGGGAGGAAACCAGGCACCACTCATCACCTGGCCAATGCCATACCTATGGTGAAGCATGGTGGTGGCAGCATCATGCTGTGAGGATGTTTTTCAGCGGCAGGAACTGGGAGACTTGCCAGGATCGAGGGAAAGATGAACAGAGCAAAGTACAGAGAGATCCTTGATGAAAACCTGCTCCAGAGCATTTTGGGATGGGACGGAGGACAATGAGCTTAAGCACACAACCAAGACAACGCAGGAGTGTTTTGTGACAAGTCTGTGAATGTCCTTGAGTGGCCGCAGCCAGAGCCCGGACTTGAACGCAGTCGAACATCTCTGGAGGGACCTCAAAACAGCTGTGGTTCGACGCTCCCCATCCAACCTGACAGAGCTTGAGAGGATCTGCAGAGAAGAATGGGAGAAATTACCCAAATACAGGTGTGCCAAGCTTGTAGCGTCATACCCAAGAAGACTTGAGGCTGTAATCGCTGCCAAAGGTTCCTCAACAAAGTACTGAGTAAAGGGTCTGAACACTTATGCAAATGTGATATTTCAGCTATTTCTTTATAATTATTTAAAACATTTCTAAACACCTGTTTAATTAAAATTTCTAAACACCTGTTTTTGCTTCTTCATTCTAGGGTATTGTGTGTAGATTGATGATTATGTGAGATATATTGTTTGTGCTCACAATCACTACTCAGAGACTAAATCGTGGAAACAAGAAATGCTTTATTTGCGAGTCTGCAGAATCGGGTGCCTCTCCAAGTTGAGACACACCGAGCAAAGGAAAAACGTCTATTTTTATACAATTCAGTATACAGTCTTTATTGATCGGACGCCTCCCCTTCTGACCCCTTTCAATCAGGGTACCGAGGTTCACAATCTTCCAACCCTCCCCTCCATGTGTCATCAATCATTCCCTCTCCTCCCACATCATACATCGCATGTACATTTAAATTAGGTTCTTTGTCATGAGGGGCGTACAGTTAATATTCATTTAACTTATTAAGCATGCGCCGTATCTGTGCCCTAACCTAATTAATTGCCTTTGACCTAAAGAATAGCTTCTGTGTTGTCAGCTACATTCCTTACCTCATCTTGTTATTCTACAATGTTATCAACATCTCTGAAGGTCTGACTGTTTGTTCGAATCACAAGGTTGGTGTTTCCAGTTACTCGGCCCATCACAAGGTCGGTGACTTCAACCATTCGGCCCCTCACAATGGTGGTGGTTTAATCATCTTATCCCTCACAATTAAAAAAATAATTTAATCCATTTAAAAATAAGGCTGTAATGTAACAAAATGTGGAAAAATGAAGGGGTCTGAATATTTCCTGAATGCACTGTATGCGTAAGTCAAAACTTGCCTCACACCTATGCTTTAAATTTTCCCGCGCTCACCTTAATCTGAAAGTTTTCTAGATGATATGCATTGCAACTATTGCATGGACGGTGATGGAGGGAATGAATATTTGTGTTAAGACTTTTAAATTGTCATATGCTCCTGGATCAAAATAATGAAATTCTTCCTTGATTGACCTTTACAAGCACATTAACACAACAACACAACAAATAAATGTACACTGAACAATAGCACAATCAATTATCAGTAATGCCAGGTAACCAGATCATAAAGGTACAAGCCAAAGTAAAGAGTGCAACCGCATACAAAGACCATAGTAATATGATGCTGATGTAGAATTGTGTTTAGGGTTGTGCAGGGAGGTTCAATAGCCTGGTGGTTGATGGGGAGAAATGGCTTAGTGTAAAGAATGAAGTATCAATGAAGCAGGCTACTTGTTCCTGGGGCTGTACTCATTCATGCAAGTCGAGTGTATTTTATCACACACCTGACATTCATCTTGCAGATGGTGGATAAGCTTTGGGGAATCTGGAGATGTTGATTCTTCATAGGATACCCAATCTCTGAATTTCTTTTGCAGCCATGGCATTTTATGTGGCTGGTACAGTGGTGTTCATTTCAATGTTAATCCATTTACTGTTAATGGCAGAAGATTTGGCGATATTGAATATAATGCTATTGAATAACACTGTTAGTTGGATTTTTTCCTTGTTGGATATGGCCATTGCCTGGCACTTTGGTGACATGAATGCTATTTGCCCTTTATCATTGAGTGTCTATTTTTGCTAGATTTCACAGCATATTGTCATGGACTGGTTAATTTGCTGAAGAGTTATGAATAGAATTAACCATTATGCAATCAAGAGTGAACATCCCCACACGATCTAATGACAGAGGTAAGGTAATCGGTGAAGAAACTGAAGATATATGGGCCTTGAACATATGCCTGAGGAACTCCTGCAGTCATATTCTTGAATATGTCTAATTGAGCTCTAATAACTCAAACATCTCCCTATACGTTAACTCGGACAACAGTGAGTAACGTATTTCACCATTGATTCACATTTACTTCAGTTTTACCAAGGTTTGTTGATGCCACATTCACTCACATCCAATGGTTTTCCACAGTTTGTAGTTTTAATTTAACAGTAGCATGCCAATGTGTCAACATAACATTGTGTTGAGAATACAAAATTAACACAGAAACAAGTCAGGCCATCAGAAAGTAATTAAGTCATATTGTGGATGCAGGATATATGAATGTTTCAAACTTTGTTGGGGTTTGCATGAAAAATAGGCACTGCCTCATAAATGGTTTACTTGAACTTCTGTTCATAAATCAGCAGTAGTGGTTGGACACATTTAATTTTGAACTGTGTCGCATGCTGTCGGTGTAAACAAATTTAAAAGATGCCTTCTGTTACTGCCTGCAGGAAGGAACAAATCAAATTGTTAGTTATCATCAACTTCAGCTCTGGAGTTCATCAGTTGACATTAAAATTTGTAATTAAATGTATTAAATACATATTAAAACAGAGGGATTTGTAATTTGCAAAGCAAGCAATATGCTTCTCTTCTCAAATTTCACTTTATATGTAATTCAAGATCTTAAGTATGAAATTTGCAAATTAATTTCATATTGCAATCCTGGACAAATTTAATGTTAATGTATTTCCATTTAAAATCCTATCAATAGCATGAATATTGCATCGTTTTCAAACACATTTCCTTCAAACAAGTCTGTTTTATTTTTACTTTTAAATAATCTACATACTGATTAAATGCAGGCTAAACTTTCTTTTTAGTGTAAGCTTCATAGTGCAAGATTTTATCTTAGGAATAAACACCCACATTTTCAAAAATTTATATTACAGGTTGTAAGATAAACAAAAGCATACCTGCCCAAAATGTCCTCCTGTTGAGTTGCACTGAATGCTCTGTATCATACTGAATGTGCATCTGGGATCTGCTCCTCGTGCTATATAGCACATTTACCATATATAGTTGCATGAATCCCACTGGTCCAGAAGTATATCAGAGCAGGGCTGAACATCATTATGGGGCATTTCGTGCTTATCAATGTAATAGTAACAAAACTTGAAGTTGAAATACACTGATTATATCATAGGTTGCCATAAGAAGTGTATCATTTCACTAAGACACAAAAAGCTGGAGTAACTCAATGGGATAGGCAGCATCTCTGGAGAGAAAGAATGGGTGACATTTCGGGTCGAGACCCTCTTCAGACTTGTTAAGGATAAGGGAAACAAGAGATATAGTAGGTATGTTACAATACTTACCTTCAGCAGTGCTGCAATTCTGCCACTGGCCGTGTGCGCGATTTTGGCGCCTTTGGAGGGGGGGGGGGACGGGGTTAAAACGCCGTTTTCTCCTACCTTGTCCTGGATTATATTTGGTAGGAGTGCAAGCTTTTGCCGAAGAATTGTTCCGACGGGCGTTCTGTGTATTTTTTTTTTAAATCACCCGACAAGTTCAGCACTGGAGTCATTTTAAAATCAGCTTCTAAAGCAGTCAACGCCGACAACGGGGACAGATTTCACGTAGGTGACAAGTAAAAGAAAGCCGTTTATTTTTATGTATAAATGTGTTTTTTAAGATGCCTTTAATTCACATTTTAAGTTGCGAAACGGTGATTTAGTCCCCATACGAACCGGCGGTGTTTTTCATGCCGATATGGGGACTAAATCACCACAAACCGCAACGTTCCAAATGATCGCGTTCCAGAAAAACCCACTCGCAAGTTGCTTTTAAAGGGCCATTAATTTGCAGGTATTAAACATTAAATTCCTTCCATTTGGCCTATAAATCCATGACAATGAGATTTAAAAATTATGTTATATTGTGAATTCTTGTGTGAATGTTATTTGGACACTTAGGCTATTTAAAAATGTTAATCTATTCTTAAGAAATTGATAGATGTTTGGGTCTAGTAATTGAATTTTGTAATTAGCTACAATTAGGTAACTAGCTAATTATATGCTTTAATTTCAAGTCATCTAAGTAAGATTGTTTCATATTTGTTTCAGAATGCTTCAATCTATAATAACTGAAAAATTATTTCAGTTCTCTTAATTTTTAAGAAAGTTATAGGCTTTTGACTGTCCTCGATCACAGCTTTTGTGTTCAGTCAATGGAAAAGCAATAGGGAACAAGTTGCTAATTTCCGACTATGAAAATGGCCATAACTTTTTTAATACTGAAGATATGAAAGTGAATTAGGTGTCAAATTAAACTTCTTTTTATGCTTTATATGATGGGATAAATTAGAGACTTGATTTTTTAAATCTAAAAATTTTGTAACATTGCTAGATATAGATGGTGATGTGGAGAGATAAAGAACAATGAATGAAAGATAGGCAAAATAGTAAAGATGATAAAGGAAACAGGCCATTGTAAGCTGTTTTTAAGATGAAAATGAGAATCTAGTGCGACTTGGTTCAGGGAGGGATAGAGAGAGAGAGAATGCCGGGGCTACCTGAAGTGAGAGAAATCAATATTTATACCACTGTGCTGTAAAATATGAGATGCTGTTCCTCTAATTTGGAGGTATAGTGACAGGCATTGCAAGGGAAGGTTCCAGGTTGGTTTGGGTGGGAAGGGATGAGTTAACCAGTGAGTTGCGGAGGGAACGGTCTCTGCAGAAGGCAGAAAGGGGTGGAGATGGAAAGATGTGGCTGGTGGTGGGATCCCGTTGGAGGTGGCGGAAATTTTGGAGGATTATGTTTTATATGCAACGGCTGATGGGGTGGAAGGTAAGGACTAGGGGGACTCTGTCTCTGTTGTGCCTGGAGGAGGGGGAGCAAAGGCAGAGCTGTGGGGTACCGAGGAGACATGAGTGAGGGCCTCATCTATGATGGGAGAGGGAAACCCCCATCCCCTAAAGAATGAGGGCATGTCGGATGTTGTGGTATGGAACACCTCATCTTGGGCACACATGTGGCGTGGACGGAGGAATTGTGAGTAGGGGTTAGAATCTTTGTAGGAAGCAGGGTGGGAAGAAGTTTAGTCGAGATAGTTGTGGGAGTCAGTGGGTTTGTAATAGACGTCAGTCAATAGTCTATTTCCTGTGATGGAGACGGTGAGATCAAGAAAGGGGAGGGAGGTGTCGGAGATGGTCCAAGTAAATTTGAGTGCATGATGAAAATTGATGGTGAAGTGGATGAAGTCCATGAGTTCTGCATGGGTGCAGGAGGTAGCACCGATACAGTTATCAATGTAACCGAGTTCAGGGATGGGACCAGTGTATGCCTGGAACAGGGATTGTTCAACTTACCCTACAAAGAGGCAGGCATTAGTGGCGCCCATGCGGGTGCCCATAGCTATGCCTTGGAGGAAGTGGGAGGAGTCAAAGGAGAAGTTGTTGAGGTTGAGGACCAGCTCCACACAGCGGAGTAATGTGTTAGTAGAGGGATTTTGGATGGTTCTGCGGTCGATGATCCCACCACTAGCCATATCTTCCCATCTTTATCCCTTTCTGCCTTCCACAGAGACCATTCCATCCGCAACTCCCTGGTTAGCTCATCCCTTCCCACTCAAACCACTACCTCCCCAAGGACCTTCCCCTGCAACCGCAGAAGATGCAACACCTGTCGCTATACCTCCTTCCTCGGCTCTGTCCAGGGACCCCGACAGTCCTTTCAGGTTAGGCATTGGTTCACTTGCGTCACCTCCAACCTCATCTACTGTATTCGTTGTTCAAGATGTGGACTCTTATACTTCTGCGAAACCAAACGCAGACTTGGCGATCGTTTCACGGAACACCTTAGCTCAGTCCTCGTGCACCAACCTGATCTCCTGGTTGCTAAACACTTTAATGCTCCTTCCCATTCCTACACAGACCTTTCTGTCCTTGGTCTCCTCCATTGTCAGAGTGAGGCTAAACGTAAATTGGAGGGACAGAATCTCATATTTTGCTTGGGCAATTTACAGCCAAGAGGTATGTCTCGGCATTCCTTTTCTCTCTTTCCCTCCCCCACACAGGTCGCATTAGGTTCTCATTTTCATGCTACAAACAGGTAACAATGGCCTGTTTCCTTTATCATTGTCACTTTTAGGTTAGACGTCTGCTAGGTTAGACAAGCACACCTCTTCAACCCTCACCCTGAGCACGGCGTTCCACAGGGCTGTGTGCTGAGCCCCCTCCTCTACTCCCTCTTCACCTATGACTGCACACCTGTACATGGTACTAACACCATCATCAAGTATGCAGATGATACAACGGTGATTGGCCTCATCAGCAACAACGATGAGTCGGCCTATAGGGAGGAGGTCCAGTTCCTAGCAGCATGGTGCGCTGACAACAACCTGACCCTTAACTCCAAGAAGACCAAGGAGCTCATTGTAGACTTCAGAAAGTCTAGGGGCGGCACGCACACCCCCATCCACATTAACGGGACGGAGGTGGAACGTGTTTCCAGCTTCAAGTTTCTGGGGGTCAACATCTCCGATGACCTCTCTTGGACCCACAATACCTCAACTCTGGTCAAGAAGGCTCACCAGCGTCTCTTCTTCCTGAGGAGACTAAAGAAGGTCCATCTGTCTCCTCAGATTCTGGTGAACTTCTACCGCTGCACCATCGAGAGCATCCTTACCAACTGTATCACAGTATGGTATGGCAATTGCTCTGTCTCCGACCGGAAAGCACTGCAGGTGAAAATTGCCCAACGCATTACCAGTTCCTCACTCCCCTCCATTGAGTCTGTCCAAAGCAAGCGTTGTCTGCGAAGGACGCTCAGCATCGTCAAGGACTGCTCTCACCCCAACCACAGACTGTTTATCCTCCTACCATCCGGGAGGCGCTACAGGTCTCTCTGTTGCCGGATCAGCAGGTCCAGGAACAGCTTCTTCCCTGCGGCTGTTACATTACTCAACACTGTACCTCGGTGATTGCCAATCACCCCCCCCGGACACTCCTTCCACCAGGAAAAAAATAATTGCACTACTATGACTGTATGCACGTAAATATATTTATTTATTGCTCATATTCTATGTCGCACTTCTAGGGAGATGCTAACTGCATTTCGTTGTATCTGTACTGTACACTGCACAATGACAATAAAGTTTGAATCTGAATCTGAGTCTGAATCAGATTTTGCATATATTTCAATCATTGTTCTTTAATTCTCCACATCAGAGTCTATATCTCTCATTTCCCTTATTCCTAACCTGTCTGAAGAAGGGTCTCGATCCAAAATGTCACCCATTCCTTCTCTCCAGAGATGCTGCCTGTCCTGCTGAGTTACTCCAGCATTTTGTGTCCTTCTTTGGTAAACCATCATCTGCGGTTCCTTGTTAAAACTGGATTAGACTGGATAGACTCGGCTTTTACTCAATAGAATTTAGAAGATTGAGGGGGGATCTTATAGAAACTTCCAAAATTCTCAAGGGTTTGGACAGGCTAGATGCAGGAAGATTGTTCCCGATGTTGGGGAAGTCCAGGACAAGGGGTCACAGTTTAAGGATAAGGGTGAAATCTTTTAGGACCGAGATGAGAAAAACATTTTTCACACATAGAGTGGTGAATCTCTGGAATTCTCTGCCTCAGAAGGTAGTTGAGGCCAGTTCATTGGCTATATTTAAGATGGAGTTAGATGTGGCCCTTGTGGCTAAAGGGATCAGGGGGTATGGAGAGAAGGCAGGTACAGGATACTGAGTTGGATGATCAGCCATGATCATATTGAATGGCGGTGCAGGCTCGAAGGGTCGAATGGCCTACTCCTGCACCTATTTTCTATGTTTCTATTTTTCTAAAACAATAGAAAAGTTTGACATACACTTATATGCCTAAAGCTATTCATTGTCAACTCCGAAAAAATTTGTGAACAAAAATCTACTGACTCAATTTTCCCATCTCCATATGAAAAAATATTTAAAAATGAATCTCCATGTGATCTTTGCCATGCGGGAAGGGACCGATTTATTGCTCATTCCTAAATGCCCTTGCAAAGATAATAGGGTTCCAGTTTGTTGATATATTGCAGTCCTTCTAATTAAGCCACATTGCAGTTACATCGATACATAGACACAAAGACAATAGGTTCAGGAGTAGGCCATTCGGCCCTTCGAGCCGGAACTACCATTCAGTGGCAGTGCAGGCAGTGAAGAAAGCAAATGGCATGTAGGCCTTTATAACAAGAGGAATCGAATATAGGAGCAAAGAGGTCCTTCTGCTGAGCCCTACTGAGACCACACCTGGAGTATTGTGTGCAGTTTTGGTCCGCTAATTTGAGAAAGGACATTCTTGCTATTGAGGGAGTGCAGCGTAGGTTTACAAGGTTAATTCCTGGGATGGCGAGACTATCATATGCTGAGAGAATGGAGCAGCTGGACTTGCCCTCTGGAGTTTAGAAGGATGAGAGGCGATCTCATTGAAACATATAAGATTGTTAAGGGATTGGACACACTGGAGGCAGGAAACATGTTCACGATGTTGGGGGTGTCCAGAACCAGGAGCCAACAGTTTAAGAATAAGCCATTTAGAACGGAGACGAGGAAACACTTTTTCTCACAGAGAGTGGTGAGTCTGTGGAATTCTCTGCCTCAGATGGCAGTGGAGGCAGGTTCTCTGGATGCTTTCAAGAGAGAGCTAGATAGGGCTCTTAAAAATAGCGGCGTCAGGGGATATGGGGAGAAGGCAGGAACGGGGTACTGATTGGGGATGATCAGCCATGATCACATATAATGGCGGTGCTGGCTCGAAGGGCTGAATGGACTACTCCTGCACCTATTGTCTATTGTCTAGTGTCTATTGTCAATGTGATCATGGCTGATCATCCACAATCAGTATCCCGTTCCTGCCTTCTCACCATACCCCTTGATTCCGCTAGCCCTTAGAGCTCTATCTAACTCTCCTTTGAATACATCCACTGCCTTCTGAAGCAGATATTTCCACTAATTCACAACTGTGAGAATTGTTTTCCCCTCATCTCAGTTCTAATTGGCCTACCAATTATTCTTAAACTGTGGCCCTTGGTTCTGGACTTCCCCAACATTGGGAACATGTTTCCTGCATCTGTTTAATAATTTTATATTTTATATAAGATTCCCTCTCACCCTTCCAAATTACAGTGAATGCAAGCCCAGTCGCTCCATTCTTTCATCATATGACAGTCCCGCCATCCATTGTGAACCTACGCTGCACTCCCTCAATAGCAAGAATGTCCTTCCACAATTTAAAAGACTGAAACTGCATACAATACTTCAGGTGTGGTGTCACCAGGGCCCTGTACAAGTGCAGAAGGACCTCTTTGCTCCCATACTCAACACCTCTCGTTATGAAAGCCAACATGCCATTAGCTTTCTTCACTGCCTGTTGTACCGGAATACTTACTTTCAGTGACTAAAGGGCCTGTATCACTTGGGCGTCATTTGTGGGTCACAAAATTGGGGCGCCACACGCGACCACACGCCACTGCGTAGGTCTCCACGCACCAGGCATGCGTAAAGCGCACCATGGGAGCGTAATGCGCACCATGGGAGCGTAATGCGCACCATGCTCGCATCACGTGTGTGGCACGACGCGCGTGTCGTGCGTCGTGACACGTAAATTATGACGCTTAAATTACGCGCAAATGACGCCCAAGTGGGACAGGCCCTTAATGTACAAGGACAGCCAGGTCTCATTGTCTTCCCCTTTTCCCAACCTGACACCATTCAGATAATAATTTGCCTTCTTGTTTATGCAACCAAAGTGGATAACCTCACATTTATCCACATTATACTGCATCTGATATGCATCTGCCCACTCACCCAACCTGTCCAAGTCACCCTGCATCCTCATAACATCCTCCTCCAGTTCACACTGCCACCCAACTTTGTGTCATCTGCAAATTTGCTAATGTTACTTTCAACTCTTTCATCTAAATCATTAATGTATATTGTAAATAGCTGCGGTCCCAGCACCAAGATCTCAGGTTCAGGGTGCTATTGGATGAGGGCTTCAGGATTCATAGTCATAGTGTCATACAGCATGGAAACAGGTCCCTCGGCCCAACATGTTAATGCCGGTCAATATGCCATATCTAAGCTAGTCAGACTTGCCTTCATTTGGTCATATCCCTCCAAACCTTTCCTATCTATGTATTTAACCAAGTATCTTTTCAATATCATTATTGTACCTGCCTTAAGAACCTCCTTGAGCAGCTCATTGAATATACCCACTACCTTCTGAGTGAAAAGGTTGCCCGTCAGAGTTGCCCCAATGTACCAAAAGCCTTCTTGACCACTCTTTGCCACTTCCAGTACATTATGTACCTGCGCCCCAAGATTTCCTTAAGCCTGAAGAAGGGTCTCAACCTCAAAAACTGAGAGGTATCAGAATCATAAATAAAGATTCAATTGTAGATTGGCTGTATGTAGACAGAGACAGGAGATATATGGAGGGTGGGTGATGATTTTGGTAAATATTCCTCTATGTTGGATGAGTTCTTGGGATGAAGCAATCGGATCTGTCTAATCAATATAAGATCGTGTTCTGTCTAATCAATATAAGATCGTGTTCTGCCAATATATTTGAGGTAGTTTGGTAAGCATGCTCAGAGCTGCGATCCTCTTCCCAACACTCGGCCTGTTCTAGGGTTTTGAGATCTCCCTCATCATGAGCAGATAGACACAGAACTGCATCGTTTGTAGTTAAATAATGTCCCTATGTTAGCAACCGTGTGTGGCATGCACCAATCTGAGTAGTGTATGAAATAAATTATTTTTAAATAAAAGAATGCACCCTGGAAGAAAATATTAGGTCCATTACATGATCCTTATTTAACATTAAGACGGAAGACTCATTTGTATCTGCATGCCCTTACATTTAAAAACTCATGAACTTAGGAACCAGTATTTAAAATCTTTGGCAAGATTGAGAAATATAAATCAAAATGATTATGGATTATGCTATATAAAAGCCAAGTAAGCATAATATAGGAACCCTGTCAAACAAATGCCCATCAGATGCACCATAAGCTTTCACCAATTTTTTTTTTAAATTAACTTCTCATGCTTCTAATATTGAATATGTGCAGAAATTGTTGTTCTGCTTTGGATTTTTTTTTTTTTTTTTTTGCATTCACTGTGAAAAATAGGACACCAGCCTCCCTATCTCTGAGATTTTATTTTGCTGCAGGACTCACTCATCAAAGGCCACAGCCTGACTTTTCGAAGAGAGTTTTGATGGAAATCAAGTCACTGAAGCATGAAATTATTAGTCCTTTGTTGAGTATGAATGTTGCAATCCTTGGAATCTAATCTGCAGTAAAAAGGTAGAAAATAGGCTCCTGAAGGTCATAAGCAGTGGTAGAGATCAGGGGGAAGGAATAAATGCCTTGATTGAATATTTGGAGATGAGGGGCAATTGGATGTCGGTGGAAAATGGATGGGTTAGATCATTCAACTTAGTGAAATTGCTGAGAAGTCTTCAGAATGTCTGAAGTCTCATCATACACTTGCTCCAATAGCTTTTATACAGGAGCTAAGAGATGCTGTAAGAGTACTTACTCTCCAGAAATGAAATTAACTTCACAGGCTAGTTGTCTGAGGGGTCGGGAAGAATGACAATTCTAATAAATCACTGATGCATTTGATTAAGCTACTGAAAATGAGAACTGTAGTTCTGAAGGCCAGGGTTTGCATTTACCTTCATCTCATTATGGGACAGATTTAGGTTGAAAAACAAAGGCACATATATTTTTAAAGGATATTGATTTACCAAAGAAAAAGTGTAGCATAATTATAGTCCTAAAAATAAAGCTCCTTTCTTTCAGATCCATCACAAGCCAATTCTGCTGCATGGAAATAGCATCCAGCAGCTAAAACTAACCCATCTGACCTATTCCCATTACTGCCCGCTCAATACTTCCCAAATAACTGTTGCTATAATACTAACAGTTCTTGTGACTCATCATCCATGAAACCAGTTATGTAAAGTATTCTCACATAGCAATCTGTCATTGAAGCACAAGGAAAGAGCACTAGAACTACTGTGACACTTATGAAAATCCCAGACATTGATATTCCCTTGTGAGGGGAATGAATGAAGCAGGCAGGAAACATCATGAGATTCAACACAACCTTTGCTGATACAAACTCCAAAGCAACTTAGTAGGATTCACAGCCGCGGTTCCCTGTACATGTACATTAACATTAAGTGTTTTACATATGGATTATAGATTATTCATCAGGTCATACATGGATTGAGGCCCCTATGTTTTAATGTGGTTGACCAAAATCTAATTGAAATTAAATATAGTAAAACACTGCTCACATGGCAGGTTCGGGACTTTGATAATGCTGCAACGGCAGATTTTTCTCATTATTGGATAATATTCCTATTAATGTATGAATGGTCTTTTATTTCAGTTTTTTTCACACAAGCAACATCGTAGTATACAGAATCTGTTCCTGAGGCTGTTGGTACACGATTGAAGCTTCTCTACCTTCTGCTAGATGGGGCTGGGGGTACCCGGACATGGCACCGATGGACGAGAAGCCGAAGCAAAGATGTCGAAGCCAAAGAACTGAATGTAAACGAGGCTGAAACGCCAAAAAAGCGAAAGAGTACGAAGACAAAATGCAAACTAACCGAAAGGATGGGACGCCTAAAAGCCAACTAACCGAAAAGCTGCGTTGCCTAAAAGCAAACTCACCGAATGGCCGCTCTGTCGAAACGCCACCTACCCGAAAGGCGGCGTCGCCTACAAGCCAACGAACTGACTGGCGCTCAACAGAAAAGTCCAATAACAGACATGATGTTGCTGGGCGGCGGGACTTGTCAGCAATTGGTCCAAACCCCTGCATCCATCACATCACTGTGGAGGGATGAACATTGTCCCACACCTCCATTCCACCCGACCCAGGGTGGCCGTGGGAGAGTGGGGGCTGTCCTGAGGGATGTGCACCTTCGGCCGCTTACAACGGGGTGATGGGTTCAGATTGCCCAGTCACCTACGGCTTGTGTGGGAAAGTGACCCCCACACTCCCATCTCCCCTTCTCTCTCCCCTCTTCTCTCTCTCCCCCTCTCTCTCTCCCTTCTCTCTCTCCCTTCTCTCTGCCCCTTCTCTCTCCCTTCTCTCTCTCCCCTTCTCTCTTTTTCTCCCCTCTCTCCCCCTCTCTCTCTCCTCGCTCTGCCCCTCCTCTCTCCCCCCTCTCTCTCCCTTCTCTCTTTCTCTCTTCTCTCTCTCCCCCCTCTCTCTCTCCCCCTATTTCTCCCTTCTCTCTCTATCCCTTCTCTCTCTCCTCCTCTCTCCCCCCACCCCCTCTCTCTCTCTCTCTTCTCTCTTTCTCCTCCCTTCTCTCTCTCCCCCACTTATGCAGAGCGGCTATGGAAGTTGAGAAAACTGGCAGCGTTCCGTGTGAAAATACAGCACCTACCAACAATGAAGGCACTATGAAACCAGCTGCCGCAAGCCCTTCCCACGGGACGGGATTTTAACTCGGCATTAAAAATCAAAACAGAGCTACATTGATTTAAAAACAAACATGTTACATGTATAAATCGTTCTTACATTCGGGAACCTGGTTAATTAACTGGTGGCATTATTTCCCTGTCCTAACGGCCTTTGCTTTAGCTGGTGGTCACATCCATTCTATCCCTCCGCGGAGGTGTGGGACAATGTTCATCAAAGAGAGAAGGGGAGAGAGAGAAGGGAGAGAGAGGGGGAGAGAGAGGAGGGGGGAGAGAGGGGGGAGAGGGAAGAGGGGAGAGAAAGAGAGAAGGGGAGAGAGAGAAGGGAGAGAGAGGGGGGAGAGAGAGGAGGGGGATAGAGAGGAGGAGAGAGACAAAAGGGGAGTGAGAGAGAGACGGAGGAGAGAGAAGGGAGAGAGAGAGAGAGAGGGGGGAGAGAGAGAAGAGGGGAGAGAGAAGGGGGAGATGGGAGCATTGGGGTCACTTTCCCACATAAGCCAAAGGTGACTGGGCAATCTGAACCCAAGCACCAAGTTGTAAGCAACCAAAGGTGCACATCCCTCGGGACAGCCCCCACTCTCCCATGGCCACCGTCCGCGGGCTATGGGTCGGATGGAGCGGAGGTGTGGGACAATGTTCATCCCTCCACAGTGATGTGATGGACGCGGGGGTCTGGACAAATTGCTGACAAGCCCACCCCCCCAGAAAACATCATGTCCGTTATTGGACTTATCCGTTGAGCGGCAGTCGGTTCGTTGGCTTGTAGGCGACACTGCCTTTCAGGTAGGTGCGTTTCGACAGAGCGGCCATTCGGTTAGTTGGCTTTTAGGCATCCCACCCTTTCAGTTAGTTTGCATTTATGCATCCCATCCTTTCGGTTAGTTGGCGTTTCGGCTTTGTTTCCATTCGGTTCTTTGGCTTCAACTTCTTTGCTTCGGCTTCTTGTCCGTCGGCGCCACGTCCGCACACGGGGGCTGGGAGAAGAAAGAATGACCAGGGTGCTGATCCAGAAGATTAAATTGCATGGGATTAACAGATTTGGTCACATGGATTAAAAATTCTTGCTGATAGAACACAGTGGTTTGTGGAGGATGGATAATATTCAGGCTGGAGGTCTGTACCAGTTAAGTTCCACAGCGATCTGTGCTGGGACCTCTATTGTTTGTGAAATATATATATAAATGACGGAAGTAAACATAGACAGGTTGGTTGTATGTTTCAATAAGATATCCTCTCATCCTTCTAAATTCCAGTGAATACAAGCCCAGTCGACTCATTCTTTCATCATATGTCAGTCCCGCCATTACGGGAATTAACCTGATGAACCTACGCTGCACTCCCTCAATAGCAATAATGTCCTTCCTCATATTAGGAGACCAAAATTGCACACAATACATCAGGTGCGGTCTCACCAGGGAAGGAAATCACAAAGGCAAAAATGGGGGTGGAGAGATGGCTCTGGCGGATATTATAAATGAAAATCAAAATAAAGTTTATGTTCATGAGAGGACAGAACTAGAGACCTAGAGAAAAACAAAAGCGATCATCTCTGTGTGGAGCCGCAGGAGATGAGCAATGCAGGAACCCTGGCTGAGGTTTATGAATCATCATTAGCCAGGGGTGATGTTGCCACAAGACTGGAGGGTGGCTAATATTGTGCTTCTATTTAACAGGGGCTGCAAGGAAAAGCATGGGAACGGTGGAACAATGAGCCTAACAATGAGAGGGAAGTTACTGCAGAGTATTCTCAGGGATGATATATATATAATTTGGATAGACAGGGGCTGATTAGGGATAGTCAATATGTTTTTTTTCCCCTGGAGATCACATTTTACGGATCCGATTGAGTTATTTAAAGAACTAACTAAAATGGCTAATAAGGGCATTGTCTCTTTGGACTTCAGCAAAGCATTTGATAAAGGTCTGCATGATAGGTTGCTCTGGAAGGTTAGATCACATGGTGTCCATAGAGAGCAAGCTGACTGGATAGATAATTGTTGTTGTGGCATTCGTAATAAGGTGGATGAATTGAATTAATGGATATGATATAGTTGGGATTACGGAGACAGGCTCTAGGGTGACCAAGGCTGTGAGCTAAACATGCAGGGGTATTCAATATTCAGGAAGAATAGACAGAAAGGAAGAGGACATAGGGTGGCATTTCTGGTTAAAGAGGAGATTAATAGTAAGATTAAATGAGAACTTACCAGTTTGAAGTTTGATCTGTATTTTATGAGGAGTTACGATGAGGGATTACGTGAAGAACCCCGCCAGGACGCATGCGTGTCATTCTTCAAAGCAGCGGTGTGAAATCACAGATAACTGTAATGACTAAACATAGTAAGATTAGAGAAGAGATACCAGTTAAGTATATGATCAGGGTGGGAGCGGAGGGCACATAATCCCTCATCGTAACTCCTCATAAAATACAGATCAAACTTCAAACTGGTAAGTTCTCGTTTAATCTTACTATTTTACTTCGGAGTCACGTAAGTAACTACGTGAAGATTTTAAAGCTCTATGATTTCATGCCGTGGAAACGAGTCCATGCATCACGTCTGCCTTGACTGTGGGAGGAATAGTGTTAACATAATTTGGACATGATTCGTCATTGAAATCATAAAATTTATTAACACAAATTATAACCCCTTTTATGTGTTTAATTAATTTACAGAACTTAAAATTTTTTCTGCAAATGTTCCAGATTTCATCACTGGTTTATTGTAAAATAACTGGAAAGTTCTTTCCCCTGACCATCCTGCTGCTTCGAGGACTTGGTCCATGGGCACATCCAGTTGTACTGCTGCCGATGTAGCTGCAGCCCTGGTGGAATGAGATTTTAAAAGTTAGTATCCACCCCAGCCTGTGTCAGCACCTGGTTCAGCCATCTCGAGATGGTCTGGACCGTCACTCTTTTGTGAGGTTGCTTATGGCTGATCAGCAGTCCCTTCCCAATGCCTCTTAGGATTTTTGTTTTCTCTATGTATAATGACAGGTGTCTAACTATACAGAGACGGTCATCTGAAGGGTATGACCTAAATTGTATATTGAGGCCTGCTGATCCCTGTCTGTTCTGCTTTACTAGTTCGTAGATGTGGAAACGTAATATCGTCAGGTGAGGAGGTCATGTTGTCCAGTCTGAGTTTATGCAGTGACTGAACCCTCTGTGCCGTGACCAGTGCCATTAACATGACTGTTTTCAAAGTTAGTCTGTGTAGGGACAGAGTTGATGCTGGAGACCAGTTCCTGAGCGTTTTCAGGACAATGCTTACATCCCAAATTTGGGAGTACCTTGTTTTTGGGGGATTTGTATTAAATATTCCCCTCATGAGCTTTGTTACCAGAGGGTGAGTCCCTACAGTGTAATGCTCTGTCCCTTGCCATAGGTAAGTCGACAGGGCACTTCTGGCGCTGTTGATGGCACTGTAGCTGAGCCCCTCATCATAGTGGAGGCCTGCCAGATATTCCAGAACAGACGGGATGTTCATGTTTCTGTTGGTGATGTTGTTCTTATGACAGTACATTTCCCACTTCCTGATGTAGACCAGTACAATATGACTTAAGGACATGGAATGCACCCAACATTTCCAAGTTGTTTATGCCCAGTGTGAGTAAGAAAGATGCCTCCTGTGCTGTCCATCTACCTCCACAGCTGGTGATGGTATTGATGGCTCCCCACCCAAGTGCACTGGCATCGGTTTGTAGTACCATAGAAGGGTTACTGATAATGATTGGGTTGGAACAAAGCCAGAGGTTGTCTATCCACCATTTTAGTTCCGTTTTGGCTTGGATTGGTAGTCTCATAGGTCTGTCAAAGTGACCTGCATTGATTTTGAGAGCTTGTATTTTTGCTCACTGTAAGTTTTGGTAATGTAGAGGTCCAAATTGTGTGGCTGGGAAAGCAGCCACCATTTTACCAATTATTTTGCTACCAATCTGATGGATGGATTTCTGATGTCAATGAGGTTATTGCAAGCCTCTATTAAATCTCTAGCCTTTCCCTTAGGTAGTGTCACCGTCATGTGAACTGAGTCAATGGTGAATCCCAAATAGTCCATAGTAGTGGAAGGCGTAAGTTTAGATTTAACTGGATGGATGATAAATCCCAGTTTTTCAAATAACTGTTTTGTGGCTGTTACAGTTTGTATGGCCAATTCCAAAGTTATGCCCACAATGAGTATGTCATCTAAATATGCCATAACCATGTGTTTACGTTTCCGTAAAAACGCTAGGGCTGGTTTTAAGATTTTCGTGAACAGCCTGGGGGCCGATGATAGGCCATTTGGCAGTGCTTTATATTGCCAGTCTTGTCCCATCCAGTTGAATTTTAAGTCACATCTGTGGTCACCTCGTATGGGTACTGAATAGTAAGCATCTTTTAAATCGATGCTGGCCATGAAGTAACCTTTGGAAATTAATTGTTTAGCAGTAACAAAGGTTTCCATTTTAAAGTGAATATATTGTACAAATGTATTCAATTTTGTCAGATCTATGATGATGCGACAACCACCATCTTTTTTGGTTTTGGTAAAAATATTGGACACAAATTCTAATGGTTCGTGTTGAGTTATCTCAATTACACCTTTTATGTAAAGCCGCTCCAGTTCAGCTTGTGCCTCTGATTTTTCTTTATCAGAGAGTACGAACACTCGGTTCGGTCTATGTTGAACTGGAGGGCTGTACTCGTGTATAAACTCTATTGTATATCCCTGGATACTGCTTAAGATGTAAGTATCGGTTGTTAGCATGCTCCATGCATTCAAAAACCAGTGTAGTCTCCCCCCAACCTCCATGCTCTCCATATCTTTTAGGGAACCAGACCCACCTACCTCCATTGTTACCAGTGGCAGGTTTACTTCTTTTTGTAGTTCTTCTGCTGTTGTTGTTGCGCTGGTGGCTGGTTTTTCGGGTTGGTTGGTGTTGGCATTGGGGTTCCCCGCATCTTCCAAGAAGGCCGGCCTGGGCCATGGCCTAAAAAAGACTCATGTTTGGAAAACCGTGCCTTCGAGCTTTCACCAGTTCTGCTGGTGGGTGCGTAGGGATGCTGTCTTTGGCTGTAGTGGGTTTTTGTTGGTGTTCCTTTTATTAATCCCAAGGTTTTGGCTTCCTCATCGAGCTCTTTTACCTGCTTCGATAGGTTGCCACCGAACAAGAGAATGGGTGGTTTCGTGGCCCCAGGTTTGCACAGTCCCGCAAATTTTGGGTTCAGTGTGGGTTGTATGGCACTTTTCCTGATGTTATTTATTTCGTGCTGGGTGTTACAGAATAGTGCCAGCGCATCTTGTTGGTCCTGGGACATATTCCTGTCGTCCACTGTACGGGCAAATGCTGTTATCCCTGCGGTCAGTAATTTCAGTATTTTTTGTAATTTTACATCCATACTCCTGATCCCTGTTCCGATGTGTTTCCATATACAGTTGTTGATAATTGGAACGTTCAGGGAAATGCAATTGCCCGGTGCCAGATGTCTTCCTGTGGTGTCCAGTACAGCCTGCTCTTGTAACTGGTTTAGTGACATGTAGTCTATACTGGCAGCAAGCTTTGGCTCCAGATTTTTCCCAGTCTGTTCCGGCTGTATAAAATTGGCCACCATGTCCAGCAAGTTCTCTTTTTCTCGCACCCCATGCACACTTATCTGTTCTTCTGCGGACCCCTCTTCCAGGTCAGCCCAGAACTGACCCGCAGTGCTCCCCTCCGATGAGGTGGAAACATTATGCAGCCCTTGAAAAGGTACTGCTGTGGGTTTGTCATAGGGCCCACAGTGACCCGACTCCATCTCCCGGAGTCTGTCACGTTGGAGCAAATGCTCCATACACCGCTCCATTCGGCTCCAGCGCTCTTGGTCGCTGGCCGCCCGCGGTGGTTCAAAGTCGGACCCCTCCGAGTCCACGACCTTGTTAGTTTTGTATTTTGCCTTGCCGCCCGGCCGCGTGGATTTGGCCGGTGCGGCGGCGACATCAGGCACAGCTGATCCCACTACGGGTGATCCAAGTGCCGTCGGCTGCTCTTGCTGGCTGCCCGCTGCTCCGCGGTCCTCCCTCACCAGCTTTGTCGCAGCCCTTGTCTTCTTTGTTTTCTCCATTTCCCTGCCTGTAGTTGGGAAAGGAAACAAAAAAGACCGCAGAGTAAACCCTTACCTGCAATTAGCGGCTTTTAAACTGCCGCCACGGAGGAACGTCCTTCCACCGCGTCTGACGTTTCTCAATGCGTGTAGCGATATGACACGCATGCGTCCTGGCGGGGTTCTTCACGTAGTCACTAACGTGACTCCGAAGTAAAATGCAATAGTAAGGAGACATTAGCTTGGATGCTGTAGAGTCTGTATGGGTAGAAATGCGAAATAGCCAAGGGCAGAAAACGCTTGTTGGAGTTGTATACACACCACAAAACAGCAGTAGGAAGGTTGGGGACAGCATCAAGCAGGAAATTAAGGATACGTGTAGCAAAGGTACAGCAGTTTTCATGGGTGACTTTAATCTACACATACATTAGGCCAACCAAATTGGTAGCAGCGCTGTGGAGGAAGCTTTCTTGGAATGTATATGGGATGTTTTTTTATGACAATATGTAGAGGAACCGACTTGAGGGCAGCCCATCCTAGACTGGGTATTGTGTAATGCGGAAGGATTAGTTAACGATCTTGTTGTGCAAATCTCCTTGGGCAACAGTGACCATAATATGATGGGATTCGACATTAGGATGGAGAGTGACACGGTTAATTCAAAGACTAGGGTCTTAATCTTAAAGAAAGGAGACTTTGAAGGTATGAAACAGGAATTGGCTAGGATAGACTGCCAAATTATACTTAAAGTGAAGATACAATGGCAAAGATTTAAAAATCGTATGAATGAACTCCAAAAATCATTCATCCCTGTCTGGTGAAAATATAAACTGGGGAAGGCGGCTCAACCGTGGCCAACGAGGGAAATCAAGGATAGAGTCAAATCCAAGGAAGAGGCATATAAATTGGCCAGAGGAAGCAGCAAACCCGAGCACTGGGAGAAATTTAGAACTCAACAGAGGAGGACAAAGTGGTTAATTAAGAAGGGGAAAAAAGAGAATGAAAGCTTGCGGGGAATATAAAAACACTGTAAAAGCTTCTTCAGATATGTAGATTAAATCTTTTTATTTGAATTTTGAATTTAACAGCAATTTTCATACATACAATGATAACAGACAGTGATAATCAGGACATAATTGTACAACAGTATGTAAACGACCCTCAAAACCCTTACCCTTACCCACCCTCGCCACCCGGGAACAAACAACACTCACATACGTACACATCCACACAAATACGATAAAAAAAATAAAAATTTAAATTTAAAAAAAAATCGAAAAAAATAAACAAATAAATAAATAAATGAAATAAATAAATAAATATAAATAAATAGATAAATAAATAAATAAATAAATTGTGGGGAGGGAGGGGGGGGGGGGGGAGGGGTTGAGGGGATAGCAGCTGCAATAAGACAGAGCTGTGATAGAGGACACTCAGTCCTCTTCTGAGTCCGGAAACAAGTTAAGAGAGTTAACAAGTTCCAGGAAAGGGTTCCATGTATCTAGGAATGTCTTGGTAGAGCCTTTGAGAGAGAACCTAAGTTTTTCAAGCTTTAAGTTGTAGAGCACCTCCTTGATCCAGCGGGCGTGTGTCGGGGGGCAGGTAAGTCTCCAGTTAAGCAAAATCAGTCTCCGTGTATGTAATAAGGAAAAGATTAGTGGAGACAAATGTAGGTCCCTTACAATCAGAGACAGGTGAATTTATAATGGGAAGCAGGGAAATGGCAGAACAGTTAAACAAGTACTTTGGTTCTGTCTTCACTAAGAAAGACAAACAATCTCCCAGAAATACGAGGGGATTGAGGATCTCGTAGGAGGGAGGAACTGAAGGGAATCCATATTAGTCAGGAAATGGTGTTAAGTAATCTGTTGGGACTGAAGGAATGTATATCCCTTGGGCCAGATGGTCTGCATCTTAGAGTACTCAAGGAGGTGGCCCTTAAAATCATGGATGCATTGGTGGTCATTTTCCAATGTTCTCTCGACTCTGAATCAGTTCTTGTGGACTGGAGTGGAGCCAATGTAACCCCATTTTTTAAGAAAGGAGGGAGAGAGGAAATGGAATTATAGACCATTTAGCCTTACTTCGATAGTGGGGAAGTTGCTTGAGTCATTATTAAAGATGTAATAGAAGAGGGAGAAGGGTAAAGTTGAAATGAGAGATAGAACGGTAAATCGGAGATGTCAATAATACAGTTGAACAAAGGGGAATATGGAGCCATGAGGGATGAGCTGGTCAAAGTTGACTGGAAAGATACACTAGCAGGGATGACAGTGGAACAACAATGGCAGGTGTTTCTAGGAATAATACAGAAGGTGCAGGATCAGTTCATTCCAAAGAGGAAGAAAGATTCCAAGGGGAGTAAGGGGTGACCGTGGCTGACAAGGGAAGTCAGGGACAGTATAAAAATAAAAGAGAAGAAGTACAACATAGCAAAGATGAGCGGGAAGCCAGAGGATTGGATAACGTTTAAAGAACAACAGAAAACAACTAAAAAGGCAATATGGGGAGAAAAGATGAGGTACGAAGGTAAGCTAGCCAAGAACATAAAGGAGGATAGTAAAAGTGTCTTTAGGTATGTGAAGAGGAAAACATTAGTTAAGTCCAAAGTTGGACACTTGAAGACTGAAAAGGGTGAATTTATAATGGGGAACAAAGAAATGGCAGATTAGTTGAACAGGTACTTTGGATCCAACTGCACTAAGGAGGCTACAAACAATCTTCCTGATGTACTAGTGGCCAGAGGATCTGGGGTGACGGAGGAACTGAAGGAAATCCACATTAGGCAGGAAATGGTGTTGGGTAGACTGATGGAAGTCTGATAAATCCCCAGGGTTTGCATCTCAGGGTACTTAAGGAAGTGGCTCTAGAAATCATGGATGCATTGGTGATCATTTTCCAATGTTCTATAGATTCAGGGTCAGTTCATGTGGGTTGGAGGGTAGCTAATGTTATCCCACTTTTTAAGAAAGGCAGGAGAGAGAAAACAGGGAATTATAGACCAGTTAGCCTTACATCGGTGGGGAAGATGCTGGAGTCAATCATAAAAGACGAAATAGCGGTATATTGTGATAGCAGTAACAGGATCAGTCCGAGTCAGCAGGGATTTATGAAGGGGAAATCATGCTTGACTAATCTTCTGGAATTTTTTGATGATGTAACTAGGACAATGGACAAGGGAGAGCGAGTGGATGTAGTGTACCTGGACTCTCAGAAAGCATTTGATAAGGTTCCACATAGGAGATTAGTGGGTAAAATTAGGGTATTGGGGGTTGATTGCTGACATAGAAAATTGGTTGGCAGACAGGAAACAAAGAGTAGGGGTTCTCTTTCAGAATGGCAGGCAGTGACTAGTGGGGTACCGCAAGGCTCGGTGCTGGGACAGCAGCTATTTACCATATATATTAATGATTTAGATGAAGGGATTACAAGTAACATTAGCAAATTTGCAGATTACACAAAGCTGGGTGGCAGTGTGAACTGTGAGAAGTATGCTATGAGAATCCAGGGTGACTTGGACAGGTTGGGTGAGTGGGCAGATGCATGGCAGATGCAGTTTAATGCGGATAAATGTGAGGTTATCCACTTTGGTAGCAAAAACAGGAAGGAAGATTATTACCTAAATGGTGTCAATTTGGGAAAAGGGGAAGTACAACGGGATCTGGGGTCCTTGTTCATCAGAATGAAAGTAAGCATGCAGGTACAGCAGGCAGTGAAGAAAGTGAATGGCATGTTGGACTTCATAACAAGAGGAGTTGAGTATAGGAGCAAAGAAGTCCTGCTGCAGTTGTACAGGGCCCTAGTGAGACCACACCTGGAGTATTGTGTGCAGTTTTGGTCTCCAAATTTGAGGAAGGACATTCTTGCTATTGAGAAAGTGAAACGTAGCTTCACAAGGATGGCGGGACTGTCATATGCTGAGAGAATTGAGCAGCTGGGCTTGTATACTCTGAAATTTAGAAGGATGAGAGGAGATCTTATTGAAACATATAAGATTATTAAGGGTTTGGACATGCTAGAGGCAGGAAACATGTTTCCGATGTTGGAGGAGTCCAGAACCAGGGGCCACAGTTTAAGAATAATGGAAAAGCCATTTAGAACGGAGATGAGGAATCACTTTTTCACACAAAGAGTTGTGAGTTAGAGGAATTCTCTGCCTCAGAGTGTGGTGGAGGCCGATTATCTGGATACTTTCAAGAGAGAGCTGGATAGGGCTCTTGTGGCGGAGTCAGGGGATATGGGGAGAAGGCAGGAACGGGGCACTGATTGGGGATGATCACATTGATCACATTGAATGGCGGTGCTGGCCTGAAGGGCCAAATGACCTACCCCTGCACCTATTGTCTATTGTCTATTGTCTATTATCTATAGAAGCACATTTGGAAAGCATTGACAGGATCAGTCAAAGACAGTATGGATTTATGAAGGGGAAATCATGCTTAACTAATCTTCTGGAATTTTTTGAGGACGTAACAAGTAGAATGGATAAGGAAGAACCAGTGGATGTGGTGTATCTGGGCTTTCAAAAAGCTACCACCTGCACCCACACACACACACAACTCACTGACTTCATCCATTTCACCACCAACTTCCATCCGGCACTCAAATACACCTGGACCATTTCCGATAATTCCCTACCATTTCTTGACCTCACTACCTCCATCGCAGGTGATAGACTTCTGATCGACATCCACTATAAACCCACTGACTCCCATGGCTTTCTAGACTGCACTTCCTCCCGCCCTGTTTCCTGTAAGGACGCCATCCACCACTCCCAATTCCTCCATCTACGCCACATCTTCTCCCAGGATGAGGTGTTCCACACCAGGGCATCGGAAATGTCCTCATTCTTCAGGGAACGGAGGTTCCCCTCCCCTACTATAGATGAGGCTGTCACCAGGGTTTCTTCAATACCCCGTAACACTGCTCTCTCTCCCCATCTCCCCACTCGTAACAAGGGCAGAGTCCCCCTGGTCCTCATATTTCACCCCACCAGCCGTCACATACAACAAATAGTCCTCCGTCATTTTCGCCACCTCCAACGTGACCCCACCACTCGCCACATCTTCCCATCTCCCCCCATGTCTGCTTTCCGCAAAGACCGCTCCCTCCGTAACTCCCTGGTCAATTCTTCCCTCCCCACCCTTATCACCCCCTCCCCGGGCACTTTCCCTTGCAACCGCAAGAAATGCTACACTTGTCACTTTACCTCCCCCCTCGACTCCATTCAAGGACCCAAACAGTCGTTCCAGGTGTGACAGAGGTTCACCTGCATCCCCTCCAACCTCATCTATTGCATCCGCTGCTCTAGATGTCAGCTGATCTAGATCAGTGAGACCAAGCATAAGCTTGGCGATTGTTTCGCCAAACACCTCCGCTCGGTCCGCAATAACCTACCTGATCTCCCGGTGGCTCAGTGCTTCAACTCCCTCTCCCTTTCCGAGTGTAGTCTCAGTCAGTGGGCGAAGCGTGGGAGGTCCCTGTGGGCGGATGGTCGACGAGGTGAGTAGGCCACGGTGCGGCACAGAGGTTCGGTGGGTCCCGGTGCGGCGGCGTTGTTCGGTGGGCCCAGTGAGGCGGCGGGGTGAGTAGGCCCCGGTGCAGCGGCGAGGTTCGGCGGTCGCGGTGGGCGGCGATGTTCGGCGCTCACGTTATAGTGGCAATAGTCGGAGGATTCAGGGAGGGGGAGATAGTCAGAGTTACCGGTGAGGCAACGAGGCTCAACGTCATCGGTAGGCAGGTGAAGGTCGGCAGCAGCATCGACGTGGAGGTCGGCGAAGGCGGCGTCCTGGTTCCTGCTGGTGCTGCTCCTAGTGGCCAAGATGGCGTCGTGGGACTCGAGCAGGCTGCGCGAACCAGCGTTGGGGCCTGGGGCCTGCAGGCGGTCGAGTCGCGGAGTGTCAGTGGCAGGAGCAGTCTGGAGGTAGGCTAGTTTCAGGTGGAGTTAAGGTGGGCCAGGAATCGTTGATTGAAAACGTGGATCTTCCAGAGGATGAAGTAGAGTTGGGGTCCGTTGCAGATCTGGGTGAGTGAGGTCCGAAGTTTCGGGAGACCTCAACTGCCCAAGCGAAATATAACGTGCTGCTCCTCCAATTTCCGGTGGTGCTCACTTTGGCCATGGAGGAGGCCCAGGACAGAAAGGTCAGATTCGGAATGGGAGGGGGAGTTGAGGTGCTGAGCCACTGGGCGATCAGGTAGATTATTGCAGACCGAACGCTTGGTCTCACGGATGTAGATCAGCTGACATCTAGAGCTCATGGATGTAGATCAGCTGACATCTAGCGGATGCAATAGATGAGGTTGGAGGAGGTGCAGGTGAACCGCTGTTGCACCTGGAACGACTGTTTGGGTCCTTGAATGGAGTCGAGGGGGGAGGTAAAGCGACAAGTGTAGCATTACGTGCGGCTGCAAGGGAAAGTGCCAGGAGAGGTTATGGGATGTTATGTTACAGTTGTACAAGCCATGATGAGGCTGAATTCAAATATTATGTCTGGTTTTGGTCACCCTGCTATAGAAAGTATGTCTTTAAACTGGAAAAAGAGCACAGAATGTTCACGAGGCTATTGTCAGGATTTGAGTGCCTGAGCTATAAGAAATGTTTGGGTAGGCTAGGACTTTATTCTTAAGGGTGCAGGAGGTAAAGCGGCCATATTATAGAGGTGTACCGTGTGGGGAATAGATAGGATGAATGCAAAGGCTTTTCCCTAGAGTAGGAGAATGAAGAAACAGAGGACATAAGTTTAAGGTTCGAGGGGAAAGATTTAGTAGGAATCTGAGAAGTAACCTTTTCACACAGAGGGTAGTGGGTATATGGAGTCAGCTGTCGAAGGAGGTAGCTGAGGCAGGTGCTATAACAACATTTAAAAGACATTTGGAAGTTATATAGATAGAAACTTTTTAGACGGATTTGGGCCAAACATGGGCATGTGGGTCTCTGTAGATGGGGAAGCTGAGGCAAAGGCTACGTTTCCATCCTAAGTTTCTATGACTTTGGTGAAAAAATATTTCTGCTGGGCAGCTGGAAGTCAGGATTCAATGCCATTGTCATGTTTTGAATGTATATGTCAAACTCTTCTTCTTATCAAGTCCACACACAAGATTACAAGTTGTTCAGCCAGAGCTGAGCACATTTCTTGGCATCTGCTTACAATGGTGTCTGTCTTGTCGCTTCTTGTGCTTCTTGTGCATGGCAGTGGAAAGATTGGTGGAAACAGGGCCATGACGTGAACACTCTTTCCAGGACGCCTTTGTCAAACTAATACCTTAGGACCTCCAGGCGACCCACCTACGGCTCGAGAATTCTCGCTACTCTCCATGGCGGCTTCATTCTAGTCGCCGCTAATTTTTCAACATGTTGAAAGATTCATGGCGACCATAATGAGGACACGACTAGTTCTCAGAATGCGGGAACTCCTCACGACCATGAAGGCGACTCCCCGGCAACCACCGACGAACATGTGGCGACCATGTGGTGACTGCATAGTCTCCTGCAGTCGCCTAAAAAGTTGCCTAAGTGGGACAGGCCCATTACTAATATTACTTTCATTTGAGGGATGAGGTGTTGAAATTGTCAAGTTAGTATCGGCAAATATGGCTCCTTTTTTAAAATTAGTTTGATGCCAATTCCATTTGCCTGAATAGTTTACATTATCTTTTAAAATAATTCCTCATGTCTACTCTGTAGCAAATATTTAAAACCTTCAGATTTTACTTGTATCAACCTTAAAAAAATGAACAGTTCAGTTTTGTGATAAGAGATTTAAAATACTCATTATGTTGAGGAATAGGAAGGATTATATAGCAAGCCATATGCCTGCTGATGATTAGATTAGCACTAATTTTATATTATCTGTCACAGATTTCTGCAGTACCCTCAGGATATAAATTAAAGAAACTTTGTGATTACACTGCTGTATCTGTGTTGTACTCTCCAGCCACTCGATATAAGAATGGGACTAAGTTATTGGTGGTTTCTTTCTTCAGGGAGCAGCGTTTGGCTGGATTTCTACCCTTGCATTCTCTGCCAGCTGTTGGAACCTCGGAGCTAGCTTGTTATAACCTACTTAGGCTGTGGGGAACTGTCATTCACCATCTCAAAATCAATGTCGCACAGTGGAGCTTGGAGGCAAAACTCCCCTGCAGAAACAAACAGTTAATAGCTTCTGTAGAGGAAATCATGAACGTGACTTACAGTTAGACAGGTTTCTCAAGCTGTAACCTTAAAATCAAAGGTGTGTGTCGCAGAATATGTAAGCTGGAATGGTTTGATATGTAAAGACCAAAAATATAATCGTTTAAGGTTATCAAGATTCACTTCCAATATGATTCTCTTTTGCTGTAAAGTCTTTAAATGCATTACTTTATCCAGTGCTAACTTAATTTCCATGAAATCCCACAATTACTGTGTATACAAACTGTGTCTAATCCTAAAACTTCAATTTAAAATGCTAAGAGATGAATATCTTCACCTTCACGGGGAGATGGCTGCCCTGTCGGCAGTCTGTTCGTATTTTCTTTCGTTTTGTTATTTATTAGTGCGTTTAAAGTTTTTTTAATGTTCTTCGGTTTGTTTTATGTGGAGGGAGGGGGGAGGGGATCGGGGGATTTTTTTTCAAGTTCTTACCTTCTCGCAGATGTGATTGATTTCCGGATCACATTCTCCGAGCTCTGCGGCCTTCCATCGCTGGATCTAGGAGCCTCCTCGGACTGTCGTGAGCCCCACCATGGGGGCGTGGACCTAACATCAGAGCTGATCCCTTGCTTGGGATCACACCCACCATGACCACCGCAGTCTCGGGAGAGGCCGAGTCAGGAGCTCCAATGTCGCGGAAGGTTCACCAGCCCCGACGCGAGGTTCGATCGCCCGGAGCGGGGGAGCTGACATCCCCCCGATGCAGGAGCTTGATCGCCTCAACACGGAGGGCCTGAACGCTGCCGGCTACGGGAGTTAAGATCATCCCGTCAATGGGAGCTCGAGGCCCACGACCATGGAAGAACAAAAGGAAGGGACTTGAACTTTATTTCGCCTTCCATCACAGTGAGGAATGTGTAGGAGTCACTGTGGTGGATGTTCATGTTAAAATGTGTTTTTGAGTGCTCTGTTGCTTTTAATTGTATGACTGACCTGGCCAATGAAATTCCTCGTATGTTGCAAAACATACTTGGGGAATAAAGTGTGATTCTGATTCTGATTCTGATTTATTGTTGTCAGTGGAAAAGTCAGCTGAAATGGCTTAAATGTTATCTTAGTGACATTGCCATCACAGACGTTAGAATCTGAGGATATTTTCACTTCAAATTCCTCTCTAAACTTTTCATACAATTCACTATTTATCTACTTCTATGTGCTTCAGCTGAAAAGAAGGAAAGGGAGGAGAATAAATCTTTAATAACACAGGCAGTCTATTTCAGACTTTCTTTAAGTGGGAGCAAACTACTGAGGCAAGGTGTTGAAACAAAGGAGGTGGCAAGGGGAGTGCATATGGCACTGCTCATCTTGAGATGCTGGCTGGTTTGTCAACTGGAGATCCGCTTAGAAAAGCTGGCAGCTTTTCTTATGCAGACCTAAAGGAGGCATGGAGCAAATCAGGGAACATCGAAAATTAAATGTCCCTGTTTTCCACGAGGATGCTGTGGATATTCGGGATTGGTGTGTGCTTCTTCTTGCTATTTTTACTAAGTGGCTCAGTCATTCGCAGTTGGTGATCCATTACGAGATTTGCAAAGGCTGAGAACACCAACAGTTTCTTTATCATAAGGTCTTGTCATAAGCGATAAGAGTAGAATTAGGCCATTCGGCCCATACAATACAATACAATACAATCATCGCTGATCTATTTCTACCTCCTCACCCCATTCTCCTGCCTTCTCCCCATAACCTCTGATACCTGTACCAGTCAAGAATCTATCTAACTCTGCCTTAATTTTTTCCATTGACTTGGCCTCCACAGCCATCTGTGGCAAAGAATTCCACAGATTCACCACCCTCTGACTAAATAAATTTCTCCTCATCTCCTTCCGAAAAGAAAGTCCTTTAATTCTGAGGCTATGACCTTTAGTCCTAGACTCTCCCACCAGTGGAAACATGCTCCCCACAACCACTCTATCCAAGCCTTTCACTATTCTGTATGTTTCAATGAGGTCCTCACTCGTTCTTCTAATCTCTAGCGAGTAAAGGCCCATGCCGACAAAAGCTCATCAAAGGTTAACCTATTCATTCCTTTATCCTATTTCTCATCGCCAGTCTTTGCCCGATGTCATGACTGCACTCCGGCAAGGTGCAACCATGTCAAATCCAGGTAATGAAAGAAATACATTAAGGTGGACACAAAACACTGGAGTAACTCAGCGGAACAGGCACCATCTATGGAGAGGAATGGGTGACGTTTCGGGTCGAGATACATTTACAGTACCTTAAATCCAGATGAGTATTCAATGAACTGCAGAGGGAATCAACGCAATGCATCATTTTTACCCGAGTGGTACACAGACTGATTGCAATAATTAGAGATAAGGAATAGAAATTTGACTTCAGTTGCTAAATGTACAATATGTTAACATCCAGACATTATCACTTTATTTATGAGTGTAGGTTCCATTAATTGAATGGAACTGACATTTTGGAGTAAAATACAGACAACAGCAGTCACTACAAAGCCAGTTTCACACTCTCACTGAAGGGTAAATTTCTATTAAGATTTTACTCTTAATAATTTCCATTAACTCTCCAAATGAACTCTGCAGTGAACACAACTTCACACACTTTTTACCTGGTGACTAAAGTTATTTGTTTGTGTATATGTTTGTATTAATTATTTATTTGTCCAGAGCCTTTTCCTTGTTAATCATGATGGATTGAATTTATTTCCTTTATATAATTTGGCACTGCAGCGTGACATATGTTTGCTGAACGGCTTTGAATTTTCTGTACCATATGGCCCGATTTTATTCTGTAGAGCCTACCTTAACTAGTATATTATTGTTGCTCATCACACAAGTTATACAACCACAAATGCAGATGACAGATGTAATATTCGACTTTGCACATCCGACAGGGAGCTTTGCCTGCTGAGAGTGCATCTTGGAAATTATGACACATACTGTGCACAATTTTCAGACCGTTTGTTCGGAAAATCATTCACAGCATTTGTCGAGTACCTCAGTAAGCATTCTCAGAGGGTAAGAAACCCCATTGTAAGACCAAACTGAAAATTATCCTTGTTTTGTCTCACATATGCACTGCAAATGATTTATTTCTTTATGCAAACCATTACCATGATTTAACCCTTTATTACCAGGACTTAAATAATTAAATGAAGAGGTGACCTTGCATAATCTAGATTTTACTTCGGAGTCACGTGAGTGATTCCGTGAAGAACCCGTTCAGCATGCATGCGCGGCATTACGTCCAGCAGAGCAACAGCAGCACAGCGGGAGTCGGGCTCTCCCGCTATGGAGATGAAAGAACGGACCGTCAGGTAAGCTGACGTCGGTTTCCTTCACAGGGAGCCTTCTGCTGTCCGGCAGAGAAGAAAGGATCTGCAACAAACCTGTCCCCCGCTCGAGTCCACGGAGGAGCCTTCCATCAGGGGGGGCAGCAACGGAACAGACCTGTCCCCCGCTCGACTCCACGGAGGAGCATTCCATCAGGGGGGGCAGCAACGGAACAGACCTGTCCCCCGCTCGACTCCACGGAGGAGCATTCCTTCAGGGGGGCAGCAACGGAACAGACCTGTCCCCGCTCGACTCCACGGAGGAGCGTTTTCCATCGCGGGGGCAGCATCAAGGCGGTAGGACCACTAACCCAGCACTCCGCTATCCCGACACCGCGCCGAGCCCAGCCCCGCTAGCGCTTCAGCAGCGGGCTAGAAGTAACGCCATGGAGGCGTCCGGCTTATGACTTATAGGACGGGACGTCTTTCCACCCGCATGGGAGGAAAGACAGCCGCCTGCACAGACCTGCCCCATGCTCGACTCCACGGAGGAGCGTTTCATCTCGCGGGGGCAGCAACAAGGCGGTAGGACCGCTTACCGGGTGGTCCGCTACCCCGACACCGCGACCGAGCCCAGCCCCGCTAGCGCCTGAGCAGCGGGCTGGATGTACAAGCCAAGGAAGAGGCGTTCCGGCCGGTGGCTCCGACTTATCGGAAGGGGACATCTCTTCACCCTTGCGGGGGAGAGACAGCCGCTTGAGCCACTTGGAGCGGCTCTTGGAGCTGGAGCTCCAGCGAGGTGCACCCCAGGAGGGGCGCTCTCGCAGAGGGGGGTCAGGCACTCCCTCCACAGTGCCTTGTGCACTGTCCATTTCTTCCTCCTTTCCAGAGGATAGCCTTGGTGACCAGGACTGGGCTGGTCAAGAACAGGGGCAATGGCTGAAGATCCCGGGAGTATGCAAGGGGTGCAGGAACAGGAAGAGCTGCTAGGTGTGGTGGACAACTACGTGGAAACCCCACGTGCAGGAGGCCGTTAAAAGCCTGACGACAGCCATCACATCGTTTTTCCTCGTTCCATGGACAAATACAGAGATGACCACAACCTTCGTAAACAAGTCATAAGACCTGCCATAAAATCCTACATTTGCGGGGTTGTGCATACCCCAGCCACTGAGCCAGACCCACTGCTCTTTGGCAAAAACCTCACAAAGCATATGAAGGACATGCAAGAGGTTTTACAAAACTTTCGGCTCATGAGGGCAGGGCCGGGACGAGTAACCAAAAACAGTCATTCCTACGCAGCAGCACCCCATCGCATCCATCAGTCAACGTCTACCATATCGGACTGATGAAAGCTCGGGGTCCGCATTCTATCACCGAAAGTCTTCTTTAGACCAAAGCCCAGAGCGGACCCCATGGAAAATGTGCCACCCCCCAACGTCACCGCCACGTCAGACGACGTGCAACACTCGTTGGACCGGCAGGAAACAGAAGAATACCCATAACCATGGAGGTAGGTGGGTCTGGTTCCTACCAGTATATAGAGTAATACTAACACATGGGAGTCTATCACGTGTGATCAATATATACTCAATGGCATTAGTGAATACAATTCATACTAGAAAAATTGCCACCAGGTCAACATTCACCCCAGAGGGTATTTTCCCTCTCCGTTAAAGAAACAAGAGGGACAAGCTGAACTGGTGAGAATAATTACAAAGGGTATCATGGGAAAACCTGAACCCTTGCAATTCGTATCAAATATATTCACTAAACCCAAAAAAGATGGTGGATGTCGCATCATCATTGACTTAACTTCACTAAATATGTTTGTTAAGTATATACATTTCAAAATGGAACCGGTTGTTACTGCCAAACAACTAAATTCCAAAGAATACTTCATGGCGAGCATTCATCTTAAAGATGTTTACTATTTAGTACCATTCACAAGGATCATCGCAGATACCTGAAATTTACCTGGTTGGGGCAGCTATAGCAGTTTAAAGCGTTACCCAATGGGCTCACATCAGCCCAAGAGTGTCACCCAGACACTAAAACCAACTCTGGCAATATTCAGAAGACAAAAACATATTGTCATGGCATATCTTGATGATATCCTAAATGGTAGGCAAGACCATGAATTTGATTATGTTAGCTGTTCAGCTACCAAACAGTTATTCGAAACCCTGGGATTGTCTTACATCCAGATAAATCTAAGTTGAAGCCATCCTCTATCATGGACTACTTGGGCTTCACAATTAATTCAGTCTACGTGACTGTAACATTGCCAAGAGACAACATAGTTGAATTGGCACAATCATGCAACAATTTAATAGTCAACAAACTACCAACTACTCGACAAGTAAGAGAGTAATTGGGAAAATGGTAGCAGCATTTCCGGCTACATAATTCGGACCTTAGTACCAAAAACGACATACAGGTAATTATTGATCGTTTCATGAAGTTACCCACTGAAGTAATATCAGAACGACAGTGGTGGGCAAAAAACGTTTGACATAGTATCAGCCTATTATTATCACTAACCCTACGTCAGTTATCCAAACAGATGCCAGTACTCAAGACTGGGGAGCAACTAGCTCTATATCCAGCACAAGTAGTAGATGGGCTAACCCAGAATCATCGTTACCACTTACATTGGGCATTAATTGTCTAGAGATGTTTGGGTGACTTTTATGGTTTAAAAGCATATGCATAAATATGCATCACTTGCATGTACGGTTATAAATAGATAATACTACGGTGGTGGCCTACATTAACCATATGGGCGGCATAAAATCGGTATCATGCGACAAGTTGGTCAACACAATTTGGCAATGGTGTGTCCAAAGACATATTTGGTTATCAGTAACTTACCTGCCAGGTAAGTTAAATACAGTGGCAGACATCAGGTCACATAAATTTAATGACAACATCGAATAGATGTTAAAAACCCCAAAAAAAATTCACAAAAGTTATCAAGCAATATGGCACGCCAGATATCAATTTATTTGCATCAAGGCTACATCACCAGGCACCTATGTATGTCGCTTGGGAACCAGACCCTCAGGGAACCAGACCCTGAGGCAGCAGCGGTAGATGCGTTCGCGCTGGATTGGGGAAATTCTTCTTCTATGCATTTCCTCCCTTCTGCCTCATCAGTCGGGGACTACGCACAGTACAAATGGACTCTGCTTCAGGTATTTTGATAGTACCCGACTGGCCTACACAGCCATGGTTCCCAATACTCCATGACATGGTTGTTGAAACCCCAATGGTATTCCCCAGTGACCCAGAGTTATTAACACCCAGTGTCGGGCACAAGCCACCCATGCCATGAAAAAATCAAACTCCTGGGTTGCAGATTCTGCACAAACCACTTCTGGGACTGGGATTATCATAACAAACCGTCAACACCATGTCAGCATCCCTCCGAACATCCACTGAAAAACAGCACTTGTTCAGCATCAAAAAATGGGAGAAGTACTGCTTGGATACAGGGACCACCTACTCAACCGCTACAGTTACCAACGTACTGGAATTCCTGGTGAACCTTCACCACGATGAAGGACTTTAGCTACAGAGCCATCAACACAGCTAGAATTGCCCTGCCTGTCTATTTCAAAACCAACTCCAGGACAACAGGCCATGGGGTCCCACCAGCTGGTGGTCAAACTAATGAAGGGTATTTACAACTCTAAACCCCTAGACCAAGGTACACCCATACATGGGATGTCAGTGTGGTCCTGACATACCTCAGGGGATGCCCACCAGCCAGATCCCTCAACCTGAACCCATCTATGCTCAAAACACTCATGTTGATGGCACTTGTAGCTGCACAGAGGGTCCAGTCACTACACCTATTGTGACTGGACACCATGCTCACAGCTCCAGACCAGATCTCTGTCATTGTCCAGGGAATGGTCAAACAGAGCAGACCAGGAACACCTAATCCAGTCGTGGAATTCCGGGCTTACCCACCAGAAACACAGTTATGTGCCATGATCCTATTATCCTACATAGACACAACCAAAATATTCGAGGGAGATGAAAAGCCTTGTGGGTCAGTCATAAAAAACCTTATGGTCGGGTGACGAGCCATTTCGGGATGGCTCAAGCAGGTGCTAAAAGCTGCTGGGATAAAAACTAACATGTACAAAGTTCATTCCACCAGGGCAGCATCCACGTCGACGGCTAAAAGAATGGACGTGCCTATAAACCACATCCTGGCTACAGCAGGATGGTGGGGGGAAAGACCGTACAGAAATTTTATAATAAGCCGTTGGCAAAACCTGTTTTATTTGCAGGAAAGATTTTCCAGACTGCAAATATTTAATTTAAGCCCAGGGGAACAATTTAATTTCTTTGTTGTTATTGTTAACAAAATACCATTGTGTTTTTCTACAAACAGATTCATTGGTTGATTACGATAACACACTTCCTCCCTCAAAGACTTCGGCAGTGATGTAGTAATAACTGTTACACGGTTTGAAATCACAGAGCTTTGAAATCTTCACGGAATCACTCACGTGACTCCGAAGTAAAATAGTAAGATTAAATGAGAACTTACCAGTTTGAAGTTTGATCTGTATTTTATGAGGAGTTACGATGAGGGATTACGTGCCCTCTGCTCCCACCCTCAATAATATGGGTCAAATTCATAAACTGATGTCTCCTTATCTTTACTATGTTTACTTCAATAACCGTGTCTATCTGTGATTCCACACCGCTGCTTTGAAGTATGCCGCGCATGCGTGCTGAACGGGTTCTTCACGTAATCCCTCATCGTAACTCCTCATAAAATACAGATCAAACTTCAAACTGGTAAGTTCTCGTTTAATCTTACTATTATATTCCCTTGCAGACTGAAAATGTAGAGAACTCTTACTTAGTTCTTAAGCTACAAATATTGTATCCAAAGGCATGGATCATAGATTTGCTGATGTGAATTCAAATGCAATTATGATATTGGCATAATCTGGATTTAAAAAACAAACAAACTGCTGGAGGAACTCAGCAGGTCACAAAACATATATGGTGGGAAATGAACAAGTGACGATTTGGGTTGGGACCCTCTTCAGTATTTTTATATAATTCAATTTGTTGTTATTGACCTTTTTCAACTGATTTCTGTTTAGAACAATTGTGCCTATCTTTATTATATCAGGATACATTGGTTTAATACTTGCAACCTGCTATTTGTGACCTGCACTGACTTAAAAACCCTATTATTATTTAAAAAAACAGGAATTAATACAAAATCGTAATGGGCCTGTCCCACTTAGGCGTCTTTATATGCGACTGCAGGAGACTATGCAGTCGCCACATGTTCGCGGGTGGTTGACGGGGAGTCGTCGCCTTCGTGGTCGTGAGGAGTTCCCACATTCTAGGAACTAGTCGTGCCTCATTATGGTCACCACAAATTTTTCAACACATTGAAAAATTAGCAGCGACTAGAATGAAGCCGCCTTGGAAATTAGCGAGAATTCTTGCGCCGTAGGTGGGTCACCAGGAGGTCATAGTGGGTTGCCAGGTGGTCAAATGTGCTTTTAGGTTCTCATAGGTTGTAGCCGGTGCTGACCGGTGAATTTCATTGGCTCATTGGGGGAAAAAAGGTAAGCAGTAGTTTTCAGAACCAAGTATAACCGACCGGTAATGTTAAATGTCCGTCGAGCTTCACAGCCGAGTACCTCTTACTTCTTAAAAGTTGTCTCCACTCCTTCTCCCCCCTCTCCCCCCCTTTTAAAGGACTCACCATACATTTGTGCTTTTTTGCTTCTTAATTACAGCGCCAACCCTCCTGTTCATCGCGGTGTGTGTCTGTATCACATTGGCTTTGCACCATGTGAATTTCACTCAGACAGCACTCCCCGCCCCCTTGCCTGTCCCCCTCCTGCATAACAGGCTGGTGAAGGAAGCAATGTGTTTGTTTGTGTGTGTGTGTGTTGTCCACTATGATAGTCACTGTTCCAGTTGCCGTTTTTCAGGCGACTGCCGGCAACATGACAGTCACTGGCAGTCGACTGAAAAATCACCTAAGTGGGACAGGCCCATAAGTCTGATGCAGTGGATGACTCTCCACATTCTACTGTCCAATAATGTCCATGCTAGATAGCAAGCTACTCTTCAAGCTGCTGGAAAAACTCAGCTGTTGGATGAACTCAGCAGGTCAAATAGAATCTGTGGAGGCAAAGGTATAGTCAAATCTTTGGGCTGACACCTTGAATCAGTCCTCGTGCAGGGACTCGATCAAAATTGGTGGTCACACTTTGGTGAATCTTATCACATTGCTGTGCTTGTACTTTCCAGCTTGCAAGCAGAAACTGAAATATCCTCTGAAGAAGGGTCTCGACCCGAAACGTCACCTATTCCTTCGCTCCATAGATACTGCCTCGCCCGCTGAGTTTCTCCAGCATTTTTGTCTACCTGGGACTATCCAGTACTGAAAGTCAAGCAATGCTGGTCTGAGGAAACAGATGAGATCCTTTGCAAATGCTTTGAGTCGGGGGACTGGTCCATCTTCTAAAACTCTGTGGCTAACCTGGATAAATATGTCGCTGCTGTCACTGACTTTATTAGCAAATGTCTACTTGAGAGTTTACTATTTAGCTACAAGGGGAATGTGTCTGTGAACAAAATAATGCATCAACAGGATCTACAATGATTGGTGTGTAGGGAAGCCTAATCTCAGTATAAATAGAAACTCTTGCTTATGTAGTTCAATGTTAAAACTTAAAGCCCTGTCCCACTGCACGAGTTCATTCAAAGAGTTCTCCGGAGTTTGCCCTGATTCGAACTCGAAGATTTACAGTAATGGCCGCTCGTCAGTATTCGGGGCTCTCATGGACATTTTTCCAACATGTTGAAAAATCTTCACGAGTCTTCCCGAGCTTACAGCGTTTCCCGAGTACCTGCCGTTAGCGTTACGAGCCACTAAGAGACGTCCCCGAGCTCCGACGTACCCGCTACGTTCATTCTACGTGCTTACCACGAGTTTGATTTATTTTTAAACTCGGGAGAGCTCTTGAATGAACTCGTACAGTGGGACAGGGCCATATTAAAGTATATGGGTTGGAGTAATGGTTTATAACATACAAATGCTTTCAGTTCTAATCATCCACCTGTGTTTCAAAATTCCTCCATCTGCACCAATGTAATTTTTATTAAGATAACTTCAATAGCAGGATAATAATCAGAAGCAAAAGAAAAAATCCTCCTCCATATCTGTGAATTTTTACTTCTGACGCATACCCACAGCCTGTAAGCCAAATTAATATTTTCTTGTTTGTTAAATGCTCCACTTCTAATTCTCCTTGAGAAAAAAATATTTAATTCATTAAAATTATAGAAATGATAATAGAAATTCCACAACATCTCAGAGGAAGGATATCTCATTGTAGATACAATGTTACTACAAAGTATAAATCAAGTCAACAAACGGAAAACAGAAAATAAAACAATCTGTCCTGTAAATCGGGTTCAGAGATAACTAAAGCTGATTAAAAGAAAAATCTAATCTAAAATGAAATGGAGCAAATTAGGAAAAATATAAAGGAGAAAAGAAAAACTAAATTTAATAAATGGATATGCTAAATTTATTTTTTTAGCACAGGTGAATGCCACTCAAAAGGCTATCAAGAGATTCAATAAAACTAAAACTGGGATGAACATAAGGTAGAACATAATAACAGCATCTGCATCATATCCATTGTCTGCAGCTGTTGAATTTTCATTGGCGAGAACATATTCCAAACTATGACTTCATCCGTTCCAACACAAGAGAAGAAATCCTGCAGCGTTCCTCCAAACAGAGATATAGATGAGCTGAAAATTCTAGTGAGAACAAAGGGAATTAAAATAAACATTTGCTATGGATAGTTATCTGAGTATGTTGAAAGACTCTAGGGATAAGATTTCAATAGCGTGGACAATTGGACAGTCATCCTGATAAAGTCGGTGAATAATGCAAATCTATATAACATACCACACATAATTGGAACCAAAGATAGACACAAAATGCTGGAGTAACTCAGCTGGTCAGGCAGCATCTCTGAAGCAAGGTCTCGACCTGAAATGTGACCTATTCCTTTTCTCCACAAATGCTGCCTGACTCGTTGAATTACACGAGCATTTTGTGCCTATCTTCGGTGTAAACCATAATCTGTGGTTCCTTCTTGTCGGTGTCAATCTCAATAGTTAGAGATTACCAACTACCTTTATAGGTTAGTTTAGTTTAGAGGAACAGCAGGGAAACAGCCCCTTCAGCCCATCAGGTCCCGCTGACCAGCGATCCTCAACAATTAACACTATCCTATACACACTAAGGACAATTTTTACATTTACCAAGCCAATTAACCTACATACCTATATGTCTTTGGAGTGTGGGAGGAAACCGAAGATCTCAGAGAAAATCCACACAGGTCACGGGGAGAACGTACAAACTCCGTTCAGACAGCCCCGTAGTCAGGATCGAAGCCGGGTCTCCGGCGCTGCATTCTCTGTAAACGACAACTCTACTGCTGCGCCACCGTATGTTAGGCTACAGAACTGTCTCAGACATGGTAGTGAGCAACACAGGGGCCCCACATGGGATGGTCCTCTCTCCTTTCCTGTTCACCGTCTGCACCTCGGAGCAGATACAACTCGCTCTCCTGCCACCTGCAGAAGCTTTCAGATGACTCTGCAATTGTGGGCTGCATCACTGAGGGGAGGGAAGCTGAATACAGAAGAGTAGTTAATAACTTTGTTGAGTGGTGTGGGCTGAATCACCTTCAGCTTAACACTGACACGATTAAGGAGTTAGTGGTGGAATTTAGGAGAAGAGGAGCATCCATGTCCCCTGTCTCCATCAATCGTGTGGATGTGCAGTTTACGAAAGTGTACAAGTACCTTGGAGTTTACCTGAACAGAAAATTGGACTGGTCCAGGAATGCTGAGGCATGATATAAGAAGGATTCTCTGAGGAGGCTCTAATCTTTCAACATCTGCAGTAAGATGCTACAGATGTTCTATCAATCGGTGGTGGTCAGTGCCATCTTATTCGCTGTCGCGTGCTGGGGTAGCAGGGCGAAGGTCACAGATGCCAACAGAATTAACAAGCTCATCAGGATGTGTGGCTCTGTCCTGGGGTTGGAGTTGGATACATTGGACGTGGTGTTGGAGGGGAGGATGCTTCTCAAACTGCGAAGCCTCTTGGACAAAACACCTAACCTCCTCCATGGCACACTGCTCAACCTGAGGAGCACCTTCTGCAACATAATGTTCCACCAAGATGCAGCAAAGAACATTACAGGAGATAATTTTTCCCTGTGGCTATCAAACTGCTCAGCTCCTCCCTCTTCTGTTGTAAGGTAAACTGACTCCCCTCACCCATCCCCCCTCCCCCCCCAATCTTTGCACATCCCCAATCCTGGACATTCCACTCATCACTTTCATTTCATGTTTCATGTAGCTTGTTGCGTTTCATGACTGTTGGCAGACCAATTTCCCTCCTGGGATAAATAAAGTCCTATCGTATCGTACCATATGAGAGTTAGAAGCTATCATACACCAACATGCATAACATGCCTTTTTTACCAGAGACGGTGCCTCAGGATAAAGAATAGCTTGCTTGTACTCAATATTCTGGTTGCTGTAGGCACATAGGGCCAGAATGGGAAGCACCCACTCTTGCACAGCTGAGACAGGTGACAGGCAGGAGAATGACTATATTTTCCTCTGCTTCTGCAGGGCTTCTGTATGTTCCCAGTGCATTAGTATTGCTTATGCAAGTGACATGGGCAGCCGATTGTGGCTGGCTGAGAATAACGATGACCTCAGTGCTGGTGATATTGGCCTGGGAGATGATGTTCATGTTTGCTTATTTATCCTTTCAGCATATTTAGTTTAGTTTAGAGATACGGCATGGAAACAGGCCCTTTGGCCCACCGAGTCCGCACCGACCAGCGATCCCCACACATTAAAATTATCCTACACCCACTAGGGACAATATTACACATACACCAAGCCAATTAACCTACATACCTGTACGTCTTTGGAGTGTGGGAGGAAACCGATGATCTCGGAGAAAACCCACGCGATCACGGCGAGAACATACACGGCGAGAACAGACGAGAATCGTCGGGATCGAACCCGGGTCTCCGGTGCTGCAAGCGCTGTAATGGGCCTGTCCCACTTAGGCAACTGCAGGAGACTATGCAGTCGCCACATGGTCGCCACATGGTCGCGAGTGGTTGCCGGGGAGTCGCCTTCATGGTCGTGAGGTGTTCCCGCATTCTGGGAACCAGTCGCGGCCTCATTATGGTCACCGCGAATTTTTCACCATGTTGAAAAATTGGCAGCGACCAGAATGAAGCCGCCATGGAGAGTATCGAGAATTCTCGTGCCGTAGGTGGGTCCCCAGGAGGTCCTAGTGGGTTGCCAGGAGGTGAAAGGTTCTCGTGAATTGGCTCAATGAGAAAAAAAAGAACAATCAAAAAAGAACAATTTTATTATTTTCTAAGAGTTGAGCACCGTTCGGAGATGACGCCGAATAAAGGTAAGTACCTACTATGCAGCAGAAAAAAGGAGTTTTCACATGCTTCGCATTCCCACGAATCAGGAGAAATTCACAAGGTAGGGGACTTTTGAGGTAGGAAGTTCGCGTCTATTCTTTTTATAGCCATGCGGGACGGCTCAACAAAGGTGCGTGATAGTAAATGACTCCAATCATAGGGACGAGAACTCTTTGATAAAAATGTTAAGATTTATAATTTTATCAAGAATAGAGGAATTTTTTTAAGGGTGATAAATATTTTAAATATTAATACCTACCGTTGAAAAGTATTTTCATTTCAGGTAGATCCCCTATTAAATAAATATGCTGTCTTGAAATTTCACTAGTTACCATCGGGACATGGGGTTTTGGGGTGGGGTGGGGGGGGGTGTTGGGGCATTAAACATCAGGAAAAAAATGAAAACGTAACTATTCATTTTGGATTTAATCTTTGTTCATGAGGATTATGTTTATTAACAATATAGAAAAAGAAGAAGTGGGATAGAACTACAGATTTTCCTTATATACAGCATCAATGTAGCGGGACACCAAAGTAGACACTTACTGAAGAATCACTCACAGGTTTGCAGTTAATTGGCTTGGTTTAAATGTAAAATTGTCCCTAGTGTATGTAGGATAGTGTTAATGTGCGGGGATTGCTGGTCCTTGCAGACTTGGTGGGCCGAAGGGACTGTTTCCGCACTGTAAACTAAACTAAAACGATATATCCCAAAGATGTGTTGAATTATTTAATCACCCTTTTTTTTCCTTATGTAGGTGTAACAAGTTTTGGGATTTTCTTTAATCCAATGCCCCAAAACCATTTTGTGCCCCTTTTGGTCCTTCTAATCACCATCTTAAGTTCTTTCCTCCTTGCTTTGTATTTCTCAAATGCCCTGTCTGATTTAATCTCCTTAAACCTTGCATGAGCTTCCCTTTCCTCTTAAAAAAAATCACAAGCTCCTTGGTCACACTACATTCCCTTACTTTGCCATCCTTATCCCTCCTCCTTACTGGAACATGCCAGTCCTGATCTTTGATTAACTGGCCTTTAAATGACTTCCACATGTCAGTTGTGGACTTTCCCAACAATAACGTACCTTCCTGAGCTTCTGCCTGATAATTTCGTAATTTGCTGTGCTCTAATTTAGTACCTTCACACAAGGACCAGACTTAACCCACTTTCACAATAATTTTAAAACCTATGTGGTGGTGATCACTATCCCCAAAATGCTCACCCAATGAAACACCAGTCACTGGGCCAGACTCATTCCCCGAGACAAAGCTCAGCATGTTCCCTTCAGGTTGAACTATCCACATACTGTTTCAAGAAACCCTCTTGGGTACACCCAACAAATTATTTGGCACTGAGTAAGTGTCGTGGTTACTGATACTCAAAATTAAGTCAGGCGACACAGATAATTCTTCAAGAAGTTCAAATCTTTACTTCCAAATTAAGGCTGGAACACTCAAAGATCAAATCACTTGAGAGTTCACTTTCAAACAAAGAGTCGCCTCTTTTTATGGCATGTTTAACTCTGTATATCCCACGCCCAGTGCATTTCCGTACCCAATTATTTGCAAACATTCCCTTATCGATAACCAATCACTTGCAAACATTCCCTTAACAATAACCAATCACTTGCATTTGCTTTTCTCCTCCTTCCCCAGCAGATTTCCAAGACACCAGGCAAAAGATAATGGACAACATTTCAAATACACTGAGTAACAGGTGTGCAGCTAATCATGCTGCTATTAGGATAGTGAGTGGGGTAAATCTTTGAATGAGCTCTACTGCCACTTGCATCCTCTTGACTCCATCGCAACATCAGTTCGTTCAGCCCTCAAACTGCACAAACAATCCAGAGGAAAATTCTTGTTTGGGAAGGACTGTCTAGCAGTAAATGTCATACTGTAGATAAATAAACTTTGGGACAAGAATGGAAAAGGGGACTCAAAAAGATTTGTTGGATTTGTTGGATTAAAGGAACATCCCCCGAGGTGTCCTCCCACGGTACTGTGGCAACAGATGACGTATACTTTTCCATATTAATGGCAAGCTCATAGAACATTACGATGACTTTGTTGCCCTGCTGAATAGCAGAACATCCTGTGGGGGGTTGAGAAGCGCCATCCTCCATGACTTCACCCAGGCTGAAGCAAAAGTCGAACTTCAGATATTAGGCAAATATCTGACTGGGCCTTGGATGAAGTGCTTCTACATTTCAAGCCAGAATCAGATCAACCATGTTGATGGCATCAAAGTGGTTAAAGGGGTGATTGCTGCTCTAAAGGAAGCCACAGAAAATCCAGAGAACTTGACATTGGCAAGAGAAATTTTTTTCGGTGAGGAGGTGCGTCTTGATGCCACGTTGACAAAAGTTCGGGAGCTACCAGTACATCCACAGTTCAGTTCAAAGATGAGGAGCTGTCTTCAAGCTGTCATCACTGTGTTGGAAAGGCAGTATAGTAAATACTTTGAACTTGATGTAACTGAGAAACTGAAGGAGGAGACTGCATCAGCAAGATCACACAACATTGATGCGGAGGAGATAATGGGGATGTTTAGCTCATCGAAACAGAAATCTCCCAATGCCACCATGTGTTATTTGTCATGTAGGATGCTGGCCTGCAAGAATAGAACAGTCAACTACCTTGATAATCTCGAGAAGCAATGTAGGGAGGATGTGCTCTTTAAGGTAGTGACATGGGGTAGAGTGCAGAGGAACAGACGGAAGTAAAAACAGAAGGAATTGAGAGCAGAAATCATCAAGCGACAGAAAGACAAGGAGCATGCTCGGGACACGAAAGAGAAGAAAAACTAGGAAAAAAATTGAAAGAGCCTGATTTAAACAGCATTCGCAGAGATTATCCGAATTTGGACTACTCCAAGTGTGATGATCTACAGGACATTCTTAATGGGAAAGTAGTGGGCAGAAGGCATGTAATGCATGATTTGAAGAGCAAAAACTTGTAGTTTACACTGCTAAAATTGAAAAGTTGAGGAAAAACAAGGTGTACAGAGTTGCTTATTGATTGCAGTCTGAGGAGTATGATGATGCTACTGATTATGATATGCCAATGTACCAGCTAGCAACTGATCTTCTCCATAAAGGCTTGGTCATTTGCTAGAAATTGTAATTTATTTACCCGTGTGTTACGGACTTACAGCATATAATACAATAACATTAAAGTTCTTATCTTGAGAATATCACATTTTTGAATTTTCAAGGTAGTCTAGGTGTTTATTACAATTTCCGTCACAACGGTCAATTTTGTAATTAGCTACAATTAGGTAACTAACTAATTATATGCTTTAATTTCAGGTCAACCAAGTAAGATGCTTCATATTGTTTCAGAATGCTTCAAGCTATAATAACTGAAAATTTCATTCAGTTCTCTTAATTTTTAGGAAAGTTATGGGCTTTTGACAGTCCTCGATCACAGCTTTTGTGTTAAGTCAGTGGAAAAGCAATAGTGAACAAAATGCTAATTTCAGAGTATGAAAATGACCATAACATTTTTAATAGTGAAGATATGAAAGTGAATTAGGTGTCAAATTAAAGTTCTTTTTATGCTTTATCTGATGGGATAAATTACAGGCTTGATTTTTAATATCTCAAAATATTGTTACATTCCTACATGTGCCATTCGGGAAACGATATGGCCAGGCATGGCCTACCGGCGAGGCCATCCTGGACTAAAGGCTTGGGCCACCATTCCCATCACAGCAATCTCCGCAACATAACCCCCAATCTCCTTCTAGCTCCAGCTCCAGCCGGACTCAAAGGCGTCGCAGACGTCGCATCTTCCCGTGACCTGATGCGACGGCTTCCCCCCTACCCCCACCACCGGGTAACAAGGGTTGAAGAAGGCCAAGCGTGGAGAGGGACATCGGGTCACGGGAAGATGAGACGGCTGCAACGGGGCTTTGTGTCTGGCTGGAGCTGGAGCTGGAGCTGCTGGAGCTGGAGATCGGGGGTAAGTAACCCCAGGCCCAGCCCCAACCCCAGCCTTAATCCCAGCACCAACCTCAAACTCAGCCCCAACCCCAGCCCCAACCCCAGTCCCAACCCCAGTCCCAACCCCAGTCCCAACCCCAGTCCCAACCCCAGTCCTAGCCCCAGTCCTAGCCCCAACCCTAGTCCCAGCTCCAACCCCAGCCCCAGCTCCAACCCCAGCCCCAGCTCCATCCCCCACCAGGGAACAAGGGCTGAAGGGGGTCAGGTGGGGAGAGGGACATCGGGTCACGGGAAGATGCAACGGCTGCAACGGCTTTGTGTCCAGCTGGAGATGGAGTGGAGCTGCTGGAGCTGGAGATCGGTGTTAAGTAGCCCCAGGCCCATCCCCAACCCCATCCCTAACCCCAGCCCTAGCACTAACCCCAGCCACAGCCCCAACCCCAGCCTTAACCCAGCCCTAACCCCAGCCGCAGCCCCAGCCCCAGCCCCAGCTCCAACCCCAGCCCCAAACCCAGCCCTAACCCCAGCCCCAACCCCAGCCCTAACCCCAGCCCCAATCCCAGCCGCAACCCCAGCCATAACCCTAACCCCAGCCCCAGCCCCAGCCCCAGCAACAACCCTAACCCAACCCCAGCCTTAAACCCAGCCCCAACCCCAGTCTCAGCCCCAACCCCAGTACGAACACCAAGCCTAGCCCCAACCCTAGTCCCAGCTCCAACCCCAGCCCTAACCCCAGCTACAAAGCCAGCCCCAACCCCAACCCCAGCTCCAACCCAAACCCCAGCCCAAACCCCAACCCCAACCCCAGCCCCAACCCCAGCCCTAACCCCAGCCTCAACCCAACCCCAACCCTAACCCCAACCCTAACCCCAGCCCTAACACCAACCCTTGCCCCAGCCCCAGCCCCAACCCTAGTCCCAGTTCCAACCCCAGCCCCAATGCCAGCCCCAACCCCAGCTACAGCTCCAATCACAGCTCCAACCCCAGCTCCAACCACAGCCCCAGCCCTAGCCCGAACCCTAGCCCTAAAGATAGTTTTAGTCATCTCCATCACGTGACGCTCCCAAACTTGATTATTTCCACCATGCTGTCATATCCATCACATCAGTATTTTATGCTTATAATGTGTAAAATAATACAATAATTACCATAATTATCAATTGTAATTGATAACTCAACAGTATGCCTCTTGCCTAGTCATCTGAAGTTATTATTTTTCCCATAGTAGAGATGTTCATCTATGTGAAACAACATTCAAAGTTGCAAAAATGTAAGTTTTATTTTCGGGTTTCCAGAAACTTAAAAATATACACTTACTGAAGAATCACCCCTATACGTCTTTGGAGTGTGGGAGGAAACCGAAGGTCAGAGAAAATCCACGCGGTCATGTGGAGAGCTAACAAACTCCGCACAAACAGCGCCCATAGTCAGGATTGAACCTGGGTCGGCCGATGTAAGGTGGTAGCTCTACTGCTGCGCCACTGTGCCACCCATGGGATATGGGAGAAAATTGGAACACCCAGAGAAAACCCACCCAGTCGTGGGGAGGATGCGCAAACTCCAAACACTCACAAAGTTTGGGACTAAACCCAGTTCACTGGAGTTGCGGGCCAGCAGCTCTATTGGCAGAGTCACTGTGCCTTTTACTCCAAGGATGCTTTTAAAGCCTCCTTGATGAAAAGGCAACATGCGCATTGACCGATGTTCTCTTGGCATATGTATTGATGAAGTGGCGTCAGGATGAAACTGAGAATGACAGCTCCTTTCAATGTGAGGATATATGAAGGTGAAAAAGAAAGCAGAATGTTCCAAACAAACAGCTGACCCAATCTACCAGGCACTATCTGCACCCTTACTGAGAAACTATGCATGTTGTTTGGAACACTACAACCATTTCAGAACCCACAGAACTGGAGTGGAGGCAAGACAATCTTGACCCTGAGAAACTGCCGTGGAAGAGGTTTACTGCCTCTTCAGAGCTGAGGTGTCTCTGAAGAAAGCTTTGAAAGCTGGTAACCGATAAGCATTAAGATGTACACTTAATTTGCTAAATATTTTATTTAAATTAATAATAAACTGTAATTATATAGACCATTTTATTTGGGTTAGTCCATCTCACTCAAGACTTAACTTTGTATACAAATGTGAAATAAATGCAACCACAAAACATACTATAATATCACTGTATGAATAAAGCTAAAGGCTGAATCAATAAACAAATTAGCAAGGAGTGAAGTCTTCAGACATTTATACTGATTTTCAACACCTATCTTATGATTGAATTGCGCTCTAGGTATCAGGAACAAAATTACTTTCTTTGCAGTTAACATTTAACACCATTGAAAGGTTGCAGAGGTGACCAAGATAGATAGTCCTGAGTCTGATGAATATAAGCTTAAGGGAGTTAAATAGTTCTTTGACTTGACTTTGATGGCCATGATCCTGGCAACAACTTCACTTTTCGAGTGTTCTTTGCAAGCTTGTTTACTAAGAACAAAGCAAAACTACTGGATTCTTTACTGGAGTACACTGGAGTTTTCTCAACAACCAACATTGTAGATTGGTTACTTCTTATTAACCAATTGTAGTGCTTGTTAGTAGAAGCTCTACCTACTGTGTGTTTTATATTATCAGAAGTCTGCTTAAGTAATTTAGTGTGAGTAGTTACAGTAACACCATGCAGATGAATGCTGTAAGTGAACTTTAATAAACTGTGTTGTAACTTGACACGCATACGACTCGATCATTACATGGTGTCAGAAGTGGGATCAGTTCCACTGGTCCTGTTCAGAGGGCTGTTGTTCACTGGTTTTGCATGGGGCCCTTGATAGCGTGTCAGCTATGTGCATGTCCTTGTCTTTTTTGTAGACAATGTTGAAATCGAAACACTGCAGCTGCATCATCATCCGTTGCAGGCGAGTCGGAGCAGCATGGATGGGTTTATTCAAGATAATGACCAGCTCTGGTCTGTTTCTATAGTCACTGATTTCCCAAAAATAAAGTCTTTGAATTTTGTGCAGGCGCAAAACCCACTGCAAGTAACTCTTTTTCAATTTGTGCATAACGTTGTTCAGTGTCGGTCAGTGTGCGGGAGGCATATGCAACAGGCTTGTAGTCGCCATCGGTGGTGGTCTGTAGGCACGCAGCACCAGTCCCTCATACACTAGGGACAATTTACAATTTTACCAAGTCAATCAGCCTATAAACCTCTATGACTTCGGAGAGTGGGAGGAAACCGGAGCTCAGGGAGAAAACCCACGCAGATCACAGATAGAACGTACAATCTCCATACAGACAGTACCCATACACAGTACCATTGGAAAAGCAGCCAATAAACATACACTACATAATAAACAGTAAAGGACACAAAATGCACAATACTTACCAAACAGCAAATAGGGGCTGCAGTAGAGTTGCTACTTTACAGCGCCAGAGAGCTGAGTTCAATCCTGATCTTAGATGCTCCCTGTCGCTGCAAGGGTTTTATCCGGCTACTCCGATGCACTAGTTCTATTCTACACACTGTGAGTTGTTCCTTGTTTTTTCCCTGGAGCCGTTGTGACTGATCGGGGCCCAAGCAGTTGCTGGGGGAGGCGGATGTGGAGGGGTGGTGCGGGGTTGCACGTCTTTGAGGTGGGCGGGGAATGAGTGGGGGAGGGGGATGGGGCAGAGGCACCCAGGGGAAATGCTCGCTGTCACAATATCTTTGTCTTTGCAATGTGGGTTCTCAGGTTCCTATTAAATCTTGGCCCTCTCACCGTCAACCTCTGTCCTCTGGTTTTTGATTTCTCCCACCCTGGGTAAAGGATTCTGTGCATTCACCCTATGCATTCCCCTCAGGATTTTATACATCTCTATAAGATCATCTCTCAGCCTCCTGTAATCCAAGGAATAAAGTCTGTCCAATCTTTCCCTATCAATATGCTGTTGAGTACTGGAGTGATCTGCATAAATCTTCTTTGCACACTTTCCAGCTTAATGACATCCTTCTTGCAGCAGATTTTGTATTTTGGGGAAGTCAAACCAGAGCAGGACCTTCACAGTGAATGCTAGTGTCCTTACGAGTGTTGTAGAGTAGGAGTGCAGGTACATTGTTTGCCAAAAGAGGCATCACATGTAGGTATGGTGGTCAAGAATGCTTTTGGCACATTGGCCTTTGTCAGTAAGAGTACTGAGTATAGAGGGTGGGGCGTTATATTACAGTTGTACATGATGTTGGAGAGGCCACACTTGGAATAATGTGTTCTGTTTTGGTTACACTGCTTTAGGAAGGATGTCACTAAATGGGAAAGAGTGCAGAGAAGATTTACAAGGATGTTGCCAGGATCTGAGGGCCTGAGCTATAGAAAGGGGTTGGGCAGATTAGACTTTATTCCTTGGTGTGCAGGAGGCTGAAGGGTGAATTAATAGAGCTGTGTAAAATCATGCTGGGAATAGAGAGGGTGAATGCACAGGTCCCTTACCCAGGGTAGGGGAATCATAAACAAGAAGACATATATTTAAGGTGAGAGCGAGAAGATTTAATACCAACCTGAGGAGCAACGTTTTCACATAGAGGATTGTGAGCAGCCAGAGGAGCTAGTTGAGGCAAATACCATCATGTGCTGGAGTTGTAAGTGAGTTGTATGTAGGGCTTCGTAAGTGAGTAATTGCTGAGTAAGTGCTGCCTGATAGTGTTGTCAGTGAGAGTTTCCATTACTCTGTTGCTAATTGAAAGTAGATTGTTTCTTAGCCAGATTGTATTTGTCCAGCTTTTTGTGAACATGATGTATCTAGGCAATTTTCAACCTTGTCAGGTAGATGCTGGTGTTGTAACTGTACTTGAACCACTTGGCTAGGGGTGAAGCCAGTTTTGAAGAACAAGTCTTCAGTACTACGGTTGTGATGTTGTCTTGGCCCATTGCTGTACATGGACCTCTAAGTCAATTTCTGCTATGTGGAGTGGCTGGAGACTGACTTCTGTGATGTTGGCAAGTCAGGAAGTGGCCATGGATGACAATCTGTTTGGGATATTCAACTGAACTTGTTTGCAATTGCTTCAGCCTCATGTTTAAGCCTTTTGGATACGATGCTATACTAACGTTTAGTATATCATCTAAGGTGAGTGCAAAAGGCCTCAATTAGCTAATTTCCAAAGGAGCTGACCAGAATCTTTCTCATGCCTGCTCCGATATTTATCCCACAGCAAACATCATTAAAACAGGATAACTGCCCTTTATCACACTGCTGATTATGAGATCGTGCTGTTTGTAAGCCTTCTGCATTTTCTATGTTGCATTACATGGCTGTGAATCACTTGGGACATCCTGAATTCATGAATACTGATGCATATACGTGTCTTAAAATCCCTCTCTCACTATGATCTGCACAGCTTTTCAGCCCTGTGAGAGACATGACAGGGTGGCTGCTGAACTGCAAACAAAGCCTCCTGCAGACTTGGCTGATAACATCCCTGAATAATCCTTCCACGGTTCTGCAACCAAGATATATTATAAATCAGGGAACAACCTAGACTTTGATGGAAGACATAAGGCACTGCCGAAAAATGAAAACACTATCTACTGTCTTAACAGGCAGCAATGAAAGGACAGAATTCACTCGACCCAAAACGTCACCCATTCGTTCTCTCTAGAGATGCTACCCGTCCTGCTGAGTTACTCCAGCTTTTTGTGTTATCTTCAGAATTCACTGGGTCAGGTGAATTGCACCTTAACTGGAGGGGTATCAATATCCTGGCAGGCAGGTTCGCCGGTGCCACACAGGTGGGTTCAGATTAGATTGGCAGGAGGGTTGGGATCTTATACGGGACTGAGGCAGGTGAGAGATTGGAAGTTGGTATGGAGGGTGATGAAAGAAAGTATCGAGGACAGAATAGGCAGGAGAAAGGAAGGGAGCGAGTAAGAAATGTCAGTTTAAATTGCATGTATTTTAATGCAAGGGGTCTGATGAATGAATGAATGAATGAATAAGTTTATTGGCCAAGTATTCACATACAAGGAATTTGCCTTGGTCCTCCACTCACAAGTGACAAAAATGACATATAGTGACAGTTAAGAATGACACATAAAACATTAAACATGAATAATAAAACATTATTGATTAAACATATGAATTAAATAAAATACCAGAGCAAAAGGAGGCTACAGATTTTTGGTTATTGAGTAGAGCTACTACTCGTGGAATAAAGTTGTTTTTATGTCTGGCTGTGGCAGCTTTGACAGTCCTGAGTTGCTTTCCAGAGGGAAGTGATTCAAAGGGTTTGTGGCCAGGGTGAGAGGGGTCAGAGATTATCTTACCCGCTCGCTTCCTGGCCTTCGCAGTTCGTCAATGGAGGGAAGGTTGCAGCCAACAACCTTCTCAGCTGATTGGACGATTCCCTGCATCCTCCGGATGTCGTGCTTGGTGGCTGAGCCTAACCAGACAATGATGGAGAAGGTGAGGACAGACTCTACGATGGCCGTATCGAATTGGACCGTCATTGCCTGTGGCAGATTGTGCTTCCTCAGCTGCCGCAGGAAGTACATCCTCTGTTGTGTCTTTTTGACTGTAGAGTCGATGGCAGCCCCCCACTTAAGGTTCTTGGAGATGATGGTTCCCAGCAACTTAAAAGACTCCACAGATGTGACTGTGGTGTTGTGATGGCGAGTAGGGAGAGGGGAGGGGGAGCTCTCCCAAAGTCTACAATCATTTCCACTGTCTTAAGAGCATTGAGCTTCAGGTTGTTGCAATGGCACCAGTATACCAGCTGTGACACTTCCTGTCTGTAGGCAGATTCTTCCCCATCCTGGATCAGTCCAATCAGTGTTGTGTCGTCCGCAAACTTAAGAAGCTTGACAGAGGAGTCAGTGGAGGTGTCGAGAGAGTGGAGGAGAGGGGATTCTTATACATACATTTAATATACATTTACAGCAAAGGTAGATAAACACAAGGAATAGAATGATATATCGATGATGATGGTTATGAAACAGCTCATGTAAAGCATAAACATTAATATTTTTCAATTTTTGCTCAAAATTACATCTTTGTAGTGCGAGTACTTTACACGGAATAAATTTTATAGTGTAATTTTTGACACTACTGGTTGGGAAAAAGAAGGCATAGGAGAGGTATAGGCAGCTGGGATCAAATGTATCTCTGAAGGAGTTTCAGGAACTGAGGAGCATATTAAGAAATAAATCAAGAAGACAAAAAAGGGGGTTGGAGAGATGGCTCTGGCAGATAATATAAATGAAAATCAAAATAGAGTTTATGTTCATTAGAGGAAAGAGGGTAACTAGAGACCTAGAGAGAGAATAGAGTGCCTAAAAACAAAAGCGATCATCTCTGTGTGGAGCCGCAGGAGATGAGCAATGCAGGAGTCCTGGCTGAGGTTTATGAATCATCATTAGCCAAGGGTGATGTGCTAGAAGACTTGAGGGTGGTTAACATTGTGCTTCTATTTAAGAGGGGCTGCAAGGAAAAGCATGGGAACTATATAACAATGAGTCTGACAACTCTGAGAGGGAAGTTACTGCAGAGTATTCTTAGGGATGAGATATACATGCATTTGGATAGACAGGGGCTGATTAGGGATAGTCAATATGATTTTTTCACTGGAGATCACGTCTGATTGAGTTATTTAAAGAACTAACTAAAATGGCTAAAGAGGGCAAAGCCAAAGACATTGTCTCTATGGACTTCAGCAAAGCATTTGATAAAGGTCTGCACGATAGGCTGCTCTGAAAGGTTACATCACATGTTGACCTCAGAGAGCTAGCATATTGGCCAGAGGAAGCAGCAAGCTGGAGGACTGGGAGAAATTTAGAATTCAACAGAGGACGACAAAGTGGTTAATTATGAAATTAGGAGTGGGAAAAATGTGCATGAAAGAAAGCTTACGGGGAATATAAAAACTGACTGTAAAAGCTCCTTTAGGTATGTAATAAGGAAAAGATTAGTGGAGACAAATGTAGGTCCCTTACAATCAGAGACAGGTGAATTCATAATGGGAAACAGAGAAATGGCAGAACAGTTAAAAGAGCACAATAGTTCTGCCTTCACTAAGGAAGACAAACAATCTCCCAGAAATACGAGGGGACCGAGGATCTAGTAGGAGGGAGGAACTGCAGGAAATCCACATTAGTTGGCATACAGCAAACTGTTGGGACTGTAGGCAGATAAATCCCCCGGGCCTGATGGTCTGCATCTGGAGGTGGCCCAAGAAATTGTGGATGCATTGGTGATCATTTTCCAATGTTCTCTCGACTCTGGATCAGTTCTTGTGGACTGGAGGGTAGCCAATGTAACCCCACTTTTTAAGAAAGGAGAGAGAGAGGGAAAACAGGAAATTATAGACCAGTTAGGCTTACATTGGTAGTGGGGAGGATGCTTGAGTCGATTATTAAAGATGTAATAGTAGTGCATTTGGAAAGTAGTGACAGGATCGGTCAAAGTCAGCATGGATTTATGAAGGGGAAATCATGCTTGACCAATCTTCTGGGACTTTTTGAGGATGTAACAAGTAGAATGGATAAGCAAGAGCCAGTGGATGTGGTGTATCTGGACCTTCAAAAAGCCTTTGTCAAGGTCCCACACAAGAGATTAGTGTGCAAAATCAGAGCACATGGTATTGGGGGTAGGGTATTGACATAGATAGAGAACTGGTTGGCAGACAGGAAGCAAATAGTAGGTATTAACAGGAACTCTTCAGAATGGCAGGCAGTGATTAGGAGGGTGCCGTAAGGCTCGGTGCTGGGACCCCAGTTATTTACAATATATATTAATGATTTAGACGAGGGTATTAAATGTAACATCTACAAGTTTGCTGATGACACAATGCTGGGTGGCAGTGTGAGCTGCAAGGAGGATGCTATGAGGATGCAGAGTGACTTGGATAGGTTGGGTGAGTGGGAAGATGCAAGACAGATGCAGTATAATGTGGATAAATGTGAGGTTATCCACTTTGGTGGCAAGAATAGGAAGGCAGATTATTATCTGAATGGTATCAGATTAGGAAAAGGGGAGGTACAATGAGACCTGGGTGCACTTATACATCAGTCACTGAAAGTAAACATGCAGGTACAGCAGGCAGTGAAGAAAACTAATGGCATATTGGCCTTTTTTGAGAGAGGATTTGAGTTTAGGAGCAAGGAGGTCGTACTGCAGTTGTACAGGGCCCTGGTGAGACCGCACTTGGAGTATTGTGTGCAATTTTGGTCTCCTAATTGGAGAAAGGACATTATTGCTATTGAGGGAGTGCAGTGTAGGTTCACCAGGCTATTTCCTGGAATGGCAGGACTGACATATGATGAAAGAATGAGTCGACTGGGTTTGTATTCACTGGAATTTAGATGGATGAGAGGGGATTTTATGGAAACATAAAATTATTATGTGTTTGGACTGGCTAGATGCAGGAAAAATGTTCCCGATGTTGGGGCAGACCATAACCAAGGGTCACAGTTTAAGAATAATTTAGGCCATTTAGGACTGAGATGAGAAAAAAACTTTTTCACCCAGAGAGTTGTGAATCTGTGGTATTCTCTGCCACAGAAGGCAGTGGGGGACAATTCATTGGATGTTTAAAATAAATAATTAGATTTAGCTCTTGGGGCTGAAGGAATCAAGGGACATGGGGAAAAAGCAGGAACGGGGTATGATTTTAGATTTAGATGATCAGCCATGAATGGCGGTGCTGGCTCGAAGGGCTGAATGGCCTACTCCTGCACCTATTTGTCTATGTTTCTATCTCAACATCTCCTTGACCACACTGTGTTTCATCAAGGTCCGCATTCTAATCATTCCCCAAATGAAGCAACTCGAGAAATCTCTATATTTTTATTCATAACTAGACTAAGTGGGACCCGTTGGATCCCATGTTCACACGGGAGGGCTGGTCCCCCAATGCAATATTCCACCTCTCCACCAATTTCAATATTGGTGGCCAGTGGGGGGGGGGGGGCTTTCTGGAGTGCTAGTATGGGTGTTGTGGGCTGAAGTGACTGGTTTACAGAGGGCTAGTATGGACATTGTGGGCCAAATGGATTCTTGGGATGGCAGCTCAGTCACTCAAGCCTGATGTGCTGGCAGCTCACTCACAGCTGGTGGGCTGGCACTTGATTCACGGCTAATACTTGAAATTCCATTTCAAGCAGGGTACAAAGCCACCAAATTCAAAAACAGTTTCCTACCATTTCAAGCAGGGTGCAAGGCCACCGAATTCGTACAGTTTCATACCACTTCAAGCAGGGTGCAAGGCTACCAAATTTAAGTGCAGTTTCATACCACTTCAAGCAGTGTGCAAGGCCACCAAATTCAAGCACAGTTTCATACCACTTCAAGCAGGGTGCAAGACCACAAAATTCAAGTGCAGTTTCATACCACTTCATGCAGGGTGCAAGTCCACCAAATTCAAGAGCAGTTTCATGCCATTTCAAGCAGGGTGCAACGCCACCAAATTAAAGTGCAGTTTCATACCATTTCATGAAGGGTGCAAGGCCTCCACATTCAAATGCAGTTTCATACCATTTCAAGCAGGGTGAAACCACCATAAAACCACACAAAACACCACATAAACACCACATAAACACCACACACACATTTCAGTGGACATTCAGTGTGTTCAGTTGATTCATAGCTCAGACCCTCTCCCTCCCCCATCTTGCAGAGACGGAGCCACACACACACACACACACTTCCTCCCCCTCTCATCAGAAAGGGCGTGGCCTTCATGGCATGATTGACAGGAGAGAGATTCTCAACATTTTTTAAACACTAATAACACTTTTATTTTTCATTGATGGGAAGAATCCTCCGCACCTGATGAGCAGAGGGGAACTGAATAAGATGGCCAAAAATCATAGCCGTAAGTGGTAGCGTTTTATCTAAAATCAATATAGAGTGCAAATAGGAAGTTGTCAAGTTTAGAAATTTTGCTGCGCTTTTGTTCAAACCAGCCACCAGCAACCATTTGCTGTGCTTTAGATCAAACCAACCACCACCTACCATTTGCTGTGCTTTTTCAAACCAACCACATTTTCATTTTCAAACCACATTAAGGTCAGTCAAGGTTAGTAAAACCACTCTCACAGTTTAGTAGACATGTGTTCAGTGTTTTTCACAGTTCAGACTGAGAAACATGACTCTCACTTGCCCCCATTTTGCAGTGACTGACTGAGGCACTCAACACTTCCGGGTTTTATAGTCCCTCCGGAAGGGGCGTGGCCTTCAGGAGAGAGAATCTCAACATTTTTTAAAACACTAATAACTCTTTTATTTTCCATCGATGGGAAAATTCCTGTGCAGCGGAGGGGGACTCTGAGTAAGATGGCCAAAAATCACAGCCGTAAGTGGCAGCGTTTTTTCTAAAATCAATATACAGAACAACAGGAAGTGGTCAAGGTCAGACTTTTAGTAATATAGATTATCCAGTTTCAGTCTCCCCAAAAAGTGAACTGCCTTCTCTATGTCTATGCTATCTAACTCCATGTCAATATTCTCTCTTTCAGATGCTCCAATCCAGACAATCTCGTCTGATAAATACAACATTACCTACAACAACATGTTAAAGATATGGCTAAGCATTATCAAAACTCACTGATCAGAACAAAGATGTGGCATCCTAATACCCCTAATTATGAAGAATGGGAACTGAAGGCTCATCAAACACACCCATCCACAGTGTTCATGAGGTTTAGCCCGTGCATGCTGAACTAAAGTCTAGAGAATTTGCAACCTTATCCGATCAGAACTGAAACATACATTCTTGAGGAAATGATAGTCAGCTACATTCCTATTGCACATCCTTCATTTACTACATCCTCCTGCTTTTACCAACCCCTCCTCATTGTCGGAACAAGTTCTACAATAATTTTATACTCAGACTTTTGACATAGTTAACAGTACGTAAACATTGAACATGCAAACTATGAGTAAATTGGGTTAATTAATACCACAAAGCGATCAGTTCAGAAATGCCATGTTAGCTCAATTGTAACTGCTGATTAAAAATTTGGAGATCAGACTGGAGTTTGAGATTGTATAAATTGGTGACATTAATTGAGGATTAAACTCATTAGATCGAAGACAAGTTAACAACATTAGTTTGACAATCTAATGAACAAATTGAATTTTTTACTTGTAATTAGCAATGTTTCAGAGTTAATGCTACCATGTCATTCTGAGCTGGGGTGAATGCAGGAGTTGACTTTCACACCTCTGGAAGATGTCAGATTGATGAGACATTGTGGCCACTTAAGGGCCTGTCCCACTTGGCGATTTTTCCGGCGACTGCGGCATCATCGACTGACGAATCAGGTCACCAAAAAAGTCGCGGCGTGATGTGACGTGATGCGGCGTGACGCGGCGTGATGATGTATTGATGCACATTTTTTCCTCAAGTGTCGTAAGATTCTTTTTGTCGCCGGTGGATTTTGAAATGTTCACAATCTTTCGGCGATCCTGATAAGTCAGTCAATGACGCCAGCAGTCGCCGAAAAAAATTGCCAAGTGGGACAGGCGCTTTAGCCACTCAACTTGGATTCTTTGCTTGTATGTAAACAGTTGCACCACAGCATGTAGGCCCCAGTACAAGAAGGGACAGAGCCGGCTGTACATGTTGAGAAGGTTCCGCTTCTACAACGTCTGCAGTAAGACACTGCAGATGTTCTACCAATCGGTGGTAGCCAGTGATATCTTCTTCGCTGGCGTTTAATGGGGCAACAGGGCGAAGGCCGCAGACGCCAATAGGATCAATAAACTAATCAGGAAGGTTGGCTCCGTCCTGGGGCGGAGTTGGATACATGGGAGGTGGTCTTGGAGGGGAGGATGCTCCTCAAACTGCAGAGCATCCTGGAAAATACAGCTCACCCCCTCCATGATACACTGGTCAACCTGAGGAGTACCTTCAGCGACAGACTGGTTCCACCAAGATGCAGCACAGAATGCCACAGGAGATCCTTCTTACCTGTGACTATCAAACTGTACAACTCCTCCTCCCTCTTCTGTCGTGGGGTAGACTCAGACTGATTCCGCTTCCCCCCTCCCCAATCTTTGTAGGTCCCCAATCCTTTCGACTCGTCACTTTAATTTCATGTTTCATGTATTTGTGTTTATATGATTGTTGGCAGATTAATTTCCCTCATGAGATAAATACAATTCTATCATATTGTATCGTACCATAGCTAGCCTTAATCTAACCTCCAATTGATTTCAGAGAAAACTTTTTATACATCTGAGTAAAATATTTGTATCTACAAGTATCTGATTCACATAATCATAGTATCATATCCAATTCTGCTTAGACTTTAGTGATGCAACATGGAAACAGGCCCTTCGGCCTACGCTGACCAGCGATCACCTCATAGACTAGTACTATCCTACACACTAGGGACAATTTACAATTTTATCGAAGCCAATTAACCTACAAACCTGTATGCCTTTGGAGTGTGGGAGAAAACCGAAGGAAAAATCACGCGGTCACAGGAAGAATACACAGACTCTGTAAAGAGAGCAACCATAGTCAGGATCGGACCCGGGTCTCTGATACTGTAAGGCAGCAAATCTACTGCTGTGCCACAACTTTTCTACCATCTTATCTCCCACACTTTGAGGGTCAGTCCTAAGTTCCCCATTTCTCTCCTATTTAATTCACTGAATATTCATAGTATATAGTACCGGTCCTCTTCATTGCAAAAATCTCTGTGGTGCCAGCCTAAGTGTGTGTGTATTATGCCCCTGTCCCACTTAGGAAACCTGAACGGAAACCTCTGGAGACTTTGCGCCCCATCCAAGGTTTCCATGCGGTTTCCGGAGATTCCCAGAGGTTTTTGTCAGTCTCCCTACCTGCTTCCACTACCTGCAACTTCCGGCAACCACCTGCAACCTCCGGGAACTGCACGGAAATCTTGGGTTGGGCGCAAAGTCTCTAGAGGTTTCCATTCAGGTTTCCTAAGTGGGACAGGGGCATTAGTATTTCAGTGAAAGGTGCAGCTGGAGGCTAAGACTGAAACCCCAAAAAATGTAGAGAAGGCATTTTGCATTTGTGTTAGGATTTAATATCTTAGACTTGAATTACCCCATACCATCAACAGAGGAAAGTAGGTTTACTATTTTTCTTTACACGTGCAATGAATATATCTTTGACAAAACTAGACATGGAATACCTTCCCTTGATATCTGGGAGCACAGGCTATGATAAAGAATTGGCTATCTGAAGCCAAATTGTTCTTGCTGCCTTTTTGTTTGATTCTGGTCACTGCTTCTTTTTCTGATCAACTGAAGCATCATCTGTACAGTGCATTCAGAAAGTATTCAGACCCCTTCACTTTTTCCACATTAGAGCTTTATTCTAAAATGGATTAAATTCTTTGGGGTTTTTTTAATAATCAATCTACAATCAATTTTGGTAATTTCTCCCATTCTTCTCTGTAGATCCTCTCAAGCTCTGTCAGGTTGGATGGGGAGCGTCGATGCACAGCTATTTTCAGGTCCCTCCAGAGATGTTCGATCAGGTTCAAGTCCGGGCTCTGGCTGGGCCACTCAAGGACATTCACAGACTTGTCACAAAGCCACTCCTGCAGTGTCTTGGCTGTGTGCTTAGGGTCGTTGTCTTGTTGGAAGGTGAACCTCCGCCCCAGTCTGAGGTCCAGAATGCTCTGGAGCAGGTTTTCATCAAGGATCTCTCTGTACTTTGCTCTGCTCATCTTTCCCTCGAGCATGACTAGTCTCCCAGTTCCTGCCACTGAAAAACACTTCCACAGCAAGATGCTGCCACCACCATGCTTCACCGTAGGTATGGTATTTGCCAGGTGATGAATGGTGCCTGGTTTCCTCCAGACATGACTCTTGGCATTCAGGTCAAATAATTCAATCTTGGTTTCATCAGACCAGAGAATCTTGTTTCTCATACCTTTTGGCAAACTCCAAACGGGCTGTCATGTGCCTTTTACTGAGGAGTGACTTCTGTCTGGCGACACTACCATAAAGGCCTGATTAGTGGAGTGCTGCAGATGTCCTTCTGGACTGTTCTCCTATCTTCACAGAGGAACTCTGGAGCTCTGTCAGAGTGACCATTGGGTTCTTGGTCTACCTCCCTGACCAAGTCCCTCCTTTCCCGATTGCTCAGTTTGGCCAGGCGGCCAGCTCTATGAAGAGTCCTGGTGGTTCCAAAGTTCTTCCATTTAAGAATGACGGAGCGCACTGTGCTCTTCTGGACCTGTAATGCTGCAGAGATTGTTTTATACCCTTCTCCAGATCTGCGTCTCGACACAATCCTGTCTCAGAGGTCTACGGACAATTTCTTCATCTTCATGGCTTGGTTTTTGCTCTGATATGCACTGTCAACTGTGGGGCCTTATATAGACAGGTGTGTGCCTTTCCAAATCATGTCCAATCAATTTAATTTACCACTGGTGGACTCCAATCAAGTTGTAGAAACATCTCAATGATAATCAATGGAAACAGGATGAACCTAGGCTCAATTTTGAGTGTCATAGCAAAGGGTGTGAATACTTATGTAAATGTGATATTTCAGTTATTTCTTTTTAATTACTTTGCAAACATTTCTAAACACCTGTTTTCGCTTCTTCATTCTGGGGTATTTTGTAGATGGATGATATATTTTAAAAAATTAATCCATTTCAAAATAAGGCTGTAACATAACAAAATGTGGAAAAAGGGAAGGGGTCTGAATACTTTCTGAATGCACTGTAAATAAGTGTGGAGATGAAAGTCTGGGACCAAGCTCATCAGAGATTCTAGCATTCTTAGAATTCCCAAAGGAATGTTCTAGCTATTTTGTAATATCAAGCAATTTTCATGTTGCGATTTATCTTTCACCAACATTATGGAATGGTGAAGTTTAGTCAAATTTTCAGGCATTGCAAGTTTAATGGTACCAAATAAATAAAATCAATGTGCATGCTTGTTAATTAATTTGTTTCAACGCAGTTACTACTGTATCAGTGATGACAGACAAATGAATAATGTCTATCCACGAATGATCAATTAGATGTACCTCCTCTAATAAAGCAGAATACTGGAAAGTTGCTCCAATTTAATAAAATTTCAACAAACCAATTATTTTGAACAAAGTAATTTGAGCAGCAAATCTACTCACTAGGCGTTGAAGTCAAAAGCATGAAGTGCACCATTTTCTAACCATTACATTAAACACTTGATAAGTAATGAATCATTTCAATAGGTGTTTTGCAGAGAAGAGACTTCTCGACCCAAGTCAAACAAAGGCTAAAAACAGTTTATGCTAGAAATACTCAGCACATCAGGCAATACCTATGGAGAGAGAAACAGATTTAACATTGCAAGTCAACGAGCCTTCATGGGAATTGGAGCAATGCGAAAACAAATGAATGTTTTATGTTATAGAGAGAAAGAGACAAAAAAGTGACGCAATCCTTTCTAAGTCATCTACAAACAGTTGAATAAGTCATAGTCATAGATTAATATCGCATCAAAACCTTTGGCCCATTGTGCGTGTGCCAGCTATTAATCATGTTCCCCAACACATGGCTCCATAGTCTTCTGTGCCATGGCATTTCAATGTTCTTAAATGTTGTGAGAATATCTGCCGCCACCATGCCATCAGTGCTTTCCAGATTTTAATCACCCCTTGGGTGAAGTGATTCATCAAGTCCCCTCTAAACTTCCTACCCCTTAATTTAAACCTACTCCGATAAGATATTTTGAATTCAGTATGAGTGCCTGAACCAGCACTAATATAGTCATCACTTTAATTTTAAAAATGAGGGTCGGTGCATGAATCACGTTGAATTGGAGTGTTTATCATATCCCAGCAGAAGATATGGTTAGCCAGGGTCCATGCTCAAAATAATATGTTCTGCAGATAAAGGATCTACCTTGTACCAAACCCTGGAGTAGAAATATAAAATATTTCAAAACCTTCCGACTTAGTTAACAATGCAGTCAATTTAGGCATTGATAACATTTTGAAGTTGAATTTTACAACTTTTTTAAGTCTAGAAATTAACATCTCCAGTGCAACCATGAATGTGGGTTAACAGGCCCACATCTATTAGAAAGAAAGATGAGCAAGATGCTTCCAAGGATTCATACCTCTTGATCAATGTGAAGTCTGAAGAATGGTCTCCACCCAAAATGACCATCACCCATTCCTTCTCTCCAGAGATGCTGCCTGAGTTACTCCACCATTTTGTATCTATCTTTGAGGAAGAACTCATCATGCATAAAGACCATGTCATGTTTAGTTAATAAGATATAAACATGGAAGATTTGTAGTGGAAGAGGATTTGGTTTTAGTTTTAGTTTTAGTTTTAGAAATACAGTAGGGAAACAGGCCCTTCGGCCCATTGAATCTGTGCCGACCAGCAATCCCCACACACTAATACTATCCTGCACACACAAGGGACATTTTAAAATGTTACCAAGCCAAATAGCCTATAAACCTGTACGTCTTTGAAGTGTAGGAGGAAACTGGAGCACCCGGGTCACTAGGAGAATGTGCAAACTACATGCAGATAGCACCCATAGTCAGAATCAACCCCGGGTCTCTGGTGCGCTAAGGAAGCATCCCTATCATTGCACCACCTTGCCACCTGGTGTGGAAACAAAAATCAGCTCAGTAATATATTATCTACTATAGCCCAGCTGGGTCTAATTGCTACTCCCACTGACTGTCGTGGTTACTGCTGCTTCATTCCTTGTTCCACAATCTTTATCAAAATTAAAGTGGTAATGTTAACACCCAAGATAACACATGTAGCATTATTGGGGTGCGAAAAAAAACGTCTCAGAAAGAAGCCATCTGGAATCTGAAAACTCTCCTTCCAATCCAAGCAACATAATCACACAGTCCCATATGATCGAGCTGTCACCAAATTACCTTTTTAAATGAGGGGCTTTTGAGATATTGTTGGACATAGGGTGGACCTTCTGTGTCCTCACCTCAATATCATGTTGGGGTCTCAATGGCAAGCATTCATAGGGTCCCCATTGGTTGAGATATCGAAATGGCATGATAGCAACAGGTGGAAAAATATGTGTAGAAAGGAACTGCAGATGCTGGCCTATACTGAAGTAGACACAAAGTGCTGGAGTAACTCAGCACCCTGAGATCAGAAGTCTGTGTCTAAGGAAGAGTCCTGACAAGAAAAATCACCCAACCTTTTTTTCCAGAGATGATGCCTGACCCGCTGAGTTACTTCAGCAATTTGTGTCTATTTTAGATGGAAAAATATGTTCTTTTAAGCAATTATAATTATCTTAATAACTTCAAGCCTGCATTCCAGAAAAGGTTAAAATTAATCTTATTTTAATGAAGGAAGAATGTGAATTGAAGCTTCATCAAGTTAAGCTTCCTTGTGGTTGGAGAAAAAACAATCAGAGATATTTAGTGAACCCATGATGGTTTCTGCAATAAATCTTCTCCTCGGTTTTCAACTGTCCTTAACATATTTTTACTTATAGTCAGTCCTTTGGAATTCTTAAGTAATTTATCATTTCATCACCTTTGCTCCCACTTTCAAACATGTATGTGTTTGCATCTAAATGGCAGTCTATACATGTCAGAACTTTGAAGGCACTGCAGTTTCTGTCAATGATGTCCTTATTACAATCACACTGGAATTCGCTACAACAGAAATATGTCCTTTTTTTGGCAGGCACATAAATTCTGTCTGACATAGAAATCTGACCTTATTCAGTGCAGTTCAATTTCACACAGAAATCTAATTTGAATTAGTTACCAGAATGGCATATTGTCAGGCACGCATGATGTGGCCATCTACACACCTTGGTTGGTGTTTACATAGCTCACAGCTGCTTGATGAAGTTATTATTTTTGGCACACGTACAACGGGCGGCACGGTGGCGCAGCAGTAGATGTTGCTGCCTTACAACGCTTATGGTGCCAGAGACCTGGGTTCGATCCCGGCTACGGGTGCTTGTCTGTACGGAGTTCGTACATACTCCCCATGACCGCATGGGTTTTCTCCGAGAACCACATTCCAAAGACGTACAGATTTGTAGGTTAATTGGCTTGGAGTAAATGTAAAAATTGTCCCTTGTGCAGGATAGTGCCAATGTGCGGGGATCGCAGGTCAGTGCACATTCTGTGGGCCGAAAGGCCTGTTTCTGCACTGCCTCTCTAAACTAAACTTTGGTCTTTGCTAAAATTTTCCCCTTCAAATTTTGTGAGGTATTTCACATTAATAACTGTGATAGAGCCTAGGATTTCCTGGTAAAAGTTGTTCTGTGCCATACAATTTAGACATCTGCAGAGGAGCATCTATTTCTTTCTTTCTTTAGAGATACGACATGGAAATGGCCTATCTGCCCCTCAAGTCTATGCCGACCATTGATCACCCATTCACACTAGTTCTAGAGATAGACAAAAAGTGTGGGAGTAACTTAACGGGGACCCACACTTAGTATCTATCTTTGGTATAAACTAGCATCTGTATTTCTTTGTTCCTGCACTCGAGTTCTATGTTATGTTCCTGCACTCGAGTTCTATGTTATCTCATTCACACATTATGGTGCAATTTTGCAGATGCCAATTAACCTACCAACCCATACGTCTTTGTGCTGTGAGAGGAATCTGAGCGCTCAGAGGAATCCCATGCAGTCACGGGGAGAACTTACAAATTCTGTACAGACAGTACCCGTGGTCAGGATGGAACCCTGGTCTTTGGCACTGTAAGCCAGCAGCTCTACCACTGCGCCACCATGCTGCCTTGTGCCACTCTTTCTCAAAATAATGGATATTATATAGCTAATTAAATGGTTCCATGTGTGTTGTAGTCAATTATATATTTTATGTCCTTGTGGAAGAAATGAGCTGTTCTTTCATTTTGTCTTTCGTCATGGGCAGCACTTCACTCTGTGAGAATGGAACTTTACTCCAGTGAATGTACCCTTCAGAGCTAGGCTAAACACGGCTGGTGCAGGTGTGGTCCATAGAGTTAAGAAAGCAAGTTCGCTAAACACTAAGAAGAACTTGTGAATTCAAGTCTAAACTGAGACATCCTAATCTTCCTACATAGATAAGGAAGCCTGTTTTTCAGTGGAAAGTTACTGATGCTGCATCACAATAGTTAAACCTGTTAACACAAGAGCAATAGCTGGGTAGACCACCCACGCCCCACTGTTGTTAGTAGCGCAGTAAATGGAGGCTTATGATTGGCTCGGAGAGGGGGAAGTGGCGTGGTCTGCTTGAAAAATGAGATAGAATAATGCAAGATGCCCTTGTATTATGTTTGCTTGTATTAATCATCTGTTCTTGAATCTGTCCATCAACAAAAGGTATATTATGACTAATGAAATAATTGATCATCATCGCGGTCAGTCGAATCGAGTATGACTGTCCTCTCATGGAGGACGCCTGTGCATGACTTTGTTTAACGTGGGATACTGGTGCACAGAAATACTGGTGCACAGACAGCCACCACATGGTCCTTGACAGATTTGGGTCAGGATCCAGTGGCATGGAATCCAAGACGACCGGAGACACTTTTCTGCTGCAGCCTTCATCCACCTATCCAGCCGTTGTGACGCTCCACTAAAGTCAGCCATAATCCTCCGCCTGTTCCACCGTTGAGGTCTTGGTTGGATTGCTCTTTGTCAGAGACCTCCCCCTCGAACTTACCGCCATGGGTGACCCTACCAGGAGCATAGCTCCAGACGGCATCGCTCTCAGGATCTCAGGACCACACAATCGTCTCCGCCACGATACGGTGACAATCCACGGGGAAGAAATTGATACCCATGTAGTAGATAGTAATAATAGGAAAGCATGTAGCCAAGGACAAAATATATTTTCATATAATTGTATCTATAACAAAATAATAAGTTGTTTACTGCACTGTGTAACTGTCGGCTAAGTCTGCTGCAAAGACAGACACCAGTGAGCAGTTAACTGCCACCATCTCTCCATGAAATCACGCAATAGAGCCTTGAACCTCAAGGTCTCCATTGTTTCCTTTGATTTCCCTCTAAGTCAATTTCCTCGACAGTCTTCAAATGATTCACTCATTCAACAAATTGGATTTCGGGATCAACTTCTGCTATGCCCCAGACTTTAAAACCGACATTTAGAAGTATTGCACAACCTGTCTTTGCAGCAGTCTAGAGCACTGATTTCTCCCTTGTGTCCAGTGATAGCCATACAAAAAGAAGGGTCTCAACCGAGAAGACACCCCTTCCTTCTCTCCAGAGATGCTGCCTGACCCACTGAGTTACTCCAACATGTTGTGTCTATCTCCTTCCTGCACATCAAATAGTTTAATTGTCAGGCAATGTACCTCTGATGAGTTGGAGGCACAATAGGTGTTTAATCAGAAGGTAGGTGGTCATGTGAGTTTGTTTGGTGTAATAGAAGCAGGTTAATGTGGCCAATAGTTATTCACTAGAATCCACTAGATTAGTGGATCCAAGTGAGATCTTGAGAAACTCATCCAGGTAAAATGTAATTGTAAGAATAAGGCTAAAGATTGTTGGAAAGGCTGACCATAGCACCTTAGAGCAGAAGCCTGTTCAAAATGTGGAAGAAAGGTGAAGGGTAATGGGGTAGATGTGGATGCTCATAATTAGGAAGACAGACATAATTCCTTGGGAGTAGATGGCATCATTGTTTTGAGATCCAGAGAGAATGCTTCCTACTATGTTTCACGGTGAAGGTCACTTAGAAACTTGGTGGTAAGAACAGGAAGGGAGTTTATTATCTGAATTGTGTCAAATTAGAAAAAGGGGAGGTACAACGTGATCTGGGTGTCCTTGTTCATCAGTCACTGAAAGTAAGCAAGCAGGTACAGCAGGCAGTGAAGAAAACTAATGGCATGTTGGCCTTCATAACAAGAGTTGAGTATAGGAGCAAATAAGTCCTTCCACAGTTGTACAGGGCCTTAGTGAGATCACACCTGGAATATTTTGTGAAGTTTTGGTCTCCAAATTTGAAGAAGGACATTCTTGCTATTGAGGGAGTGCAGCGTAGATTCACAAGGTTAATTCCCCGGATGCCGGGACTGTCATATGTTGAAAGAATAGAGACTGGGCTTGTATACACTGGAATTTAGAAGGATGAGAGGGTATCTTATGGAAACATATAAGATTATTAAGGGATTGGACACACTAGAGGCAGGAAACATGTTCCCGATGTTGGGGGAGTCCAGGACCAGGGGCCATAGTTTAAGAATAAAGGGTAAGCCATTTAGAATGGAGATGAGGAAAAACGTTTTCACCCAGAGAGTTGTGAATCTGTGGAATTCTCTGCCTCAAAAGGCAGTGGAGGCCAATTCTCTGGATGCTTTCAAGAGTGAGTAAAGCCCCGTCCCACTTACGTGTCATTGGCACGCTAATTATGCGACCTCGTGGTCCCGTTGAGGCGCGACGGTCCCGCGAAGGCATCCGCACAGCTGTCTGGACCGCCATTTGAAGATGGACACAAATGCAGGAGAAACTCAGCGGGACCGGCAGCATCTCTGGAGAGAAGCTGCCGCTGAGGCCTAAAGGCGGAGCTGGCGACCTCGGGACTCTGGAAGCAGCTGACAGGACTCGCCCTGAGCTCCCGTGAGGGTGGCCCAGCCCGGGGCTGGAACTGCGCTCTCATGAGAGCGGCCTGGCGAGGGGCTGAGAGACTTTCCCGTGAGGGGCTGTGGCCCGTCGGAGTGGCCCAGCCCGAGGGTGGAACGGCACTCCTGTCGGAGTGGCCCAGCCCGAGGGAGAACGGCACTCCCGTCGGAGTGCCCCAGCCCGAGGGTGGAACGGCACTCCCGTCGGAGTGGCCCAGCCCGAGGGAGAACGGCACTCCCGTCGGAGTGGCCCAGCCCGAGGGAGAACGGTACTCACGTGAGGGCGATCCGGCTCGGGGCTGGAACAGCGTTCTGGCGGCGGTGACCTGAGTCCTGGGTTGAGCCGCGGGCCAGCGGCTGCGTACGCTGGACTGGAGGGCGGCAGCTTCGACCACCCCCGGGCCGCGGTGTTTGAACCGGCCCGTTTGCGGGGTTCGGTGAGCCGCGGGACTGTTTGTGCCATCGCCCGGTGGGGAATCGCCTCAGCGCAGAGGGAGAAGAGTAGGGAAGAGACAGTAACCCTAAGATTTTTGCCTCCACCACAGTGAGGAGGTGCTTGGAGGATACACTGTGGTGGTGTTAATTTGTGTTTATTGTTGTTTATTATTGTATGATTGTATGTATGACTGCAGGCACGAAATGACAATAAAGGTATTCAATTCAATTCAATTCAAGCATTGGGTGATGTTTCGGGTCGAGACCCTTCTTCAGTATGAAAGAAGGGTCTTGACCCAAAACGTCACCCATTCCTTCTCTCCAGAGATGCTGCCGGTCCCGGTGAGTTACTCCTGCATTTTGTGTCTATCTTCAATTTTCTTGGCCCCGCTCTGGGAGTAGAGTGGGGGCGGATCCGGACCGCAACGGCCGTGAGCCCCAGGCTGAATTTGACGATCATTTGCCTGCTTCTGCTGCTGTTGGAGGTGAGACGTTGCGTCGTGCCAGGCCGGTGGCGTGCTAAGATTTTTTTTGCTACAAAAATTTAGGAGCACCGCGCGATAACGTGCACAACTACATACCCCTCCGCGCTTCTCAGTGTGACCGGCCCCGCGCGGCTACACTATCCCTATGCGACTCAACGTGATGACGAGGTCGCGTAATTTGCGTGCCAAGGACACATAAGTGGGACAGGGCCAGAGTCAAGGGATATGGAGAGAAGGCAGGAATGGGGTTCTGATTGTAGATGATCAGCCATGATCACAGTGAATGGCGGTGCTGGCTCGAATGGCTGAATGGCCTACTCCTGCACCTATAGTCTATTGTCTATTGTCAAAAGGATATTGGAAAGAAAAGGGAGGATTTGGTTTCTGTGATGAATGCTGCAGCCATAATGTGGGAATGAATAGGCAAAATGTATTTTTTGGAGACATGCAAATGTTAAAAGTTTATACTATGGAACAAGACCTTAAGAGTTATAATCTCTGAACTTTCATGGAACGCATGCGTACTTTTCATAGGATTTAGCAGATTAGGGAAAGGAATACATGGTTAAAGAAGATACATATAAATGAGGGGTTTAATTTCATGAGACACTACAGGATGAGGTGGGAGGGGAGAACTTTCAGAAAAGGAATATCATCAGAAAGCAAGATGAGAAATCAACATTGCATTAAGGACTTTTTAACAGACCGCCCACAGACTGTCAGGATGGGGTCCAATTACTCCCCAGTCCTGACGCTTAGCACAGGTGCGCCACAAGGATGTGTGCTGAGTCCAATCTTGTATACAATATACACTTATGACTGTATACCAACACAATGTACAAACAGGATCATCAAGTTTGCGGACGACACAACTGTGGTGGGACTGATAAACAACAACGACGAGTCTGCCTACAGGGATGAAGTCCAAAAACTGACCGTCTGGTGTACCAAAAACAACCTGGTACTAAACCCATCAAAGACAAAAGAACTTGTCGTTGACTTCAGGAGGAAGAGGAGAGAGGAACCTGCTCCCTTATACATCAAACGAGACATGGTGGAGAGAGTCAACGACTTTAGGTTCCTGGGAATAAACATCTCCCAGGACCTCAAATGGCAAATGAACACCGTCACTCCCTTGAAGAAGTCTCATCAGCGGCTGTATTTCCTGAGGTCTCTACGGAGAGCCAACGTCTCACAGCCGCTGCTGCTGTCCTTCTATCGATGTGCCGTGGAAAGTATCCTCACCTACGGAATCCTGGTGTGGTTTGCCAGCTGTACTGTGGCTGAGAGGAGGGCGCTGCAGGGAATTATAAAAACTGCGCAGCGCATTACAAACGCTAACCTGCCCTCCTTGGATGACATATACAAGGCCCGATGCTTGCGCAGGGCCATAAATATCAAGAAGGACACATCCCACCCTGCCAACCACCTTTTTACTCTGCTACCCTCGGGGAGGCGACTCAGGTCTCTGCAGGCTCGCACCGGTAGACTAAAAAATAGTTTCTACCCATGTGCGGTAAAAGAGCTTAACTCCAATAGTGAACACTGGGAAGCAAGAAGTAACTTCGAGGAATACCGCTAAATTCTTTTAAACTTTTTAAAAAATGTATCTATTATTTGACTATTAACTGTACATATGTGTATTGGTTGTTGTGTTGTATTTCTTTTAACGGAGGAGAAGCAAATGGAATTTCGTTGCTCAGTTTTGTGCATTGACAATAAACATATTCTATTCTATTGTAAAGATCATATTACATGCCTTTATCAAACACCATGATCATCAACAAACACAAGACCACAAGTAGTCCATGCTTGCTTACACAGCATTCATGCATAAGCAGTATGTACTAATCCCACTCCATATCTCATCTTTCATAATTTAGGAATAAATCACTATTTTTGTCCATCACTTCACCATTATCTTGGAAGCCTCATACGATACGATAAGATAAAACTTTTCCCGGAGGGTAATTAGTGTGCCGACAGTCACAACACACAAGGTACACAAAAACATGAAATTAAAAGTGAAAACAAAAAAAAAAGACAAGCGACTGTTGTCTGGCTGCCGTGTGCACAGCTCCTTCACCGGAAAAAATTAAGGGCAGAGGATTCTAAACTAGAGTGTGTCCCCCCCCACACCAGGTCCCCCTTTGTTCTCCCACCGTCTCTCACAGTGACCTCCCCACGCCGAATCCCCATTGTCTTCCCCTCCTCCCTCACGCTCCTCGACCACGAGGCCCCACCGCTCCCGCTGCAGCCTCCGAGTCTCCCACATTTGCCACCAAGTCTCCTACTGCTGCCGCCGAGGCTCCCATTGCCGCCACCGCTGAGGCTCCTTCGGCCTAAACAGGCCTTTCCGCCCGGCTTCTCCGCAGTCCCCTGAAAGGCCTGTGGGGCGAGTCGGGACTCGGGTGCATTCCGGTCTTCAGTCGTCGTTTTGGTCGGTGGCGGCATGGTTATTCACTGGGTGGATCGGGCCCGCGCGTCTCCCCGGGACACGTGGAACAAGTATTTCCAAAAATCTACCTATGTTTACCGATGTTTCGTAATATACATCTTCTGATGACTCATAAAGTTATCTCTTTCCAACTGCAGTGAATTCATAGCCAAAAGTCTCCTGTTTTACGTTCAAAGCCATGATCAGTTTTCTCCACACTTTTCTTCATTCTCATTATCCACTTGCTTATTAAATCCTAAATAAATTCCTGCACCTGGCCTTGAGTAGGCAAAGTTTAACTGTTTTCTGATCATTTTCAGAAACAAGCTGTCACTGGCAAGACCGGCATTTATTTCCCATCCCTTATTGATCTTGAGGGCCCAGTGGTGAGCTGCCCTCTCAAGCTCTTGAAGGCACCTCTACAATGCGGTTGGCAAGGGCGTCCCAGGATTTAGGCCCAGTTATAATAAATGACTAAACATATATTTCCAGATCAGGGTGGTATGACACTAGGAGGGGAACTTATGATTGATGATGTCCATATGCATTTCTTGCCCTGGCCCTCCATGGTCAGTGTCAGAGGGTGGTGAATCTGTGGATTTCTTTGCCACAGAAGGCTGTGGAGGCAAAGTCAATGGATATATTTAAGGCATAAATAGATTCTTGATTTGTACGGGTGTCAGAGGTTATGGGGAGAAGGTAGGAGAATGTGGTTAGGAGGGAGAGATAGATCAGTTATGATTGAATTGTGGAGTCGACTTGATTGACTGAATGGCCTAATCCTACTCCAATTCCTTATGACCTTATTACCTAAACGCACTAATCCTTCGTGACTTGAAGCAACTTGCACCAATTTCCCCTGCTCCTATCTCTTATGACCTTGTGATCTTATGGTAGTAGTTGCAAGATTAACTTAGGCAAGTGACCGAGTACATTTTGTAAATAGGTATACATTGTGATCACTATGCACCTACAGTAAAGGGGATGCCAGATTTGTGTGGTTAATTGGGTGTCAATGAAATGACTGCTTTGTCCTAAATTGTGTTGAACCATGAGATTTGCTTGCATCCTGAGTAGTTCCTTTTAGATAGTGGGAGGCCTTTGAACTATTAGGAGGTGTGCTACCTGCCAGAGTATACCTAGCCTCTAAATTGCTCTTGTACTCCTGGTATTCAAGTGGCTATTTGAGTATCTAGTCAGTGTTGATCCCACAGAAAATTAATTGTGGAAAGCTCACTAATGTAATGGCATTCAATGTCAATGTCAACATTTTCTCTTGTTGGAGGTGATCTTTGCCCAGCACTTTTGAGGCCTATATATTACTTGCGACATGTCAGCCAATGCCTAGAGAGAGCACTATCATTCTGATTGGTCTGTGGTTTTCTGCAGAGCCGATATGTTTGAGGATCAGCACCTCAACTTCTGCTTAGGTAGGTTTCAGTCTGCCAGAAACTATGTTGAATTCTTCAACTTCAGGTAACTTGCTTTCTCCATCTGTCTCTGAAATGGCCAGCGTGTTTCTGGTATTTGCGCCATTTTCCTCACCCGACGGGCACAATTTGATCTGCTGAAGCGCTGCAGGTTCTTGTGTTTTCGTTTTCTCAGTGCCCAGATTTTAAAGCTTCCAGGTTCCTTTGTTTATGTTCTACCTGTACAATTGCCAATTAACCCATTCAGCCAAATTAATAATAATAATAATACATTTTATTTATGGGCGCCTTTCAAGAGTCTCAAGGACACCTTACAAAAATTGAGCATGTATAGGAAAAACATGTAAGGGGAATGAAATAAATAGTAGAGACATGACTAGTACACAAAGTAAAGACAGAATTCAATACAAAACACAGCATGAGGCAATTAATGCACAGATGAAAAGGGACGGGGACGTGGGGCTAAGGATAGGCAGAGGTGAAGAGATGGGTCTTGAGGCGGGACTGGAAGATGGGGAGGGACACGGAATTGCGGATCAGTTGGGGGAGGGAGTTCCAGAGCCTGGGAGCTGCCCTGGAGAAGGCTCTGTCCCCAAAACTGCGGAGGTTGGACTTGTGGATGGAGAGGAGACCGGCTGATGTGGATCTGAGGGACCGTGAGGGTTGGTAGGGGGAGAGGAGGTCAATGAGATATGTGGGGGCCAGATGGTGGAGGGCTTTGTAGGTGAGGACCAGGATTTTGTAGGTGATCCGGTGGGAGATGGGAAGCCAGTGAAGTTTTTTGAGGACTGGAGTGATGTGATGCCAGGATTTGGTGTGGGTGATGAGTACGGGTATCAGGGGCTATGGGGAGAAGGCAGGAGTATGGAGTTAGGAGGGAGCGATCGATCAGCCATAATTGAATGGCGGAGTAGACTTGATGGTCTGAATGGCCTAATTCTGCTCCTATTACTTGACATTATGACGTAACTTATTCCCATGGCAACCTTGGTCTTACCTTCTTGCAGATATTTCTTTTCCTCTATCCATTGCTACCCCTATCACCAGCCTTTCTGCAACCTAAAAACGACTCGGGATCAGATCGCCCGCCGCGGGGGAGCTGAGATCCTCCCGTTGCAGGAGCGTGATTGCCCTGACGCAGAGTGCCCAAACGCCGCCGGCTACAGGAGTCAAGATCGCCCGTCAACGGAAGGCTCGAGGCACCCGATCGCGGGAGAACAAAGAAGGGAAGAGATTGAACTTGTTTTCGCCTTCCATCACAATGAGGAATGTGGAGGAGTCACTGTGGTGGATGTTTATGTTAAAATGTATTTTGTGTGTTCTGCTGCTTTTTATTAGTATGACTGACTTGGCAAATTAAATTCCTCCTATGTTGCAAAACATACTTGGCTAATAAAGTATTATTATGATTATGATTACTATTATAAGTATGGATATGTTGAATAGTTGTGCAGGCAAGGCTTTCTGGTACAAGTTTCTAGTTTAGTTTTGTTTAGAGATACAATGTGGAAACAAGCCCTTTGGCCCACTGAGTCTGCACCGACCAGTGATCCCCTTGCACCTGCACTATCCTACACACACTAGGGATAATTTTAAAAATTTATACCAAGCCAACTAACCTGCAAAACTTTACATCTTTGGAGTGTGGGAGGAAACCGAAGATCTCGGGGAAAACCTACGCGGGTCACAGGGAGAATGTACAAATTCCAAATAGACAAGCACCCATTATCAGGATCGAGCCGGGGTCTCTGGCGCTGTAAGGCACTAGCTCTACGGCTATGCCATTGTGCCGCCCTAGAGCAGGCAATGGAGGCAAAATGCTATTACAATGTTTGAAAGGCTTTTGACCAGGTTGAGGGTTGTAGGACTAATGCGGATGAATAGGATTAGTGGAGATGGGTATGGATGAGATGGACCATTAGCACCTGTTCTGTGCAGTACATTTGTATGATTCTATGATTTCATGTATCAGTTGTAGTTTAGAAGAGAGAAAGGGAACTTATTTGAAATGTGTAGACAATGTTTCAGGAAATGGAACCAGTTTTCACTATTTAAAAAATAAAGACTCACCCACTTAATTAGTTACTTAGTTAGTTTAGTTTACTGTTTTGTGTACTGCAATACTATGTCAATATTTTTTATTGTGTGTTATCCAGTCAACAGAAAGATAATACATGAGGGAGGCAGCGGTAGAGTTGCTGCCTTACAGCACTTGCAGCACTAGAGATCCAGGTTCGATTGCGACTATGGGTGCTGTCTGTATGGGGTTTGTACCTTCTCCCCATGACGGCGTGGGTTTTATCCGGATGCTCCCGTTCCCTCTCATACCCCAAAGACATGCAGGTTTGTAGGTTAATTGGCTTGATATAAATGTTAAATTGTTCCTAATGTAGTGTTAATGTGCGGCGATTGCTGGTCGGTGCGGACTAGGTGGGCCGAAGGGCCTGTTTCCATGTTGTATCTTTAAATCTAAAAATAAAATCTAAATGAGATATAGGATAAAGAGAATAAAGTTTAATGCAAGATAAAGTCCAGTAAAGTCTGGTAAAGTCTGATACAAGATTGGACAGAGATGAGGCAAAATGTTTCGGCCCGAAACGTTGCCTATTTCCTTCGCTCCATAGATGCTGCACCCGCTGAGTTTCTCCAGCATTTTTGTGTTCCTTCTGCTTAAAGGTTGATGAGTCTTTGAAATTCTCTTCCTCAAAGAGTGTTGAAATCACTTTGATTATTTTATGGCAGAGTTTGGTGGATTATTGCAGTTATTAAGGGAAGGCAAAAATATGAAGTTAAGATTATAACCAAATCAGTTGTTTCCTTGTTAAAGTGACAGCATTGCCTTTAGAAGGCAAGTGGTTCATTTCTGCTCCTAACTTTTATGTCTGTAAGTTCACCCGCAACCAAATGTAAGGAAATGTATCTTATCTGCCGGTAACCTGGCTGTCTGTGTAAATCAGCACCAGCTTTTCTCCCTGTTAATGTGTACTCATCTTTTACACATAAAACAATGTTAAATATGGGCTACAAAGATTAATGAATATAATGCTACACAAAATTACACTTGCTTAGAAAAGCTGGATCACAGCAATCAGAAATAAGTAAATCTTGATAACAGACCATTAGCATTATTATTCATTCTGACTTCTCGACCCTATATAAACATCAAATGCTCTATTACGAATACCAGCAAATTCAGCTTTTGCAGGAGCAGAGTACATTGCCAAAGTCCCACAGTCAAAATATTGGCTGTTTCACATCAATATTGCAACTTGCCTCTGGGTATTTTAAAATATCCAAAAGCTACAATTAACAAATTCATATGAGGCACCACTAATTTTGTGAATGGAGTCAATCACATGAAGATTCAGAAGAATCAGTTTGGAGAAGTAACTTTAAAAAACATGTTATTTCCATCATAGGTCAGTCATAGTCATACATCATAATAATAATAATAATAATAATATATCTTTTATTGTCATTGCACGTCAGTGCAACGAGATTTAGTGTGCAGCTCCACTGATGTACAAGAAAGGTAAATAAATACAATACATAAATAAGCAAGCTGAATTGATTGACGTGACCATCTGAGGGAGACTGTCCAAAGGGGGTGGGTGGGGGGGGGGGGCACTCATTAGGGCTGGTTCAGAGCCGCTATAGCTCTTGGGATATAGCTCATGGAAACAGGCCCATCAACTCAACTTAGGCATACCAACTAAGATGCCCCATTTACTATAGTCCCACCTGCCCAAGCTGGGCCCATATCCCTCTAAACCTTCCTTTCCATGCACCTGTCCAAATGTCTTTTAAATGTTGTTACAGTACAAGGTACAAAGGTACAAAGGACAAAGGACATTTATTATCACATACACCAAATGGTGTAGTGAAATTTGACTTGCCAATGCAGCACACGAATAAAGATCAGACACAACATTAAAACATTTAACAACATAAAAACATCCCCCCACAATGGTTCCCACTGTGAGGGAAGGCAGCAAAGTCCAGTCCCATCCCCTGTTCACCCATAGTCGGGCCTATTGTGGCCTCCGCAGCCAGTCCGATGTTTTCAGGCCCTTTTGCCGGAAAGCTGGAACTCCGGCATCGGGTGAACACTCCTCAGCAGCTTGGAAATGTCTGGAGCGGCCGCTTCCTCCCCGGAGACCGCGGCACCCGTAGTCCTCAGGCCGCGCTGGCTGGAGCTCTGACTCTGGCGATCTCGGATCCCAGGCTCTGCGGTGTTTTACATCCAGCGCCGCCCGCGGCCGGACGCCCGCTGCCACAGCTCCTCGGATGTTGAAGTCGGCGGCCACAGCACTCCGGAGCACACAGCACGGCGACCCGGTAAGGCATCGCCCGCTCCGTGATTGTGTCCTTGCACTGCGCCACCACCAAAGCTGCAGTCCCGGCCGGTCCCGACAGGAAAGGCCGCTCCAGTCCAATGGTAGGCCGCGAGGAGGGGGGCGAAGAAGCAACTCGCAGGGAAGCCGCCTCTCCGACCAGGTAGGGACTAGGAAATAAAGTTTCCCCCTTCCCCTCCCCCCACCCACCACATAAAAGACTAGAAGACCTACAAAACAAACACTTTAACTCACTAAAAATAAAAAAAAGGTGAAAAAACTAACAGCTGCTGGCAGGGCAGCCATACTCGATGGCGTGCCCTATCAACTAGGGGGCGCCCCCTAGTACCTGCCTCAACCACCTCTTCTTGATGCTCGTTCCATATACTCAGCAGCCTCTGCATGAAAAAATTGCACCTCAAGTTCACGTAAATCTTTCCCCTTTCACCTTAACCTATGGTTCTTGGTTCTCCTACTCCAGGGAAAACACTCTGTGCATCCATCCTATCTTTTTGCCTCATGATCGTATGCACCACAATAAGATCATCCCTCAGCCCGCTGCATTCCCAGAAATAAAGTCCAAGCCTGCTCATCCTCTCCCGATACATCGGGCATTCGAAGAGCTGGCAACATCCTCGTAAATCTTCTCCACTCTTTTAAGCTCAAGAACATTCTTCTTACAGCAGGGTGACCAAAACTGAACACAATACACCAATGAGACCTCACCAGTGTGTTGTATAACTGTAACATGCCATCCCAACTTCTATGCTTCCCTCTCCCCCCACCTCTATCTTTCAGTCTGAAGAAGGGTTCTGACCTGAAATGTCACCTATTCCTTTCTCGAGAGATGATGCCTGACCCGCTGAGTTACTCCAGCATTTTGTGCCTATCTTCTATATTCAATATCCTGACTAATGAAGGCCAGCTTGCCAAAAGCCTTTTTGACCACCCTAATACCTGTGATGTCACTTTCAAGGAACTATGTAGCTGCACTCCTAGATCCCCCTGCTCTACACCACTCCCAGTGCCCAGCCATTCACTGTAAAGGTCCTGCCCTGATTTGACTACCCAAAATACAAAAACTCACACTTATCTGCATTAAACTCCATTAGCCATTACTCGGCCAATTGATCAAGATCCTGTTGTAATTTTTGATAACCATCTTTGCTATCTGCACCAACCGCTTCAGGCTCATCTGCAAACTTACTAATCATGCCTGCAACATTCTCATCCAAATCATTGATATAAACCACATTGATTTTGTTGTTGAAAATGTATTGTATTGCTTTTTACCTGAAAAGATGTAAAAGTTGATAAAAGGTCTGAAATAATTATCACCCTTCGCACATGTCTCAAGTACAAGCATGTCAGTCCCTTCCCTAAATCCTCTATCTGCTTCTGTTGCAGGTCCATGGTTGTCTGAAGTTTGTGGTTTGTGTATTATCTAAAATCCTAATTACCTACTTCCTATCCTTCATCCTAATTATCCTCAGTATAATGAAACATTAGGTAATTGGTAGAGCTGAGAAGTTAGGAACTCAGGGAATTAATATGTGTAAAGAGGAGCTGCAGATGCTGGTTTAAACCGAAGATAGACACAAAAAGCTGGAGTAACTCAGTGGTAACTCTCCAGGTACCTCCCCCTGCAAATGCAGAACCGCAACAGGCAGCATCTCTGGAGAGAAAGAATGGGTGATGTTTCAAGAGACCCTTCTTCATACAGGTTAGGGATAAGAGAAACAAGAGATATAGATGGTGATGTGGAGAGATAATGAACAATTAATAAAAGATATGCAAAAAAGTAATGATGAAGAAGGAAACAGGCCATTGTTAGCTGTTTGTAAGGTGAAAATGAGAAGTTAGTGCGACTTGGGTGTTGGAGGGGTAGAGAGAGAGGGAATGCCGGGGCTACTGAAGTGGGAGAAATCAATTTTCACACCACTGGGCTGTAAACTGCCCAAATGAAATATGAGATGCTGTTCCTCCAATTTGCGTTTAGCCTCACTCTGAAAATTGCGGAGACCTTGGACAGAAAGGTCTATGTAGAAATGGGAAGGAGAATTATAGTGTCCAGCAATCGGGAGATCAGGTCGGTTCAGGTGGGCTGAGCGAAGGTGTTCCGCGAAACGATCGGCCAGTCTGCGTTTGTCCCTGGACAAAGTAGAGGGAGGAGGTATAGCGACAGGTGTTGCATCTTCTGCGATTGCAGGGGGAGGTACTTGGGGAGGGGTTGGTTTGGGTGGGAAGGGATGGGTTAACCAGCGAGTTGCAGAGGGAACGGTCTCTGCAGAAGGTTGAAAGGTGTAGATTGCTCAGAAACAACACATAATCCTCCAAAATCTCCGCCACCTCCAACTGAATCCGACAACTAGCCACATTTTCCCATCCACACTGGGCGATCGTTTCACATAACACCTTTGCTCAGCCCGACTGACCTACCTGATCTTTTGGTTGCTGGACACTTTAATTCTCCTTCCAATTCCTACACAGACCTTTCTGTCCTGGGTCTCCTCTATTGTCAGAGTGAGGCTAAACACAAATTGGAGGAACGGCATCACATATTTCGCTTGGGCAGCTTACAGACCAAGTAAGTGGTATGAATATTGATTTCTCTCACTTTAGGTAGCCTCGGCATTCCCTCTCTTTTTATCGCTCCCCGCCTGTCGCACTAGCTTCTCGTTTTCACCCTACAAACAGCTTACAATGGCATGTTTCCTTTATCATTGTTTAATTTTTTACATATATTTCATTCATTGTTCTTTATCTCTCCACATCATCATCTATATCTCTCATTTCCCTTATCCGTAACCAGTCTGAAGAAGGGTCTCGACCCAAAACATCACCCATTCCTTCTCTTCAGAAATGCTGCCTGTCCCACTGAGTTACTCCAACATTTTGTGCCTATTTTTGGTTTAAACCAGCATATGATGTTCCTTCTTACACTTGTTTTAGCCCCTGCTGCCCTATACTGCCCTTTATTTTCTGTGCATTCATTTAGAGATTAGAAATTAAAATTAAAATTTACCATTTGGTATTTTGCTCCTTGTACAACTGCAGAAGGACCTCTTTGCTCTTAAAGTAGATGGGATGGAAGGAGGGTGGGACGCATGAGGAATGGAGTAGGTTAAAACCACCCTTTTACCAACTCACTTTGAAGCAATCCAGAGCTGATAGGCTTTACGTCGAACAGTCCTTGTTCCAAACATACACTGGAACCAACTCTTTCTCCACTGCATTGACGACTCCATCGTGGCTGCTCCTACAACCATGCAAAACCGGTTTATTTAATTCACTATACCACCAACCTCCACCCTGCTGTCAAATTTGCCTTCCTCCACTTTCTTGTCTCTCTCTTTCCATCATATTCCTCTTGGGTAGCTTACAACCTAACAGTATGAATATTCAATTCTCCAACTTTAGATAACGAACCAACATACAACTCTCAACTTTAAGGGTAAAGGGGAAATCTTTTAGGACTGAGATGAGAAAAACATGTTTTACACAGAGAGTGGTGAATCTCTGGAATTCTCTGCCACAGAATGTAGTTGAGGCCAGTTCATTGGCTATATTTAAGAGGGAGTTAGATGTGGCCCTTGTGGCTAAATGGATCAGGGGGTATGGAGAGAAAGCAGGTACAGGATACTGAGTTGGATGATCAGCCATGATCATATTGAATGGTGGTGCAGGCTCGAAGGGCCGAATGGCCTACTCCTGCACCTATTTTCTATGTTTCTATGTTTCTCCCTTTCTTCCTCCCTTTTTTACCGAGTTGCATACAAAACAAAGCATTTCATTGTATCCTGGTACATGTGACAATACAGTATAATTGAATCATTGAATCATTGAACTTTGTATGGTCCTGACAAAGAGAATTGAGGTGTCATCCTAAATACTCCTTCTCCATATAACCATATAACCATATAACAATTACAGCACGGAAACAGGCCATCTCGGCCCTTCTAGTCTGTGCCGAACATGTATTCTCCCCTAGTCCCATCTACCTGCACTCAGACCATAATCCTCCATTCCTTTCCCGTCCATATAGCTATCCAATTTATTTTTAAATGATAAAATCGAACCTGCCCCCACCACCTTCATCTGAAGCTCATTCCACACAGCTACCACTCTCTGAGTAAAGAAGTTCCCCCTCATGTCATCCCTAAACTTCTGTCCCTTAATTCTCAAGTCATGTCCTCTTGTTTGAATCTTCCCTACTCTCAGTGGGAAAAGCTTATCCACGTCAACTCTGTCTATCCCTCTCATCATTTTAAAGACCTCTATCAAGTCCCCCCTTAACCTTCTGCGCTCCAAAGAATAAAGACCTAACTTGTTCAACCTTTCTCTGTAACTTAGTTGCTGAAACCCAGGCAACATTCTAGTAAATCTCCTCTGTACTCTCTCTATTTTGTTGACATCCTTCCTATAATTAGGCGACCAAAATTGTACACCATACTCCAGAATTGGCCTCACCAATGCCTTGCACAATTTTAACATTACATCCCAACTTCTATACTCAATGCTCTGATTTATAAAGGCTAGCACACCAAAAGCTTTCTTTACCACCCTATCTACATGAGATTCCACCTTCAGGGAACTGTGCACAGTTATTCCTAGATCCCTCTGTTCAACTGCATTCCTCAATTCCCTACCATTTACCATGTACGTCCTATTTTGATTTGTCCTGCCAAGATGTAGCACCTCACATTTATCAGCATTAAACTCCATCTGCCATCTTTCAGCCCGCTCTTCCAACTAGCATAAATCTCTGTAGACTTTGAAAATCTACTTCATTATCCACAACACCACCTATCTTAGTATCATCTGCATACTTAGTTATCCAATTTACCACACCATCATCCAGATCATTGATGTACATGACAAACAACAGTGGACCCAACACAGATCCCTGTGGCACCCCACTAGTCACTGGCCTCCAACCTGACAAACAGCCATCCACCAATACTCTCTGGCATCTCCCATTCAGCCACTGTTGAATCCATCTTGCTACTCCACCATTAATACCCAACAATTGAACCTTCTTAACCAACCTTCCATGAGGAACCTTGTCAAAGGCCTTACTGAAGTCCATATATACAACATCCACTGCTTTACCCTCATCAATTACCCGAGTAACCTCTTCAAAAAATTCAAGAAGATTAGTCAAACATGACCTTCCAGGCACAAACCCATGTTGACTGTTCCTAATCAGACCCTGTTTATCCAGATGCTTATATATATTATCTCTAAGTATCCTTTCCATTAATTTGCCCACCACTGACGTCAAACTAACAGGTCTATAATTGCTAGGTTTACTCTTAGAACCCTTTTTAAATAATGGAACAACATGCGCAGTACGCCAATCCTCCAGCACTATTCCCGTTTCTAATGACATTTGAAATATTTCTGTTATAGCCCCTGCTATTTCTACACTAACTTCCCTTCTTAATTTTGAGTAGTCATGGGCCAGACATCCCCTCCAACCCTCATACTCTTCACCTTAAACCTTCACCATTTGACTTTACATGTTTCCACTATGTGGAGAGGTTTCTTACGATCTACCCTATCTACACCCCTTGTAATTTTGTACACCTCAATCAGGTTTCCTATTCAGCCTCCTCCGCTTCAAGGAAAACAAATCCAGTTTTTCCTTGTTTTGGGTTTCATCAAGAATGTTCTGCCAGGCTGGAAATTATTCAAGAGTCATATTTTCACACAAACAGTTTGGGAAAGTTTGGGTAGCACGGTGGCGCAATGGTAGAGTTGCTGCCTTACAGCGCCAGAGACCCAGGTTTGATCCTGACCACTGGAACTGTCTGCACGGAGTTTGTAGATTCTCTCTGTGTCCGTGTGGGTTTTCCCTGGGTACTCCAACACTCCAAAGATATACAGTTTTGTAGGTTAATTTGCTTTGGTAAAAAAATTGTAAATTGTCCCTAGTGTGTGGGACAGTATTAGTGTATGGGATGATTGGTGGTCAGCGCGGACTCAGCAAGCTGAAAGATCTGTTTTTGTGCTGTATCTCTGCAGTCTAATATCTAAAGTAAAGTCTAAAGAAAGTAAAAAGACCTTTAGAAGATAGCTGCATAATACGTCGGCTTTGATAGTTTTTCCCCATGGAACATTGATAATCAGAGCAATAGCTTGTCTCCATAATGAATAGGTGCTTGCGTCCATGGTATTGGCTAAATTATTGCTCCCAGGCCTTAAGAAGGAGTCCAGAACCAGGGGCCACAGTTCAATGTCACATTGAATGGCGGTGCTGGCTCGAAGGGCCGAATGGCCTACTCCTGCACCTATTGTCTATTGTCTATTGTGGCATTGAGGTAGAGCTACCTCCTTACAGCGCCAGAGACTCGGGTTTGATCCTGACTATGGGTGTTTGTCTGTACGGAGTTTGTTCGTTCTCCCCGTGGCCTGCGTGGGTTTTCTCCGAGATCTTCGGTTTCCTCCCACACTCCAAAGACATACAGGTTTGCAAGTTAATTGGCTTGGTGCTAAAAATTGAAAATTGTCCCTATCGTGTGTTGGATAGTGTTAATGTGTGGGAACGCTGGCTGGTGCGGACTCGGTGGGGCGAAAGGCCTGTTTCCATGCTGTATCTCTAAACTGAAACTAAGAAAGGAACAGACACCATGAAGAAATGCCCTTTTTGGACCTCAAAACCAACCCAAAAGAAATTCAGTAAAAAAATCATCATCCACCTGCTATTGAAATGATTTTTTTTTTGTTATATTATGTTGGTCTTGGTGGTCCTGTTTTAAAGTTTCTGCTTTAAATATTAGATATTTTGTTCAATCGTACACATTGTTCAAAATCAACGTCTCGCTTTGTTATTGACGTTGTATTGGCAAGTGCTTCCTTCGTCTGCCTTCAACGAGATTTAAGAGACAAAAACACAAAAAAGTACAACTACTCAATTCATATCACAATGGAATGCTGTTGATAGGTTCAATATAATGCAATTAGGTTCAAGGCAAGGAAAATAAATTCCAAATGGCATATTGTTATCCTTTTGGCCACAGAGATCATCTCCAGTAGATTAACGTGAGTGCCGTAATTCCACAACATTTTCTTCCTTAGCTCTGTTGAAAAGATCGGAGTTCACTGGCTCAAAAGCCAGGTTAAGTTTATCAGATGCCCTTCTCCTTATTGTCAAATCCTCCTTTCATTCTGACATCTCCAGCATGGATAGGGTAAGGAAATTTAAAGGAAACTTTAAATTTCCAGGTACTGCTCTATTAAGGGCATTTTTAAGGACAAAGGGATTCTGGGGGTCAAAGATCAGAGTCTTTGCTACTATTTCCCCTCTCTGTGTAATGTTAATAACCCATTTTTATCAGCTTTCATTAGTTCCCGACACTGTTCGGTCTGCTCTGTTTTCTGAGCTAAGTTGATTTCCTGACATTTTGTTCTTGCAGTTCATTCAGATTTCACTCCAACTTCTGCGTCATTTTCAGATTTCACCATATCCTCCACCCCTACTCATTAAGGGTGTTCATCATGAGTGGCACAGTGGTACAGTGGTAGAGTTGCTGTCTTACAGTGACCCTGGATTGGTCCTGACTATGGGTGCTGTCTGTACAGAGTTTGCATGTTCTTCCTGTGAACTGCATGGTGCACACTGGGTGCTCAGGTTTCCTCCCACAGTCCAAAGTCGGACAAGTTTGGAGGTTAATTGGCTTTGGTAAATTGAAGAACAGATCGGTGCTGACTCTGTCGGCCGAAAGGCCTGTTCCTGTGCAGTATCTCTAAAAAAAAAGTGATATTTTTCATGTTGTCGTTAAATGTCTCTGCTTATGTAAATTACTTGTTCATAAAATACCAGCGCACACTACTTTCGGGACGGCTGCTATGGAGAGGACACGCTTGCCCACCTCTTTGCAGAGTGTGGATTTGCAAAGAAAGTCTGGAGAGGTTTACAAGGGTCCCTGTCATGATTTATTCCAAACAGCTCTGTCACAGAGGACTCTGTGATTTACGGACTGTTCCCAGGGGCGCATTCAGAGACTGACATCAAGTGCTGCTGGAAGGTCATCAACTCGGTGAAATACGCTCTTTGGTCTGCCCAGGCTTTGTTGACCTCCCAGCGGAGCGGGTTGTCCTTCAGGGAATGTTGCCGACTGGCCTGCTGCAGAATGCAGGAGTACGTGCTGAGGGATGCTCTGAAGCTTGGTGCAGCCAACACCAAGGCTCGGTGGGGGAGGACCATAGGCTAAGGTCCTTCCACTGCTGGACATGGGGGGCAGGGTGTGATGGAGACGCCCCTCAAAATAAGGGAAGGGATTCCACGCCAGTGGGCCACATGAGTGGCAAGGGTGGGGGATAAATTTGTCAAAATTTGAGCAATGTGCAAACAGTATTGAATGTTTGTATAACCTCCGAAAATATCTGATGACTTTTTTGCACGGTTCATGCATTGTATATATTTATTACTTGAATAAAGCCTATTTTGATTTTTTTTTAAATGATTTGTTAATATCCAGCTTTCTTGGAAAATAAAAAACACGTTTAAAGGAAATAAATCAAGAATAGTAAACTCCTTGATGGTGTAGATAGAAATGAACCGTTTACTTGTTCATTTTATGTGTTAAGATGAAGGGTAAATAAAAGGCAACTTGGGTTCAGATATTATTCATTGATATTTACATTTAGGTATTGTGAATGCGTTTAATCCAAAAACGTGTGTTTCTTAAAAATCATTCATCATTTTCACTTTACAACATTGTCTTGAATTCAGATTTGGATTCCATGGAATTGGTCACCAACAACTATTTTGCTTTGATAAAACTATCCAGTTCCCTTGCATAACAATAATCACTCAAGAATTTATTGGTGTGATCCCCTCTGATCCAGAATGATTCTCCATATCTTTTGTATCTTTCAGTATCAAATATACTGAAATTGATTGTATTTGCCGATGATACGAATATTATTTGATCCGGTGACAATTAGAAGCAGCTTTTGGAAGTCATCACACCAGAAATGAATAAATTAAAACAGTGGTTTGATGTCAACAAATTGTCTCTAAAGCAAAACAAATATTATGCTATTTGGGAAACATAAAACAAACCCTCAAGTAAATTGATAATAGATAACATAAGCAACATAAGTATAGAAAGAGTATATGAAAATACATTTCTTGGTGTGATTTTAGACCACAACATCTGCTGGAAACCACATATAGACCACATCAAAGCAAAACTGGCAAAGTCTATAGCAATATTGGGAAATTCAAGACATATTCTGGACCACAAATCATCACTTACTCTGTATAATACACTCATATTGCCATATCTGAGTTACTGTTTGGAGATATGGGGTAACGCCTACAAAACCAACCTACAGCCGTTATGCACATTACAAAAAAGAGCAATAAGAATCATCAATAACGTTGGATATCTTGAACATACCAATTTATTATTCTGAAAGTCACATACACTGATGTTCACCGATCTGGTTAAATTTAAGACTGCACCAATTATGTACAAAGCAAGAAATAATTTACTTCAGGGAAATATACAAAACTATTTATGGAAAGACAGGACGGATATAATTTGAGAGGGGTACTTAATTTTTAAAAACTCAATGACAGAACAACTCTTAAAAGTATGTGCATAGCAATCTGCGGGGTGAATTTGTGGAATGGTTTGGAACAGGAGATGAAACTTAGCGCAAACATAATTCAGTTTAAAAAGATGTACAAAAACACTTTTTTTAAAGGATATTGGGATGAGGATAGGTGATTTTGAATGGGATATTTGTTATGCTGATAGTATTGGGAAGGGTGATTATAGGGTGATGGGTTAACTATATGACTAAGAAATACTCTATAGTACAGAAGGGATTTTTCTTTTTTCTTTTTATTCTCTCTTTTTTTGTATGGCTTTGCAAATATTTGATTAGTGTATAAATGTAAATAATTTGGTGTACATATAGAAATAGGTGTTTATAGCTGCTAAATTTGTATAAGATAATTATAAGCAGTTGAATAAGGGATGGGAATTAATAAGCTTTGGCTTCTTCCTGCTCCTTTTCGGACACATACGATTCATTTATTTATAGATATTGTTTATGCCACTTTATAAATATTCTTGTTTTTTGTTTGTTTTTTGTATGCTGTTTCATACTTGCTTTATATTTTTTAGTCTGTTTGAAATAAAGGATTTATTATTATTTTATTAGGCCTGTACTAGCCCAGAAGGAGTCCCTTTGGCCCATCACCCCAGTATTTTTCTCCCTCCCTTCATTGGCTCCCTGTGAGATCCAGGCCAGGGTAGACTTTCCTCCTTCATTGCTGTGATCTGCAGAAAAAGATGAAAAATGTGTAAATAATAATAATAATAATAATAATAATTATTATTATTATATTTGTATTTTTTTTAAATATTTCTATATTGTGATGGAATTTGATATGAATTGTAATCAGCTGGCATCTTGCTGCACATCAAGGTCCATGGTGAAGATAACATTTAATTAGTTTCATGAGACTCCCGATGAAAATATGTAAAGTTGTGAGAGGCATAGATAGGGACATACTTGTTTCCCAGAGTGGAAATATTAAATACGAGAAGACATACGAAACATGTAAGGTGGATGAACAGCACCTCATATGATGCTTGGGTATTTTACAACCTAATGGTATGAATATAGAATATTCCAGTTTAAGGTAACTGCACCCCCCCCCCCACTTTTTCTTCCCCGAATCCTCTATTTGCTTCTGTAGCAGATCCATGCTGGTCTGGAGTTTGTTGTTTGTCCTAATTTACCTAATTCCAGTCCCTCATCCTAATGTTTCTCTCAGTGTAAAGAATCATTAGGTTGTTGGTGGGGCTGAGAAGTTAGGGACTCTGGGAATTAATATGCCATAGTCAGAGAAAGAGGAGCTATGTAAGTTTACTGAATAAAGCGGACATCTCATCTATATAATTAAAAGTCTCATCTTGACCACTTCCTGTCTGTGCTGTATATTGATTTTTGGAAAAAAAATGCTACCATATATCGCTATGATTTTTGGCCATCTTACTCACAGTCCTCCTCCGCTGAGCAGGCCCCGAGGATTTTTCCCATCGATGAAAAATAAAAAAAGTCATGAGTGTTTAAAAAACCTTGAGAACCTCTCTTCTGTCAATCACCACGATTAAGGTAACGCCCCTTCCGGGGGAGGGGCTATAAACCCCGGATGCCTGGACATGACTCAGTCACTGCAAGATTGCAAGGGAGAGGCCACAACTCTCATTCTAAGCTGTGAATCAACTGAACTGTGAATCTGCAATGTACTTGCAATAAATAATTTGTTAGCCCTAAATAAAAATGAAATGAGTTGTTTGGACTGCCCTGTGCTTGAAACTGCAATGGCAATGGAAATGAAATGAAAATGCAATGAGCTGTTTGGCCTGGCCTGCCTTGTGCTTGAAACTGCAATGGCAATGGAAGTGAAATTAAAATGCAATGAGCTGTTTGGCCTGCCCTGTGCTTGAAATTGAAATGGAAATGAAATGAAATTAGTTGTTTGGCCTGCATGAAACCACTAATTTCAGCCCACAAGGCCACTATTAGCCAATAAACCAGTGCCTTTTGCCCAAAATACCCATATTAGCCCAGGAGAAGCATCTTGGCCCAAAAGGCCTGTGCCAGGCCAGGAAAAGTCCAGAAAAAGTGCCTTTCACTGAGATTTCACTCAGATTTTTTTTTAAATAGCCCCTTTGGCCAATCAGGCCTGTACTAGCCCAGAAGGAGTCCCTTTGGCCCATCACCCCAGTATTTGTCTCCCTCCCTTCATTGGCTCCCTGCGAGATCCAGACCAGGGTAAACTTTCCTCCTTCATTGCTGTGATCTGCAGAAAAAGATGAAAAATGTGTAAAATTGATTCTCCACCCTCTCCACCTTCTCTCTCACAGAGTCTCTCACCTGTTTTGGGCAGAATTTCTGGCAGTTTCTGAGCTGAGTGACTGAGCAGCCAGCCCACCAGGCCTGAGTGACTGAGCTGCCAGCCCAACAGGCCTGAGTGACTGAGCTGCCAGCCCACCCGGCATGAGTGACTGAGCTGCCAGCCCACGAGGCCTGAGTGACTGAGCTGCCAGCCCACCAGACCTGAGTGACTGATCTGCCATCCCACCAGGCCTGAGTGACTGAGCTGCCAGCCCAAGAATCAATTCGGATCCACACTGTCCATACTAGCCCTCTGGAAACCAGTCCCTTCGGCCCACAACACCCATACTAGCGCCGTAGAAAGCCCTCCTCCCCCCCCCCCCCCCCCCCCCCCCCACCAGCCCTCCCGTGTGAACATGGGACTCAACGGGTCCCACTTAGTCTAGTATGTCATAGAGTGGAAGATTTCATCTTAGGAGCAGATGTGGCAGATTTGAGAATGAAGAATGGGGTTAATGCAAGAGGCAAGGTGGGAGGAAGTATAGGCAAGGTAGCATAGGGTGTCAGTGAGTTTGTAGTAGACTTCAGTAGATAATTTGTCTCCTGTGATAGGGACAGAGAGATCAGGGACAAAGGATAGAATCATAGAAACATAGAAAATAGGTGCAGGAGTAGGCCATTCGGCACTTCGAGCCTGCACCTCCATTCAATATGATCATGGCTGATCATCCAACTCAGTATCCCATCCCTGCCTTCTCTCCATACCCCCTGATCCCTTTAGCCACAAGGGCCACATCTAACTCCCTCTTAAATATAGCCAATGAACTGGCCTCAACTACCTTCTGTGGCAGAGAATTCCACAGATTCACCACTCTCTGTGTAAAAAATGATTTTCTCATCTTGGTCCTAAAAGACTTCCCTCTTATCCTCAAACTGTGTCCCCTAGTTCTGGACTTCCCCAACATCGGGAATAATCTTCCTGCATCTAGCCTGTCCAACCCCTTAAGAATTTTGTGAGTTTCTATAAGATCCCCCCTCAATCTTCTAAATTCTAGCGAGTACAAGCCGAGTCTATCCAGTCTTTCTTCATATGAAAGTCCTGCCATCCCAGGAATCAGTCTGGGGATACAGTGTGACAGGAAAGGGGTATGTGATTGTCAAATAGCAAAGCTTGGCAAGACATAGCTGGATACAGGTGAGATGAAGGTGACTGAAGATGTCTTCTGAGATGATTGGGTAAGAGAAGATTTCTACAGCGGACAAGGAAGTGAGAAACAATCTGTCTTACCGAAAGTGACTTCTGGTGCTCTGCCAGAGAAAGGAGAATGCTTTGGTATTTGAAACATTTTGTTAAATAATTCTCCGGAGATGCTGCCTGTCCCACTGAGTTACTCCAGCATCTTGTGTCTACCTTGACTGTATGGTCTATCTGATTTAAGTAGAAATATGTTTATTTATAATATCTTTTATATAGTCAATAGATATTGTCCTCCACGTTACCAGACATAATTATGCTTTTTGGGACTTACCTCCTGTAACCGTCTTGATCTTTGGTAGTTTGGTTGATCTCTGTCAAGACTGTGCATGAAGCCATGTGCATTAAACTAGCTTCAAAATACTTGCCCTCCACCTTCATTTCCTTTTTGAAGGTATAACAGTTTCACTCAATGTACTGCTTCCAGTCTTCTGCCTAGGTGACTTGGATAGGCTGGGTGAGTGGGCAAATGTTTGGCAGATGCAGTATAATGTGGATAAATGTGAGGTTATCCATTTTGGTGGCAAAAACACGAAAGCAGACTATTAGCTAAATGGTGGCCGACTAGGAAAAGGGGAGATGCAGCGAGACCCGGGTGTCATGGTACACCAGTCATTGAAAGTGGGCATGCAGGTGCAGCAGGCAGTGAAGAAAGTGAATGGTATGTTAGCTTTCATAGCAAAAGGATTTGAGTATAGGAGCAGGGAGGTTCTACTGCAGTTGTACAGGGTCTTGGTGAGACCACACCTGGAGTATTGCGTACAGTTTTGGTCTCCAAATCTGAGGAAGGACATTATTGCCATAGAGGGAGTGCAGAGAAGGTTCACCAGACTGATTCCTGGGATGTCAGGACTGTCTTATGAAGAAAGACTGGATAGACTTGGTTTATACTCTCTAGAATTTAGGAGATTGAGACGGGATCTTATAGAAACTTTCAAAATACTTAAGGGGTTGGACAGGCTAGATGCAGGAAGATTGCTCCCGATGTTGGGGAAGTCCAGGACAAGGGGTCACAGCTTAAGGATAAGGGGGAAATCCTTTAAAACCGAGATGCGAAGAACTTTTTTCACACAGAGAGTGTTGAAACTCTGGAACTCTCTGCCACAGAGGGTAGTCGAGGCCAGTTCATTGGCTATATTTAAGAGGGAGTTAGATGTGGCCCTTGTGGCTAAGGGGATCAGAGGGTATGGAGAGAAGGCAGGTACAGGATACTGAGTTGGATGATCAGCCATGATCATATTGAATGGCGGTGCAGGCTCGAAGGGCCGAATGGCCTACTCCTGCACCTAATTTCTATGTTTCTATGTTTCTAAATGAAGGCCTTACCAAATTTGCTTTAGCTGACAATTGCCTGAGTATTTTTATTGTTCCCAGACCTTATTTTGCATAGAAAGACGGAGATCAAAAAAGCTTTCAAGACAATGGGCGAATACCTCTTTATTGATTTTCCCAGACACCCTAACAAATTATTCATTGTTCTGTTTGTAGAGGGGGATAAAAAACAAATTCTGTTGATTGCATATTGGAAATCTTTTATCTGGATTTCTTTCCTTAAAGCTGTTAAGTATTCATGGTGTATAAATATGTTGATTTTAACAAAATGTTCAATAGATACTGTGTGCCTTTCTGACTTATGTCTGATGATTTTTGAGTGCTATCTTCACATTGGGATACACTAAATTGTATTTTTGCAGTAGTTATTTAATAATTCACTGATATTTGTTGCAAGGAAATTCTAATCAATACTTTAGGCCACTGTGCAAACAAATCATGTTGTGGCTGAATTAACCAAGTATGTAGGATTATCGGAAGTAAAAACTTAACTCTCAAAGCACCTTTTGTTATACAACTTGCTGCAACTCCTGTTAAAATTTGCAAGCGGCAAGGTTTTTGTTTACAAATTTGGAACTCATGAAGATAACATCTTTTATTGCTGAGGAACAAAAGAGTTTCTATTTCAAGGAATTATTATTACCATTCGCACTCATAAGTTATCATGGTAATAAAATCATAGAGTCACACAGCATGGAAACAGGCCATTTAGTCCAATGTTGCCCATGCCAAACAATATGCCCCATCCACACTAGCCCCAACTACCTACATTTGGCCCATATCCTTCTAAACTTTTCCTATCCAGGTACCTGCCCAAATGTATTTTCAATGTTGTGATAGTACCTGCAAAGGTACAGTTCATAGGGTAACATATATCTTGTCCCACACATTTCCTTTTAACTTTGCCCCTCTCATCTTAAAGCTATATCCTCCTGTGTTTAACATCTCTACCTGGGAAAAGGGTTCTGACTGTCTATCCTATTTGCAGCTCTCATAATTTTCTTAGCCAAGAAAATTAACAGCGGGAGCCAAGTTTGTGGTCTCATGGTTTGAATTGTTACACAGCAGGGGTGGAAAAAATCTAGGAATAAATATCACCATCAATTTATCCTAGACTATCCGCATCAAAGCTATGGCGAAGAAAGCACACCAATCCCGTTACTTCGTGAAGGCTTATTCGCCAACAATCGTCACCAAACTTCTATTGATGTGCTGTTGAAAGCATTTTATCAGGATGCATCACCACTTGGTTTGGGAACAGCTCTATACAAGGCTGCCAGATATTGCAGAGATTTGTGGACGTAGCCAGGACCATCACGCAAATCAACCTCTTCTATTGATTCCATCTACATGTCACGCTGGCTCGGCAAGGTCACCAGCATAATGAAGGACCAGTTTCAACCCGATCAATCCCTCTTCTCCCTTCTCCCATCAGGCCAGAGTTACAGAAGTTTAAAAATACATATCTACTGATTCAGGGACAGTTTCTTCCCCTCTTGTTCCATGTTCCTCTCAGGCAACTTTCTCTCAGGCAACTGAACAATCCTTTCATCAGCTAGAGTGCTGTCCTGACCTCCCATCTCTCAATGGAGACCTTTGAACAATCTTTATTCAGACCTTATTGGACTTTATCTTGCACTAAATGTTGTACACTTTATCCATTATCTGTGCACTGTGGACAGCTTTATTGTAATCATGTATAGTCCTTTCTTTGACAGGCTAGCACAAAAAACAAAAGCTTTTCACTGTACCTCAGTACGCGTGACAATAATAAACTAAACTAAACTAATCAAGGCAAGCATTTATTGTAGGAGATTAATTAGTGAGGGGAATAGGCAGGCACTTCTGTGGCCAAAATCAAGACTCCAGAATAATAAAACATGAACATTAGCAGGTCAGGCAGTTTCTTGGGAAGGAATAGTCAGGTTACATTTTGGGTCAGGACCTTTCTTTAAAGCAATAGACAATAGATATTAGACAATACATGCAGGAGTAGGCCATTCGGCCCTTCGAGCCATTTAATATGATCATGGCTGATCATCCACAATCAGTACCCTGTTCCTGCCATATCCCCCGATTCTGCTATCTTTAAGAGTTCTATCTAACTCTCTCTTGAAAGCATCCAGACAATTGGCCTCCGCTGCCTTCTGAGGCAGAGAATTCCACAGATTCACAACTCTCTGGGTGAAAAAGTGTTTCTACATCTCCGTTCTAAATGGCCTACCCCTTATTCTTATAACCAATGCTACATTTGCCTGCTGAGTTCCTCTAGCACTTTGTGTTTTGCTCAAAATTTCAACATCTACAGTTTCTTGTGACTCCAAAATGCTATGTTGCCTCCCTGGTTGCAGAGACATCCACAGGTTAGTTAGAAAGTGGGATGAGGTCCTGCAGAGTGAGTTTAGGGATAAAGGCAGAAGGGTAAAAAACAGGCCTCTATGATTGTAAAATCAGGATTACACCCTACACCACATAAACTGCAGTACAGATAGTGTAGCCATAGGAAGATAAAACAAATAAACGTGTGGCTAAAGGTCTGGCATAGTTGAGAATACTTTAGTTACATGGATCTTTCAGATCACCTCTGGAGTAGGTGTGACCCAGACAAGAAGAACGAGTTGCAACTAACCTGGAAGGGGAGCAATATCCTTGCACACGACTTGAGAGGGTTTAATCTAATCTGGCAGGGAGAGTGAGAAGCATGGTAGCAGATGAGAGGTTAACTCAATGCCAGTGGGAAGAGCAGACAGATTCAGGTTAAGGAACATGGGACAACTGGCAGGTCCATCTGCGGTCACTTCAAAGCAAGGGACCTCATAGATTAATCAGGCGAGTAACTTGGAATTATGATATTATTGCAATCATGGAGATATTGAGCAGAAATAAGAAAAAAGATTGAGCATTGGAGTGGAAGAGAATCACACTAATGATTGCTGCAGTATATAGAGAGGATATCCTTGGTAAGAGAGGAGCTCTTTCTTTGTTGGGATTATATTATAGGCTTCCCAATAGTCAGCGGAAATTAGATGAACAGATATGTTGTGTAAGCAAATCACAGAGATGTGTAAGAACAATAGGGTCATAATATGAGGGGATTTTAACTTGCTTATGGGCCTGACCCACTTACGCAACTTTTTTGGCGACTGCTGGTACCCATAATAGGTCGTTGCAGGTTGCCGAAAATGTTCAACATGTGGAAATTCCAACAGCGACCAGAAAGACACTAGGACTCTTTGGGTGATTGAGGAGACTACTCATGGCGACATGTCGTGGGGTGAAGCCTGTATGGTCGTGAGTAGTCGCCCAAAGAGTCGTACCTTGTTCTGGTCGCCGCTGTATTTTCAACATGTTGACATTTTTCAGCGACCTGCAACGACCTACAATGGGTGCCGGCAGTCGCTGAAAAAGTCGTGTAAGTGGGACAGGCCCATTATGATGACTGGCATTGCCTTTGTATAAGAGGCTTAGATGGAACATAAACTGTGAAGTGCATTTAAGAGAGGTTTCTAAGACAACATGTGGATCAGTGTACCACAGTTCAAGGTAGATAGTAAGAATTTTCTGTTGATAGGGTTATTGAAAACAAGGGTGCATAGGTTTAAAGGGAGGGTGCAGTTTTAAAGGGGATTTAAGAGAACTGTATTTTTACACAGAGAGTTTCGGATGTCTGGAATGTGCTGCCAAAGGAGGTGGTGGAATCAGAAACAATTATTCTGTTTTTAAGAGGCTTTAAGACAAACACAGTATGATATTGTCCCAATGCAGGCCAATGCAGAAATGTTAGCAAATGTTAGTTCCTGTTCTGTGCAACTCTCTAACTTCATGACTATGAATCTTTCTTCGTTGTGCTTAGACTTATCACTTAATCCTCTGACAAAGACCACTGAATAAATGTCCATGTATGTTCTTTAAATGAGTGAACTTCCTTTCATTGACTCCAGTGGTCAATAATTCCGTACCATTTAAGAATTCATGTGACCTTTCAGCAGCACCTTCGATCGTTGTTTACCATTGTCTTCCTTACGGAGATACTTTGCTTTCATAGTAATAAAGGAATTAACTTGTTGATTATGTGAAAAGGTCACATAGAAAAGCTACTGTCTGTAATCAATTGTCTGCTTTTTCAAAGCCCCATTAAAATGTATTCCTATAAGACCATAAAATGGGAAGACATTGGAGCAGAATTAGGCCATTTGGCCTATCGAGTCTGCTCCACCATTTGATCATGGCTGATCCATTTTTCCCTCTCAACCCATTCTATTGAGTTATCCCTGTAACCTTTCATGCCCTTACCAATCAAGAACCTATTAATCTCTGCTTTAAAATACACAGTGAGTTGGCTTGACATGGCCTCCACAGTTGTATGGCTTTCACCAGAGGGCGGTGTGTATATGGAACAAGCTACCAGTGGAAATAAATGCTGCAAGTACAAAAAATAACAATTAGAAGACATTTGGACAGGATATGTGAAGAAGGGTCTTGACCCGAAACGTCACCCATTCCTTCGCTCCAGAGATGCTTCCTGTCCCGCTGATGTTAATCCAGCTTTTTGTGTCTATCCTCAGTTTCAACCAGCATCTGCAGTTCCTTCCGACACATAGGAAGGTTTAGGTGGATATGTGCCAAACAGGCAAATGGGACTAGATTAGAGGTTGCATTGTGTTTGGCATGGAAGAGTTGGGCGTTACGGCCTGTTTCCATGCTGTATGATTCCATGAATCTAGGCCTCTGTGAGTGGAGTTTTTTGGTATGAAACCTTGCCTTGTTAAATGCCTCCGTAAGTTTCTCGTATGTGAGTATTCCCTAATTTGTCAAACTTTTTTACTTGATACATCCACTGGAGTATTTGTATCTTTGTCTTGTTCAATTTGAATTTTCTTCAAAGACCAATCTCCATTCTCTGTAATAACACCAGACATGAGAATATCTGTTGTCTTTAACTTCATCAATACTCTCCTGCATTTCCCATTCCTGTCAACAATTTCCAGTTTGCTCACACTGTTATTCATTGATTCAGCTCTTCATCCAACTCTGCATTGCATTGAACAATTGACCTTAGCTTCATGAACATCAGCTTCTCAAACATGTTTCTTATTGATTAACAGAGCAGGGAAGGCATCCAGCTATTAAGAGCCTCTGCTGACTCATCACCATTTCACTTATACAAACAAAACACTGCATTATTTCTGAATTATCCCACCCATCCAGCACCAAACGAAAAACAGATTTTACATTGCAGTCCATCAAAATAAATGAGAAATTCCCAGACAGATAATTTTACCCGAACGTTTTGGTGTCTGAACTGCTTCTCAGAGGCAAGGTTAATGGAGTACATTTCTGAAGAAGAGTCCAATAAACTGCTTCTGGAACATCTTCTGAGATAGCATTTTCTGAGATAGCAGCAAATTTGTCATGGTGGCGCAGTGGTACTGATGCTGCTTTACTGCGCCAGAGACCCAGATTTGATCCTGACTATGGGTGCTGTCTGAAAAGGGTATGTTCTCCTGTGACCTATGTAAATTTTCTCCAGGTGCTCCGGTTTCCTCCCACACTCAAAAGACATACAGGTTTGTAGGCTAATTGGCTTGGTAAAATTGTAAATTGTCCCTAGTAAGTGTAGCATAGTGCTAGTGTTTAAGAAGGACAGTTTAGGAAGGAACTGCAAATGCTGGAAAATCGAAGGTAGACAAAAGTGCTGGAGAAACTCAGCGGGTGCAGCAGCTTCTATGGAGTGAAGGAAATAGGCAACGTTTCGGGCCGAAACCCTTCTTCAGACTTAGGATAGTGCTAGTATACGTGGATCGCTGGTTCAGTTTCCGTTTCAGTCTAGTTTATTGTCACGTGTACCGACGTATAGTGAAAAGCTTTTTGTTGCGTGCTAACCAGATACGGTTGGTGTGGACCCTGCGCGCCGAAGGGCCTGTTTCCACGCTGTATCTCTAAACTAAAAAAAATTCTACAGCAGAATGCTTGGATGTGGGCCTTGACAGAGCTGCATGACGAACAATGTAAACAAAATACTTGATACATTGACTTGCCTGAGCACCATGTCACTATCCAAGCCAGTTTGGACTGAAATGAGCAGAAATGTCTTAATCCAACAGATCACAACACCAATGGGCTGTATGTCCAGAAGGATCTGAAGTACCAAACCCTTCACAAAGATTCATATAGAACTTAGGGCCCACACGGTCACAGGGAGAACATACACATTCCGTACAGACGTCACCCGTAGTCAGGATTGAACTCGGTTCTCTGGTGCTGTAAGGCAGCAGCTCTACCACTATGCCACCTTGGCACTTCTATTGGCCAGGACAAATAAAAATCCCCCAAATATTTGAACATTGGTCAGATTTCCGCCAAGTTCAGACAGCTGCCACCATAGCTTGGCAGCAGAGTTGGATAGTGCTTTAAACACGTCACATCATTCAGAGTGTCTGGCCCCAACAGAATACTGAGATCGCTGATGGACAGGCCCAAGAGAGTGAGGCTGATGCTGTGGAGCACTAACACGCTATCCTTTCTCAGGAAGATGCCATTCATTCCTCCACCCTTGGGATGCTGCTAGTGCCCTTGCTTTTCCTTGTCAGACTGCTAGCCAAGGCTGCCGCTATGCATGATGATACAAGACAATCCATGACTCTTTGCAATCATCGTGGATCCTCCTACAACCCACGCTGGAAGACTTCACCTGCCATGTTGCAGCTATGAGGAGGAGAGTGAGTAGGAACACCGAAGTCAGACAAAAGACAGGTACTAAAAACTATACAAAAGAAATTAGTTGATTCACTAGGATTACCTTTTATTGATCTTTTCAGGTTAGAATGTGACAGGCAAGGCCAACGTTTATAACAAATAAGAATATATGAAGTCAATGCTTCCTGATTTGCTGCCATCTTTCTGGTGAAAATGCACCCACATTGCTGTTGAGGAAAGTCCCAGAATTTAGAGCTAGCAATAATGATAAAATGGTGATCAACTTCCAAACTGGATGGTGTAATGGTGTATAAATTATGGGTGGAGGTATTCCACTATGTCTGAGGCTCTCATCCTTTTTGATAGTAGATTTTGTTAGGTAGTATCAAAGTAGCGTAAGGAGTCATTACAGTACATTTTGTAAATGGTGCACACTACAATATTGTGTATCAGTAGGAGAGGGAATGATACTGAACACCTTAACTCCCTCTCGCATTCCCACACTGGCATTTATATCCTGGGCCTCCTCCATTGTCCGTGAGGCCCAGCGCAATGTGGAGGAACAGCACCTCATATTTCGCTTGGGCAGCTTACAACCCCAGCGGTATGAACATTGACTTATCTAACTTCAAGTAACCCTTGCTTTCTCTCTCTCTCTCCTTCCCCTCCCCCTTCTCAGTTCTCTGACCAGTCTTACTATCTTTGACTACATTTTATCTCTGCTGTTTTGTTGCTTCTCCCATCTAACAATGATTGATTCTACATTTTCCTTGAACTCCATTCCCTTTGTCCTGTTTTCACATCTTGCACATCCTTATCTATACACTTCTTATCTATGTACCTCCCACTCCCCTGACATCAGTGTGAAGAAGGGTCTTGACCCAAAATATCACCCATTCCTTCTCTCCAGAGATGCTGCCTGTCCCGCTGAGTTACTCCAGCATTGTGTGACAGGCTGCTTCATTATGGGAAATGTCAAGCTTTGTGAGTATTAATAGAACTGAGGGGCCGATCTATAGGGAGAGATTAGAAAGGCGGGGACTTTATTCCTTGGAGTGCAGGAGGTTGTGTGGTGATCTTATAGAGGTGCATAAAATCATGAGGGAAATAGATAGGGTGAATGCACAGAGTATTTTACTCAGTGTAGGGGAAACAAAAATCAGAGGACATAGGTTTAAAATGAAAGGTGCAAGATTTAATACAAATCTGAACTTTCCCACTCAGATGGTGGTGTGTATATGGAACAAGAGAGTAGTTGTGGTAGATATTATAACAGCATTTAAAAGATGAACAGGTACATGGATAGGAACGGTTTTGAGAGATAGGGGCCAAATGCAGGCAAATGGGAATCTCTTTGTTGGGACATCTTGATCGGCCTGGATGAGTTGGACCAAAGCCTTTGATAAGGTCCTGCACGGGAAACTGGTGACTAAAACTAGAGCACATGGTATTGGGGGTAGGGTGTTGACATGGATAGAAAATTGGTTGGCAGACACGAAGCAAAGAGTAGGAGTGAACGGGTCTTTTTCAGAATGGCAGGCAGTGGCGAGTGGGGTGCCACAAGGCTCGGTGATGGGGCCGCAACTATTTACCATATATATTAATGATTTGGAAGAGGGAATTAGGAGCAACACTAGTAAGTTTGCGGATGACACAAAGCTGGGTGGTAGTGTGAACTGTGAAGAGGATGTTATGAGGTTGCAGGGTGACCTGGACAGGTTGAGTGAATGGGCAGATGCGTGGCAGATGCAGTATAATATAGAAAAATGTGAGGTTATCAACTTTGGGGGCAAAAACAAGGGGGAAGATTATTATCTCATTGGGGTTAGGTTAGGAACGGGGAGGTGCAGCGAGACCTGGGCGTCCTTTTACACCAGTCACTGAAAATTAGCGTGCAGGTACAGCAGGCAGTGAAGAAAGCTAATGGAATGTTGGCCTTCATAACAAGAGGATTTCAGTATAGAGTAAAGAGGTTCTTCTACAGTTGTAAAGGGCTCTGGTGAGACCACATCTGGAGTATTGTGTCCAGTTTTGGTCTCCTAATTTGAGGAGGGATATCCTTGTGATTGAGGCAGTGCAGCGTAGGTTCACGAGATTGATCCCTGGGATGGCGGGACAGTCATATGAGGAAAGATTGAAAAGACTAGGCTTGTATTCACTGGAGTCTAGAAGGATGAGGGGGGTCAAAGAAACATATAAAATTATAAAAGTTCTGGACAAGCTAGATGCAGGAAAAATGTTCCCAATGTTGGGCGAGTCCAGAACCAGAGACCACAGTCTCAGAATAAAGGGGAAGCCATTTAAGACTGAGGTGTGAAAAAACTTTTTCATCCAGAGAGTTGTGAATTTGTGGAATTCCCTGCCACAGAGGGCAGTGGAGGCCAAGTCACTGGATGGATTTAAGAGAGAGTTAGATAGAGCTCTTGGGGCTAGTGGAATCAAGAGAAATGGGGAGAAGGCAGGCACGGGTTATTGATTGAGGACGATCTTCCATGATCACAATGAATGGCGATGCTGGCTCGAAGGGCCAAATGGCCCCCTCCAGCACCTATATTCTATGTTTCTATGTTTCTATGTGCCTGTTTCCATGCTGTAAGATTCCAAGACTCAATGACTCATTGCCACCTACATGGCAGATTTAAAGTTTATGATGGAATATTCTTCATGTTTTTTGCATAAGTGCAGAACTCAGGACAAATTTTGATTGTTTTCTCTGGAACATTGGGGGCTGAGGAAAGACCAGATAGAAGTGTATTAAGAGATGAGAGACATAGACCCTTTGGACCGTCAGAATCTTTTCACAGGATAGAAATGTCAAAGATAAGCGGGCATAGCTGTGGGTGAAAGGGACAATGTTTAAACAAGATGTATGGGGCAAGATTTTACAGAGTGTGGTGGGTTTCTGGAACTTGCTGCTATGGATGGTGGTGGAGTCAGATACGACTGTGGCTTTTAGGTAGGCACATGGATATGTAGAGAATTGAGGGATATGGATCATGTGCAGGCAGATTAAATTAGCTTAGCTTGGCATCATTTACCGCACAGATATTGTGCGGCAAAGGGCCTGTTGTTGTGCTGTACTCTTCTATAGTTTATGTTATATGTGAGCAGCTCATGTGTTCAACTAATGAAATGTTTAGAATAAACCTTCTAAAGTGCAGAACAAAGTGGTAAAGGGTGCTCTTGTAAAGGAATTCAATAGAGGGATGTAATATATCAATAGACTTACTATTAAACTCACTGGTATTTCAGAGCTATGATGAAATACAGTCTTATTTTCCAACAATAGCTGAAATTGGAAGACTGTGGCTCCAATATTTCAACAGGTAAGTTAGACTAATACATCAGGACAGTATTGTGCTGAAATGTTAAAGGTGACATTCAATGGATTAACAGAGGTTTCATTTTGATAACTTAGATGTCCCATTGGTAAGACGGATGACATCCAGTAATCAGTGGCGGCAACAACAGGCATCACTGCAGCATCTTTAATATCATAAAGCAATCCATGATGTTTTACAGATATTTTATCAAACAAAATTTGACACGGGACCACATTAAGGAAAATAATAAATTTTGGACAAAGAATTTTTAGGAAACAAGTGAATAGAGTCTTAAAGTCAGAGTTATACAGTGTGAAAACAGGGCATTTGGCCTAACTTGCACACACTGACCAACATGTCCGAAGTATACTAGTCTCATCTGCCTGCGTTTGGTCCATATCCCTCTAAACCTGTCCTATCCATGTATCTGTCCAAATGTTTCTTAAACATTGCAATATTACCTGCCTCCACTACCTCCTCTGACAGCTCATACTAGGCACCCACCACCCTCTGTGTGAAAAATTTACCTCTGAGGTTCCTATTAAATCTATCCCCCCCTCACCTTAAACCTATGTCCTCTGGTTCTCGATTCACCGGCACAGGGCAAGAGTCGCTGAGCGTCTACCCGATCTATTCTTCTCATGAATTTGTACATATCTAAAAGATCAGTTAACAGAAAAAATAATATGAAAGGTGGATTTGTTTGAGGAAGTGTTTGGGGGGGAAGGGGGAGATAGGCAGGGACTGTTAACGCTTATGACCTTAGCAGCTAAAAATACAGCCACCAATTGGTCCCTTTAAAATCGGCGATAAACAAATGGCCAGAACAGAAGCAATGCAGATGATTGGAATTGGTTACATCATGGCCTGGTATGGCAACTTCAATGCACAGGAGCTCAAGCGGCTACATAGAGCGGTGGACTCAGCCCAGTGCTGTATGGGCACAGACCACCCCTTCATCAAATGCATCTATATGCACCACTACAAAGCGGCCTGTATTCAAAATATACAAGCCATGCCTCTTCTTACTGCTACCTTCAGCAGGAGATACAGAAGCTTGTGATCCCACACCACCAGCTTCCAGAATACGTACTTGCCTACAACTATCAGGTCCCTGAGCCAACTCACTCAACGTTAATCCTACTTTGACAATGGAACACACTATGGGTCACATTTGGCACATCCTTGGACTAGTTTTTAATTTCCAAGTGCGTTTTGCACTAATGTCTTGTTTTTGTTTGCCCTGTCTAATTGATTCTTAAACGTTGCAATAGTATCTTCTAAATATACCGGGCCTTTGATTCTTGAAAAAGATCTACAAATCAAGCCTCTTTCAAATGCAAGGTCGACCACTGCCAGCATTTTAAAACTATGAAACACAACCTTTCAAGGTGCACTGAATAAGCATTTTACAACCAAACACGAAGACCACATGTATGTTCTTAACTACAAATTCTACTGTATATAAATGTGTTCCAGCATGGAGACAAATCCATTCAGCTGCCACCACTGCTTGTTGGTGCCTTTCTTCAAAAAATCGAATCCAAATCCCATCTGCTCCCATTGTTCATATATCCATTCATAAGTTTTTCCTTCAGCCATCCATCCACAACCTATTCTTAAAAATTAATATGTTCATTGCTTCACTATCTAAATCCACGATTGCATTGAACATTCTCATAAACCTCCGTGTAAAATATAAATCTCTTGCTTCCAGTTATAAATCTATTACATTTTAATGTCAATGACTCTGCCATATGATATTGTTCATTTATTGTTTCTATTCACTTGCTCTGCCACATCTTTTCAAACTTAAAATTTCCGAGCGATGTCACCCAATGATCTCAGCTGATCTAATGAAAACACCCATCAATGATAAGTGTGCCCATTAGCTTATTCTGAGAATTGTTCACGTACTCTGTTTATCTTTCATAGAAATGTGTCTTTATCTTTAGAGGTGCACACGGTGTAGGATCACATACTTTAAAAATAGTAATGAATTTGCATCTGATATAATGCAAATCACATCAGATTTAAGATTGTTCATCTGGAAGGATCATCAGAAGAATCACTGAAAATACCAGGCATCAGCCATGTAGGGATACAGCATGAAAAAAAACCCTTGGTCTACATTGACCATTGATCACCCATTCACACTCGTTCAATGTTATCCCACCTTCTCATCTACTCCCTACACACTAAGCAATTTACAGAGGCCAACTATCCTACAAATCCACACGACTTTGGGATGTAAGAGGAAGCCAGAGTATCCGGTAGAATCCCACATGGTCACCAGGAGAAAGTGCAAACTCCACACAGTTCAGGATTGAACAGTGGCATTGTGAGGCAGCAGCTCTACCAGCTGAGCCATTGAGCCACCCTGCTTTATTTTAAAGAAGCAAACTTTTTTTGTTAAATGCACACATAATCAGAACTCACCAAGAAAATTAAGTTTTCATTTGTCCCTTGATCCGGCCGGGACTGACATAGCTATCAACGTTGATCTTCTGCATGAAAGAGCAAAATTCATCCAGAACATTCCAAGAAGCATCTTTGCCTTTTCTGCTCATTTCTTTTGTGCTGAACAGTCGGAATTTTATGAGTGTATTCATAGAACCATTCCTCTGAACTGCAGAAGGTGCATTGTTTTATAATCAGAACATTACCAGGGTGAAATTTCATTACACAGATGGCGATGAACCAATTTATATCATCAAAACACAGCAGGTATAAATGATCTTGTAGGCACATTTTTGCTATGAAATTACATTTATATTAATGTCACTCCAAATTTCATTGCCTGGAAAATGATATTGCACTGTCTTCCCAATGGTGGAGAATAGATGGAGTGACGTGCTTTCATCCCTCTACCAAAAGGAAACTCATTTTGAGTTCTACTTGAATCACCTCTTTGATTGACATTGACCCAAATCCCTTCCAGCCTCTGATGGAATGTTTAAAAAGTCTCTGATGGACAAAGGCAAAATTTACAGTTAATTTTCATTAATGTATGCTGACAACCTTCCCAGCTCATCTGACAGATACAGCACCATTCAAATTGATTGTGCTCTGTACTGAATGCAATTTTCACATTCTAACACACTGCCCCTGCACCATAAATCATTTAACTGAAATGTATTTACCTTGTTTTTTTAATAATTAATTTATATATTGAACACATTGAAATAAGATAGCCTTGTGCGGCTGTTCATTTTCAATATTCATTAAGATTCTGCAATGCTATCAATTAATTATTAATGGTATCTATGGCCTTAATGTTACCAAAGGCTTTGATTTTTTTTTTTGAAATGTTCTAATTGCAGGGAAGAAATTAGAACAGGAAAGGAACTGATATATAATATTCATATAACATTTATTTCTGATGGATACCTTTGACTTTTGAACAGATCTTTGACTGTTTCTCCGGTCAGGATATAGAGCACTAACTGATCTACTGCTTTAAATCTTACACACCATGGATTAGAAACTCATCTGCAATTGTAATGATACAAGTTTCCATATCCTTAATATAATCCCATCACTCAAACCCGTCAATCATTTCAGCTGTAAAAAATCATTAGGGATAAAAATTAAAAGAATATAAAGAAGTGGAAAGTCCAGGGTACATGATAACATTGACAGCTCCCTATTGAAAATAACGCTATTTATTTAAAGGGTTATTGTTGACTATAAAATGGCATTGAATTGGTGTGTCACTGTGCACAGCCATTCCAGTCATTTATCACCATTCTTATTTTATTTTGAGTGAACTATCATATAAAATAAAGATGTGTTACCGTGGTGGCCAATCATCAAAGAATATGCTGAAACTAGTACGTGTTGAGGTTCTGCCGCTGGAATAACTTAAGTCACACACCGTGATTAAGTTCCAAAGACTTTATTAACGTTGCAGCATAGGTAACTTCATCTTAGCGCATTACTCTAAAAGTGAGAGAGAAAGGGCAGGGAGGCTTTCTGTTAAACTAGTGGGCGTAGCTACAAAGCATGACTCATAACATAAGTCACTGATCTACATTAAGTTATCTTTTTGTTTCACTTTCTTGATAGATTTTATGGATAATACCAAAATCTTACACTTCAATTTGATATCTTTTTAATATTAACATGAACTGAGAGGCAAAGAAGATATGGAAATAGTTTCTTAAATTCCACCAATTTATTTTATTTATAAGCTACAGGTGGTTCTGCTATGGTGCGTGTGTCCATAACATAAATTGATTGTAATGTAAGTGATGATTAGGGAAGATTAATTGCCGACACACATTAGAGACAATTTACACATATACCAAGTAAACAAACATAAGCCAATTAACCTACATACCTGTACGTCTTTGGAGTGTGGGAGGAAACCAAGGATCTCAGAGAAAACCCACACGGTCACGGGGAGAACGTACAAACTCTGTACTGACAGCATCCATGGTCGTGATCAAACCAAGGTCTCTGGTGCTGCACGCGCTGTAAGGCAGCAATTCTATGACTACACCACCATGCCGCCATCCACAAGAAGTCTGACATTGTTAAACACTAAGTGCCGGAGTAACTCTGTGGGTCAGGCGGAATCTCTGGAGCATTTCTTAGCTTTTTCACTGAAGTATCACCCTAAACTTCAGAAGAGAGCTTCTATCTTTACTATTATTCATGAGACCCCACTCGCCTATCCTCTGACTTGGAATATAAAGATGGTTCCCATCCAAATGGGTTTGTTGTCAATGGGAAAAGTACGAGCAAATGAAATTACAATTTCACGCCACCCATGTCTTATACATTGAGTAATTTTGCCAATATTCAATATTGAATTTTAGTTTATTACATATGATCTATGTTTCTCATGTTCACAGGCCTGTTGTGCCGTTGAAAGCAAGATTTTCATTGTTCTGTTATGGTTACGTATGATAATTAAACCCAATTGACTCTCGATTCTTGAGATTACCTGTGGCACAAGTCAAGTCAAGTCAAGTCGAGTTTATTTGTCACATACACATACGAGATGTGCAGTGAAATGAAAGTGGCAATGCTCGCGGACTTTTGTGCAAAAGACAAACAACCAAACAAACTATAAACACAATCATAACACACATATTCTTTTACATAATAAATAATGGAAGGAAAAACGTTCAGTAGAGTTAGTCCCAAAGATGTCTGACTTCGTAAAACACAAAGTGCTGGAGTAACTCAGTGGGTTCGGCAGCATCTCAGGAGAAAATAACATTTTGGGTCGAGACCCCCTTCATCAGACTTGTATGATCAGTATGACTTTGATGTTCTACAAACCCGCCCAACTTCATATAGGGAGATCTATTTGGGCTGACGATATTTAAGAAGAGAGATATATTGCCAGATGAAAAATGCATCAAGGAATAAAGTGAGAGAACAGAAATATTATTCAGAGATAAATATTCAGCCATATATATTTTCGAAGAACATTGCTAGGCCGTGGAAGTGGTCCATGGTCAGTTTTTAACATGTGAGAAAGCTTTGTTATTACCTTCCTGCTGAACCAGAACTTTTACATGATTTCTCAGACAAATCCAATTAGCTCAGGGTCAATGAGCTGGATCCCAAACACCAAAGACTGCCACACATCAGGGAGAGAGAAAATAATCTGTGCAGTATTCTAGGAGCCGGACGACCTCTGTAGATGAACTATCTTTAAATTTATAGATGAGGGCGGCACGGAGGCGCAGCGGCAGAGTTGCTGCCTTACAGCGCTTGCAGGCCCGGAGACCCGGGTTCGATCCTGACTACGGGTGCTGTCTGTATGGAGTTTGTACTGTATTTTCTCCCCGTGATCTGCGTGGGTTTTCTCAGAGATCTTCGGTTTTCTCCCACACTCCAAATGTAGGTTAATTGGCTTGGTGTATGTGTAAATTGTCCCTAGTGTGTGTAGGATAGTGTTAATGTGCGGGGATCGCTGGTCGGCACGGACTCGATGGGCCGAAGGGCCTGTTTCCGCGCTGTATATCTAAACTAAAAATTTCCCTCTGTAAATTATCCCTAGCATGTAGGGTGTGAATGTGAAAGTAGGATAAGATAAAACTAGTGTGAACAGTTGATCGATGGTTGACAAGGAGTTGGTGGGCCGAAGGGCCTGTTTCCATATTGTATCTCTGAAAACTAAACTAAAATCTAACCAAAAACCAAATCCAGAACTAGAATTAGAACTAGAACTAGAACTAGAATAAAAACTTGAACTTGAACTTGAACTAGAACTGGAACTAGAACTAGAACTAGAACTGGAACTAGAACTGGAACTAGAACTGGAACTAGAACTAGAACTGGAACTAGAACTGGAACTAGAACTAGAACTGGAACTAGAACTAGAACTAGAACTAGAACTAGAACTAGAACTAGAACTAGAACTGGAACTGGAACTGGAACTAGAACTAGAACTGAAACTAGAACTGGAACTGAAACTTGACCATGAACTGGAACTTGAACAGGAACTAAAACTAGAAATAAAAACAGCAAATAGTCAGGGACAAAACAGTGTGATTGCAGAAGGGGCCGATGTTGGGATCCAGAGGATCTTCAGCCCCTACCGTTGTTCAACATAGAAACATTGAAAATAGGTGCAGGAGTAGGCCATTCGGCCCTTCGAGCCGGCACCGCCATTCAATATGATCATGGCTGATCATCCAACTCAGTATCCTGTACCTGCCTTCTCTCCATACCCCCTGATCCCTTTAGCCACAAGGGCCGCATCTAACTACCTCTTAAATATAGCCAATGAACTGGTCTCAACTACTTTCTGTGGCCGAGAATTCCACAGATTCACCACTCTCTGTGTGAAAAAAAATATTCTCATCTCGGTCCATATTCTCATCTCGACTTCCCCCTTATCCTTAAACTGTGACCCCTTGTTCTGGACTTTCCCAAGATCAGGAACAATCTTCTTGCATCTAGCCTGTCCAACCCCTTAAGAATTTTGTAAGTTTCTATAAGATTCCCCCTCAATCTTCTAAATTCTAGAGAGTACAAGCTGAGTCTATCCACTCTTTCTTCATATGAAAGTCATGCCATCCCAGGAATCAGTCTGGTGAACCTTCTCTCTATGGCAAGAATGTCTTTCCTCAGATTAGGAGACCAAATCTGTACGCAATACTCCAGGTGTGGTCTCACCAAGGCCCTGTACAACAGCAGTAGAACCTCCCTGCTCCTATACGCAAATCCTTTTGCTATGAATGCTAACATACCATTCGCTTTGGTCAGGAGAAAGATGGCGGCGCGCACAGTCGCAGTGGCCCGGAGCTCTCCCTCTAGTTGCCGGTTTTTAGTGTTTTTCGTGTTTTTTTTAATGTTTACTTGCTGCACTGTGAGCCTTTCCCTTCAAGTGGGAACGAACATAGCGAACATAACTTATAACCGAATGCGCATCTTGAACATTCGGAGTACAACCTACATTCCACCCCCTTCTCCGCACAACGGTGCCTGCCTGGACAACGAGCCGAAGCAGCAAGTGCGGCAGCAAGCGGGACAGACGGGGACGGGGACGGAGACGGAGACGGGAAAGACGGGAGAGGAAGCAAAAGCGGGGCAAGCGGGCCGGCATCCACGTTAGGCTGAGGAGCTCACCGGACCGACCAGCTTTGCCCAGCCTGTTTATAGCGAACGCCCAGTCCATTGTCAATAAGATCGACGAACTCAGACTGAGGCTTCACTCAAACAGGATAAGTAGCTGTGCTTTCTTCTTTACCGAAACCTGGCTGAATCCGAACATCCCTGACGCTGCTATTGAGCTAGCAGGTCGGACTGTTTATCGAGCAGACCGAACAGCTGACTCCGGTAAGGATAAAGGCGGTGGTGTGTGCATATATGTGTGTAACTCATGGTGCACCACCACTGACATTGTTGAGACTTTTTGCTCCCCGGACTTAGAGTTTATTACAGTGAAATGTAGACCGTTTTATCTGCCAAGGGAGTTTACAGTGGTGTTCCTCACTGCTGTTTACATACCACCGCAAGCTAACGCTAAATTAGCACTGGCTAGTCTGCATGATGCTATCCACCAGCTGAAAAACAACCACCCAGATGGCGTGTTTTTAATAGCAGGAGACTTCAATCACGCCAAGCTGAAGACTGTAATGCCAACATTTCACCAGTTTATTGATTTTCCGACCAGAGGAAATAATATCTTGGACCAGGTCTACTGCAACATCGCCAAGAGCTACAAAGCGTCCCCCTGCCCCCATCTTGGCCGATCCGATCACATCAGTCTGTACTTAACACCTGCATACAGACCCCTCATTGCAAGGACAAAGCCAACAGTTCGCACCATCATGGTCTGGCCAGAAGGAGCCATGGACAGGCTACAGAACTGCTTTGAGTACACTGATTGGGACATCTTTAAACAGGCTGCCACTCACAACAACCACACAGACCTCAACACCTACACCTCATCAGTATTGGATTACATCACCTTCTGTATGAATAGTGTCACCACACAGAGGACAATACTGACACTCCCCAACCATAAGCCATGGATGAATGGCGCTGTAACTGGTCTGCTGAAGGTCCGGGATGCAGCTTTCCACTCAGGTGATGCAGAGGCCTACAGAACAGCAAGGTCCAGTCTGAGGAAGGGCATCAGGGAAGCAAAGCACCGCTACACGAAGCGTATCGAGGAGCATTTTAACAGCTCAGACTCTCGACGCGTGTGGCAGGGCATCAGAACCATCACCGGCTACAACAGCTCCACACACGCACAAAGCTCATCCCTCCCTGATGACCTGAACTGTTTCTTTGCCAGGTTTGATTGCGCCGACAGCAGTGACAACATACGGGCACAGCAGGGACCCTCACCACTGGTGCTGACTCTGAGCCCCCACGACGTGAGACGGACCCTGCAGCACATCAACCCCAACAAGGCCACCGGACCTGACGGAGTACCAGGGCGGGTTCTGAAGCACTGCGCAGGGGAGCTGACTGCGGTGCTCACGGACCTGTTTAACACATCCCTGCTGCAGGCCTCCGTCCCCACATGCCTCAAGACAGCCACAATCATCCCTGTGCCAAAACAATCAGCCATCAGGTCCCTCAATGACTATCGGCCAGTGGCGCTGACACCGGTGGTGATGAAGTGCTTCGAACGTCTGGTATTGGGACACTTGAAGACCAGCATCCCCCCCTCCTTAGACCACCACCAATTTGCCTATAGGGCAAACAGGTCGACGGAGGACGCAGTGTCACTGGCCCTCCACTCCACCCTGACACACCTTGACCAGCGGGACAGTTATGTGCGGATGCTATTCATAGATTATAGCTCCGCCTTTAACACCATCCACCCCCATAAACTAGTCACTAAGCTGGACCACCTGGGCCTCAACACACACCTGAGCAGCTGGGTCCTGGACTTTCTCACCGGCCGACCACAGACTGTGCGCATGGGGAGGCAGGTCTCCTCCAGCATCACCCTGAATATCGGTGCACCACAGGGCTGTGTGTTGAGCCCCTTCCTCTTCTCCCTCTACACTCTCGACTGCAAACCCACCCACGAGGCCAACACCATATTTAAGTTTGCAGATGACACCATCGTGGTAGGCAGGATCACGAGTAACAACGAGGCCGCCTACAGGACAGAGGTAGAGAACCTGGTGAGCTGGAGCCGTGAGAACAACCTGATCCTCAACGCAAAAAAAACAAAGGAGATGATCCTGGACTTCAGGAGGAGACCGAAGACCTTCGTCCATCAGCCCATCACCATTAACGGCGAGACAGTGGAGGCTGTGCAGAACATCAGGTACCTCGGGGTCAACATCAGCCACGACCTGACCTGGACCGTCAACACCACGGCGACGGCCAAGAAAGGACAACAAAGGCTTCACTTCCTGAGGTGCTTGAAGAGGGCACGTCTCCCACAACAGCTGCTGGTGAGCTTCTACAGGTCAGCCATTGAGTCAGTTCTTACATACTGCATCACAGTATGGTACTCTGGCTGCACCGCAGAGAACAGGAAAGCTCTCCAACGCGTCATCAAGACTGCTGAGAGGATCACTGGCACCCAGCTCCCCAGTCTGGAGGACATCTACCGGACCCGCTGCATCCGGAGGGTCAAGGGCATCCTTAGAGACAGCACACACCCTGGACACTGTCTCTTCACCCTTCTGCCCTCAGGAAGACGATACAGGATACTGAGCGCCCGCACGACAAGACTGAAAAACAGCTTCTACCATAGAGCTGTGACACTACTGAACTCTATCCCCCTCCCACATTGACCCCCCCCCTCTCTCTCACACACCCGCCAATACTCCTGTATGTTTATGGTTATAGTTAAATTTTTTAATAGTTCTTTTTTTTTAAATTGTATTTTTATACTTATATTCCTGTGCAGCTGGAGGACTGCTCCAACAGAATTTCGTTGTCTTGTACAATGACAATAAAGATTATCTTCTATCTTCTTCTATCTTCTTTCTTCACTGCCTGTTGCACCTGCATGCCTACTTTCAATGAATGGTGTACCATGACACCCAGGTCTCGTTGCATCTCCCCTTTTCCAAATCGGCCACCATTCAGATAATAGTCTACTTCCCTTGCCACCAAAGTGGATAACCTCACGTTTATCCACATTATACTGCATCTGCCATGCATTTTCCCACTCACCCAGCCTATCAAAGTCACCTTGCCGCCTCCTAGCATCCTCCTCACAGCTAACACTGCCCCCCAACTTTGTGTCATCTGCAAACTTGGAGATATTGCCTTCAATTCCCTCTTCCAAATCATTAATATATATTGTAAATAGCTGGGGTCCCAGCACTGAGCCTTGCGGTACCCCACTAGTCACTGCCTGCCATTGTGAAAAGGCCCCGTTTACTCCTACTCTTTGCTTCCTGTCTGCCAGCCAGTTCTCTATGCACATCAATACTGAACCCCCAATACTGTGTGCTTTAAGTTTGCATACTAATCTCTTATGTGGGACCTTGTCGAAAGTCTTCTGAAAGTCCAGATATAACACAGCCACTTGTTCTCCCTTATCCACTCTACTAGCTACATCCTCAAAAAATTCTATAAGATTCGTCAGACATGATTTACCTTTCATAAATCCGTGCTGACTTTGTCCAATGATTTCACCACTTTCCAAATGTGCTGCTATCCCATCTTTAATAACTGACTCTAGCATTTTCCCCACTACCGATGTTAGACTAACTGGTCTGTAATTCCCCATTTTCACTCTCCCTCCCTTTTTAAAAAGTGGGGTCACATTAGCTACCCTCCAATCCTCAGGAACTACTCCAGAATCTAAATAGTTTTGAAAAATTATCACTAATGCATCCACTATTTCTGGGGCTACTTCCTTAAGCACTCTGGGATGGAGTCTATCTGGCCCTGGGGATTTATCGGCCTTTAATCCATTCAATTTACCTAACACCACTTCCCGACTAACCTGGATTTCACTCAGTTCCTCCATCTCATTTGACCCCCGGTCCCCTGTTATTTCCGGCAGATTATTCATGTCTTCCTTAGTGAAGACAGAACCAAAGGAGTTATTCAATTGGTCTGCCATGTCCTTGTTCCTCATGATCAATTCACCTGTTTCTGACTGCAGGTAGAGTCTTTATATTCCATTTTGTGGATGAGAGTGGGGTCTGCAAAAAGGATGGGAAATGTGTAGGGAAGAACTACAGATGCTAATTTACACCAAAGATTGACATAAAATGCTGGAGTAACTAAACGGGACAGGCAGCATCTCTGGAGAGAAAGAATGGGTGACATTTTGGGTCGAGACCCTTCTTCAGATGGAGTGTCAGGGCAGAGGGAATCTGAAGATATGGAAGGATACAAAAATGTAAAATGTGAAAAGCAAAGATCAAAGCAGAAATTATAACCAAATAAACAATGGTTCATTTTTGCTTGAGGGGAAGGTATCAACAAGGCATACAAATAGTAAAATTAATTGGGAAGACAGTGAAATTATCAGGAGAACTACGGTGGGGGAGGGACAGAGAAAAAGGGAAATCAACTGTTTCTTGAAGTTGGAGAAATCAATATTCATACTGCTGGGTTGTAAGCTGCCCAAGTAATATATGAGGTGCTGTTCGTCCAATTTGCATTTGGCCTCAGTCTGTTAGTGGAGGAGGCCCAGGACAGAAAGGGACTTTCTGGGACTGGGGGAGTTCAAGTGTTTAGCAACCTGGAGATCACATAGGCCTAGGCAGACTGAACGGAGGTGTTCAGCGAAACATTTGCTCAGTCTATGCTTTTGTCTCGCCGATATATAGAAGACCACACCTAGAACAGCAGATCCATTAGATGAGGTGGGAGAAGTTGCAAGTGAACCTTTGATCATGTGAAAGGACTGTCGAAGTCCTTGGACGGAGATACAGGGACAGGAGTTGCATCTCCTGCAATTCCTCCTTCTACATTTCTCCAACTAAATAAGGACAAAACGGAGATAATTGTTTTTGGTGCTAAAAAAGAAAGGCTTAAAGTAACCCAACACCTTCACTCTCTGTCCCTGAAAACTTCAAACAAAGCCAGAAATCTTGGGGTCATTATGGATTCAGATTTAAATTTCGACAGTCACATCAAATCAGTAACAAAATCGGCCTACTATCACCTCAAAAACATAGCAAGATTAAGAGGACTCATGTCAGCTCAAGATTTAGAAAAACTTGTACATGCCTTTATTAATAGTAGGCTAGATTATTGTAACGGTCTCCTTGCAGGTCTTCCAAAAAAAAACTGTCAGGCAGCTACAGCTTGTTCAGAACGCTGTTGCTAGAGTTCTAACAAAGACCAAAAAATTTGAGCATATTACACCAATTCTTAAATCCTTACATTGGCTCCCTGTATGTCAGAGAATTGATTTTAAAATCCTGCTGCTCACCTATAAATCACTACATGGTTTAGGGCCAAAGTATATCACTGACATGCTTCCACTATATAAGCCTTCTAGACCGCTAAGATCTTCTGAAACCAATCTGCTAGTGATTCCCAGAGTAAATACAAAACATGGGAAAGCAGGATTTAGTTACTATGCAACAAATAGCTGGAATAAACTTCCTGAAGATTTAAGACTTGCCTCAACTTTGACCACTTTTAAAATAAGACTGAAAACTTTTATGTTTACTTTAGCTTTCAGCTAAATCTTAACTACATTGCACTTTTAACTTTTGCACTTTTTATAATGCATTTTTAATTTTGTTTTTCTTTTCTTTTAGTTCTTCTATTTTATTTCATTTTATTATTTCATTTATTGTATGACATGTTTTTATGTGAAGCACTTTGAGTCTGCCTCGTGTATGAAATGTGCTATATAAATAAAGTTGCCTTGCCTTGCCTTGCCTACATGCGGAGTCAAGAGGGGAGGATACAGTTGTTGTGATCTACTCAAAGATCGATGACATATTGAAGACTAGAATGGAAGCTCTGCTGTGGGAATTTGAGAAGTTTTGGGGAAAAATTGAAAAGCAGAATGTGTGAATTGGCAGAGAGAAAGAGGATTAGAGACATAAATGTATTCCGCAAAGCGTGATGTGGTAGAAATGGAATCCAATTCATGAGTTACTGGCATCAGATTGATGAAGGAAAGAGCTGTTCCCCTAGGAGAGGCTTTTCCTAAATCGTGCTGCAGTATGCTGATAAATCTTATAAGAAGTGTTATAGACAGGCCTTGAATAAATTAGGAGAAAAGAGCCCTCCTTTAATAAATTGAGGAAATGAGAGAGTAGTGCCACTCAATAGTATGGGGGCAACATTAACAAACAAAATATGATAGGCCAAGGCACAAAATGGAAAAAAGGATGCAGCACAGAGTAAATTCAGAGTTAGTACAAACTGTAAAATAAAAAATCAAGGCTTAACAATCTTCCTTTGAATGCATTTGCGATAACATAGATGAGTTGACAGTCCGGACAGTAAAGTATGGGTATGATCTAATATTTTTGGAGATACATTGTTGCAAGGTGATCGATTTTGCAGGTTATCCAATTTTCTAAATTAATAGGCCAAAATGGAAAGGAGGCAGGGCACCCTCATTAATCAAGAAAGGTATTAAAGAAATGTTGAGTTGTAGTATAAGGTTTGGGGATGGAGGAGGAGAGTGGGAGACGGAGAGAGAGACAGGAAATTGAAAATTCAATGTCCATACCAGTGGATAGGTTTTTCTATTGTGAGACAAGACACCAAAGACAATGTCCTCCCATTTCCACCAAATCCAAGGCGTAGGTATGGGCACGCGCATGGGCCCAAGCTATGCCAGCCTCTTTGTAGGGTGCGTCGAACAATCCTTGTTTGAAGCGTACCGTGGCCCTATCGCCGAACTCTACCTCCGCTACATCGATGACTGCATTGGTGCAACCTCCTGCACCCATACAGAACTCATTGACTTCATCCATTTCACCACTAACTTTCATCAAACACTCAAATTCACCTGGACCATTTCTTGGAATCTTGGAAACTTTACTGTCATTCAGACCTTTCCGTCTGAACGAAATTTTGCGCCTTGCAGTCATACATATAATAAAATAACAAAACACACAATATACACAAATTTAACATCCACCACAGTGAGTTCACCAAACACCTCCTTACTGTGATAGAAGGCAAAAATCTTAAGTCTTTGTCTCTTCCCTCCTTGTTCTCCCTCTGTGCTGAGGCAATCCAGGCCTCCGATGTTGTGACCCCCACCGGGTGATGGTAAGCAAGTCCCGCAGCTCAACCGTGCTCCGCGAATGGGCCGGTTCAATGTCCGCGGCCCGGGGTGGTCGAAGCTGCCGCCCTCCAGTCCAGCGGACAAAGCTGTTGCCGTGGGAGCTCTGGAAAAACAGGTCACCAACCTGTGACCTGCGAGCTCCCGACGATGTTGTCTACTGGGCCTGCAGCCGAACCTCCGAAGTAGGGTCGCCGCCGCAGGAACGCCGCCACAACCCCGAGTCGGGTTGCCGCCGCCGGAACACCGCCACAACCCCGAGTCGGGTCGCCGCCGGAACGCCAGAACGCCGGAATGCCGGAACACCGCCTCATCCCCGAGTGGGGCCGCCGCCACCGGAACACTGCCACAACCCCGAGTCGGGCCGCCGGAACGCCGGAACGCCGCCTCATCCCCGAGTCGGGCCACTGCCGCCAGAACACCACCTCAGCCCCAAGTCGGGCTGCCGCCGAAACGCCAGAACCCGCCACAGCCCCGAAGTCGGCCAGCCTCGCACTGGTAAGTCCTGGCTGGCTCTGCCTCCGGAGCCTCGAGGTCGTTCGCAGTTGGAGCCCCGCCATTAGGCCTCAGCGCAGACGGGGACGGAGATGAGGGATATGACAAGAAAAGTCGCACCCCCCCGAAGGAAGAGACTAAAACACGTTTCTCCCAGCCCCCCCCCCCCCCCCCACATACACAACCTAATAACTCAAATTAACTATCTAAAACAGGACAAGAAAACAACAACAAAAGAAAGAACAGTCGGACTGCAGGCGAACCGCAGCTGTCAAGACAGCACTGCCACTCCAAGTACTTCTTGAAGCAGGTGGGTACCTCAGAACAAAGTAGGGAGAGATTTCCGACATCTCCCTACCGTTTCTAGACCTCACTATCTCCATCGCAGATAACAGACTACTGACTGACATCTAATACAAACCCACTGACTCCCATGGTTATCTGTACTACACTTCTTCCCACCCTGCTTCCTGTAAGGAATCTATCCTGTACTCCCAATTCCTCCGTCTACGCCGTATCAGCACCCAGGTGTTCCAAACCAGGGCATCGCAAATGTCTTCATTCTTTAGGGAACAGCGGTTCCCCTCTTCTACTACAGATGAGACTCTCACCAGGGTCTCTTCTATATCCCACAACTCTGCTCTCACTCCCCATCCCCCCACTCAGAACAAGGGCAGAGTCCCCCTTGTCCTCACCTTCCACCCTACCAGCCGTCACATACAACAGATAATCCTCCAACATTTTCGCCACCTCCAACGGGATCCCACCACTAGCCACATCTTCCCATCACCTTCCCTTTCGGCTTTCCGAAGAGACCGCGCCCTCCCTAACTCCCTGGTGAATTTGTCCCTTCCAACCTAAATCACCCCCTCCCCTGCTTCTTTCCCTTGCAACCACAGGAAATGCTACACTTGTTGCTTTACCTCCCCCCTTGACTCCATCCAAGGCCCTAAGCAGTCTTTCCAAGTGCGGCAGAGGTTCACCTGCACCTCCTCCAACCTCATCTATTGCATCCGCTGCTCTACAAGTCAGCTGCTCTATATCAGTGAGACCAAATGTAGGCTTGGCGATCGCTTTACCCAACACCTCTGCTCAGTTCGCAATAACCAACATGATCTCCCGGTGACTCAGCACTTCAACTCCGCCTCCCATTCCGAATCCGACCTTTCTGTCCTGTGCCTCCTTCATGGCCAGAGTGAGGCCCACTATAATTTGGAGGAGCAGCACCTCATATTTTGCTTGGGTAGTTTACACCCCAGCGGTATGAACATTGAATTCTCCAATTTCAGTTAGTCCTTGCTTTCTCCCTCTTCCCCCCTCCCCTTCCCTGCTCTCCCTTAGCCCACTGTCTCTGCTTCCTTTCTTCTTCCTGCCCCCATCACCCCCACATCAGTCTGAAGAAGAGTCTCGACCCGAAACATTACCTTTTCATTTGCTCCATAGATGCTGCCTCACCCGCTGAGTTTCTCCAGCATTTTTATCTACCTTCACCAAAGTAACTAGTCATTGCAGTGAAAACAAGATGGCCCAAAGGTTGTTGATGTTGTTTACAATAGGCATTTACACGTGTACATACCATGAAATATACCTTAACAACATTTAGACTGCTGATAAATTAATACATCTTTTCTCCATCAAAGCATCCATATCATGCGTCACATATTGGAAAACGGGATGAAGATGGTATGGTTACAATGGAAGGATATGTCACAGAGTCATAGAGTCATTTAGTTTAGTTTAGTTCAGTTTGGCGTATGGTCACGTGTACCAAGGTACAGTGAGTGAAAAACTTGTTGCATGCTCACTAGTCAGCAGAAAGACAATTCATGATTTCAATAGATCCATTTATAGTGTTTTGATACATGATAAGGGAATAATGTTTAGTGCAAGGTAAAGCAAGCAACGTCCGGTCAAGGATAGTCCAAGGGTCATGTGAGATCAATAGTAGTCCATCACAGCTTTCTGATTGCGGTAGGATCTCAGTTGCCTGATAACAGCTGGGAAGAAACAGTCCCTGAGCTTGGTGTTGTGCGTTTTCGCACTTCTATACCTTTTGCCTGATGGGAGAGGGTGCGACTCGTCCTTGATTATGCAGCTGGCCTTGCCGAGGCAGTGTGAGATATAAATGGAGTCAGTAGGAGGGAGGTTGGATGGTATAATAGCATTAAAGGCAGAGTTGTAGTCTATGAATAGGAGTCTGATGTAGGTATCTCTCTTAACCAGGTGTTATGGGGATGAGTGTAGGGCTAGGGCGATGGCATCATCCGTGGACCTGTTGTGGTGGTAGGTGAACTGCAGTGGGTCAAGACTTCTGGGTAGACTGGATTTAATGCGTTTCATAACTAGCCTCTCAAAACATTTCATGATGTGAATGTCAAGGCCGCTGGATGGTAATCATTTGGGCATGAGGTCTTGCTTTTCTTTGGCACTGGAATGATGGTGGTCTTCTTGAAGCAGGTGGGTACCCCAGAACGAAGTAGGGAGAGATTAAAGATAACCGCGAATACTCCTGCGAGCTGGTCTGCGCAGCTACACAGCCAGGAACTCTGTCTGGGCTAGTTGCTTTTTGTGGGTTTACCCTAAGGTAGGTTGTTCTAACCTCTGCTACAGTCACCCTGGGGAAGGGCTCGCTGAAGTCTGAAGGGCCAGGTGTCACTGCCCTGTTGGCCTTCTGCTTGAAGCAAGGATAGAATGCAATCAGTTCATCGGGTAGGGTCACATTATCACCAATGATGTTGCCTAACCTTGCTTTGCAGCCAGTTATCTTATTCAGACCTTGCCACATTCTCTGTCTGTCCGAGTGATTATACTAGGACTCAGGTGTGTCCTGGTACTGTCATACAGCATGGAAACAGGCCCTTCTGCCCAACTTGCCCACACCGACCAACATGCCTCATCTACATTAGTCCCACATGCCTGCATTGGTCCATATCCCTCCAAACCTATCCTACACATGTGGCCGTCTAAATGTTTCTTAAAAGTTGCAATCGTACCTGCCTCAACTACCTCCTCTGGCAGCTCGTTCCATACACCCATCTCACTTGGTGTAAAAAATTTACCCCTCAGGTTCCTATTTAATTTTTCACCCCCTAACCTGAAACCTGTCCTTGGATTCTCGATTCCCCTACTCTGGGCAAAATACTATTCCTCTATTCCTCTCATGCCTTTGTACACATTTTTCAGATCACCGCTCATCCTCCTGCGCTCCAAGGAATAAAATGCTAGCCTGTTCAACTTCTCCCTATAGCTCATAGCCTGTAGTCCTCGAGTTCTGGCAACATCCTTGTAATTCTTTTCCATGCCCGACCATTCACTGGAAAGGCCCTGCACTCGTTAGACTTCCCAAAATGCAACACCGCACATTTCTTTGTGTTATTTTCAATCCACCATTCCTCAGCCCACCTGCCCAACCATTCATGATCCTGCTGCAGTCTTTGACAACTATCTTCACCATCTACAATACTACCTACATAAGTGACCACTTACAGATAAAACACAAATTGACATTATCATTGAAATTATCACAGGCGCATCTTTTGGATTATAGATCATAGATTGTAGATCATAGAGCAGTACAATAGAGGTACAGGCCCTTTGGCCCATAATGTCCATGTCGAACATGATACCAAGTTACATTACTCTCCTGTATCTGCATGTGATACATGTCCATCCATTCCCTGCATATCCATGTGCCTAAACAAAATTCACGGTGTTCCTAACATAGAAACATAGAAACATAGAAATTAGGTGCAGGAGTAGGCCATTCGGCCCTTCGAGCCTGCACCGCCATTCAATATGATCATGGCTGATCATCCAACTCAGTATCCCGTACCTGCCTTCTCTCCATACCCTCTGATCCCCTTAGCCACAAGGGCCACATCTAACTCCCTCTTAAATATAGCCAATGAACTGGCCTCGACTACCCTCTGTGGCAGGGAGTTCCAGCGATTCACCACTCTCTGTGTGAAAAAAGTTCTTCTCATCTCGGTTTTAAAGGATTTCCCCCTTATCCTTAAGCTGTGACCCCTTGTCCTGGACTTCCCCAACATCGGGAGCAATCTTCCTGCATCTAGCCTGTCCAACCCCTTAAGAATTTTGTAAGTTTCTATAAGATCCCCTCTCAATCTCCTAAATTCTAGAGAGTATAAACCAAGACTATCCAGTCTTTCTTCATAAGACAGTCCTGACATCCCAGGAATCAGTCTGGTGAACCTTCTCTGCACTCCCTCTATGGCAATAATGTCCTTCCTCAGATTTGGAGACCAAAACTGTACGCAATACTCCAGGTGTGGTCTCACCAAGACCCTGTACAACTGCAGTAGAACCTCCCTGCTCCTATACTCAAATCCTTTTGCTATGAAAGCTAACATACCATTCGCTTTCTTCACTGCCTGCTGCACCTGCATGCCCACTTTCAATGACTGGTGTACCATGACACCCAGGTCTCGCTGCATCTCCCCTTTTCCTAGTTGGCCACCATTTAGATAATAGTCTGCTTTCCTGTTTTTGCCACCAAAATGGATAACCTCACATTTATCCACATTATACTGCATCTGCCAAACATTTGCCCACTCACCCAGCCTATCCAAGTCACCTTGCAGTCTCCTAGCATCCTCCTCACAGCTAACACTGCCCCCCAGCTTAGTGGAATCCGCAAACTTGGAGATATTGCCTTCAATTCCCTCATCCAGATCATTAATATATATTGTAACTAGCTGGGGTCCCAGCACTGAGCCTTGCGGTACCCCACTAGTCACTGCCTGCCATTGTGAAAAGGACCCGTTTACTCCTACTCTTTGCTTCCTGTTTGCCAGCCAGTTCTCTATCCACATCAATACTGAACCCCCAATGCCGTGTGCTTTAAGTTTGTAAACTAATCTCTTATGTGGGACCTTGTCGAAAGCCTTCTGGAAGTCCAGATACACCACATCCACTGGTTCTCCCCTATCCACGTTACTAGTTACATCCTCGAAAAATTCTATAAGATTCGTCAGACATGATTTACCTTTTGTAAATCCATGCTGACTTTGTCCAATGATTTCACCACTTTCCAAATGTGCAGCTATCCCATCTTTAATAACTGATTCTAGCAGTTTCCCCACTACCGATGTTAGACTAACTGGTCTGTAATTCCCCGTTTTCTCTCTCCCTCCCTTCTTAAAAAGTGGGGTTACGTTTTCTACCCGCCAATCCTCAGGAACTACTCCAGAATCTAAAGAGTTTTGAAAGATTATTACTAATGCATCCACTATTTCTGGAGCTACTTCCTTAAGTACTCTGGGATGCAGCCTATCTGGCCCTGGGGATTTATCGGCCTTTAATCCATTTAATTTACCCAACACCACTTCCCGGCTAACCTGGATTTCACTCAATTCCTCCAACTCCTTTGACCCGCGATCCCCTGCTATTTCCGGCAGATTATTTATGACTTCCTTAGTGAAGACGGAACCAAAGTAGTTATTCAATTGGTCCGCCATATCCTTGTTCCCCATGATCAACTCACCTGTTTCTGACTGCAAGGGACCTACATTTGTTTTAACTAATCTCTTTCTTTTCACATATCTCTAAAAACTTTTGCAGTCAGTTTTTATGTTCCCTGCTAGTTTTCTTTCATAATCTATTTTTCCTTTCCTAATTAAGCCCTTTGTCCTCCTCTGCTGGTCTCTGAATTTCTCCCAGTCGTCCGGTATGCTACTTTTTCTGGCTAATTTGTACGCATCATCCTTCGCTTTGATACTATCCCTGATTTCCCTTGTTATCCACGGATGCACTACCTTCCCTGATTTATTCTTTTGCCAAACTGGGATGAACAATTTTTGTAGTTCATCCATGCAGTCTTTAAATGTCTTCCATTGCATATCCACCGTCAACCCTTTTAGAATTAATTGCCAGTCAATCTTGGCCAATTCACGTCTCATACCCTCAAAGTTACCTTTCTTTAAGTTCAGAACCATTGTTTCTGAATTAACAATGTCACTCTCCATCCTAATGAAGAACTCAACCATATTATGGTCACTCTTGCCCACGGGGGCACGTACAACAAGACTGCTAACTAACCCTTCCTCATTACTCAATATCCAGTCTAAAATAGACTGCTCTCTCGTTGGTTCCTCTACATGTTGATTTAGATAACTATCCCGCATACATTCCAAAAAATCGTCTTCCTCAGCACCCCTGCCAATTTGATTCACCCAATCTATATGTAGATTGAAGTCACCCATTATAACGGTTTTGCCTTTGTCGCACGCATTTCTAATTTCCTGTTTGATACCATCTCCAACTTCACTACTACTGTTAGGTGGCCTGTACACAACACCCACCAGCGTTTTCTGCCCCTTAGTGTTTCGCAGCTCTACCCATACCGATTCCACATCCTGCAAACTAATGTCCTTCCTTTCCATTGCGTTAATCTCCTCTCTAATCAGCAACGCTACCCCACCTCCTTTTCCTTTCTCTCTATCCCTCCTGAATATTGAATATCCCTGGATGTTCAGCTCCCAGCCTTGGTCACCCTGGAGCCATGTCTCCGTGATCCCAACTATATCATAGTCATTAATAGCTATCTGCACATTCAACTCATCCACCTTATTACGAATGCTCCTTGCATTGAGACACAAAGCCTTCAGGCTTGTTTTTACAACAGAGTCGAGACACAACCTTCAAGAGATGACAACCGCTCTGGTGGAGAATGCATCAAAGTTTGGATTAATGATCAGCTGCCAGAAGACTAAGACCATGCAGACTGGAGACCAGCAGCCAATAGACCAACTGATAATCAATGGGGAACTTGTGGAAAACGCCACAATATTTACCCATCTTGGCAGCCTGTTCACAGTAGATGGAGAGAGAGAGAGAGAGAGACAGAGAGAGAGAGAGAGAGAGAGAGACAGAGACACAGAGAGAGAGAGAGAGAGAGAGAGAGAGAGAGAGAGAGAGAGAGAGAGAGAGAGAGAGAGATGATCTAGATATGAGCTCGCTCAGCTCGACTATCTCTCAGCTCTTCTCTCTCTGATCCCTCTGCTATCTTCTCTCTTCTCTCTCTGCTCTCATCTCTCGCGCTCTCTCTCTCTCATCTCGCATCTGTCTTCTTCTCTCGCTCTCCTCCTTCTCGCTCTCCTCCTCTCTTCTCTCGTCTCTCTCTCTCTCTCTCTCTCTCCTCTCTCTCTCTAGAGAGTAGGGAAATAAATCAATCGCCCTTCCTTATTACGTTGCCCATTTTTTCTATTCTAAATAATCTACAGTTAAAGAATAAATAATATTTTGTAGCTCATAAGGGAACTGACAAAATAAAAAGCACGAGGAGAGAGAGGGAGAGAAGGATAGAGGGGAGAGAGTGATGTCCAAATAGAGGTCCAATTATAGTTTGACAGCATTGCAGTATTTTACATCCCTACCTTTGTAATTTAAGTAGCAGTCGATGGCATATTATTTGAAGCATCTGTATTTTTGGATGTTTTATTCATGGCATCTGGCTGCGTTCAATAACCCTTTAATTTAATATTTTCTGTGTTTAGGCTGCTATGTGAAGCTTAACTGATTTCCCCACCTGAAACAAAGTCAGAGGAAGGCTGTGGGAGAAACTGGGTGTAATGCTGATGTGCTCGGCTGTGACGAACATCATGGAAAAGAAAGGTCACATTGCCTATTGAAGATAGTATTTGCTTTGTACTCAGAGCCAACAGAAGCATCAACATCTTTGAGACCCCTGATGTTACTCTGCTCTGTATATTATTCCAGATATTTATCACTCATCAAAACTAAAAAAAACAACATTGCAAAAGCTAGAAATGTGAAATAAAAACAGTTCATTCCATTTCCAATTCTCCCTATTTCCATTGTATCTGCTCTGAAGGCACAACTTTCCACATGGGTTTCTCTGAGATGTCTTAATGGTGGCTATCATTGTTGTTTACTGTAACAGAATGATAACAGGTTTTGAAGTTTCAGATCAATGATGGAGAAAAACATGCAGACAATACAAAATTTAAAGCACAAACATTTAGTGAGCAACATTAAGCAACTACCAAGCAACAAGAAGGAAGCAATAGAATAGCAATACTGCCAGTTAAAGAAACAATAAAAACACAAATAAACTCCAATATAAATAGTTTAGTTTAGTTTAGTTTATTGTCACGTGTACCGAGGCGCAGTGAAAAGCCCAGTCAGCAGAAAGACAACACATGATTACAACCATCCATTTGCAGTGTATGGATACATGATAAGGGAATAACGTTTCATGCAAAGTAAAGCCAGCAAAGTCTGATCAAGGATAGTCTGAGGGTCATCAAACAGAGAGATAATAGTTCATCAGCAGTAAATAGCAAATATACATTGAATTTCACACATTCTTCAGGCCCCCAAGGCTGCAACTTCAAAAGCTTGAGGATGGACACTAAAATGCTGAAGTAAAGGGCCTGTCCCACTTACGCTATTATTTCGGCAACAGCCGAAAAATAGTCCTGTCGCCACATGGTGATGCGGTATTGTCGTGAGCGGTCTCCTCAAGTGTTCGTTACTTATTCTTGTCGCCGCTGGATTTGAAATGTTCAAAAACCTCTCGGCGACAGTGGGCTTGACGTTGCCTGTCGTTGCCTGTCTTCTCCTGTGGTAGGTGCTGTCGTAGGTTGTCGTAGGTTGTCGCCAGGATGACGGCAGGTGACGTTGGTTGTCGCCGGGTCATGACCTCGGTTAATTCCATTGGCGACAACCTACGTCATCCTACGTCATTCGGCGACAATTCCGGCGTCAAGAAAAGTATTCAGTTATCTTCATTTGTCGCCGACAGGGTCACCGCTTGTCGCTGGTGGAGGTAGGTTGACTTTGGGTGTCGCAGGTTGTTGCCTGTGTGGTCGAAGTTTGTCGTAGGTTGTCGTAGGTGTGGTCGTAGGTGGACGTCCCAAGTCACGAGCTTGACGTCGACTTGGCGGCAGCTTGTCATTGGGGTGGGTGCATATTCCAGTGTGATGCCATGACAGTGACTGTCACACAGTTGCCTGAAAAATCACCTAAGTGGGACAGGCCCTTAACTCAGTAGGAAAAGGCAGCATCTCTGGATGGAAGGATTGGGTGATGTTTGGGTCGAGACCCTTTTTTCAAAAGCTTGTTGGGAACTCCGTTTTAAACTATAAAAGCTTGGACTGGAGATCTTTCGAAGAACCTAAGGGTGCCAGTCTTTCATCCTTTGTGTCAAAAACATGAGTTATTTACCACATCAGTGGCCAAGTTAGTCTCAGATGTCTCTGAGAAGGTAAACGTTATCTTAGGACCTTGCGGGTGGCTTAATGATTTAAGGCCCAAGCATTTTCCCAAAGGGCTGAAATTTCTATGCCTAATAAGAAGATGAATATCTCACTTCAAAATGTTCAATAGAGCTCAAGTAGGGAAGTGTAAGTTGGGACACTCACACACAATAATTTTAATTTAATTTACAGATTTCCAGCCATGCTTTAGGAGTTATGCTAATAGCTGCTGTCGCATTCACACGATTTCCTGAAGCCACTGTGGTTACATCAATAAACAATAATCTATTTTTTTAAATTTGTATATGTGTAACAGACTGTAATCCCTGATCTGGCCTTGTCTACATTGGAATTACCATTATTGTCCTCTCTTTAATGGAGTACGCGTGACTGGTCTGCAGGAATAACATTAAGCTTCCTGTTTGTTACTTAAATCCTTCATCACAATCCCACACTGGCCTTTCTGTCTCTGACCTCCTTCACTGTTACACTGAGGTCCAATACAAAACTCGAGGGACAACATCTAATTTTTCCTCTAGGTATTTTGCAACCTGCAAGAATCAATATTAGATCACTAACTTTAGATAACTTGCTCTTTCAGTTGCATAAGTACTGACTGCCGTTGCCTGTCATTCCATTACTTTTTCTTTTTTTCAGTTCATTGGTATACTATAAGCTTGCTGAGCATGTACCAGACAATAAACATAGTAGTTGCCTGATGGAAAGGTTTAGAGGGATAAGGGCCAAACATGGGCTGGTTGATTAGTGTAGATAGGTAATTTTGGTTGGAAATGGGCAAGTTGGGCCAAAATGCCTGTTTCTCTGCTGTATGATGCTATGACTATGACATTAGTAACACATTGCAGGCCATCCCTACATGCACCCCCTCATAACATTATTACATTCAGAAGTCCTGATGTATTTACTTACAATAATTTCTACTAATACACAACTAGTTTCCTCTTCCCCTCCACTTACGGTAATTATTTTATCTTACTAGTCTAAAGTGCTTTTGTTGCCATTCATTACAATACTGGAAGTAAAATTACCTTATTGAGTGATGTTATGTATTTTCCAACTTCGTTTAATTTAGTTTATTTCTATCATGTATACCAAGGTACAGTGAAAGGCTTTTTTTGTTTAATGCTACCTAGTCAATGGAAAGACTATACATGATTGCAATCAAGTTTTCCATAGTACACATCATCTGTGCACGATGTGTATATATACATATATACACATACAACTGTATTTATCATATATATATACATATATACCCTTCTATCTATATTACTAAAAGTCTGATCTTGATCACTTCCTGTTGTTCTGTGTATTGATTTAGAACAAATGCTGCCACTAACGGCTGTGAGTTTTGGCAATCTTACTCAGATCCCCCCCCTCCAATGCGCAGGGCAGTCGAGAGGATTTTTCCCACGATGAAAAATGTTGAGAATTCCCTCTCCTGAAGGCCACGCCCCTTCCGGAGGGACTATAAAACCCCAGATGTTTGAGTGCCTCAGTCAGTCCTCTGCAAGATGTGGGAAGCGAGAGGGTCACATCTCTCCGTCGGAGCTGTGATAACACTGAACACATGTCTACTAAACTGTGCATGTGGTTTTACTGACCTTGAGTGCCCGTTACTGTGGTTTGAAAATGAAAATGTGGTTGTTTGAGCTGAAGCACAGCAAATGGTTGGTAGTGGGGTTGGTTTGAACTGAAGCACAGCAAATGGTTGGTGGTGGTTGGTTTGGACTGAAACACAGCAAATGGTTGGTGGTGGTTAATTTGGACTGAAGTACAAGCTAATGGTTGGTGGTGTTGGATGGACTGAAGCAACTGCAAATGGTTGGTGGTGGTTGGTTTGGACTGAAGCACAGCAAATGGTTAGTGTTGGTGGTTTGGACTGAGCACAGCAAATGGTTGTGTTGGTGTTGGTTGGTTGAACTGAAGCACGAGCAAATGACCGTCAAACATGACAAGTTCCTGTTTGCACTGTGTATTGATTTTAGATAAAATGCTAATACCACTTACGGCTGTGATTTTTACCATCCTACTCAGTCCCCCCTCCGCACATCAGGTGCAGAGGATTCTTCCCATCACTGAAAATAAAAGTGTTATTAGTGTTTTAAAAAATGTTGAGAATATCTCTCCTGTCAATCACACCATGACGGCCACGACGCCCTTCCGGTGGGAGGGGGTGGGTGTGGGATAATAAAACCCCCCGGAATAGTGGGTGTGGCTCATGTCTCTGTAGGGGAGGGGAGGTCACGACTGTCTGACCTGTGAACTCAACTGAACACACTGAATGTCTACTGACTGTGTCTGGTGGTTTTTATGTGGTGTTTATTGGGTTTTATGGTGGTTTTATGGTTGGTTTCACCGCTGCTTGAAATTGTATGAAACTGCATTTGAATATTTGGCCTTGCACCCTTGCATGAAATGTATGAAACTGCATTTGAATTTAGTGGCCATTGCACCCTGCTTGAGGGTATGAAACTGCATTTGAATTTGATGGCCTTGCACCCTGCTTGAAGTGGTACGAAACAGCATTGAATTTGGTGGCCTTGCCACCCTGCTTGAAGTGTTCGGAAACTACACTTGAATTTGGTGGCCTTGCACCCTGCTTGAAATGTTATTTCAAGGAACAGCCGTGAGTCAACTGCCAGCCCATCCCTCGTGAGTGAGCTGCAGCACATCACAATTGAGTGACTGAGCTGCCACACCAGAATCCATTTGGCCCACATGTCCTTCCTAGCCCTCTGGAAACCAGTCCCTTCAGTCCACAATACAATACAATACAATACAATATGGTTTATTTGTCACATTGGCACATAAGTGCAAGTGAAATGAATATGTCAGCAGCGGTACAATTATAAAGAACACACACAAAAACACAATAAAAATTTAACATAAACATCCACCACAGCATCATCACTGTGGTGGAAGGCACACAATTTGGCCAGTCCTCCTCAGCACCTATACTAGCAGCCTCCATAAAGCCCCCCCCCCCCCCCCCCCTCACTGACCACCCAATATTGGAATTGGTGGAGAGGTGGAATATTGCGTTGGGGGACCAGCCCTCCGTGTGAACATGGGACCCAATGGGGCCCACTTAGTCTAGTATCATATATATATAAAGGTATATAGGATAATCCTATATATATATAAAGTTATATATATCTTTACACCCTACGGATATAGGGTACATCATTCAGTGCAAGATATAGTCCAATTAATGCCAATTAAATATAGTCCGAGGGTCTCCAATGAAGTAGATGTGAGGTCCGGTCAGTCTCTAGTTGGTAATAAGATGGTTCAGTTGCCTAATAACAATGTCCCTGTATCTGTGGTATGCGTATTCACATTCTTTCTGGTACCTCTTTGCCTGATGGGCGAGGGGAGAATAGGAGAGTGACCAGTGAGACTGGTCCTGGATTTACATTGTGGCCTTGCTGAGGCAGCATGAAGTGTAGGTGGTGGCAATGGAAGGAGGTTAGTTTTGCATGATGTTTGGGCTGCATCCACCTTCTCTGCAATTTCTTGTGGTCTTGGATGGAGCTGTTCCCAAACCAAGCTGTGATGCATCCCGATAAAATGCTTTCTGTGGCGCATCCGTAGAACTTCAGGAGAATAGTTGGGACATGCTGAACTTTCTAAGCCTTCTAAGGAATTAGAGTCTTTGCTGTGCTTTCATGGCCATAGCTTCAATGTGGGTGGTCCAGGACAAGTTGCTGGTGATATTTACTCCGAGAAACTTGAAGCTATCAACCATCTCTAAGATGATCACAATCTGCTTTGTCTTGCTGACATTGAGGGAAAGGTTGTTATGACACTAGATTCCCAATCTGCCTCTTGTATTCTGTTCTCATCATATTTTTTATCCAGCCCACTACGTGGTGTAGTCTGTGAATCTAGAAATTGAGTTGAAATTTGTATTTAGCTGCACAATCATGAGTATATAAGGAGTAAAGAAGGGGACTGAGAACACATCCTTGTGGGGCACCAGTGTTTGGGATTATTATAGAGGATGATTTGTCACCCATCCACCTGATTTTCATCTGCCAGTCAGGATGTCGAGGATCCAGTTGCAGAGGTGAGTGCTAACTCCAAGTTCCACCACAAAATTAACATTATTAATAACAGAATAACGTTCATTACCCAGAGAATGAACAGCCAAAGGATTTTAACTCCTAGCAAAATCAATCTGCGGGAGGAACTCAGCAAGTTGAGCACCCTCTGCGGGGAGAAGGAATTGCCGACGCTTTGAATTGAAACCCTGTATCACGACATGTTTTTGGAATCCAGCATCTTTATGCTTCTTTGTTTCGATTTGAGCAGCTCTATTATTTCACCCTATCAGAGAAATTCCTGATCCATCTCCCTCCCTCACCTTCGCTGCTACCCAGACAAACTTGTTTCTCTCTTTCTCAGTTCAGATGAACAGCCCCAGGTGAAAGCCTGCTTCCCTTCTCACAGATGTTGTCATATTAAGTAGGGAATGTGTTGTAGTCTTGGTTATTTCTGAGCAACTTGTCTTAACATCTGTTTATTAATATTCCAGTCAAGGACCTTGAGACATTTATGGCATCAAGATCACTGTTCATTTTTGAGTTATTGGTGTTTTTTTTTTTAGTACACAAATTTTAAGTGCAGATATCCTGCATTCCTGTTAGTTTATTATATTTCTTTGGCTGTTACTGTATTCCTTGATAAGCCAGCACATTCCTCACAAAATTAGCTGTAATAAAGCTTCACTCGGCTCTAAGTATTCAATCGATAAACTCCAGTCTGTTTCTGACAGTGTTTGTGCATTGCTGCAGTCTACGTTAATTTTGAAAATGCTGTCTCACATGTACTCAACATTCCTCAGCCCGGGGCTGTCATCAATTGCTGCCGATGATTGCGAACTTCGTATCTGTTACACCATAATATTGCTGGCAATCCAGCTTCTCAGAATACTAATACACTATTTCAAGAAATGCACTTGACAGAAAATAACTATTTTAATAAAACAAATGAAAGCCACTCGGGCAGTGTGCGGGTGTTTCTGTGCACATAATTATTGTGGAAGCAGGAGCCTTTTGGTTGAATTAAATTGGTAGGTCTTTTAATTCTTTCAATTTAACACTGATCAATGTGCTGCCCACCAGAATATGTTGCATGTGGAGAGACAATGAAAATGCGCTAATTTATTTAATTAGTAATGCTTGATTAGGATGTCTACTTGCAAAAAACACTGAAACTAATACTGCAAACTGATGACACCAGATGCCATGGACAGACACCGTCTACTTAATTTTAAATCTGCTAAGCATGCAGTCTACTATTCGGGTTAGGTTTTTTTTTAAGGCAAACCTTCTGCTGTTAATATCAACAGACTTTTGCCCAATTTTACAACCAGAAAATCACATGTGCTGTGGCTTACATTTGTCAGAAATTATCAAGGGAATTTTGGCAGAGGTCTTCAAAAAATACATCTTCGATACATCATGACTCCAATTCAATGATTCAGCCATTCCTTGGTAGACTGCAATCCACTTCTCAATTTCAGATATGTTCTTTCCACACTGCTCACAATTCCTCTGGTTTCTCTTTCATCTTTTCTATTGCCGCCCTCCTCCAGTTACTCAGATTTGGTACCATCCTCCACTGAGTTCCTGCTGACTAACACCCACACACATACCCAACTGTTTTTTTCTCCTGGCCCTCCCTTCTCTGGTACCATTTGCCTAATCCTCCCTTATCTGGTTTCACTTGTCACCTTATAGCTCTGCCTTCATCTTCCCTCTCCTTTCCCCCAATTGTCTCAATTTGCCCTTCTTTTTTCTTAGCTGCTTCTAACTATCACATACCTGCCTCTTGCCTCTAAACACTCACCCCATCCCCTACCCCCCATATGCCCATTATCCCCCACCTGACCTGGTCCAACCAAGAAGGTTTATTCCTTCTTCGAAACTCTTCATATTGGCCTTCCCTATGCACTCTGATGCATGGTCTTGACCTGAAATAATGATCACTCCTCTGCTTCTAAAGATGCTGCTCAACACATCGAGTAATTCCAACACCATTTTTTTGGATCCTGTCAAATATTTCTAAGAGGTTTATGTCACATCCTCTAGGGTGAAGCTTTCTTCTAACTCTACTTCAGTCTCTTATGGCATTTTGGACAGTAAATGAGGGGGGACCTCACAGAAACTTGATAGATACATTATGTCACATGTACCTAGGTACAGTGAAATGTGCTACCGAATAGTGAAGGCCTGGATAAAGTGGATGTGGAGAGGATGTTTCCACAAGTAGGAGATTCTAGGACCAGGGGGCATAGCCTCTGAATAAAAGGACGTACATATAGAAAGTTGAGGAATTTCTTCAGTCAGGGGTGGTGAATCTGCAGGATGTGTTGCCTCAGAAGGCTGCGGAGGCCACAGTCATTGGGTATTTTTAAGAGGGAGATTGACAGATTCCTGATTAGTACAGGTGCCAGGTTATGGGGAGAAGGCAAATGAATGGATTTGAGAGGGAAGATAGATCAGCCATGTTTGAATGGCAGAATAGTCTCGATGGCTGAATGGCCTAATTCTGCTCCTATGACATGAACATGAAAAGGACAAAAGACTCATTTTATGTAATGTGAGCATCTTCCATTGGATGAAAGCCACTGCCAGCCTGTCCCCCTATCATGTCTGTTGCTTCAGCAGTCATAGGTTCATAAGTACATTTTCCTGGGAAATGCAATTGGATTGAGAGCTCCATAAAGCAGACTGAGTAACAGGAAACCCTGGATTTATTCATGGCATGCTCCCTCAAACTCATAGTTTCCAAAAATTATGTGTCTCCTTTAATTTCCCGTATTTTGATATACTTATTTCTAATTTTAACGCCATTCACAACCTCAAGGCATCCCAAACTCACTTAAAAAATCATTGAATCGTGTCAAATGTTGTTACTATCCGTCCTGTGTAAAAAAAGAAATACAGAAGACGGTATGGTGGTGTAGTGGTAGAGTTGCTGCCTTACAGCGCTGCAAATGCTGGACCCGGGTTCGATCCCGATTACAGGTACGGTCTGTATGGTGTTTTGTACGTTCTCCCCGTGGCCTGCGTGAGTTTTCTCCGAGTTCTTTGGTTTCCTCCCAAGCTCTCATAGACGTACAGGTATGTAGGGTAATTGGCTGGTAAATGTAAAAATTGTCCCTAGTGTTGGTTGTAGGGTTGTTAATGTGTGGAATCGCTGGTCGTTGTGAACCCGGTGGGCGAAGGGCCTGTTTCCGCGTTGCATCTCTAAAACAAAAGAAAGTTCAACGAAAACCTACCTGAAAACTGTCCAAAAACACATTGCTGGGTTATGAGATAAATGTTTCCTCCAGTGGATGAGGGGAAATATTTTGCAGGAGATTGGTAAAATTAACTTGTTCTTTATCTGATTTTCCCAATGGATCTTTGACTTACTGGCAAGAGGAGTTTAATCAAAAAAATTGGTAATGCCAACAGTGCAGTTTCTCCTCAGTACTACACAGGTGTTAATCTGGATTATAAATCTAAATCTTTGGAGTGGGGGCGTAACCCTACAGTCTACTGGATCCATGCTAGTATTACTGCTGATCTAAGGAATCAAATGTTTTCATTTGCCATTATTTATGCATTACCAAACTGAAAGATTTCAGCATCGTGGGTTTTCTAAAGCAATTATGGGTAGGTTTGTGGCTTCCAGCAATTATGGATAGGTTTGTGCTTCCTAAAATATGTTCCCCTTCTGAAGGTTCTCCTCCTGATCCAAGCCTCAAGTCCTGGTAATCTTCTCTGCACTCTTCCCAACTTAACAACACCCTTCCTAAAGCAGGGTGACCAAAACTGAATGCAATACTCCAAATGCAGGCTCACCAAATTAGTTTTTTTAAAGAAAAGAATATACATTAATTTATTGTGAATTGTCAACAGGGGAATACATGATATAAATAACATTCCATTAAAATCTGAACCAATCGCTTACCTATAGCTGTACTATAGCAGAGGACTGAGAACAGAGGACGGTCTACGTTAGAAAAGGACTGCAGGTCATTGTCCTTCAATCAATCAACCTTCTTCTGTTTGCTGCTGGAGTATGATTGCAAGTGCATTAGTGCTCTTCAATCACCCTTATTATGTTTTACAAAACATGTCAGCAAATGCATTGAGTATGAAGAGACTGTCTATAATTGCTGTCTGAAAATGCTACCAGTGTCAAATCTGATTGTCAACAATGCTGTGAGATGTTACCAGTCTCAGGAGACTTCTGGGATCCTCCAACGCAGCCTCATTTAATGTTGAAAGAAACAAGGACATTGAAGAAAACTCAGATTTGTCTTGAAATATATGCATCCACAAAACTTTTTTAACTTGTATGGGATGATGGCAGGTCCCTCCTCTGGGACCAGCAAGCAAGGAGTCCCACACCCCTGCACTTCTTTTGAGTTATGTGACCTCGTGCTACCAGAAGTTTTTATTTCGATTCTGTGCGACTTGTGAGGTCCCATTCGGTCCATGTAATCTGAAATTCTTAATATTAAGCTGTTTTCTATTGTTTCATTTAAAGTGCTTACAATTGGCTGGATAGATGAAGAGTTAGGCAGCTATTCAATTATAAGAAAGGCTCTGATTGCACTCTGGAGAGTAGGAATGGGTGATGTTTTGGGTCGAGACCTTACTTTAGACTGAAACCTACAATCACTAAATAAAAGTTAAATCTTTCGTCCTCAACTTAAACCTACGTCCTCTGGTTCTGATTCCCCTACTGAGTAAAAATTCTGTGCATTTATCCTATCTATTCCTCATGATTTATGCACCTCTATCGGATACCCCTCATCCTCCTGCACTATCCAGGATGCAGGCCGAGCCTGTCCAACCTCTTCTGGAGCCAAGTTCCGGCAACATCCCCGTAATTCTTGGCTGCACTATTTTCAGCTTAACAACATCATTCCTATAGCAGGGTTCCAAAACTGAACACAATACTCCAAATGTGGCGTTACCATCTTAACATAAATCCCTACTTCTATACTCAATACCTTGACCAACGAAGGCCAACCTGCTGAAAGTCTTCTTGATTACCCCTTTACCTGCACTCATAGATCCCTCTCTCTCGCAACACTCTCCAGAGCACTGTCATTCACTGTAAAGGTCCTGCCCTGATTTGACTTACCAAAATGCAACACCTTGCACTAATCGCATTAAACTCCTTTAGCCATTCCTCAGCCCATTTGCCTAACTGATCAAGATCCTGCCATAATTTTGATACCATCTTCGTATCTACAACACCACCCACTTTTATGTCATTTGCAAACTTATCATCATGCCTTGTACATTCCCATCCAATAATTGATATCAAATTCTCCAAAGTACATTCATACCTATTTTTTTTTCTTTGAAAACAAAAAATACTTTTTTATTCACCTATGACTAACCTGTGAGAGATGATTAATCTGTAGTTAATTTTCATTTTATTCTGAAGAATAATTCAAATGAGTTGCAATACATTTATGCAAATACTTTCATTGAAATATAAGATTGTTAAGGTTTGGGCACGTTAGAGGCAGGAAACATGTTCCCGATGTTGGGGAGGTCCAGAACCAGGGGCACAGTTTAAGAATAAGGAGGAAGCCATTTAGAACGGAGACAGGAAACCCTTTTTCTCACAGAGAGTGGTGAGTCTGTGGAATTCTTT